>NC_090440.1:803213294-803911419 GCF_031143425.1 Pleurodeles waltl
GTGATTGTAGCCATTCACAATAGCTCGCAAATTACAACCATCCTCATGAATATCAATGAGATAGGTCTATTTACAAGTCCTTGCTCATCACAGTATGAAACTCCTAGAGTTTCATACATTCCAATAGCAATTACTTAATTGCGATTTGCTAAAAATCGCAATTTTGTAATCGCTATTGTGAAGAACGAAACATCTGGCCCATAGTTCCCGATAGGCTGATGGTGGTCAGACTTGTGGTCAGCCACGGTGGCGCTGAGCTCAGCACCGCCATGCTGATCACCACTCCTGTTTCCACCAGCCTTCCCATGGCGGGGAGCCTGACATGGAAAGGCTGGTGGAAGCCCAGTGCTGCGGGCCGCAGCGGAGTCCCTGTACTGCCCATGACTGTGGCATTGGCATTGCGAGGCTCTCCCTGCCCCGAACCCATGGAATGCACACTCTGCTACGGCAGACAGTGTGTATTCTGAGGGACTCTATGCAATGGTATTGGCCTCAGTTCCATGGGAGCCGAGGCCAATGCTGCCACACGGTTTCCACTGCACTGACTGGCGGAAACCTCAGTTTTCTGAGCTTTTTGCCGGTCACCCCAATGAAAACCTTGTAATTGGGCAGGGGAGACTGCCAACTTGGCAGTGGTCTCAACCTCATAATGAGGCCCTTATTCTCTGGAGGAGTCAGATTCACAATTTCCACTCCAATCTGAGCAACAGCAGGGAAAGCCTTTGACTCTGTAGGGAGTCAGATTTACTCACGCCAACATGAGCAACTGTTGGGAAAAGGTTGGACTTTGCAGGGATTAGGTTTAATATTCTCCCTCCAACATTAGCAACAATGGGGGAAATGTTGGATTCTGAAGGGAACAGAGCTACCATTCCCACTCCATTGTAAACAGCACTATGGAAATTGTTAAACTTTAGAAATCTAAGATTGAACTTTCCCTATCCTAAATTTATAAAAAATCAGTTAATTATTTATAAAACAAATAAACATAAAATATATTCACATAAAAATATAGAATGTTTTACTAGTATATATTTTACAGAAGGTAAAATTAAAAACATAAAACTAACAATTAAAAATATATATATAATTATAGTCAGTACTTTTTTTTACAATTAAAAAGTTAAAAGTAGATTTAAAATATGTCCCACTCTATTACCCTAATGTGCCAATACCCATAAAAACAAATTTACATTAGTAACAAACCAAAATCACGATAACCATTATTTTAATAAATAACACTATAAATGTCATTATTATGCAAAACACATCAAATAGAATATAATCAGTATCAAAAGTATTAAAGCAAATAAACAATCAACACAATCAATTTATAACCCAATTAACAAATAAAAAATATTCCCATATATTAAATTTGTTTTTAAATAACAACCTATTTCCCAAATGAGCTATCATATTAATAAATTTAACATTATTATAAATAAAGTTATAATTTTATCAGTTACTAAATAAAGATTTTTATGACATCCCACCAGATTCCCCTGCAAACCCAACTCTTGGCCAAAATGACATAAAAGAACCTGAAATGATATTATCACATAAAAAAAAAAACTTAAACATAATAAACAAGTGTTTTTTATATATCAAAACTAGCATCAGTTTTGATGACATTGGAATAACATGTAATAAAACAAGAGGTTCATCATCTAAACGTTTTGTAGTAATTTCTGTTGGAAAATGGAGTAGTATGTGGTGTGGGAGTTAGTCCTCACCATATAATACTTTCACAATACCCCAAAGATGGTCCTTGAATTTACACTAATGCATCCTTAGCTCAGTCCTGGTAGTGTGGCAAAAAGCAGTCAAGCTTCACTTGAGGAACATGTGTTAAGCTTTTTCACAGCACCAACATGGATGATAAGTAATTGACACAACTCTAAAAGAATCCCAAACCAATCTATAAAAATAGAGCTTTTTTAAATCTTAATTGGACACCAAAATAAATGGAATTTCATCTGTAGAGCTAGAGTTATAGATTTTAGAAGCAAATTTAAATTGCACTAAAGTAGGCATTTAAACTTAGCGTTGAAGTTAATGGAGAAAAACCACTAGTGACAAACTACCACATTGAGGTTGAGTTACGTGGAACCCCTGCAGGGTTAAGGGGATGCAGGTCCTGGGACCAGGTCACAACAGTCAGTTCAGTTTTACCTTACCTGTCGCATCTGACTGCAGAGTTGTCCTAGCTGTCCGTGGTGCTGAGTGGGTCTCGCGCTGGTGCTGATTTTACTACTTACACAGCATTGAAGAAAACAAGATGCAAAAACTCAAGAGGGACTGGTTTGCTGATGTCGGATGCAGGCTGCACAGTGTGCCCTGCAGTTGAAGTGTCGAGTGTGGGGACCAGTCACTGTGCTGGCAACCAACAAGCCTTGCCAGCAGTAAAGGTTTAGAAAAACTTAGGAAACTTCACAGGTTCGGGGGGAGTGACATAGTGGCCTGAAACTTCGGTGCAAATGAAAAAGCAACTCCAAGATGACACTCGACCACCTGGATTTGGACGATTCCACAGAGGGCCTGATGGCTGGAGAATCTACAGCCCAGCAAGAGTTTTTACCTGCAGGTTGCAGGGGACTACTGCCCAGGGGAGACTGACAGTGCTTCTGGCATCCACAGGGGTCTTTCTGGTTGGGAGTGCTAAGTTTGAGCCAAAGTAGAGCTGTTCATGCAGTTCCCAGTCTGTTGCCTCAGGGACAGAGGGGGTTATTCTAACTTTGGAGGAGTGTTAATCCGTCCCAAAAGTGACGGTAAAGTGACGGATATACCACCAGCCGTATTACGAGTTCCATAGGATATAATGGACTCGTAATACGGCTGGTGGTAAATCCGTTACTTTTCCGTCACTTTTGGGACGGATTAACACCTCCTCCAAAGTTAGAATAACCCCCAGAGTATCCCTCGTTTGCTTTGTTGCAGTAGGCAAAGTCTGGTGCAAACAACACAGAGTTCCTCTGGATCCTTCTTTGAAATCAGTTGTTTAGATCTGAGGTGCTGGTGTCAGGGGCATCCCTCAAATCCTGGTTTTAGAGGAATTAGGTGTGTGGAGGCTATTGGCCGAAGTGCCGCTAGCTCTTGCATCTACTCTGTCCCTGAGGTGACCACATCCGGTAGAGTAGGTCACCTTCTACTAACTAGAACCCTCTATTTTGCCACTCTTAAGATGGCAGAAATCAAAATTTACTGCACAGATCGGGCTGCTCACCTTAGAGGGGTGGTCAGCCTTATGTGTGGTACGCACTGTCCTGCGTAGCTAATTTCCTGCCTGGCAAGCAAATGTTCCTGGGCAGGGGGAGGGTTCTCTCCTCCTCTGGGGACAGTACAGATGTCTATCGGGCCAGTGAATCCCTTGAAGCTTACCACCCTAAAGTGCCAATTCACTGGCCCAGGGGGTAGGAGGTGTGACCTCCTTCCTGCCTCAGCCTTTCTTTCTGACTCCTGGAGTGTTCACACTATATGCAGTAGGTCAAAATCCTGTCTTGGTGGCAGCAGGCTCAGAAAAGCATGGCTGACCATCCAAAGCACAAAGACGTTTGGGCAAACAACTGGTAACCTTTAAGGTGCCACCTGGGTGTATGCCAGCTGTCCTGCAACACTAGATTCATGTCAGTGGAGAGAAGGCACGTTTTGTGACCCAAACTTGACATATCTAGGCGCTACCATAATGGAGCTAGCAACCCAGGTGAGCCATGGTGCAAGTCCCATGTTATCCTTTGACCAGGCTTTCACTTATAGTGTACTTCAATGGAAAACACAATAGAGACATAAAAGCTCATGCTTACATACTTACACCTTAAATATATCCTTCTGAGCTACAGAGGCCTCCCTTAGGCATGTTTGACATATATGTAAGGACTGTGCCACACATGGTGAGGACACAGTAACGATAGAGCAGTTTGCACTGCTCCTGCAGTTTTCAATAGGAGGTCTGCTGTAAGTAGATTGTTTGGGTCACTCAGGGTGGCACAAACTCATGCTGCAGCCATGCGGACCCCTTTATCACCTATGCCCTGCGTACCCCAAGTACCATCTACTAGGGACTTATAAGGGGACAACGTTTTTGCCAATTAGTGAATTACCGAGTTGACAAATCATTTTTATGAGAGAGCATAAGCAGGCCCCAGTGCACTAACAGAGTCATAACCATCAGCACTGGGGCAAAAAGTTTGGGTCGACCTTCAACAAAGGGACACTTTTCTACATGGCCTATCCCCAGATGATAACGGATGGGCAACTAGCCTACATCCAGGTAGTTCTCATCATCTAAGTGGAAAAACCTAGAAAGGCCATCTGCATTGGCATGGTCAGTCTCTGGTATGTGTTCCACTGCAAAGTCCATACCTTGTAGGGAGATGGACCTCCTCAACAATTTTGGGTTCCCTCCTCTTATCTTTCATCCTTGAAGTTAGTCCCAAACAAGTCTGGGCTCGGCTTCTTCAGGGACCAAACCACAGCAAAGACTTCCCTCTCAATGGCACTCCAACACTGCTCTCTAGGGAGCAGTAACCTTCTGATGTAGATTATTTGTTTGTGTTAACACCGCCCAAATCCCAGAAGCGTGTGTTTGGACAATTAACTCCTTTCTTTAGTGAGGCGTCTTGAGTACAGGTGCTGAGCACATAGGCCCTCATTACAACCCTGGCGGTAAATGCCACCTACCGCCATGCTGACAGCTCCCAACATACCGTGACCGCGGCGGTATTCTACTACAGGTATTATGACCCACACTGAGAAATCTGCCACAATACAGACACCCACACAACTCCGTCAGACCAAAGGTCAGAGAAAGATTGGCAGTAGCAAAACCCACACCGTTATGCCAACAGGAATACACACACAGAATCAGGATCCACGAATCACTGAGGCGGTCTTTCAACCACGGTAAACCATTGGCGGTACACATCGCCGAGCTCAAAATACACACACACTCACAAAACTATGCCACATTGGACAATTCAAACTACACACAACTGACACTCATACACACACCACACCCACACACTCAGACCACTATAAAACACACACCCACATTACCCACAACCCTTTCAACAAAAAAAAAGATTGCCAACAGAGAGAGAGACACAAGCCAGGAGCACCCACTCAATCTGAGCCAGAGAACACCATCACCCATACACCATACACGCACCTCACAGCACACACCACAACACATCACCCCACACATCATCCCACACATCCTCACACATATCACTCACACTACATCCATGGCACCCCAAAGACACCCCAGGATTTCAGAGGAGGAGCTGAGGGTCATGGTGGAGGAAATCATCCGAGTAGAGCTATAGCTATTTGGATCACAGGTGCAGCAGATGTCCATTTATAGGAAGATTGAGCTATGGCAGAGAATCGTGGACAGAGTCAATGCCGTGGACAGCATCCAAGAACAAGGGATGACCTCAGGAAGAGGTGGAACGACCTACGGGGGAAGTTGCGTTCCGTAGTTGCAAGACACCAGGTAGCTGTACAGAGGACTGGCGGTGGACCCCCACCTCCTCCCACACAACTAACAACATGGGAGGAGCAAGTCTTGGCAATAATGAATCCTGAGGGCCTCGCAGAAGTAGCAGGAGGACTGGATTCTGGTAAGTCATATCTTTACTACTATATCCCCCACCCTACATGCATGCATACCAAACACCTACCCCTACCCTCACCCCATCACTCTACCACCTCACATGCACCCCACTATCACAACCCACCCATCCCAATACCAAGCCATGCATGTAACACCAATCCATGGACCCCCATCACAGACCTGCATGGACACCCATCACCACAGCATGCCCATTAGAGAGAATCACCTAGCCCTCAAAATCACCACACACACAAGGCAAAGCTGACAGGGCTATCCCAACAATACAGGGAAAACACCCATGCACAAGATGGCACACGCAGATACAATAACACTGAATTTTCATCCCCACAGGACCCCTACTCAATGTCACCGGAGAGGAGTTGCCAGCAACATCCAGTCCCCCCCCTCCCCAGAGGAGCCCCACAGTGATGACAGCAGCTCTGCACACCTGGATCACAATGACCAACCTGGCCCATCAGGGACCTCTGGACAGTCGGTTACCCTGCCACAGTCCCAACCCACCACAGAGCCTCCCCCTATCCTATCCCAAGCACACCTTCAGACCAGCATTCACACAAATCAACACCCAAAAGTGGCTCAGGCAAACACAAGCACTACACTTCATCTCACAGGCACTCATACAAGCACCATCCGCATGCAGACACACCACATCCACTGCCTCCACTGTGTCCCGCTCATCCTCGTCATCCACCTCCCTCCCAGTAGCGTCTCCACTCACACCTGCATGCACTACATACTCATCCACTAACTCCATCACCAGCACGCCCATCACAACACACCCCTCACTGGCAGTCACCACCCCAACATCCATGCACACATCCCCTGTGTCCTCTTCCAGTGTGTCTGTGACCCCTCCTCCCAAAGTACACAAACCACTCCCTCTTCCTCCAATCCCAAACCCTCTCCCTCTTCCCACCCCAGTGTCCGTAAGAAGCTTTTCCTGTCAAACATTGACCTCTTCCCTACCCCTCCCCCCTTCTTTCCCCTCGGGCCAGAGTGGCCAGAACCCAGCCCAGCACCTCAGCCACCAAGTCGACGTCTGCTGTGGTTCCTGCAGCTACCAGAGGCTCAAAGGGGGCACCGGTCAGCCCAGCCAGTGTGCCACCAACCCCTGCCAAGGCCAAAACCATTCCGCCACCTGGCAAGGTTAAGAGGGGGACAGCATCCAGCAAGAGGAAGGAGCCACAACCACCCAGCAAGGCCACCTCAAAGACTCCAGCTGCCAGACTCAAGGTCACACCACCGTCTGCCAAGGTGAGGAAGGGGCACAAAACACCAGGCAAGGCACTTCAGCCGTCCGAGGCTGCAGGTAAAGGCCTGGTGCCTATCAGCACAACTGCCAGCACTGCCACCTGCACCATGGCCAGCACTGCCAGCAGCCCCACTGCTAGCACCGCCGCAAGCACCGCCACCTGCACCGCCGCAAGCACCACTACTGTCAGCAGCAGCAGCCCCAGTGGGCAGCTGTCTGAGGCTGCAGGAGGAGGGCTGGAGCCTCCCTCCACCACTGGCAGCACCGGAACCTGCACCACGGGCAGCACCGCCACCTGCCCTGCCGCTAGCACCGCTGCAGGAACCGCCTCAAGCACTGCCACCTGCACCGCTGACAGTAGCACCACTACCAGCAGCAGAAGCCCCAGTGGGCAGCCTTCCGAGGCTGTGGGGAAGTGCTGGAGCCTCCCTCCACCATTAGCAGCACCCCCACCAGCACAGGCACTGCCACCAGTTTGCAGCCGTAGCCGTCACTGGATGGAGTCCAGCCCTGCCTCCATGGACTATCATGCAACCTGGTCCCTGCAAATCTCATGCCTCAGACACCCAGGTGAAGGACTGTGAACTACCACTCCCCAAGGGTTGCATCACTGGGCACAAAGCCCCCTCCAGAACCAGTGGAAGAAGCCATCCACTCACCCTATCCTTGGCAGGATGAAGCACACTAGGCACAAAGCCCCCTCCAGAACCAGTGGAGATATGCATCCACTCACCCTATCCTTGGCAGGATGAAGCACACTGGGCACAAAGCCTCCTCCAAAACCAGTGGAAAGAGGCATCCACTTGAGAGACTGTGGCTTTGCACTCCCCAGGACCAAGCAGTGGGCAAACCACCCACTAGAGAGACTGTGGCCTTGCACTCCCCAGGACCAAGCAGTGGGCAAACCACCCACTTGAGAGACTTTGGCCTTGCACTTCCCAGGACCAAGCAGTGGGAAAACCACCCACTAGAGAGACTGTGGCCTTGCCCTCCACAGGACCAAGCAGTGGGCAAACCACCCACTTGAGAGACTGTGGCCTTGCACTCCCCAGGACCAAGCAGTGTGCAAACCACCCACTTGAGAGACTGTGGCCGTGCACTCCCCAGGACCAAGCAGTGGGCAAACCACCCACTTGAGAGACTGTGGCCTTGCCCTCCCCAGGACCAAGCAGTGGGCAAACCACCCACTTGAGAGACTGTGCTTTGTACTCCCAAGGACTAAGCAGTGGGCAAACCACCCACTTGAGAGACTGTGGCCTTGCACTCCCCAGGACATCGCTGTGGGCATGGAGCCCCCTCCAGGAGCAGTGGCGTTATTCCATCTTCCGGCTGAGGTGCCCCCCCTTCCCTGTCCCCCTGAGGTGCCTGCGTGTTTTCGACCTTATGCCCCTGCAGTGTTCTCTCCATATTGAGGCAGGAGTCAAGTGTGGGCTTGGCCTACGAGTTTTGGCCCAGTGGCCCACGGAAATTTTGAGTGGACAATGTACCGCCTTATGTACAAATTGTATATTTTTGTAAATACTGTTTTTGAAATTACTACGTATATCTGACTATTTCTAAAATATCACTGATTTGACTCTATTCCTTTTGTCCTTGTGTTCTTCCAGGGGTTTACGGGGTGAAAATGTAATGTTGATGGATGTGTTTGTGTGTATGGTGTTGTGGGTGAGGGTGGGTGCGGGGGTACTGCGTGTTGCATGTGTGTGTCACTCTCTTTTTCCTCCCTCCCTCCCCTGTGTACTAGATGCAGTACTCACCGTGGTTGTCGCCGCCGCTGTTGGTACTCCTGATAGATGAGAAGCTAGACCAGCATGGGGAGGACCTGCAGCTCGGGCTCCATGGCGTCCTGGTTCTTCGTTGAGTGTCGAGAGGTGAGTGGTTCCCCTTCTGGGTACTGTTTCCGCCGTGCTTTTGATGGTGTTGGTACCACCCCGGAAAAGCTGGCGGATGGACCGGTTGTGATGGGGTGGGTGGTACATTGTCTTCCACCTGGCTGTTGGTGGTTACCGCCGCGGATTTGTTGCTACCACCGTGGCGTTTGGAGTGTTAAAGTGGCTGTATGTGTTGGCGGTTTCAGCCGTGATCCCATTTTATTTACCGCCGGCCTGTTGGCGGTATTACCGCCACTTTAACGCCAACCGTCATACCCTCCTTCAGGGTGTCAAAGGCTTTTTGGCACCCTGTGGTCCAGATTACATACTTAGGTTGCTTTTTTGGAGGTAAGTTCATTGAGTGGGGCCACAAGAGTACCATAATTCTTCACAAACCTCCTATAGCACCCAGTCAAGCCAAGCAAGGCCCTGACTTGAGTCTGAGTTTCGGGAGTTTCCCAACCTAGAATAGTCTGAATCTTGGTTTGGAGAGGCTGTACTTGTCCTCTACCTACAAGGTGGCCTAGGTACACAACAGAACTTTGCTCTATCTGGCACTTACTGGCCCTTATAGGTTGGCCTGCACTGCATGCTGCATGGCCTGTAACACTTCGTTCAGGTGGTCTTGGTGATCGTCCGAGGTGTACCTTGAAGACAGCACTGTCATCTAGATATGCTGCACTTAAGGCTTTCAGGGCTGAAATAACTAAATTCACCAACTTTTGGAAGGTTGCAGGTGCATTTTGCAGTCCAAAGGACATCACTGTGAACTGGTAGTGGCCCTCTGGAGTTGAAAATGCTGATTTCTCCTTTTCTTGATGGGTGAGTCCAATCTGCCGTAACCTGAGGTTAAGTCAAAGCTCCTTGAACACCTGGCTGTATCCAATTTGTCAAATAGCTCATCTGACCAGAGGATAGGATGACCATCAGTTTTGTAACTGCATTGAGGCCCCCGTAATCCACACAGTACCTCAGGTTTTTCACCTTTTGAGTGAGGTTTGGGGACCAGCACCAGTGGGATTGAGCGGTCACAAGACTTGATAACCCCAAGCTCTAACATCTTGCTGACCTCAGTCTTAATGCAAGCCTTCGTCTGACAATCTGTAAATTTGTGCTTGTCAGGGAGGTTGTTACCAGTGTCCACAGTATGGGTACACCATGTTGTCTGACCAGGGGTTAAGGAAAAAACTGTTGTAGGACTTGTAGTTTGCTGTTTGGAAGTGAGAGTGTCGGACAAGACAACACTCTCTACTGAACCATCCTGGGGGTTGTTTGACAAAAGGTCAGGGAGGAGTTAATTTCCCTCCTCCTGGCCTTCATCAGTGACCATGAACATGGTCTTGTCAGCTCTGTCCTGGTGGGGCTTTAGGCAATTTACATGGAGAAACCTGTGAGGATTCCTTGGGGTGCCTAAGGTACCAAGTAGGTTACATCCCCCTTCTTTTCCAAGATTAGTTAGGGCCCAGTCTACTTGTCCTAGAGGGCCGTGGGAGCCACAGACTTCAAAATCCATACCAGCTGTCCTGGTTGTTACTCCACCACTGCTGTCCTCTATTCATAAGAGTGCTTTATAATCTCCCAGCTAGCCTCAAGGTTTTTGTTTGCTTTCGTCACGTAGGCCACGTTGTTCTGTTTGGAATCTTTGTGATGCCTCTCTCATCCTTTCCTTACAATACTCAATGTACCCCTTACAGTAAGACCAAACAAAAGTTAAAAGGGGCTGAACCCAACCCCCTTTTGTGGTACCTCTCTGTATGCAAACAGTAGGCAACGTAACAGGACATCCCACCTCCTTATGAGTTTGTCAGGGAGGCCCATTATAATGCCTTTCATAGTTTTGTTGACTCTTTCAACCACACCATTTGTGTGGGAGTTATAGGGGGTCGTGAAATTGTAGCTTACTCAACATCCACCCCACATAGCCTTTAGGTATATCGACATGAAATTAGCACCCTCTATCTAATACCACCTCTTTGGGAAACACAAGCCAGCTGAAGATGCCAAGGATTGCAAATAACACTGCAGGAGCAGTTGCAGTCCTGAGGGGAATTGCCTTTAGCTATCTAGTGACATGATCTACTACACCTATGATAAATCTATTCCCAGATACAGTTTGAGGGTCTAAGGGACCAACAATGTCAATCTGTACCTTCTCAAGGAAGTCTCAAACCTAGGCAGTTGGATTAAGGGAGCCTTTGGGCATGTTCCTGTCTTACCACTGGCCTGGCTGGTCACAAAGAAGAATCACTTTTTCAGATATCTGGGGCGAATAAAAATGAGCAACCAACCTGTCTCAGGTTTTGGTTTGTTTCAGATTTCCAGCTGGGGGGATTCCATGGGCCAAAGTAAGGATAAATATTCTGTACTTTTGGGAGACCACCACTCTCCTGGCTGCCTCTGGTTTGGGTCCCTTGGCCTCAGTGTACAGAAGCCCACCCTCCCAGTAGACCCTGTGGGTACCACTGACATCTCTCTCTTCTTGCCTTGCAGCTTGCTGCCAAAGGCCTGTGAGAGTAGGGCACTCCCTTTGCCATTGGCATAGGCCCTCTCTGGAGGACCCCCCATGCACTTAGGAGCTCTGACTGGTCAGTCCATGCTCCCTCCTCAGACACCAGGACATCTCCCTCGGGAGAACTCTTAGAAGTTGCCTTAGCAGATTTATTGCCCTTTCTCTTGTTGGGAGCTGCCTGGGCCACTGTTTCAGGATCCCAGGCCCCATGGCTTCCCTGATGTGCTGCCTGTGCTCTAGTTGTAACACACACCCACACAGGGAGACCCTACATTTCTACATGAGCCTTCCGCTCCACTTCTGTCCATGCAGAAGTCTCAAGGTCATTTCCCAACAGACACTCCACTTAGATGTTAGGGAACACAATCACCTTCTTTGGGCTGGTAACCATTCCTTATTCTAAGCTTACCAAGTCCGTTGGATGGAGCTTGGTCTCATTGTCAGTATTGTTAACCGGGTGACTAACACCAGGCAACATGTGGTCTGGGGAACCAGTCTTGCTGACACCATAGTGACACTGGCTCCTGTATCCCTCAGAACCGCTACCTTAGTCCCATTGATCTTTTGCCATTGTCTATACTTCTCCAAGCTTGGAAATAAGACAGCCAGGATTTCAATATCCACCCCATCCACAGAAACTAATGCAGCCTCTATGTCCATTCTTATGACTTGCCTGATGTCAGTTATGACACACAGCAGAAGCCTTTGGTAGATCCCAATTATTACCCCGGTACCCCTTGTCTTTGGACTGAAATAATTCTCAGGGCCAACCTCCTAAGAAGGCTTTTAGGGGCCTTTAGAGAACTCTTTATTTTCATCTTGTGTGTGGCTCATCTCTTTCCCCTGCTGAGAAGCCATTGGACCCGTTCTCTGGTCACTCCCACCATAGATCTTCTTGGACATTCTGGATCTGTCTCATTTGTCAGCTATCTTCCTCAGCTCTGTGGGAGATGATAACTTGGAATCTACCAGATGCTGACACAATTCCTGTATGGTACAATTAGTTAAAATGTACTCTTTCATAATTTAATTATACATCCTATCTTAAGTGTCCACCTTATTGTCATTGATCCAGCCTTATACTGATTTGACTGAAGATTCTGCAAAGTCCACCCAGGTTGAGTTCTTACCTGTCTGGTATCTTTGAACTTTACCCTGTACTCTTCTGTAGAGACTCCAGATCCCTCTATCAAGGTCTCCTGTATATGCTGATAGGATCCAGCTACCTTCTCGATAAGGATCAGACGTTTATCTCTTCTCGTTACTGAGAATACCTCCCAAAGTAGAGTGAGCCCCAGTGTTGGGATGGCACCTTCCTCACTCTGCAAACTCTCTCAAAGGCTGCAAACCATTTGTCAATATAATCTCTACCACTATATTTAGGGACAATCCCTTAGGAGATTTTAGGGTCAAAGGATTCCTCCTTCTCCCTTTTATGTTAATTGCTGCCACTATCTTTTTGCCTAAGGCCCAACGAAACCCTACTTTCCTCTAGGGCTAGTCTCCTCTCCTCAAGTGTGAGTTTTCTCTCCTCCAGGGGGGTTAAATACAACTCTTTCCCTAGGAGTATTACCACCTTACCAATTCAGAGTCTGCTAGAGTGACTTCTGTCACTTTCCACTGGTGAAGGAGCTCTGGGGAAGGGTGGGGAGTATTGGTCTCCACCTCTTTTCCTTTCATGCTTTGGTGCTGAGGCATCATCCTCGACCTCTACAGGATTATTCTCCGAGGAAGTATCCTTCTTCTCTTTTATCTCCTGTTCATAGAGGCTGAGGGCCTTTTCAAGGTCCTCCTTTTTCGCTGTAGCTCTACAATACAGCCAATTCCTCTTGCTTTGCACAAAGCTCTTAGGTCACTGATCCTAAGGGCTGGAAGGATGTATCAGTCAAGACTCTTATAGGATACATTGTGACTTTTAACCTAATAGTTAAGACCTTAGTACAGATTTAGAAAAAAACTATAAAAATCTTTTTCTTAACTTCTTCTTGAATGTCTAGTGGCATGGCTACACAGATCAGTTACAAACTAATTAGAAAAAACAAAATAATTTTTGATGCTAAAGTCAATTTAATGCATTTCTCATGCATAATTCACTTATGACCAAGTGGTACTGCGAAACAAGAGTTCAGGAACATACCACTGTAAAACCAATGTAGGAAAGTGGACTATCATGTGGTGTGGGGCGTTAATCTTCATCATGTAATACTCTCACAGTACCGCAAAGATGATCCTTAGATTCACACTAATAAATCCTTATCTCAGTCCTGGTAGTGTGGCAAAGAGCAGTCAGGATTTACTAGAGGAGCATGTGCACAGCATTACAAAGCTGAAATACTGAAGCAGTGAGGTGAGGAAAGACCCCCCCCCCTCCTCACGTATCACTTTAGAGGGCAAGGAGGATTCTTTTGGGTATAGACACCACCAATTGGCTCACCCAGGCATTTCAGAGGAATACAATCTACCTAAATCATGACCATCACCATTAAATATTCATAATCCAAATGTGTAAAAGGGCTGGGTCAAAATCCAGCCCATCTTTCTCTCAAAAAAGAAGGATTTATTTTATTCATATTGACCCTCAGCCACTCTAATAGTGGCATGCTTCATCATTGGGTCCAACCCAGCCCCTAAAAGCAGAGGTGAGCTCAACCAAACCTCTGGAGCACTAGAAAATAACCTGCAGGGGATCTAAAAATTAAAAGTACCTCACAATTCACAAAGTTATCCCTTTATGGATTGTGATAGTGGGTGTGGTTAAAACGAATGTTATTACGGGGGTAGCCTAAGATTGTATCATTCTATGACCCGCATTCTGATATAATCAACATGTTTCAGCCCTTGAAAATGGCCAGCAAGGTCCTGGACTTTCATCAGGATGTGTGTTTTAGTAGTAACCCCAGTCCCTGACCTACTCGTCATGTAAGTGAGTATATAATCAAACAGTGAAAGTTAACACACATTCCGGTAGCCAAGTTACATGCCTGGTATAATGAAGCTTTGTTGTGGTTCCTGTTTTGGGTAATCACTGCGTTTCTCAGGGGGAGTCGGGGAGCGTGCCCCTGTAGTGACACTTCATCAAAGGAGGCACGCTGTTTTTCTACCTATTGGCATCCGTTCTTCTCCGGCTTGTGCTGCAATGTGCATTATACCAGGGGAGTTACTTGGCTCCCTGCATGTGTGTGAACTTTGACTGTTTTGTTTACATGCTCACTGACGTGATGAGTAGGTCATCTAAATGAGGGTCACAAGTCTATGGGGGTGATTCTAACCCTGGCGGTCGGTGATAAAGCGGCAGCCAACCCGCCAACAGGCCGGCGGTCCAAAAAATGGAATTCTGACCCTGGCGGGAACCGCCAACAGATACCGCCACATTAACACTCCGACCGCCACGGTGGTACATACAAACAGCTCGGCGGTCACCGCCAACAGGCAGGCGGCAGACAATGTAACGCCCACCCTATCACGACTCACCAATCCGCCACCTTTTCCGGGGCGGGAGCCCCGCCGATAAAAACACGGCGGAAACAGACCACGAACGGGAAAACGCTCACCGATACACACTCCACGAGGAAGGAGGACAGCATGGAACCCGAATTAAACATCCTACCTGCTCTCGTCTACCTTCTCATCTACCACGAGTACGAAGTCCGGCGCAGACGACAACGGTGAGTACTGCACCTACGACACACGGGAGCGGGAGGACGAAAGGTTACGGCCACACACATATGCGACCCCCCCGCCCAACTATGTACACACCAATGCAGAGCAACAAGTTGCAGTGACACCACCCAAACACCCCAGAAAAATGCAAACACATAATTAAATTGTGAGGATTAATTTATGTAAATAATAGGCTCGGACAAATATACGTCAACTATGTAAAAAATATATACAAAAATCAAACTATATACACTGCCATGGAGAACCGAGGCAATCAGTCCTGTACAACCAAAGTACATAGAATAGTCCGTGGGCCACAGTGTAGCGACACAAGGACACAGGAGACCTGAGTCCTTTGGAGAGAACACTGCAGGGGCATCTGATGTAAAAACTACAGGCACCTCAGGGGGAAGGGAAGGGGGGCACCACAGCCACATGAGTCCACGACGCCAGATCCACGAGGAGCCACCATGCCCACTGTACCATCCTGGGGAGTGCAAAGCCACAGTCTCTCAAGTCTCTACAGTGGGTGGGCTGCCCACTGTACCATCCTGGGGAGTGCAAAGCCACAGTCTCTCAAGTCTCTACAGTGGGTGGGCTGCCCACTGTACCATCCTGGGGAGTGCAAAGCCACAGTCCATCAGGTGGATGACAGTCTCCACTGGTCAAGGAGGAGGCATGGTAGGCACAGTGAACCATAAACAGTGCTTGACAGGATGGGCCCAGCGGAGCGGTGCTTGAGACGGCGGTGCCCAGCGGAGCGGTGCTTGAGACGGCAGTGGCCAGCGGAGCGGTGCTTGACAGGAAGGGCCCAGCGGAGCGGTGCTTGAGATGAAGGGCCCAGCGGAGCGGTGCTTGAGACGGCGGTGGCCAGCGGAGCGGTGCTTGACAGGAAGGGCCCAGCGGAGCGGTGCTTGACAGGAAGGGCCCAGCGGAGCGGTGCTTGAGATGAAGGGCCCAGCGGAGCGGTGCTTGAGACGGCGGTGGCCAGCGGAGCGGTGCTTGACAGGAAGGGCCCAGCGGAGAGGTGCTTGAGATGAAGGGCCCAGCGGAGCGGTGCTTGAGACGGCGGGGCCCTGTTCAGCGGTGCCTATCTTCACGGTGGGGCCCTGTTCAGCGGTGCTCTTCTGCACGGCGGGGCCCTGTTCAGCGGTGCCTATCTTCACGGCGGGGCCCTGTTCAGCGGTGCCTATCTTCACGGCGGGGCCCTGTTCAGCGGTGCTCTTCTGCACGGCGGGCCCTGTTCAGCGGTGCTCTTCTGCACAGCGGGGCCCTGTTCAGCGGTGCCTATCTTCACGGCGGGGCCCTGTTCAGCGGTGCCTATCTTCACGGCGGGGCCCTGTTCAGCGGTGCCTATCTTCACGGCGGGGCCCTGTTCAGCGGTGCCTATCTTCACGGCGGGGCCCTGTTCAGCGGTGCTCTTCTGCACGGCGGGGCCCTGTTCAGCGGTGCCTATCTTCACGGCGGGGCCCTGTTCAGCGGTGCTCTTCTGCACGGCGGGCCCTGTTCAGCGGTGCTCTTCTGCACGGCGGGGCCCTGTTCAGCGGTGCTCTTCTGCACGGTGTGCCCTGTTCAGCGGTGCTCTTCTGCACGGCGGGCCCTGTTCAGCGGTGCTCTTCTGCACGGCGGGCCCTGTTCAGCGGTGCTCATCCAGTAGGTCAAGGGAGCCAGACCTGTGCTGGACTCCCTGCTCAGTCGCCCTCGGACCGTGACGTGTCTGGACCCTTCGGGGACGGAGTCCTGGGCTCTTTAGTGTCCTCCTTCACAGCTGGGATGTGACATGTGGGGCCCACCTGCTCCGCGCTCCTGCTGCCCTTCCGCTCCTTAGATGGGGCTCTCGAGCCCTTGCCTCCCGTAGATGTTGTGGCTGGTGAAGTGGGCGCACTTTGCTCCTTGGGGGCAGCCGTGTCAGTCCTCGCACGGCGGCCCTTGTGTTTGCGGGTCCTCTTGCCGGGGGGGGGGGGCTGGATGTGTCCTTGCTGCTGATCGAAGTGTCACTGCTGGCAAAGGGTGGACTCCAGTACCCATGCACAACAGTGACACTCGAAGCTGGGCTGGTGGTGGCTGAGGTGCTCTTGGGACTCTTTGCAGATGGAGGGGGTAGGTCATCGGAGGGAAAGAGGTTAAGATTAGCCAGGAAAAGTTTTTTAGGGCCAAGGTAAAGGGTAGGAGAAGTGGTGATGGGAGTGGAGGAAGAGGATGTGGTTGTAGGAGAGTCAGGTGTGCTGTCATTGGGTGAAGGTGCTGGTGCTGTAGGCTGTCGTGAGGTGGATGGCTGTTGGGTGGGTGGCTGCCTGCGTTTGTGTGTCTTGGAAGAGGGGGTGACAGACACAGTGGGAGAGGACACAGGGGACGTGTAAATGGCAGTGGGGGTGGTGACTGCACGCGTGTGGACTGTACTGGAGGGTGAGGTGGTGATGGAAGCACTGGCTGATGTTGGGGTGCATGCAGGTGTGAGTGTAGACGTCACAGGGAGGGAGGAGGGAGACGAGGAGGAGGGGGACACAGAGGTGGTAGTGACTGTTGGAATGTCTGCATCTGTGTGTTGCTTGGGTGAGTGTTTGTGGGATCTGTGGTGCTTGTGTCTGGATGAGCTGCCCTTGGGTGTTGAGGTGTGTGCAGGCTGGTCTGATGGTGTGGATGGGATAGGCTGAGGAACAGGAGACAGAGACAGGCTGGAGGCAGTCAGAAGAGGGAGGCTGGAAACAGGGACAATGGCTGCCGTCAGTGCTGAGGCCAGAGCAGTGAACGCTCGTTGATGGGCAGCCTGACCCGAATGAATGCCCTCCAGGTACGCATTGCTCTGTTGCACCTCCCTTTGCACCCCCTGGATGGCATTCAAAAGGGTAGTCTGCCCAACAATGAGCGTCCTCACGAGGTCAATGAGCTCCGCACTGAGGGCAGCAGGGGTAACAGAGGCAGGGGCTGAGGTGCCTGGGGCGAAGGAGACGCGCGCCTTCCTGGGCGAACGGGCACGGAGCGAAGACTGAGGGGCTGCTGGGAGGGCGGTGCTGGTGCGCTGGGTGGTGGCTGTACCTGTAGAGGCGGGGGGCACGGATGTTGCCGCCACCGCTAGGGAGCACCCATCCGAGGACGTGTCTGTGTCGCTTGTCTCACCACCGGTCCCCGTTGTGGTGCTCCCCTCGCCCTCCGGATCACTGGTGCCCTCGGTGTCTGTTCCTGGGCCCACCGGGGCCTTGTGACTTGCAGCTCCCTCGTGCTCCGATGCCAAATCTCCTCCGCCTGATGATGCTAATGCACACATGCACAAGAAGATGAAGATAAAGGGTGGGGGGAGAAAAAAGAAGACCAGGTTGAGTGCATGCAATGTAAACACCGTTGGCGGAGAGGACAGACACAGGAGCCTCATGCACTAAGCCGCACATTCGGGGTACACTACTCAGTACTACTGACTAGGACAACAGGTCAAGAGACGTCAAACGCGCACATGGGTGATGCTGGACCATCAATGGCTGTACTTGTCACCCTACAGAGGTGGGGGCCGGGGGCACAGGGCCATGCCTAAGGGAGAGGACTACACTACAGAAAGCGCCCTGGCCTAATGTCACCCACAGCCCTCCTCCCCCACCCAGACGCCTCCACTGTGCAGAAAGATAGGAGAATGTGCTGATACTCACCCCCTTGTGTCTGCTGTGATGTCTTCAAGCGCCCATCCAAATCAGGGTAGGCCACCGCCAGGATCCGGGACATCAGGGGGGTCATGGTACGACTGGCACCCCTCCTAGGTTGGGAGGCCATCCCCAGCAGTGACTCGGCGGTCTTCCTGGTTCCGCGGCGGATGTCCTCCCACCTCTTGCGGCAGTGGGTGCCCCGTCTGTTGTGGACCCCCAAGTTCCGGACTTCCTTGGCGATGGCACGCCAAATGTCGACTTTCTGATGGGCGCTGACCTATTTGACATGTACAGGGTGGAAAGGAAACAATCATCAATGACCTGCATGTTAGATGTGATTGGCCCCCCCCACCAACTTTGCTATATGGCACATGCTCTCATCTGTCGTGCGTTGCACTCCTCATTCGCCCCCCACCCCACCAACTTACATCCACCCTAATCCACACAGGCATAGCCCATTCCATGTGCACCCGGTGTACTCACCTGTTGGTCTGGAGGACCGTAGAGTAGCGCATACTGGGGGAGGACCCCATCCACGAGCTTCTCCAACTCTTCAGACGTGAAGGCAGGGGCCCTTTCCCCAGTCGCAGCAGCCATTGTCACTTCCAGACCGAGGTCACAGCAGCACTTGCAGTATAGGTCCTCTCCTGTGGATGATCAGGTCTCGAGTGATCAATCAGCTAGGAAATGGCGGTCACACCCGCGGCGGTGCGTACCGCCGCGGTGCGTACCGCGACCGCCGGCGCACATCGTCATTGGCTCCTGAAACCCATAGTCTTCAATGTTAACCAATGCGGCTTCGTGTAGCGGTCTTCGACCGCCTACCGCCACGGTGTGCCCCGCCAGCGCATTGACCTCACATCCCATTGTCCCACTTCTCAGGTCAGGTAGCCGCCATTTCAAGGGCCCACATGGCTTAATTTTGACTGCGTCACACAGGCCTAGGCCTTGCATTGCCACACATACACGCCTTTCAATCCATTGCGATTCTTCAACTGTGCAAGCTGTGTGAACGTACCTGTGGTTTGCCTGACTCTGTGCTCCATGTTGTCCTTCCTAGGCACTGTCCGCTGGGACTTGCGAGGAGAAGGATGAATCCTCGCGTGTACCGTCCGCTGGTGGACCTGTCGACAATGGAAGAACGCCATATAATACTACGCTACAGACTTGACCGTGCCACTATCCATGATCTGAGTGCCCAGCTGGAGCCAGCCCTGATGTCCCCCATCTGCCAACCCACAGGGATTCCCCCTCTGGTGCAGGTTCTGTCAGTCCTCCATTTTTTGGCAAGTGGATCATTCCAGACAACAGTGGCCATGTCATCTGGAATGTCTCAGGCTATGTTTTCCAGGATTTTGACCAGAGTGTTGTCTGCCCTGATGAAACGCATGCGGAGCTACATCATATTCCCAGAGGAGGGTGAATTGCCTACAGTGAAGGGTGATTTCTATGCCCTTGGACATATCCCCAACATCACTGGTGCCATTGATGGGACACATGTGGCTTTGGTGCCCCCAAGAGACGATGAGCAGGTGTACAGGAACAGGAAAAATTACCATTCGATGAATGTCCAGGTGGTCTGTTTGGCTGACCAGTACATCTCCCATGTAAATGCCAAGTTCCCTGGGTCAGTGCATGACGCGTATGTTATGCGAAATAGCAGCATCCCCTATGTGATGGAGCAGCTACAGAGACAACGTGTGTGGCTAATAGGTGACTCTGGTTACCCCAACCTGCCTTGGCTACTGACCCCAGTGAGGAATCCCCGGACCAGGGCAGAGGAACGGTACAATGAGGCCCATGGGCGGACTAGGAGGATCATAGAAAGGACCTTTGGCCTCCTGAAGGCCAGGTTTAGGTGCCTACATATGACAGGGGGATCCCTGATGTACTCACCAAAGAAGGTGTGCCATATCATCGTGGCCTGCTGTATGCTTCACAATCTGGCATTGCGACGTCAGGTTCCTTTCCTGCAGGAGGATGGTGCAGATGGTGGTGTTGAAGCAGCTGTGGAGCCTGCGGAGAGTGAAGAGGAGGAAGACTCAGAGGACGACACAGACAACAGGGACAGAGTTATAGAACAGTATTTTCAGTAGCACACAGGTAAGAATCACCCATGCCATTTTACATTTCCTGAAAGCCTCCTGCATCTCAACTTTGTCTATTTCCCCCCAGAACTTTTAACATGATGTTTGATTTTCCGTTCCCTTTTCAGTGCTGTGTGTCCCACTGCGTGACTTCTGCTTGGTTAGCCCATGGACTAATGCTAAGTGACCTCGGTATGTGTTCAGCACAAAGTTAACAGAACGTAATTGATATGTAATGTGTTATACATTTATAAATAAGACAGGCTGAGTCCTGATTGATTTCAGTGCAATGAGTGATTTATTTTTTGTGCAAGATGATGGTACATGAAAGTAAAACAGTGATGGGTGGGGGTGGAGTAATGTCCATGGCAGAGTCCATTTCTCAGTCTGACAGGTGCATTGTCCATATGCCTGTGGAAGGATGGAGCAGGGGCAGTTCAAGGTTTGACAGGGTGGCAATGTGGAACAGTGGGAGGACTTCAGGGGGTATCTGATGCTGGCGGGGGTCTTGACATCCTACTCTGTCGATTTTTTTGATCTCAGGCTCCTCTTGCGGGGTGGTTGTTGTTCAGCAGGAGGTGGGGTTCTGGTGGCCTGTCGTTGTGGTGGGGCCTCCTGTCCACTAGCGCCGGCGGAGGTGGTAGGCTGTTCCTGTTCCGGGCTAGTGACAGGGGCCCTGTGTGATGCCACATGGTCCCGAAACGTGTCCTCTATACGGTTCAGGGCCTGGACTATGCTCCCCATAGCGGTAGAGATGTTGGTTAGGTGGTCGCTGAACCCCATGTAGCGTTCCTCCTGCTGTGCCTGGATCTCCTGGAACCTGGCCAGTACCGTCGCCATCGTCTCTTGTGAGTGGTGGTAGGCTGCCATGATGGTGGTGAGGGCCTCTTGGAGAGTGGGTTCCCTGGGCCTCTCCTCCCCCCCCCTGTCGCACAGCAGCCCTCCGAGTTGCCCTGTTTCCCTGGGCCTCTGTCCCCTGGACGGTGTGCCCACTACCACTGCCCCCAGGTCCCTGTTGTTGTTGGGGTGGTGGGTTAGCCTGGGTGCCCTGTAGTGGCAGACACACCGCTGCTTGACCTGTCCTAGAGACTGAGGCATGGGCCCGCTGGGTGGGAGCTGTGCTGTTGTTCCCAGAGGGGGTTGGGTCTGCAGTGGCCTGTGTCTGGGTGAGGGGAACCGACTGTCCAGAGGTCCCCGATGGTCCGGGCTGGTCATCAGGGTCCAGGTCGACAGAGCTGCTGTCATCACTAGGGGCCTCTTCCGGGGGTGGGATGGACATTTCTGGTCCCTCCTGACCGGTGTGTTGTCGTTCGGGTCCTGCATGGGGTAAGAGGGTATGGTTATTGTTTCTGTGTGTGCATTTGCTTGCGTTTTATGGGTGCCCTTGTCCCCCAGTGCTGGCATTCCCTTGGGGGAGGTGTTGTGAGGGTGTTTTGTGGGGGAGGGGGATGGGTATGTGCAGTGGTCATGCTTAGGTGATGGGTGTCCATAGTTTGGGGATGGCATACAGGGGTTGGTGTTGGGTGGGTTGTGCTGGAGAGACATTCTCAGGGAGGATGTGTGATGGGGGCTTGGGGGTGAGGGTGGGGGTGGGGGTTAGCATGTTGGGGGGGTGAAGTAGTTGAGCTTGTACTTACCAGAGTCCATTCCTCCGGATACTCCAGCGAGGCCAGCAGGATGCAGGATGTTTAGTACCTCTTGCTCCCATGCTGTGAATTCGGGTGGTGTGGGTGGTGGTCCCCCGCCAGTCTTCTGCACTGCGATGTTGTGTCGCGAGACCATCGATCGCACCTTCCCCCGTAGGGCGTTCCATCGTTTGCGGATGTCGTCCCTATTTCTGGGATGCTGTCCCACCGCGTTGACCCTGTCCACGATCCGCTGCCATAGCTCTGCCTTCCTGGCTATCGTGGGTGCTGCACCTGTGAGCCGAAGAGCTGGGGTTCTACTCTTATGATTTCCTCCACCATGACCCGGAGTTCTTGGTCCGAAAAGCGTGGGTGCCTTTGGGGTGCCATGGGGTGGTGTGTATGAGGTGTGGGGTGGTGTATGTGGTGATGTGTGTGTTGGTGTGTGGTGCTTTGTGCTTCTATGTGGTGTGTGTGATGGTGTTGTGTGCCTCTGTGTGATGTAGCTCTATTTTCGCTGATGTGTCTCTATCTCCTTCGTCTCTGATTTTTGTTAGTAGGGGTTTGTGGGTGATGTGGGTGTGTGTTTTATATTGTAATGGGTGTGTGGGAGTGGTGTGTGTATGTGTTTCAGGTGTGTGCCTTTCACATTGTCCAATGTGGTAGAGGTTTGTAAAGGTGTGTGTATTTTGACCGCGGCGGTGTGTACCGCCAATGGACTACCGCGTTTGAAAGACCGCCGCATGGATTTGCGGGTCGTAATGGCATGGGCGTATTTCTGTTGCCGTGGCGGTGGAGGTTTGGTCATCTCCAGTTTACCACTGGCCGCTGATGTGGCGGACTGCAGTGGAGGTCGGATTTTTGGAGGTTTTGCAGTTGTGGGTCAGAATGTCCGTAGCGGCTGGCCGCGGCGGTATTGTGGCGGCCTTCTGACCGGCGGTAAGCGGCTTTTACCGCCGAGGTCAAAATGACCCCCTATAAACTCTTGGCCATTTTCAAGGGCTGAATCATGTCAACAATTTCTAAATGAGGGTCATAGGACCATAAAATCATAGCGTACCCCCATAATAACATTAGTTTTAACCATACCCTCTATCACAATTGAAGGGGTACCTTTGTGAATAGTGAGGTATTTTTAATCTTTAATCTTTAGAACCTCAGCTTTTACGGGCTGGGGTGGACATGATGATGAAGCATGGCACCATTAGAGTGGAAAAGGGTCAATGTAAAGAAAATAAATCCTTTTCTTTGTTGAGATAAAGTTCTGCTGGATTTCGACTCGGCCGCCTTACAGATTTGGATTAGAAATACCTAATGGTGATTGTTAAGCATTTCAGAGCACCAACATGGATGATAAGTAATTGATACAACTCGAAAGAAATCAGACAAATACAAATAGAGCTTATATTTATCCTAATTTAGACACCAAAACAAACAGGATTGCATCAGTACAATCTGAGTTATAGATTTTAAAAGCAAAATTAGGTCAAAGCTAAAATAGGCATTTTAACTCAATGCTGAAATCACTGGAGAAAAACCGCTAGTGACAAATGGCCACTTCGAGGTTGAGTTACTGGAACCCTTGCAGGTTAAGGTGGTGTGGGTCCTAAGACCATGGCACAACAGTCAGTTCAGTTTTACCTGGCCCGTGGTGTCGGGTCAGAGTTGTCCTGGTTGTCTGTGGTGCTAAGTGGGACTCGAGCTGGTGCTGATATTACCGCTTACACGATGTTGCAGGAAATAAGATGCAAAAATTAAGCAGGGGCTGGATTGCTGATGTAGGCTGCACAGTGGACCCTGCAGTTGCAGCATCGAGTGAGCAGGTCAGTTACAGGGCTGGCGAACAAATAATCCTTGTCAGGGAGAAATTTAGTGGAGTCCGGGGGAGTGATGTAGCAGCCTGAAACTTTGGACTAGTTGAGAATACAACTCCCTGAACACAATGGACCACATGGATTTGGGTGATCCCACGTAGGGCCCAATGGCTGGTGAATCTTCTGATCCTGCAAGCGTTTTTACGTACAGTTTGCATGGAACTAGTGCCACTAGTCCAGGGGACACTGTGAGTGTTTCTGGTGTCCACAGGAATCCTTCTGGTCAGGAGTAACAAGTTTGAGCCAAGGACGAAGGTGGTTCATGCAGTTCCTAGTCTGTTGCCTCAGGAACAGTGTATCCCTCTTTTGCTTTTTTGCAGTGGGCAAAGTCCGTTGTCTGCAACACAGGGATCCTTTTGGTTCTTCTTCAAAGTCAGTTGTTGAGTTCTTAAGTTCTGGCATTAGGAGTGTCCCTTAAATCCTGGATTTAGGGGAGTTCAGGGAGTCAATACAAGGCTAGTGGCCAATGGGCAGCTAGCTCCTACAACTAGTCCACCCCTGAGGTGATCACATCCTGTGGAGGTGGTCACCTTCTGCTACCCAAAACCTTCAATTCTGCCACTCCTAGGATGGCAAAAGTCAAAATTTAGTGCGCAGACTGCGCCGCTCAACTTACAGGTGTGGCCAGCCTTCTAGGGGTGTGCACTGCCCTGCATAGCTCATTTCCCACCTGACCATGAACAAATGTGCCTGAAGCAAGGGGAAGGCTGTGTCCTCCTCTAGGGGACACCACAGATGCCAATCAGGGGTGGTAAAGCCTTTGAAGCTCACCGCCCTGTAGTGCCAATTCACTAGCCCGGATGGGGAGTGGGGAGGACGTCATACCTGCCTCAGCCTTTGTTTGTGACTCCTGGGAGTGTACACACTACCTGGTAAGAGGTCAGAATCCTGTCTTGGTGGCAACAGGCACAGGAAAGCATGGCCTGGCCACCCAGAGCACACAGAAGTTGGGGCAAATAGGTGGGTTACCTCTAAGGTGCCTCCTGGGTGCATGCAGTCATCCCTTGACACCAGATTGTATCAAGGGAGAGAAGGCACGTTGTTTGACACCAAACTCAACATATCTAGGCAGTACCATAATGGAGCTAGCAACCCAGGTCTATGTAGGTGCAAGTCCCATGTTATTCTGTAGATTGGCTATCACAATCAGTATACTTTATTGGAAAAGCCACTATAGAAACATATAAGCTTTTTCTTACATGCCTTCTTAGACCTTATGTATAAATATGCCTGCCTTCTGAGCTTCAGAGGCCTCCCTCAGGGTTGTCTGCGATATATGTATGACAGTGCACAGGATTGTGCCACACATGGTGAGGACACAGTCGACATCAAGCAGTTTGCACTGCTCCTGCAGTCTGCAATGGCAGACCAACTATCAGTATTTTGTTTGGATCACTCAGTGTGGCACAAACTCCTGCTGCAGCCATGGAGACCACTTTACCTCCCATACCCTGAGCATCCCAGGTGCCATTTACTAGAGACTTGTAGACTTTGCCAATTAGAGAATTATCAAGTTGACAAATCAGTTTTTGGAGAGAACATGAACACTGGAGCCTGGTTATCAGGCTCTAGTGCACTAACAGAGTCATAACCATCAGCATTGGGGCAAAAAGTGGGGGAAGACCATACACAAAGGGGCACTTTGGTACAGTCTCAATATGCATTGTGGTGGACCAGATCACATACTGTATTATAATATTAGAAATTTGACAATGTGTCAGATTACACGCTCCCCAATCTCAGTTGTCCTGCATGCTCTGTTCAACAGAATATTACATCCAATTTTGCTCTGTTATGTTGTCAGCACCATAAAGTCAGTGTTGCTCTACTTTCCACATCTCTCCCAAACAACTTTACATTTTTTGTGTTCTCCCCCTCCCCCAGCCTTCTAGCCCACAGCGATGTTCCATTTGGCCAACACCAAAGCTAGAGCTATGAACCTATATATTTGTTTTGACTCTTTCATCTGTGCTGACATCCCCCCAAATATACCTCCTGCTCAGGATCTAATTTCCAACCAGCTAACTCTCTGAACAGAGCAACAACCCTCTCCCAAAAACCACAGATCACCACAAATTCTCATTCCATATGGAAAAAAGTCTCTGTGTGGAACTACAGCTGGTGAATGGATCAGAAGCACCTTAGTATATGTGTTGCGGCGGACCGCGGCGCGAGCCAAGCATTCGGCTCGGGGCACGGCCATGGTGGCTGGATGTGCCATGCCCCTTTTGTTCTGTACTTTCTCGCACAAGGCCCCAAAGTGGGCATGGGTCCTCAGCGAGTCTTGGGCGCGGGGCGCCCTCAATAATAATATGGCACCTTCCCCGCTACCCCTCACTTACCTGGTGAGCCTATCCTTTTTTCTTCTTTTCTCTTCTGTTTTTATGTGTGCATTCAGCAGCCATGCTCTTTCTTTTTCCCAGCATGCCTTCTTTTTCCCTGCATGCCTTAGGACCCTTTTTCAAAATGTCATCTTTTCTCTATATGTTCCTATGTTTCTTTCCCAATCCAATATGGTGACTTTCTACTTCCTGTTGGTCATTTCCTGTTCTTGAGTATAAATGGTGAGTGATTCTAGCCGAGAGCTGTCTGACGACACCGTGAGTGTGTGCGTAGGATGGCTGCTAGCCATTCTGGCACCCACACACAGGGGAGGTGCTGGCGCTCCCTCTGTGGGCCACACCTCTGAACTCCACCACCATGGGTTTCACCAGAAGTGCTTCTACCTCCACTCTGGAACCCCACAGCATCTGATTACATCAGCTCGCACAGCACTCCAACATCATTGGAAGTTGCCAGGGATGCTCTGGAAGCAAATGTCAGAGGGGAAACAGGTACGTTTCTCCTCAGGAAGGGGGATAGGGGAGAACGAAGAAGTATAGGGGAAGGGAATGGGTTTTCCTTTATCCTGATGTCTCTTGGGAGTGTATTCCTGCTGCACGATCGTCCATGGGGCTGGGATCGCGCAGCAGAAATGCCCACCAGACACCAGGGATTTTTGTTTTTGTGTGTGTGTTTGTTTACACTTTGGGAAATGCCCCTTTGAGCAACCGTCACTCCCCTTTGGGGGCAAGTATTTTGGCCACTTCTGCCCCCCTCAGGTGCAGATCGACCATTTTTGAAAGGCTGGTCTGCCCTCAAGGGAGGCAGAAACCACTAGGCCACCAGGGACTTAGTTTTGGCATTGTTTGGGAGTGGCCTTGGGCAAGGGTCGCTTCCCTGTACGGGGCAATTATTTGGGCTGTTTCTGCCCTGCTTGGTGACAGATCGGCCAATTTGTTTGTCCCGGGGCAGAAACCACTAGACCATCAAGCATTCTGTATTCTGGCCATGTTGGGGAGCAGCCCCTTGGGCAAGGGTTGCTCCCCTTAAGACAACATGTACTTTAACAATTTCTCCCCCAATTTGGCATATCTGCCTTTTTATTTAGGCCCATCTGCCCCAAGGGGGGCAGAAAACCACTAGGTGACAGGGAAAGTTTCTGAATGTTTGATGAAATAAAGTTCGGTTGACGGTCCACATGTTTTGGCATTTGGTTGGCAGTATGTGTGGGTTGTGTGTGAACTTGCACTTAGCTGGAGGTGTGCCTGGACTGGGGCTTTGCTGGCAGAGTGCCTGGACTATCCCTTGGATGGCAGTGTACGTGGACTGGTGCTTGAATGGCAGTGAGCATGAACTGGTGCTTGACTGGCAGTGTGTGTAGAATGGCACTTGCCTAGTGGGGTCTGTGTGGACTGGTGCATCATTTGCATTTGTGATCATATTTTTTTATTTCTCCTTTTTAATTCTAGTGCAAGGTTTTTGAGTCCTTGGCTGTGACTCCTGCTTGTGGTTTCCGCACTGGTAAACCTGCAATTTGCATAGTTGCATGTGTTTGAAACACTTTTTTTGTACTGTTTACTACAAAGGAAGGTCATTGACATGCAGAAATTAGTTTATTGTAAATTGTGTAATAATAGCATTCTTAGCTAATGTTTTATTGTGTGTGAAATTCTCCTTAGATATGTGCATCATGTGTATTGTGTTGTCTTATGTGAAATTTTATTTTGTTTTCCCTTTTTAGTTGGATATCATTGGTGTTTGCTGTGGTTGTGCAGACTAGGTGTTGGTGTGTCTAGCTGTTTCTGGCACGTGAGTGGTGTGGTTTTTGAGTATATAGGTCTTTGTGATAAAGTCACACTTTATTACCTATTTTACACAGTGTTGGTTGTTGTTGACTTATTTGTGTCATTACTTTTACAAGTAAGTATTAGGACTAGCTGTAAGATTACAGCTCAGCAGGTTGTTGGCCTGCTTTTTGATTCTTCCTCTGGCCATTATCATGAGGCTGCCTCTCCATCTGAGGCAAAGGAGCCTGCCTTTAATAATGTCCCAGGGTGTAGAGTGAATACTGAACACGTTTTGTCGATACATTTCTTTCAGTTGTTTATGAATGATGTATTGTTGTTTGAGATTGTTAAACAGAACAATTTTATGCTGAAAAGTTTTTGCCTTATTTGTTTATAAGAATGCTTCTAACGTGCACATACGCTATATCACACATTCCTAAGGTTATGTCAGAAGTTCTCCATCTCCAATAAGATAGAGTATAAAAAGACTGCCAATTGACCATTTGTCAATAGATGTCCTTGACCCCAGATTATCAAGCAAAATACTGCCAGATTGTAGAGTTGCTGCTGCATTACGCTTTATGCTGAAAGCTGATAGTGAGCGAAGTCCGTGAGGAAAGGAGCTGATCTGACACATCTTTTCCTTTCCCAGGGAACCCATCCTCCCTGATTTCTGATTACTACGCATTTTGCTATAAACATGTATGCAGTGCATTGACTCTCTCTAATCCTAATAATTCTATTGATTCTTATTGATTCTATGAAGAAACTCTAAATGCAAGTTATGCTATTCCACGATCTCCTCATGTAATTCATATACGTAGGTGTTAGGGTGTTAGGTTTTTAGATGACATTTCTACTATGGTACAAATGGCAGCTTTATTCTTTTGGTTCACAATAAGCAATTGTGCTGTTTTAATAATATTATGTGTGGTTATTTTAGATTTTCTAAGCAACACGGTGAGGCTGTTGAAATAAATGCTTTTTCGTTAAAGTGTATTTTTCTTAGTGTAGTTTCTGCATAAGATATTATAAGCAACAAAATTGGCTTATCAAATTATCACTGGATCCCTGTTTAGGTACTAGTAATACCACAAAAGAATTTGATACCACTTCAACTATGTAATAGGTGAAGGCATGTGGGGCTACAATAACCTCTCTTTTCACATTCAATGGTTAGCGCGTTGATTTAAGTTCACCTGTGTCATCCGTGGATGTGAAAACACATCTTATAGCTTTAAGCCAGAGTCTTAATTTACTCAATACCAAAACCTTTCCAGTGACTTTTTATGGCCCTCTCTCAATAACTTAACCCCCAAGTCCTCTGAGTCAATCTTTTGTTTCATTATTGTTTTCAAGGCAAGAATCGCTTGCAATGTTTGATTGAACTTATCATTATGGTACACCAACTTTGATTCAACATGTCACAGAAAGTCAGATTAATCTTTGTTCATGCCTGAATGCAAGTCTGTCACATCACTGGCTAGCAGCCCTTTAAGTCCTTTCAGTTCGACCATTGTCTTGATTTACATCTAAGAGAAGGTAAGCCCCAATTGTGGTTCTTCCAGATTCAGGGTCTTTTACAAAATTACGATACATCTCTTGTCTTTTAAGTAAGGATGTGTCTTATGACCTATGGCCTCCTTGGGAGGGATATATGTGGGCAGAGCACATTCAACCATCAGGATCAGGGCATTATCTGTGGGTCATCTAGAATTTAGTGCAATGTTCACGCTTTGCCATACAGAAGTTGCATGCACTTCCTTCTTTCATAAATCATAAGCCCAGGTTGTGTGTCAGTGATGTTCTGAGCACATCAATCCACATAGGAAACAGTCGCCTGTTGTTCGGTCTAGCACATTCTAAAATGTTAACCCCACTGCCCTGTCATATGTGGATAATGGCCACCGTGATGAAATGTGGGCCATTCCTGAGTGCGACCACAGCTCAATGATAGGTGTATTTTATCTCTTAATTGTCTTGTACACTTCCACCTCATTAAACCAGGCCAAGGGAAGCAGCTTAACATGTTTCAATCAGTCAAAGTGTCCCAAAACAGCTTTCAACCATTTAGTTACCTTGGCAGGCTGTCACCTTTACGGCCTGTGTTACCTGTCCCACACATATGGCACCTTCATTCCGATACTTCTAGTAGGAGTCCAGTCCCCTCCCAGTGGAATTCCACAATAATGCACAGCAATCATGATTTCTGGGGTATGAAGGCCACACACCCATCCAACCCAGGCACGCCCAAGAGCTGAGACCTATCTCATTCCCAGGCCATATGGCTTTTGGTCATAACTGGTTAAAGCATTGCTGGGCTGCTGTTGTTCATCAACGCTAAGACATTATTCCTGGAGAAGACAGCAGCAGAAACATGCTTACCAGGATCAGCATTGGCCTCCACCCACCAGAATTTCAAAGCCTTGAATGTAGGAGGCTGGCCTGTTGTGTGGTGGGTAGTCCCCTTTCATTTGCCCTGTTTCGCGCCAGAGACGGGACTGGGGGTCCCTTAACCGGTGTAGACTGGTCTATGCAAGAAGGGCACCAAATGTGCCCTTCAAAGCATTTTCAGTGGCTTGGGGAGGCTACCCCTCCAAAGCCTGTAACACCTATTTCCAAAGGGAGAGGGTGTAACACCCCTCTCCCAAAGGAAATCCTTTGTTTTGCCTTCCTGGGCTTGAGCTTCTCAAGCAACAGGAGTGCAGAAACCTGTCTGAGTCGTGGGAGCAACTTGGGCTGCCCGGAAACCCTCAGAAGGTTGTAATGGGAATACTGGGGGTCCTTTAAGGAGCCCCCAGAGTGCATGGAATCATACAACCAATGCTTACAAAAGCATTGGGGTGTGATTCCAACATGTTTGATACCAAACATGTCTATTTTCGAAGTTACCATTATGTAGCTGGACATAGGTATTGACCTATGTCCAGTACGCGCATAAAATGGCGTGCCCGCCCTCACGATGTCTGGGAAAATGAGCCTGGAGTTCATGGGGGCACCTCTGCTAGTGCAGGGGTGCCCTCACACACATGTACTTTGTACCCTGCCCTCAGGGCTAGAAGGCCTGCCATCGGGGTGACTTATACATGACGTGGTGCAGTGAAAACGCAGCAGTGAAAGGGTGCTTGCACCTTTTCACGCAGGTTGCAATGGCAGTCCTGCAGAACCCTTTGCTTGGGCTCCCTATGGGTGGTAAAATATATGCTGCCGCCCAAAGGGATCCCCTGGAACCCCAATGCCCTGGGTACCTCGGTACTGTATACCAGGGACTTGTAATGGGGTACCAGTGTGCCAATTGTGGTATGAAATGCAGAGTTTGGGGAGAGAGAGAGGGCATAATCCCTGGGATCCTGGTTGGCAAGATCCCAGTGAACACAGTCAAACACACTGACATCAGGCAGAAAAAGGGGGTAACCATACCAAGAAAGAACGTACTTTCCTACAGTGAGCACCACTGTTCTGGGCCAAGGTAGCACAATCTTGTTGGTTGAAATCAGGCCGCACTGCCACCATGGCTCACCCTCCATTCAGCACAGCGATATGCCTGTTATCACCACACCTCATGGTCTGTAGTGGTGATCAGAAGCTGTTGTAGCAAGTTGGAGAGCAGCGGGTGCCCAAGTAACCGGCAGGATATTGTGAAACACAGATGCCCCCAGTAGCGGTTGCAGAGTAGACTCTTTCACATCCTGTGTCAGGCCAAATAATGAAACATACTTAACAATAAAATTAAAATTTAAAAAAATATATGTTACAACTTATAAAGGATACTAATGGAACTCAACTAAATAACTGAAAAAACAATATGATGTGTGTTGATGTTTAAAAAGCAATAAAAAGAAATATAACAAAATGATATTCTGCTGCATGATATTTTGCACATTTGTGGCACAATATTTTTGAAACAATATTTTGGGGCAACACCAAGTGAACATATCAAACCAAAAGATACTTCCATGTTCCTTCTTGGGGATAGTATACTTACCTTCTCACAATCCTAGTAGCATTTCTGTTGTTTGTGCAATCCCTCTAAGTATTCGTTCTCCTCAGTGGCTTTACACTGTTTTCCAATTAGGTTTACTGAGTCATCCAGGAAGGATGTCAATGCGCACCAAGGACAGAGATTGGCTAATGACAGCGTGTGCTTTTCTAGCTTTAAACATTTCCTCAATAAATGAACAAACAACATTATAGCTCATCTCAACCATCCAGAATTTGTAAATCTCATAGAAAGATAGAGAGAGTTGTGGCAGTTCACATTGAAATGCCTTCCTATGTCCTGTCACCTAGGTAAGGGCTCCTTGACGTTAATCAGTCAATTATTTTCTGATTGGAAGGCTACAATGAGAAGCAACACAGATACTCCCAAAATGAATGTACCCGTTTTTAATAATTATATTTCCATCTAGACACTGGTTAAATATTGGGTCTGATTTAGAAGTCGGCAGAGGGGAATACCCTATCACAAACATGATGGATATCCCATCTGCTGTATTGCAATCCCATTCTATCCTATGGAATCGTAATACGGCAGGTGGGATATTTCATCAGTAACTGGACCAAGTACAAACACTTTAGCTTCTTACTTGTTTTCCGTTCTGATTTCACATTTACAAGTTTCAGTTCAAAATCTACAGTGTGTCCAATGTCATGTTAGTTGTTACCATGTTTACATTTTTATGTACATAATGATAGAAAAGGTTTTGCTGGGGAGAAATTGTGACTAGCCTAAATCACACACAACATTGTTTAAAACTAGACAGTTTTTTAAAGTATTGCCCCCCTACAATTTGCAACTGAACTTCTCTAATTTGGAGTATTCCACAAGTATTTGTAGGCAAAGTTTGGGCTATGAAAATTCAGAGGGGCCCCAAAAAATCTGCTCAGTCATTGGAAGGACCCACAACCCAGTGTTTTAAAACACACACACTCCTGTCAGAGCAATGCCCTGCCACAAACTCATCAATACTCACACATACTAGAAGCACTATAATTTGTGGTCAAGATGATAGTCATTCCTTTGCATCTATTATGCTATTTACATAATAGATGTTTTCTCTCTTGATATGCCAAAAAAAATCTTTCTATTAAGTATATTAGTTTGCATACATGATTGAAATACTCATATGTATTTACTGCTCAAAGAGTTTTGAACAATTTTTTTTATATTATCAAAAGTAATTGTTTCTCTATCTTTTATGTAAATCAGCAAAATAAATTCTGACAATGCTATTCTATCAAATCTAGTTGATGAGATTACAAATGTTAGCAGTAAACATAACTTAAATTTCTAAAACAAAAGTATTTGTATATTCAGATGGTTCTACACTTTTTTAAGCCTGGCTTGAACACATTTTTACACAAACATTCCTTCTTTAAGGATTTTTCAACAAAATCCTTTTTGGTAGTATACTTTTTCACTAAAGTGTTTCTTTCTGGGATTTTTTGCAATTATGCAGGAATTAATTTTCACTATAGCCATAAAATCTGCAAAGTTTTAAAAAAATCGGAATCTTTAATGGCAAACCCTTTGCAACTTTGAACACTGTTTCAAAGTCATCTTTTTGTCCATACATATAACAATGTCTAAATCATTGAAAGCTTGGTTGTTTTTGAAGGCCGTTCAGTCGTTGTGTAATGCAAAAGAGAATGGGCAGAAATTTCTAGACTGCCTAAAATGTGTGGACAATCAAGTTGACGTTACTAAAATATATCAACTTTGATGATTTCGCCTTTGTTGGAGCTGCCTCGCGATTGTCAGTAACTGAACCATGCCACCTCCAACATTACCTAGACTGTAAATGAAAGACATTGTGCTTCGCCTTCTTTTGTACAGTCACAAATTGTTCATTGCCTAATTAGAGGAGTGATTCATAAAAGAACGTGAAATGAATACCAAAACTATCAAATAAATCAATCTGAAAGGTAAAATAGTTCTTAACAACATTTTGTTCGTCCCAACTCTTTTCATTTATTTGAGCATTATTTGGTTTCTTTTGGGGTCAGCGGCAGCGCACGTATAAACGCATGGGCGGATCAGCAAGGCGAGGGCGGCGGCCCTCCATTGTTTGAGCTGCCACCCCCAGGGAGCACGTGTGCGTTGCCGGGCCGCGTCTGCGGCGCCACGGCAACCATTAATTTTTGTTTTCACAGGCGCTCGGAGGCGCGCCGGGTCCAGCACGCCGGCAATTCATTCTACCATGGCTGCACAAATACCTGGATATGGCAGCAGCGATTAAGTTAGCAGAGGGTTTTCGAGAGGGATTCAGGGTCAGCTACCAAGGTCCACAGAGGAGGCGCTGGGCAGACAATTTGCGGCCTGCAAAAGAACTACCACAGGTGGTGAGAAAAAAGCTGGATAAGGAATTGTCCTTGGGCAGAATTGCGGGGCCTTTTTATGAGTGGCCGAGCCAAAATTTTATGATATCCCCACTGGGAGTCGTGCCGAAGAAGGCCCCGGGTGAGTTCAGGCTGATACATCACCTGTCATGGCCGAAGGGCACATCTGTTAATGATTTCATTGCGGCAGAGGACACCAGAGTAGTTTATGCATCGGTGGATGATGCCATAAAATTGGTCAGGGCCTGTGGTTACGGGGCAGAACTGGCAAAATGCGACATACAATCAGCCTTCAGACTATTGCCGATACACCCTGGGGATTTTGAGTTACTGGGGATGCAGTTTGAAGGGGCAATCTACGTGGACAGGGTCCTGCCCATGGGTTGTGCCATTTCATGCGCTCTGTTCGAGGCCTTTAGCACCTTCATGCAATGGGTTTTTGTTAAGATCAGTGGGCATTATGCGGTGACCCATTACTTGGATGATTTCCTGTTTGTGGGGAATAAGGATTCCGGGGATTGCGGGAAGGCTCTAGCAACTTTTCAAGACATGGCACACCAGATGGGGGTCCCGCTGGCACCCGAAAAGACTGAAGGCCCCTCGTCGGTTCTCACCTTCCTGGGCATCGAGTTAGATTCCTTTACAATGATAGCCAGATTACCGCACAAAAAGCAAAAGACATGCTGGATTTCTTGGGTACAGTGAAGGAGGCACGTAAAATCGATTTGCGAACAGCTCAGAAGTTGTTGGGGTACCTGAATTTTGCTTGTAGGGCAGTCAGAGGGGGGAGGACTTTTTGCAGGAGATTGGGGCTGGCTATGTCAGGAGCGGTGATGCCACATCACAGAATAAGAGTTTCAATGGGCCTTAGAGAAGACGTGAGGGTATGGGAAACCTTCCTGAGACATTTCAATGGGGTATGTTTTTCTGTGAGGAAGAGACAGTGTGGCAGGTACAGATTTTTTCAGATGCAGCAGGAGCAAACGGTTTTGGGATCTTCTGGGACGGCAGGTGGTGCGCTGAGGCGTGGCCAGCATCTTGGTTGCAGCAAGGGAGGAGTATTGCCTTCTTGGAATTTTCTTCCCCTTCTGGTAGCCATGGCAGTATGGGAGCAGGAGTTAGCAAATAGGACAGTTTTGTTCAGAATCGACAATATGACAGTCGTGGAGCTGGTTAACAGACAGAAGGCAAGGGACCTGAGGGTTTTGCGCTTGTTGCGCCGTTTTATGCTGCAGTGTTTATCTTTGAATGTGATTTTTAAAGCTGTCCATATACCAGGAGTTTTCAATGAGATTGTGGATTCCCTGTCTCGTTCACAGTGGCAGCGTTTTCGGAACCTGGCGCCAGGAGCAGAACAGACCAAGACAGCGGTCCCGGCAGACATTTGGGAGTGGGGGGCATGATGATCACGGGTCTGGTGGAGATGTCTTTAGCGGAATCCACTCGGCGAAGTTACCGGCTGGCCTGGTTGGATTTTCAATCCTTTGAGCGGTTTGTGGGAAATTTTGGGGAGCAGAGGGGAAAGCAGCTAGAGCATCGTGCTTTGCGCTTCGTGCTGTACATGATACGGAAAGGTTTATCAGCGGCAACTATCGGGGGGAAACTGGCAGGTGTATCATTTTACGGGAAATTGTTTTTTGATCACGACCCGGCTAGAAATGATTTGTTGGGGAGGATGTTAAAAGGCTGGTGCAGGATTAGAGCAGCAGAGGGTAGAATGGCCAGAGAACCCATTGATTTTGAGTTGTTATTGGAATTGTTGCATGTACTGCCGGTGTGTTGCGCAGACGGATACAAGTTAGCACTGTTCCGCTTATGTATGGTGTGGATGTTGTTTTGGAACATTTCGCGTGTCAGAGTTGTTGGGTGTTGGGGCAGCAGTTGGGATACGCTACAGGGAGGTGTGCGTACATGGTGATCGATTGGGCATCTGGCTTAGAAGATCTAAAACTGACCAGCTAGGCAGGGGAAAGTGGGTATGGTTGGATAAAGGGGGCAACGTGTTGGCTTGCCCAGAGACGGAATGGAGTAATTTTCAAGCCTCAGGTATGTCGAGCAGGGACGCCGGGGTTTTTGTGCACAGGTCAGGGTCCAAGCTCACCAGTTTTCAGCTTTTACGCGTGCTGAGGATGGCGCTGGGACGGACGGGCCGCCGGGCCATGGATTTTGGTACACATTCATTCAGAATTGGGACAGCTACGGTCGTGGCGCATTTGGGTTGGGATTGGGTGAAGATCAGGGCGATAGGCCGCTGGAAATCAAGGTGTTGTGAACGATATGTGAGGCCCTAGGAGGCGAGGAATGACAGCTGAAGGGTTTGAAAGGGGGGCGGGGGAGTGGGGGTTTACATAATAAACACACATGTTACAGTTATTTTTCTATAGCAGGAGATGCGTTTGGTCCATCGCAGGGCAAGATGGTGACATGGCTGGTAGGCCATTCATTTATCCACGGGGCAGCGAAGTTCGTGGAGAAACAGATATATGGTCGGGCCCTGGGACTGTCCAGCAGGCAGCATGAGGTGTTATGGTGGGGAAAAAGCGGCATTGCAGTGGGGTAACCTGCTTCCTTTCATCACATCTAACGTATTGAACTGGGGATGTCCGGATTTGTTGAGTATCCACTTGGGGGAGAATGATCTGGTGAAATTGTCGGGACTCACGCTCCTGCAACACATGCAGAGAGACTTGGAGATTATCAAACAAAAACTGCATGGTACATGCTTGGTGTGGACAGAATTCGTTCCCCGTAGAGTGTGGAGAGGGGCAGTAAAATATGGAGCCATGGAGCGGGCTCGCAGGAAGCTTAACAGAGCAATGAGGGTTTTTTGCTGGGCACAGGGGATAAAAATACTGAAACATGAGGACATTACAGAACAGGATGTAACATTGTTCAGAGACGACGGTGTTCACCTGTCCACACTAGGGAACGCATATTATCTGACGGATCTGAGACTGTTGGTTGAGGAGTTGTGGGGAGAGAACTTGTGGATCGGGAATAAGAAATGATGAGTCCTGGTTGCAGTAGCGTGGTTTGGGGGGGTGGGGCAGCAAAACACCAAATGGGTTTGTGCTGGTTGGCAGTAGATGGTGGAGGGTGGTGAGTCAGATGCAGGCTTGGCCACCCTTCCAGGGAATAAACAAACAGGTGAAGGCTCTGAGTGGGGGTATGCACAAACCAAATGGGGCATGAAAGGAAAAGGGGAGTGTGTAGGGGAATGGAAACGAAATAAGGGTTTGGAGGGGAAGGATGAGCGAGGAAATGTTAAAGAGAGGGCGGTATTAAAGTTACGGTTTACGTTTAAAAATTAAGGTTATGTTTCTTATGCAATCCTGTACTAATAAATGACCTTTTACACTAAAACAGCTGTCACTGAATTATTTCCCGATAGCCCATTTTAAAGCTGTCCAACATGCTGCACCACATCTTATCCAAGGACTGAAGAAATAGGACTACATCACCCAAATCCTGAAGGATCTCCACTGACTTCCTTTGCCATCCCACTCTATCTTCAAAACCAGCTACATAATTTATAAAGCTGTCAATTCCAGCACCACTGTAATTCTGGCTGACAAGCATCTCCTTAGCTGTGGCTCTCGCCACAACCGCTACCAGAGGACCATCAGAGTGGAAGCAAAGAAGCGTAATAAAGAAAATTCAAGGGACTTGGGGCCAGATGTAGCAAACTTTTGGCCCGAATTGCAATTTGCGACCCCGCAAAATCGGAAATGGGATGCAAAAATCCCATTTCCGACTCGCAAAATGCGACGCGAGCCATTACCGACTCGCAAAATTTGGGAGTCGCAAACCATATGCAATAGCAACTAGCAAATTGCGACTAGTCGCAAAAAGCCCATTTTGCACTTCCAATTTACCACTAACTCAGAGCAGGTGGTAACCATTACCAAAGTATAAAAGGAGACCCAGAAGGCATATGGGTTACTCAAGATGGCGGAGATATACCTGATAGCAGTGAGGAGGAGAGCCCACGCCACCCAGCAGAGGAGGAGGAGGAGCCAGAGACAGGAGAAGATATACAGAACAAGGCAGACACTCTTCCAGCAAACTGAGGAGGAAATATATGATAAATATAGACTAAGCAGCGGAGCTATACTAGATTTAATAGAATTACTCAAACCACAGCTAAAACGCCAGACTGTGCGCGGCTGCGCCATCCCTACGCATGTGCAAGTGCTATGCTCACTGCACCTCTTGGCCTCGGGTAGCTATCAGGGGGTCATTGCTGTGGCAGGTGGGGTATTCCAAAGTGCACTCTCACGGTTCTTTAGGGCATTCCTAGACTCCTTAATCACACACATGTCCCGATACATATACCTACCCACGAATGAGGCAGAAATCAACAGCACCAAGTTAGAATTTTACAGGATTGCCAACTTCCCCCATGTCATAGGGTGTGTAGACGGGACACATATACAAATATGCCCTCCTGCAAACCTGGAATATCTGTTCCGCAAGAGGAAGTGTACCCACTCACTAAATATTCAGGTGGTATGTGACGCCCATTATGTCATCACTGACATGGTAGCTAAATTTCCAGGCAGTATTCATGACTCCTACATTTTTAGGCACAGTGGGAAACACCAACGCCTGGAACATGGGGAGATTGGAGACGATACCTCCTAGGTAGAGCTGAATACACCTTGCAGACATACACACAGGTCAATGTTCAAACCACCTATGCCTTGCTAACATTGTACTTTTTGTGCCAAACAAGTGACAGTGCATATGCACTACGACCATGGATACTAACTCCGTACCTAACACTCAGCAATGATTGCGAGAGGCGATACAACAGTGCACATAAGAGGACCAGGAACATCATCGAACGTACCTTTGGACTTATAAAAGCAAGGTTCAGATGCCCCCACCCGAAGTGGAGGTGCCCTCCAGTATACCCCAATAACAGCTTTCAAAATAGTTGTTGCATGCGCTATGCAGCACAACATTGCCACCAGACGTCGGCTACCTCTCACCCCTGAAGACCCAGATTCTGAGGATGAAGAGTAAGAGCTACCACATCGCCATCATGGGGATAGGAGCATCGCAAATCAAGGCAGACTGAGACGGGAACACATTGCAAACCAATACTTTGGAAGGTACGTGCTCACTTTTACCATACTCACCAATGTAACACACAAAGAGTCCATGTGTTAAGTGGAAAGAACAAGTGATTTAATAAGTGCAAACAAAAAAACTATGTACAATAGGAACAGTTCAGGGGCTTCAATAGTCCACCTGGCATGGGACACATTGACGTCATGTGCCCCAACCCTAGGACTGTGTGGAGGTCAGACCCTACGGCGGGCTCGGCCAGCATGGCTGGTACTAGGGGGGTCAGCACTGCGAAGCACCCTGGTGTCACCGGCAGAGACACTGCTGACAGTGGAGCCCTCCTCACTGTCCTGTGGCGTGTCGCCTGTGCCCCTGGCCACCTGCCGTGCCTCCATGAGGTCTATAGCATGGCTGAGACGGCCCAGTCCCCATGCCACGTCACTAGCAAAGTGGCCCATGTCCACCTGGAGGCTGACTGTGCGCCTAGACAGACCTGTTGTGTTCACAGCCAGCCTTACTATTGAGGAGGACATCCTGTCCAGGCGGTTCAGCAGCTGGCGGTCCCTGCGCCGTGCACTCTCAGTCTGCGTTAGCAGTCCTGCCACTAGTTGGCGCATGGAGAGTGCAAGGTCACCCATGTTGGAACTGATCACCTGCAACTCTGAATGTACCAGCTGCATACTGTTGCCATGATTGCGCTCCATGCGCCGCAATGCCCCACTAATCGCTGACCTCGTAGGAGTGCGTCCTCAGTTTGTGATGTGGAGGCATCCCCTGACTCTGCCTGCCGCTCTGAGGACGGTGTTCCACGTCACCTGCGACGCGGTGGAGGCCCTGTGATGTCTCCCGTGGCACTCTGGCTTGTACCTGGTGCAGGCTCACACACCACTACTGCAACAAGTGTTTACTGAGGGGACATGGTGTCGGTGGTGCAGGTCGCAGTGGTGGCTGGTCCTGTTCCCTCATGTGCCTGCTGGCTGACCAGTGGCCCCTGGCTGCTTGGGCTGGTGGGGGTGTCTTGTGGGAGACCTGTGGGACATAGGGAACACACTGTCAGTATCTACTATCCGTTATCAACTTCCTAATAAGCTATTGCCTATGAACTGCCTACTTGACTACATTGCCCATAATGCGTCATTCTGGTGTTTGCTACTCTGAAATGGAGCTATTTTGGTTGTGCATGCTCCTGTGTACAAGGTGGGTGGGGGTATGGCATTAATGAGGGTACATGCATGTCACATGGTACTCACCGGTTGATGGTCCTGCCTCAGAGGTGTCCAGATCTCCCATCCCGCTTACAGCCTCAGGCTCTAGGGTCTCTTCTACCCTTTCCTCCAGGGGTGTGGGTGGTGGTACTGTCGATGGTCCCCCTCCTGTGCCTCTCATCTCCCAGAGCCGCTCTGCCACCCTCTCCTTGGTCCGGGAGCGCAGGTCGTACCACCTTTTTTTCAATTCTTCCACACTCCGGTGGCTGACTCCCAGGGAGTTGACTTTGTCCTGGATCTCCTGCCAGAGTCTTCTCTTCTCTGTCTCTGCCACGGTGAGGGCTGCCCTGCCAAACAACTGGTCATGGTGCTGACAGCACTCCTCAGTCAGCACCGCCAACTCTTTTTCAGCAAACTTAAGTTTCCTCTTCCTTGGGTTTTCAGCCATGGTTGCAGGAGTCCTGTTTGTTTGCTGTGCTGAAGTTGAAATGGGTGTGGTCCTCCCTCCTCCCAGGTGTATTTGTAAACTTCCTGGCTGTGATGTCATCATCATGTGCCAGGAAGTGTTTTCCAGAGTGTTCTGCAGCAGCTGCATTCACTTTTCTGCACAGTCGCAATTTGCGACACCCACTCGCAAATTGCGTGTCTGTTTTTTGCGCGGTCGCAAAAAGCGACCTCGCAAACAGCGTACTCGCTATCTGCGGTGCGACTCCGTGTGCGAGTCGCAAACTGTCCTTGCATTTTCTACCTGCATCGTAGTTAGCGAGTCGGAAATTGCGAGTCGCAAAGAATCGCAATTTGCGAGTCGCTAATTTTTCCCTACCTACATCTGGCCCAAGAATCCTTCCCTATCAAACCACACAGGATCTGGAACAACATGGCTGTATTCATTATTTAATAAACATTCACATTGATGAAGTCATGTGCTGTGTCTTATTCATTTTAGGTTAATAATGATTTATTAATACTAATTTACAGTTTTAATTTACATTAAACTACTGCCAATTCTATTTTAAGCATCATTATAAGGTATTGATGTTACCCATACTTCACCATAGGCAATCTCCACCTTTGCATCACAAGTTACTAATTGTAAATTTACGCTCACAGTTTTTATCTTCGATGCCCACACCCACTAAAATGAGGGGGTTGTATCCAGCTCTGCACCCATTCAAGAAAAAGCAGAAGAAGCATCTTATTAGGGAACACTAGACCACAATGCAGTAACAATTCACATCTGCTAGCAGAAACCAGCTACTTCTTCTATTATTTGTTGACTGTACCATTGCCTTTTGCCCTATCCAGCAGTTTGCTGACTTTTGGCTATGTTTGCTCTATACAGATACTACACACATACTTACTTGTTTATGTGGCTGCAGTGAGAAACAATTTTATAGTATTAAAAAATGAGAATAATTTATGGAATTATTAGTTCCATTTGCAGGAATGAAATTAAAGTGACTCAAATTTGGCATTGTTTATATTTAATGTGACTAAGGGCAAAATGTACCAAAGGGTTTTATCCATTCTGTGTCTATGGGAAAATGTGTTCGTACATATGGGCCACAGTGTACTGGATCATCGCATCAAGCATGTTAATCTGAAGTATCTTTGTTACTGCTGCCTTGGTCCTATTGAGCCTGTAGGTACTTTATTTCACATTTTAGTGTTCTGTCCTAGATAATAGGCCAGATTCACAAAATTATTTTTGTAGTACACTGAGTAGTACTAAACTAGTACTACTGAAGTACTACAAAATGTAATTCACAAACCTATGTGCAGACACCTCCACCACTCCCATCTTTCTTGAGCAGATATCTTTGTTTTGTAAGGAGAGCTCCACACCCAATACATTTTGATATTAAATGTGAATTGACTGACTAGAAAATAGGGAATACTGATGGATGGGCTTCAGGGAGTGATACGAAAGGGTTTTGGAGTGACATGCAAATACAGAACACCCACAAAAAAGTAATTCCATTGCTACTAACAAACTACACACTTCTAAAGTTACTAGAGCCAAAAGGGTTCTAAACTAGTAGTAAATGTACTCCAGATTAGCCTTGGAGCAAGTCACCACACACGGTCACTCAACGGTACAACAACTTACTCTAATTGAAAATAACATAGACAGAGACTTATGGCCTGATTTAGATGTTGGCGGTATTACCTCCAAGCTGCGTTGGCAGAGGGTCCAAAAAGACCGTAACATTGGCTGTCTCCCACCAGCCGATATTTAGATGCTAGTTGTTGGGAAACAAACTACTGTGGCAGCTGTTTCCCATTGCTGGCCGATTGGACTTTGCCACCATCAGGCTGGCAGTGGATCACAGACCTGATTTAAATGATCCTACTATAGCAGCGGCGGTTTAGCGATGGGGGGAGTATCCCACTGATATATGTGTTCATATAGGTGTGTTGCATACTATGTATGTGACAACCTATGTCAACACATTTTCCAACCCCAAGAAAAAAAATAAAAACATACTTACATGTGTGTTGACGGTTGGGTCACAATCTATGGTAAAGCATTACCCCTTTGTGTACATGCCCCAGGTGCTGGTCACCTTCATATTTGGTGACAATGGGGTCAGTGTCCTTTTTGCTCAAGTGTCAGCAGCATTGGCAGGGGACCTCCAATCTTGTTCCTGTGGAAAAGGTAAAAGAAAGAGGGAGAAGGAGAGTTTTCACTCCCTTTCTCGCACAATCTGCCAGCCTTGGGTTGGAGGTTTTCCCACCACAGTTGATCTGGTGGGAAGGCAGATCAGAATCTGGACGACAGGAACAGTGGCTTCAGTCCTGGCACCAGCCATTGTTTCCCATTACTCCATTGATGTGGGATCCCAAGCCTGGTGGAGTCACCAAGCCTGTGGTGGTCTTTCATTAATGGACCCGCCAACATCTAAATAGGATGAGCAGACCAGCAAGCCAGCTGGCGGGAAATCCAACAAAATAGCAACAGCAGGATGCTTGCCACCAACATCTAAATCAGATCCTTAATTTCACACCCAATAGGAAATGTGAAATACATTTACTTTGCCATTTGATATAAATATATAATAAAATATTAGGCTAAATATTAGATTGAATTTAAAAGTACATATTTTTTTCATTTTAAAAATAAATAATCTATGTATTTTACCAATAATTTAAATTACATTTTCAGTATTAAAATATTTTAGATTAATATAAAATGATAATAAATATTAATAAAATGTTACAATAGTAATGAAGATGTTTTTCCTTTTTGCTGAACACTATTTTTGCTGGTTATAGAATTCTGTACATTTTGCCCCTGCTAACTAGTGGTAAAGTGCTTGTGCGCCTCCCTTCCACATGATAACATTGGTATACTCCTGATTTGTTTATTTAATTTGCCTATATGTTGTGAATGGGATGTGAACGTGCTCCTAGGCAGCGGCAAAAGGCCTTCAGTGTTGGGATATGCTGTTGTGTCCTTAACAGGATGGCTGTGGGCTGGGCCTCACAACTCAATAAACTTCTGGGCCTGCACCCTTCTTTTATCCCTCCAGCCATAATGGTCAAAAACACAGTGGGCTTTTTGTTGACATCACAGTGTCAATCCTTGTGGAGTGTCAAAAATTGCTTGCAGATCTGCTGGAATTTTACATATCACACTTGGGCCCATATTTATACTCTGTTTGTGCCGGATTTGCGTTTTTCTTTTTTCCGCAAATTCGGTGCAAACTTAACTCCATATCTATCCTTTGGCGCTAGACCCGTCCAGCGCCAAAGTTATGTAGTTTGAGTCATTTTTTGGACGTGAAAACCTACCTTGCACTAATGACATGCAATGTAGGTGTTCCCGTGCAAAAAATGACTCTAAGGCATGAGCGACTTATTTATCCTCCCCGTCATTTTGATACACAGAAGAAGGCGGGCCTTAAAAAATGGCGACCAGCCGGATTTGTGCCGTTTTTTAACGCGTGGGTCAGGGCAGGCGTTAAGGGACCCCGTGACCTCATTTCCATGGTCTCCAACCATGGAAGCAGTCCACAGGTGCCCTTCTCTGCCCCCCAGGGAGACCCCCCTGCCACCCTCGCCCACCCCTGGAGGACAACCATGGATGGGGGGACCCATCTACGGTAAGTAGAGGTAAGTATTTTTTTTTTTTTTAGGTGGCATAGGGGGGCCTAACTTGGGCCCCCCCTACATGCCACTGTGCCCAATGGCAATGCCCAGGGGACACAAGTCATTTCCATGGGGGTTGCGCATCAATGACGCTAGTCAGTTAAAGTAATTTTTTTACTCTAACCTTGACTTGTACCATTCTTTGATGCACAACCCCCACTCTTCCCTACGCCTCTGTTGCCCGGTTAGAGTAATTTATTTTGACGCTAACCAGGCCGCAGCGTCGGCTACCGTCATACCTTAAATATGACACCCGGCTGGCGCGTTGGAACGGCGGTAGCCAGCGTTAAACTTTTTGACGCAAACCTGCGCTGCCACAGGTTTGCATCAAAAAGTATAAATATGGTCCTTGGGGTGCACTTCAAACGGTGAGAGTCAGATGCAAAAACAATGTTTGTGTATACACTGTATGGTTGCTGATGAACCTTGCTTTGTTCTACCAGACATCTATTTCTGGATTTCGGGGTTGTATAGGGATTACCTCTAACTGGATTTGAGTGTTAGATGAGGTAAGACACTAGGATTACCACAGTACACGTCCCTCACACACACATGCTGCTCTCAGAGCCCAGGCTTAGTGTGACTGAAGACTTCTGCAATCTTGGAAATGACCAAAGTGAGTAGGCTCATCCTAGAAAACCATCACCCCATTAGTTAAGCCTTACCTAGGCGTCATTTGCCTCCCACTAGCTCAAGCTAGTCATAAATGAGGCCTTTCCAGGCACCTACTTCAGAACACTTCTGGAACTTTGAAGATCAGAAGAGGACTGCACCTGCTATCTGACATCTGAGAAGATCATAGAAGACTGGACCTGCTCTCCCTCTTGTACCTATGGCAAAGATGTGAGATCCTAGGATCATAAGGTTGACCTTCTGTTAAAGCTACGAGTAGAAAACAAGCCATTAGAGGCCCTTTCCTGAAAGTGCCCAGTTAACCAGTGGCAAGCTGAGCTGGAAAGGACCCTCCTTTGCATCTGCATGCCCCCATGTGAGTGCCTCCTCTGAGGTGGTAGGGGCTTTAGAAGTGTTCTCTTTTAGTGGTTTTGGACTTAAAGGACTAAAGTCAAAAGGTAAAATATTTTGCATCCAGTGTGAAATTGTGCTTTGGTCCTGTTCTACTGCAATCATTGACTGTCATTGGCATTTTGTGTTTCTTGGTGCTATTTTAACTTGAAAATGTAGAAATGCATATCTCCGGTTCCCCTCATGGGATGTTTTTTCATTTTGGTGCCATTTTGTTTATTAAAATATATGCATCATTTTTTTTTTATGTAGCTTGCATTTTTACTTTATTGCTGTTTAATTACTGCATGAATACTGTGCACATTTCCTACATTAAGCCTGTCTGCTCTGTGGCCTATCAACCAGATCGGGTTATTTAGTGGGTTTGAGGGTTCACACTGACAGGAATTGTGATTATTATTTGATTATTATTTGAGATGGGTATTTACACCCCTCATCTAATACTCCTGTTTCTTACAATGTTTGTTTTAATTTGGATTAGAAATAATATGCATACATTGACAAAATATATTTTAAATATGTAATTATTTAATAAAGATTCAAATTGATAAACTAATGTGCTGTATCTTATACATTTTTAGGCAAACAATGATTTATCAATACTGTTTTGTGGTTTTAATTTACATTAAACTACTGCCAATTCTATTTTAAGCATTATTATAATGTATTATTGTTACCCATACTTTACAATAGGGCGAGCTTCACCTTTGCATCAAAAGTTACTAATAGTAAATTTATGCTCACAATTTCTGTCTTCGATGCCCACACCCTCTAACCTGAGGGGTTTTTAAACACGTAAGTCTCTACTTAGGTACAAATGTACATTCGGAAACTGTGAACAACGTTTCAGCTTTTGGCACAGGTGTTGCCTCAGTTAACAGAGGGTAAGACACATGAAGAAGAAAAGTGATCTGTGATTGGGTATGCCATTGGACAAAACAGATTAACATATTTTTTATGAAAACATTTCCTTCCTGTCACATGTCCTACCTAATGATTCTGTTAAACTCTGGAGTGTACTGGTGCTGTTTGCCAATATGGAAATAAAATGTCGACACAGCGAGGGCAATAAAACTCTAAATTATCTCGGAAGTTCACAAAAGACAAGTCTTAGAAATCTAGCATATCTTCTGGAATTTGAGCTTTTTCTTTTCCCAGACATCCACAAATTGTGGTTGTCATAAGGCATTTTTATGTTTCACAAATTGTGTGATTATGACATGGAACGCTGCTGCGTCCTGTTCCGATGTATTCTCTCACTTCCATACCAATATAGGTTTATACATCATATCGCTGCCTTAGAAAATAATAAGCACGGAATGAGACTGGGCTGTCTATGAATTCAAGTGCAGGTATGTCTTTCCACTATTACTGCAATATTCCAAGATTACTGTTTAAAGCCCTGGGCAGTTTTAATTAAAGCAGGTAATTATGAGTTGAGTTTAAGTACTCTTGAGATGCACCAAACGATCTCAAAGGAGAAGAAAGAAGAAAAACATAATATTTGACTTTCTTTTAAAACACCACTAGTGACTTCAAGGGCAACCCGTAGAGGTTCTTTTATAACCATTCACTGTTTGTGATTTCACATTGAGAAAAAATGAGTTTTTGAGTCATTCGTTTGTTGTATTCCAATGAAATATTTTATCATGCATTGATCAACCGTGAGCAGATAGTGTGTCGGTAGGACCAGGCTGGAAAGTAGGACTAGCAAAAATGTTTACCCACACCCTCATGCAGCCCTTTCCTGGCTGTTATGGTTGGATCGTGGCAGCCCATTCAGCACTGAAAGCAGTACCCAGCCTGTGGCCCATTAGGAGAATGCCAGAGCTGCAGATTGACCATCGTGGCCCTGTAAGAAATGGGGTCACTGCCTGAGGGGGGTAAAACCCTTGGCAAGCAGCAACCACAATTCTTCTCAGGGTGAAGTCACAAGCAAACCCTATATCAAGCTGTGGTCAACCATTCAGTTACTTGGCACAGAGCAGTCAGTCTTAACTAAAAGGCAATGTATAAAGTATTTATGAAACACTTCAAACAGTAACAGAGTGAAAAAACAGAAAATGTATAGTACTTCATAAATAAAACAACCAAAACGTTTCAGGATGTACTTTGTCACCCAGTCAAGGGATGGGAAAAGGAAGGATAAGCACAGGTGTAAGTTATCATTTGTGTTTTACGTTTTCTGTACACCTTCTGTGTCCTTGGGAAATGAGGGCAATATGTGCTCGCCCAATTACTAAAGATTTTATCCTTTGCGCACTGATAAAGTATAGATAGAAAAAAGGTGTATGGCAACATTTTACCTCATTTGTTATGTTGTAAAAATGCATCGAATTGCCGAAAAAAAAATCTTCTTTTCAACGCCGCTAGTAATAGCCTGAAAAAAATCAGCAACTGTTATCACACTTGCAGGTTTGCACTCACAAGCTTGTAAAGAATATTGCGAACGCACGCCGGAGCCTACATTTTTTTTTATATAAACTTGGAGTGTTGGACTAATTTGTAACTGTAGTATCTGGAATGCTGACCACATTTGCTGTGACACTCGTTGAGACCACACACCCCAGCATGCACATTTCTTATATAAGTGACTTATGGGACAGTGGTCATTGAACCTATCAGGTAATTGTTTTTGCGTGGACACGGATCATGCCCTGATAAAGCTCATTGTAGGTTTAACACTTTGGCTGCGCTTTTTGTTTTGAAGAAGAATAAAAGAATATAATGAATGAAGAGAATCTTCTGATCATTATTACTCTTTGCGTTGACTCTCTCAAAAATTGTATTTATCTGCTGACTGTATTGTGTTGCCTCTCCAGATAGAAGAGGTACCAGTGGTAGGCTTCAGCTTCCAGGCCTCAGTACCATGTTCGTTTAAAAATAAGCACCCTCAAGCTCCAATTAATAATTAGACATTAAGGTGGTCACTCACGGACTGGCAAAGTGGGAGCCTCACGGTTGCCTTACACATGGTTTCCTTGCCTCATTAGAAACACAAGATGTATTATGCCTTTTGACGCATATGTTATAGTCCAGAACCACCATGACGGGCATGCTGGACCAATGCTGGAAAAACGAATGAAAACTCCCAATTGCAGGACAAAACTCCAAGGGTCTCATCACCAAACCACATGTTAAGAAGTGCTGGTAGTCTCTTAATGAAGCACTACACTCCTGCAAAGAAGTGCAGGTACCCTCCTTTCAAAAGAAAGGAGTGCACATGCCTATTTGCGGAGGCTGTTCTTCCTCTCGTTGAAGTCTTCAAACATATCTTGTCGAAGGAGTGCAAGGAAATTGATAAACATCTTTTCCATGGCTCTTAAATAAAAGCTATTCTTTGCAGGGTTTTGATAAGACTTTTCCCTAGGTACTAAGGTAAGCACGGTACTGTAAAGCATGGCTTCCTTTTCATTCTTGGCCTCCGAAGAAGCATTACTATCAAATCCGCTGAAATTATGCAGGAAGGTCGGTCAAAATTATGTGGCAGGGTTTACTACATTATTCAGCAATAAATGCTAATTGCTCAGCATAAAGTAGCACAAAATATGATATGATCAGTTCATTATTTTGTCTTTTTTATTACACCTGCTAGCAGGGTTAGGACAAAGGTTTAACCTTATAAGTACTAGCTTCACAACCAAATAGAGCAACATAAGGGTGAAAATTAACTTGTAATTCAACATGCTTTGCAGAATTGTTAGTAACTTTTGATCCCTTTGAACTAAAAACTATTTTTGTTGAAATCTCCAAATTATGCAGCAGATGACGGATTATGCGACACATGAGCTAAATCTACAATTATGCGAAAAACTCCATGGTCGAGAAATCGCATAGTTCCAGTGGTCCTGATTATTATATGACAACCGTGATAAAAAAACGCTGAATGCTCTTCCAGTACCACGTACCAGTGTAATAATATTGCAATCAGAACAAGCTCTTACAACGTTTATGCATCACAAACCTTTTTTGTTTATACATTGAAACTTTTTGAATGTCTGAAGGAGCGTTCTGATTTTACAGCATTCCTGGGATTTATGGTACTACTGGAAACATTTTTATCCGATACAACATTTGACTCGTCATGGTCAGCTACACCTTTTGCAGCAGCAGCCACATCAGGAAGGAAACATTTGAACCTAAACCTTGGAAACTTGAGGCAGTGCAAATATCGTTGCTTCGTTGCCTTTCGTTTATGGGACAAAAAGCTCTTTGGCTTAGAAGTAAACGAAAGACAGCAGAAGGGAAAACTATGCTGCAGCCTTTTAAAGTACGAATGATGTCGACATTTACTTTAAGGAAGTATATGCGTGGATTGAAGGAGGTAAGGCCGGGGATCCTTTTGAGGGGGTGGTTTCTTTTCCACAGAGACATAGGGGGTGATTTACTAACATTTTGCACTGGCTTTGCATCATAAAAGTGACACAAACCAGCGCAAAATGTTTTTTTTCATTATTTATTCTCTAGCACAAAGCTTGTTTTGCGCTGGAAATTAGGTAGAAGTAATGCAGGAGTATAAAGTGCTGCTTTGCATTTCAACAACAAGGGGGCGCTACCTGGGCATTTATGCCACCCTTTTTAAATCCTATCTATCAAAAATGTGAGACAGGGTTTTGCGTAAAAAAATAATGCTCTTTAAAACCAGGCGTTAAAAGGAGAAATTAAAATTCTCCCTTTGTTTCCTACTTTGCATGTGTGCTGCACTGTGCAGCACACATACAAAGTAGGACACGCTTTAAATGTTGTCTAGGCATAGTATTTTGTACTGGAAAACTGTGCTCAACTCTTGCACACACCCTTGCAGTATCGCGCAAAGGTGTGTGTGAGGCGCAGAGCAACTAAAAGCTGCACTGGCGCTAGGCAGAGGGGAGGGGAGAGCCATATCTCTTTAGATATGGCACTCTTCTGCTTCTTCCTGCCATGCAAGGCAACATAGCGTTTTTAGCTGTTGAGCTTCCTTGGCTGACAGTTTAGAAAATATGCCCCACTGTTTCTTTTTCTGAAGGCAGATGGGAGGTTCCAACCGATGTTGGAGCTCCAGTTTGCAAAGCAGGTTGTTAACCCTTTCGCTGCCAGGCCTTTTCCCCCTCAGGTGCCAGGCCATTCTTTGGCTATTTGGGGCAATTCGCTCTTAGGCCCTCATAACTTTTTGTCCACAAAAGCTACCCACGCCAAATTTGTGTCCTTTTTTCCCAACATCCTAGGGATTCTAGTGGTACCCAGAGTTTGTGGGATCCCCCGAAGGAGACCAAGAAATTAGTCAAAATACAGCAAAAATGTGTTGTTTTTTTTTTTTTAAAAAGGGAGAAAAGGGCTGCAGAAGAAGGCTTGGGGTTTTTTCCCTGAAAATGGCATCAACAAAGGGTTTGCTGTGCTAAAATCATCACCGTCTCAGCTTTCAGGAACAGGCAGACTTGAATCAGAAAACACAATATTTCAACAGAATTTTGGCATTTTACTGGGACATTTTTACTATTTTTGTGCTGTCAGCGTCCTTCCAGTTAGTGACAGAAATTGGTATGAAACCAATACTGGATCCCTGAAAGCTAAACATTTCTGAAAAGCAGACAAAATTCTGAATTCAGCAAGGGGTAATTTGTGTAGATCGTACAAGGGTTTCTAAAGAAAATAACAGATGAAAAGAAAAAATATTGAAATTGAGGTGAAAAAAACAGCTGTTTTTCTCAACCTTTTACTCTGTAACTTTTTCCTACTATGTCAGATTTTTTAAAGCAATATACCGTTACGTCTGCTGGACTCTTATAGTTGCGGGTATATATAGGGCTTGTAGGTTCATCAAGAACCCTAGGTACCTGGAGCCAATAAATGAGCTGCACCTTGCAATGGGTTTTCATTCTGTACCGGGCATACAGCAATTCATTTAGTGAAATATAAAGAGTGAAAAATAGGTACCAAGAAAACCTTTGCATTCCCAAAATGGGCACAATAAAAAAGGTGTTGAGACGCAGAGGTTATTTGCACATCTCTGAATTTCAGGGTTGCCATACTAGCATGTGAATTCCAGGGCATTTCTCAAATAGACGTCTTTTTTACACACTGTCTTACATTTGGAAGGAAGAAATGTAGAGAAAGACAAGACACAATAACACTTGTTATACTATTCTGTGTTCCCCCATGTCTCCTGATAAAAATGGTACCTCACTTGTGTGGGTAGGTCTAATGCTTGTGACAGGAAACACAACATGGACACATCACATTTTTACATTGAAATCTAACGGGTTTTTTGCAAAGTGCCTAGCTGTAGATTTTGGCCTCTAGCTCAGCCGGAACCTAGGGAAACCTAGCAAACCTGTGCATTTTTTAAAACTAGACACCTAGGGGAAAGTAAGATGGGGTGACTTGTGGGGCTCTCCGCAGGTTCTGTTACGCAGAATCCTTTGCAAACTTCAAAATTCTGGAATCGAGAGGAGCCACAAATTTCCTTCCACTCAGCGTTCCCCCAAGTCTCCCGATAAAAATGGTACCTCACCTGTGTGGGTAGGCCTAGCGCCCGCAACAGATAATGCCCCAAAACACTACCTGGACACATCACATTTTCCCAAAGAAAACAGAGCTGTTTTTTGCAAAGTGCCTAGCTCTGGATTTTGGCCTCTAGGTCAGCCGGAACCGAGGGAAACCTACCAAACCTGCACATTTTTGAAAACTAGACACTTAGGGCAATCCTAGATGGGGTGACTTGTGTGGATCTCACCAGGTTCTGTTACCCAGAATCCTTTGCAAACCTCGATATGTGGCTAAAAAACACTTTTTCCTCACATTTCGGTGACAGAATGTTCTGGAATCTGAGAGGAGCCACAAATTGCCTTCCACCCAGCGTTCCCCCAAGTCTCCCGATACAAATGGGACCTCACTTGTGTGGGTAGGCCTAGCACCCATGACAGGAAATGCCCGAAAATACAATGTGGACACATCACATTTTCCAAAAGAAAACAGAGCTGTTTTTTGCAAAGTGCCTAGCTGTGGGTTTTGGCCTCTAGCTCAGCCGGTACCTAGGGAAACCTACCAATCCTGTGTATTTCTGAAAACTAGACACCTAGTGAATCCAAGATGGGGTGACTTTTTGTGGCTTTCACCAGGTTCTGTTACCCAGAATCCTTTGCAAACCTCAAAAGTTGGCCAAAAAAAACACTTTTTTCTCACATTTCGGTGACAGAAAGTTCTGGAATCTGAGAGGAGCCACAAATTTCCATCCACCCAGTGTTCCCCCAAGTCTCCCGATAAAAATGGTACCTAACCTGTGTGGGTAGGCCTAGTAACCGCAACAGGAAATGCCCCAAAACACTAGGTGGACACATCACAATTTCCCAAAGAAAACAGAGCTGTTTTTTGCAAAATGCCTAGCTTTGGATTTTGGCCTCTAGGTCAGCTGGCACCTAGGCAAACCTACCAAACCTGTGCATTTTTGAAAACTAGACACCTAGGGCAATCCAAGATGGGGTGACTTGTGGGGCACTCACCAGGTTCTGTTACCCAGAATCCTTTGCAAACCTCAACATTTGGCCAAAAAAAACCTTTTCCTCACATTTCGGTGACAGAATGTACTGGAATCTGAGAGGAGCCACAAATTTTCTTCCACCCAGTGTTCCCCCAAGTCTCCCGACAAAAATGGTACCTCACTTGTGTGGGTAGGCCTAGCGCCCGCAACAGAAAATGCCCCAAAACACTACGTGGACACATCACATTTTCCCAAAGAAAACAGAGCTGTTTTTTGCAAAGTGCCTAGATCTGGATTTTGGCCTCTAGGTCAGCCGGAACCTAGGGAAACCTACCAAACCTGCACATTTTTTAAAAATAGACACTTAGGGCAATCCTAGATGGGGTGACTTGTGTGGATCTCACCAGGTTCTGTTACCCAGAATCCTTTGCAACCCTCAATATTTGGCTAAAAAACACTTTTTCCTCACATTTCGGTGACAGAATGTTCTGGAATCTGAGAGGAGCCACAAATTGCCTTCCACCCAGCGTTCCCCCAAGTCTCCCGATACAAATGGGACTTCACTTGTGTGGGTAGGCCTAGCACCCGTGACAGGAAATGCCCGAAAATACAATGTGGACACATCACATTTTCTAAAAGAAAACAGAGCTGTTTTTTGCAAAGTGCCTAGCTGTGGGTTTTGGCCTCTAGCTCAGCCGGTACCTAGGGAAACCTACCAATCCTGTGTATTTCTGAAAACTAGACACCTAGTGAATCCAAGATGGGGTGACTTTTTGTGGCTTTCACCAGGTTCTGTTACCCAGAATCCTTTGCAAACCTCAAAAGATGGCAAAAAAAAACAAGTTTTTCTCACATTTCGGTGACAGAAAGTTCTGGAATCTGAGAGGAGCCACAAATTTCCTTCCTCCCAGTGTTCCCCCAAGTCTCCCGATAAAAATGGTACCTCACCTGTGTGGGTAGACCTAGTAACCGCGACAGTAAATGCCCCAAAACACTAGGTGGACACATCACAATTTCCCAAAGAAAACAGAGCTGTTTTTTGCAAAATGCCTAGCTTTGGATTTTGGCCTCTAGGTAAGCTGGCACCTAGGCAAACCTACCAAACCTGTGCATTTTTTAAAACTAGACACCTAGGGCAATCCAAGATGGGGTGACTTGTGGGGTACTCACCAGGTTCTGTTACCCAGAATCCTTTGCAAACCTCCACATTTGGCCAAAAAAAACCTTTTCCTCACATTTCGGTGACAGAATGTTCTGGAATCTGAGAGGAGCCACAAATTTTCTTCCACCCAGTGTTCCCCCAAGTCTCCCGATAAAAATGGTACCTCACTTGTGTGGGTAGGCCTAGCGCCCGCAACAGAAAATGCCCCAAAACACTACGTGGACACATCACATTTTCCCAAAGAAAACAGAGCTGTTTTTTGCAAAGTGCCTAGCTCTGGATTTTGGCCTCTAGGTCAGCCGGAACCGAGGGAAACCTACCAAACCTGCACATTTTTGAAAACTAGACACTTAGGGCAATCCTAGATGGGGTGACTTGTGTGGATCTCACCAGGTTCTGTTACCCAGAATCCTTTGCAAACCTCGATATGTGGCTAAAAAACACTTTTTCCTCACATTTCGGTGACGGAATGTTCTGGAATCTGAGAGGAGCCACAAATTGCCTTCCACCCAGCGTTCCCCCAAGTCTCCCGATACAAATGGGACCTCACTTGTGTGGGTAGGCCTAGCACCCATGACAGGAAATGCCCGAAAATACAATGTGGACACATCACATTTTCCAAAAGAAAACAGAGCTGTTTTTTGCAAAGTGCCTAGCTGTGGGTTTTGGCCTCTAGCTCAGCCGGTACCTAGGGAAACCTACCAATCCTGTGTATTTCTGAAAACTAGACACCTAGTGAATCCAAGATGGGGTGACTTTTTGTGGCTTTCACCAGGTTCTGTTACCCAGAATCCTTTGCAAACCTCAAAAGTTGGCCAAAAAAAACACTTTTTTCTCACATTTCGGTGACAGAAAGTTCTGGAATCTGAGAGGAGCCACAAATTTCCATCCACCCAGTGTTCCCCCAAGTCTCCCGATAAAAATGGTACCTAACCTGTGTGTGTAGGCCTAGTAACCGCAACAGGAAATGCCCCAAAACACTAGGTGGACACATCACAATTTCCCAAAGAAAACAGAGCTGTTTTTTGCAAAATGCCTAGCTTTGGATTTTGGCCTCTAGGTCAGCTGGCACCTAGGCAAACCTACCAAACCTGTGCATTTTTGAAAACTAGACACCTAGGGCAATCCAAGATGGGGTGACTTGTGGGGCACTCACCAGGTTCTGTTACCCAGAATCCTTTGCAAACCTCAACATTTGGCCAAAAAAAACCTTTTCCTCACATTTCGGTGACAGAATGTACTGGAATCTGAGAGGAGCCACACATTTTCTTCCACCCAGTGTTCCCCCAAGTCTCCCGACAAAAATGGTACCTCACTTGTGTGGGTAGGCCTAGCGCCCGCAACAGAAAATGCCCCAAAACACTACGTGGACACATCACATTTTCCCAAAGAAAACAGAGCTGTTTTTTGCAAAGTGCCTAGATCTGGATTTTGGCCTCTAGGTCAGCCGGAACCTAGGGAAACCTACCAAACCTGCACATTTTTTAAAAATAGACACTTAGGGCAATCCTAGATGGGGTGACTTGTGTGGATCTCACCAGGTTCTGTTACCCAGAATCCTTTGCAACCCTCAATATTTGGCTAAAAAACACTTTTTCCTCACATTTCGGTGACAGAATGTTCTGGAATCTGAGAGGAGCCACAAATTGCCTTCCACCCAGCGTTCCCCCAAGTCTCCCGATACAAATGGGACTTCACTTGTGTGGGTAGGCCTAGCACCCGTGACAGGAAATGCCCGAAAATACAATGTGGACACATCACATTTTCTAAAAGAAAACAGAGCTGTTTTTTGCAAAGTGCCTAGCTGTGGGTTTTGGCCTCTAGCTCAGCCGGTACCTAGGGAAACCTACCAATCCTGTGTATTTCTGAAAACTAGACACCTAGTGAATCCAAGATGGGGTGACTTTTTGTGGCTTTCACCAGGTTCTGTTACCCAGAATCCTTTGCAAACCTCAAAAGATGGCAAAAAAAAACAAGTTTTTCTCACATTTCGGTGACAGAAAGTTCTGGAATCTGAGAGGAGCCACAAATTTCCTTCCTCCCAGTGTTCCCCCAAGTCTCCCGATAAAAATGGTACCTCACCTGTGTGGGTAGACCTAGTAACCGCGACAGTAAATGCCCCAAAACACTAGGTGGACACATCACAATTTCCCAAAGAAAACAGAGCTGTTTTTTGCAAAATGCCTAGCTTTGGATTTTGGCCTCTAGGTAAGCTGGCACCTAGGCAAACCTACCAAACCTGTGCATTTTTTAAAACTAGACACCTAGGGCAATCCAAGATGGGGTGACTTGTGGGGTACTCACCAGGTTCTGTTACCCAGAATCCTTTGCAAACCTCCACATTTGGCCAAAAAAAACCTTTTCCTCACATTTTGGTGACAGAATGTTCTGGAATCTGAGAGGAGCCACAAATTTTCTTCCACCCAGTGTTCCCCCAAGTCTCCCGATAAAAATGGTACCTCACTTGTGTGGGTAGGCCTAGCGCCCGCAACAGAAAATGCCCCAAAACACTACGTGGACACATCACATTTTCCCAAAGAAAACAGAGCTGTTTTTTGCAAAGTGCCTAGCTCTGGATTTTGGCCTCTAGGTCAGCCGGAACCTAGGGAAACCTACCAAACCTGCACATTTTTTAAAACTAGACACTTAGGGCAATCCTAGATGGGGTGACTTGTGTGGATCTCACCAGGTTCTGTTACCCAGAATCCTTTGCAACCCTCAATATTTGGCTAAAAAACACTTTTTCCTCACATTTCGGTGACAGAATGTTCTGGAATCTGAGAGGAGCCACAAATTGCCTTCCACCCAGCGTTCCCCCAAGTCTCCCGATACAAATGGGACCTCACTTGTGTGGGTAGGCCTAGCACCCGTGACAGGAAATGCCCGAAAATACAATGTGGACACATCACATTTTCTAAAAGAAATCAGAGCTGTTTTTTGCAAAGTGCCTAGCTGTGGGTTTTGGCCTCTAGCTCAGCCGGCTCCTAGAGAAACCTGGCAAACCTACGCATTTCTGAAAACTAGACACCTAGGGGAATCCAAGATTGGGTGACTTGTGGGGCTCTCACCTGGTTCTGTTACCCAGAATCCTTTGCAAACCTCAAAATTTATCCCCCCAAAAAACTTTTCCTCACATTTCGGTTACAGAAAGAGCTGGAATCTGACAGGAGCCACAAATTTCCTTCCACCCAGCGTTTCCCAAGTCTCCCGAAAAAAATGGTACCTTACTTGTGTGGGTAGGCCTAGCGCCCGTGGCAGGAAATGCCCCAAAACACTATCTGGACACAATACATTTTCCAAAAGAAAACAGAGCTGTTTTTTGCAAAATCCCTAGCTTTGGACTTTGGCCTCTAGGTCAGCTGGCACTTAGGCAAACCTACCAAACCTGTGCATTTTTGAAAACTAGACACCTAGGGCAATCCAAGATGGGGTGACTTGTGGGGCACTCACCAGGTTCTGTTACCCAGAATCCTTTGCAAACCTCAACATTTGTCCAAAAAAACACCTTTTCCTCAAATTTCAGTGACAGAGTGTTCTGGAATCTGAGAGGAGCCACAAATTTCCTTCCACACAGTGTTCCCCCAAGTCTCCCAATAAAAATGGTACCTCACCTGTGTGGGTAGGCCTAGCAACCGCGACAGGAAATGCCCCAAAACACTTCGTGGACACATCACAATTTCCCAAAGAAATCAGAGCTGTTTTTTGCAAAATCCCTAGCTTTGGACTTTGGCCTCTAGGTCAGCTGGCACCTAGGCAAACCTACCAAATCTGTGCATTTTTGAAAACTAGACACCTAGGGCAATCCAAGATGGGTTGACTTGTGGGGCACTCACCAGGTTCTGTTACCCAGAATCCTTTGCAAACCTCAACATTTGGCCAAAAAAACACCTTTTCCTCAAATTTCGGTGACAGAATGTTCTGGAATCTGAGAGGAGCCACAAATTTCCTTCCACCCAGTGTTCCCCCAAGTCTCCCGATAAAAATGGTACTTCACTTGTGTGGGTAGGCCTAGCGTCCGCAACAGAAAATGCCCCAAAACACCATGTGGACACATCACATTTTCCCAAAGAAAACAGAGCTGTTTTTTGCAACGTGCCTAGCTCTGGATTTTTGCCTCTAGGTCAGCCGGAACCTAGGGAAACCTACCAAACCTGCACATTTTTAAAAACTAGATACTTAGGGCAATCCTAGATGGCGTGACTTATGTGGATCTCACCAGGTTCTGTTACCCAGAATCCTTTGCAAACCTCAAAATTTGGGTAAAAAAACACTTTTTCCTCACATTTCTGTGACAGAATGTTCTGGAATCTGAGAGGAGCCACAAATTTCCTTCCACCCAGCGTTCCGCTAAGTCTACCGATACAAATGGGACCTCACTTGTGTGGGTAGGCCTAGCACCCGTGACAGGAAATGCCCAAAAATACAATGTGGACACATCACATTTTCCCAAAGAAAACAGAGCTGTTTTTTGCAAAGTGCCTAGCTGTGGGTTTTAGCCTCTAGGTCACCTAGAGAAACCTAGCAAACCAAATCATTTCTGAAAACTAGACACCTAGGGAAATCTAAGATGGGGTGACTTGTGGGGCTCTCACCTGGTTCTGTTACCCAGAATCCTTTACAAACCTCAAAATTTATCCAAAAAAACAACTTTTACTCACATTTCGGTTACAGAAAGCTCTGGAATCTGACAGGAGCCACACATTTCCTTCCACCCAGCGTTTCCCAAGTCTCCCGAAAAAAATGGTACCTCACTTGTGTGGGTAGGCCTAGCGCCCGTGGCAGGAAATGCCCCAAAACACTATCTGGACACAATACATTTTCCCAAAGAAAACAGAGCTGTTTTTTTCCAAGTGCCTAGCTGTGGATTTTGGCCTCTAGCTCAGCCGGTACCTAGGGAAACCTACCAAACCTGTGTATTTCTGAAAACTAGACACCTAGGGTAATCCAAGATGGGGTGACTTTTTGTGGCTCTCACCAGGTTCTGTTACCCAGAATCCTTTGCAAACCTCATAAATTGGCCAAGAAAACCACTTTTTTCTCACATTTCGGTGACAGAAAGTTCTGGAATCTGAGAGGAGCCACAAATTTCCTTCCATCCAGCGTTCCCTCAAGTCACCCATTAAAAATGGTACCTCATTATTGTGTGTAGGGCTTGTGCTCGTGACAGGAAATGCCCCAAAACACTATCTTGACACATCAAAATTATCAAACACAAAAGTACCTGTTTTTGTGGGGGTGGGCACCTGCGTTTTTGGTCCTGGGCTCAGCAGCCATCTAGGGAAGCCTACCAAACCCATACATTTCTGAAAACTAGACACCTGAGGGAGTCCAGGGAGGTGTGACTTGCGTAGATCCCCAATCTTTTCTTACCAAGAATCCTCAGCAAACCTCAAATTTAGATAAAAAATCACATTTTCCCACATTTCTGTGTGGGATCACCGCACCGGGATGAATTTCCTACCACCCAAAGTTCCCCTCTGTCTCCCGGTAAAAATGATACCTCACTTGTGTAGGTGGGCCAACTGCCTGTGACAGGGAAAAGCCAAAAATATGTCGAAATTGAGGGGGAATCAGAGCAGGTCCAAAAGGGCAGTTTGAAAAAAAAACAATTTTTAGGCTGACAAGTGCAGCAGAATTTTTATCGGTATAGATGAGACAATGTTGGGTGGTGGGAATTTTGTGGATTCCTGCAGATTCCGGAAGGTTCCACCACTAAAATTTGGGGAAAATGTGTGATTTCCTTCGAAATTGAAGGTTTGCAGGGCATTGTGGGTAAGAAAATGGTGTGAGTGCATGTGAAGAGCACCACCCTGGAATCAACCAGATGTTTAGTTTTCAGATGTGTCTAGGTCTTGTGGATTTTTCTACATGACAGCGTCCCAAAGTCAAAAAAGTACAGCCCTCACCATTCCAAGTGGGACGATTTTGAGAGTTACCAAGCTCTCATGGCCCAAATGTAGAACCAAAACACCAAATAATCAGATGCCCTCATGCTTGCCATAGGATAAGATGTTTTAGTGTGTGGGGTGGGAGCTGAAACACTGTTGCCCCCTTCAGTTGGGGTGGGGGCATAACCAGGCCCATACTGGTTGGTAGCCACCACCCCACATTTTTTTTATTTTTTTTATTCCCTCACATCTAATAGACTTTCTGTCTCCCGAGGGTGTGGATCGGGGAAAATTGCCCAATCTGCCCTCTGGTGGGCAGAACAACTTTGGCCCCATTTATTTGGGGTTGGGGTATGACCATAGCCCCACCCTCTTATTTTGAAAAAAAAGTCTTCCCTGGTCTCTGGTGGCCTTGAGGAGGGAACCATTTGCCAGGACGAGATCAGCTCACCCGGGGCACAGAGCAGGTAAAATACTCAGCTTTTAGAATGATTACATTCTAAATGGGGATTCCAGTAAACACTAAAGGAGATTTTGCTGTGACTCTGGATCTCCAGAATGTGCATTTCCTCATTACCATCCATTGAATGTTTCAGTAATTTCTTCACTTTACATTACACAGAGTTCACAACCAAATTCATAGGTCTTCCCTTTGGCCTCTCCTCAACTCCATGGGTACTTATGAAGGAGGGTATTCAAATCTACTCATATCTTCACGATTAATTAATTTCTGCTCCCTCTTTTTCTAAGAGGAAGACCAATGTGAAGATGGTGTGACACTGGCTCCAAAGCATTGGTATCATTTTTACTAGAAGAAAGCAAACCTGGATCCAGCTCAAGAAAGACTCTTTATAGGCACCCTGTACAATACAGAGCAAGACAGTGATTTTCTACTGAAAAAAAGAATAACTCTGCAAGGCTGTATTTGTCATCTACTGTCTCTTCTTGAAGACGGTTCCAGACTCGGTTGAAAGTCTAAGGGTTTACTGGAAATCCCTAATTTCACATCTGTTAGCCTTGTGGGCACAGTAGACACAAGAATATGAAGCTGTAGTTGAAATCTCAAAATCAATTTTGAGTTCTGCACCTTCAGAAAGGGATTTGTTTGTCTCCACCTATCTCAAATATTATAACAACAGTTGAGTTCCACAGGGAATGGGCACCTATCTCTAGAGGGAAAGGAGATAAAGGGAGCCTAGTTCTAAACAGAATCTCTCAAATCATCAAATTAGAGAGATCTGCCATCAGTCTTACAAGCCCTTTGAGGATTTTCCACCCAGAAAGAATGGAGTGCGATCATAATCAGAATGAACAAACAGTTCACTAGACGTTATACACATCATCAAGGAAGAACAGCGATAACATTTCTGGCCTTGGTGACAAAGAAAATCTTGACATCAGTGGAGATTCACTTCGTAAATGCAATGTATATTTAGGATAAAAACAATTTCCATGTGGATTACTTGAGTCAGAATTTGATGTCTTCAGTCAATTTTCATCTGGGAAATAGGGTGTTCAGACAGATGTTAACATCCTAAGGCTATCTATGGCTAGATCTGTTTGCTTTGCTCTACAATTCTCTCCTTTCTCATTTCTGCACAGGGCCATGGAGCACATGGTGGATGCACTACCATTTTACTGGCCAACAGGTCTCCTTTATGTATGTTTCGCATCCCCTTTTTCCAAGGTTGATTGAGTAGCTGTGAGAGAAGAGGAGATCTGTCATTCTATCCTTCCCATACTGTCCACGTCTCTTGTGACCAGTTCAAGATTTTAGGTTTCCTGAAAAATGGACTACAGATAGGTTTATCTCCATCAACATTATCAACACAGTATGCAAGTTTCAGGGGTTTTAGAGACCCTTGGGGCAATCTTTTAAAAGCGTGCCCAAACGTGTTTCAACATTCAATTATCTCAATTGTTCTTCTTTCATATGACATTCACATGGTGTTTGGATGGTTGTAAGTGGCCCACTTTATGCCTCTAGATTCTGCATGAATTCAAACTCTAACAGCAAAAGTGTTCTTTTGAGTAGTTATACCCTCAGCAAGAAGATTAGGGAGATGGGTTCCCTTCTGTCATCTTATCCTTTTATAAGGCTTTTCAAGACAGAGTGGCATAGATCCTAAACTCAAGTCAAAGGTTCAGTCTCAGTTTCACTCTTGTCAGAAAGTTATCCTCCCAGGCTTCCATTAAGATGGTAATGCTTATTCTGATCTTCCCCTTGCAATAGATGCAAGAAGACCACTTCAAGTCTATTTAGGGGGGACAAAAGACTTTAGAGAGTTTGAATCTATTTTTATCTCTGTGGTCGGGTAACAAATATAAGAAGCCTGCTACATTCAAATTAAGTAGGTGGGTGTTCAAGTATGTTTGCTTTTCCCTAATAACATCCAGGGCAGATCTACAAGTGGAATTATTGTATCCTGGGTGAAGGTGAATGGTGTTCCTCTGTTGAAAATTTGCAAAGCAGGAACATAGTGGGGTTAAAACAAATACTTGGCTATAGCACTGTCTCAACTAGAGTGGGGCACTTCAACCAGTAAGGATGGTGGTGGGGAGGGTTGTTGGGTAGGGTAATAAAAATTACTGTTGAGTAATTTTATAATTCTATGTAACAGATAGCCAATATGTTTCAAAACATATGTAGTCTGTTATCAAACTTGTGTCCATCATTTCCTGTCTGTCTGTCTTTAAATGCCAGAAAACAATTTCTCTTAATGGGTGATGTGTTTGGGATTGTGTGTGCAAATAATGTGTGCCCTTGAGAAGACTGTATGAGGGGGCGTTCAAGTATGTTATTGTTGGTGTGTATTTTCTGATTGAGATATTTCTGTCTGGAACAATCCCTGTCTAAACATTGGATGTTTGAATTTGTGAGTCTGAGGGTGTTGGACCTAACCTTCTCTGTAGGGTCACCCTCAGCTTTTTACTTTTACTCAGCCTGTTTTGATGACTTTGTTTTTCTTGGCTTTAGGACTCTGTGTGCTTTACCATAGCTTCCTAGACCTTTATGCCCAGGGTCGCATCAAGGTCCCGAGTGTTCGAATGTGGGGAGCGTGACAATCCAACACTTCTAAACCTATTGAAATAGGATTAAATCACAGGATCTATATTGTATAGGCAATGAAAGGAGAGGCTTCTAAAAAATGTGTAGGTGAATCGACAGCCTCTAGAAGCCCTGGGGCTAGAAGCCTTATTGGACTCTGACTGTGACCATTGGGCAATATCAGCTAAGACCTTAGGTTTGGATAATTTGTGTATGGAGATTAAAAAGTGTATTCCACAGCCCTAACACCCATAAACATGGATGGACGAGTGAGTAGGCTAACAGTAGAGGTGGTGTCCAGGGTTGGAGTGGTATGTAGGAAATCAGCCAGTGCCTGATGAGCTGGTCTCTCAGATCTGTACGCCAACCTGTCTTTTTAGTAGTTTCAGGGCTTGTTTTATGGCCAGCTGGGCCAGTTTTTTACTGTGATTTCGCTGATATTAGCTCAAACATTGTCTGCCACAAGCTCTAATCCCTAGCGTTTGAAACTCTTATAAAGCTTGTCTTCACAAGTTCAAAACTGGCCAGTTTGCAAACATGTGCCACATGTTAGATATCTGGTTTGCAAATGGGGGGCACTTTTATTTTAGTTCCTGTGCCTATTTTTTGCCCGACTCTGACCCTGGAGGTGTCTAATTCTGATTTAGATATTGGCAGACGAGTTACTCCATCACAACTGTGACAAATATCCTGCCTGCCAATATCTAAATCCAATTATGACCTATGGTATTTAGATATTGGCCAATTGGATATCTGTCCCCATTGTGATGGAATAACTCATCCGGCAATATCTAAATCAAACACTATAATGGGACGAGATCAACCTTCTTTTATTTAAAGCCAGCAACAACAAGTACATGCTGATGAAATTATAGCGTGGTTCCAAAAAGCTTTCCTGAATAGAGAAGAATTCAAAATTACAAACCCAAGGTTGAGAAAAATAGAAGGGAAAGAGGATTACCTAACTAAAGTTACTTACACCAAGTAGAATCAGGAGTGCCAAATATTTCTTCATTTACAGATACCTCCGTACAGCATCACCACAATTTAAAAAAGCCCAGTGGTAAGGTCCTACCCTGAAGAATGCCTGGAGAAAAGCATCACTTGGCCTGAAAGAAAGTAAGGTAGGACCTTCATTTTCATTCAAAAAGGTTTATTATATTTGTTGTTTGGGACCCAAGATAAGGAGGTTCTCCATTTACAAGTACTGAAAATGTTCCAGAATGAGGTCTTGTACGTGGTACATAATCAAGTTTTGTGAGGGTATTAAGGCATGGAAAGGACAGGGAACTTCTTGTTAGGGAGGTTTTATGCCCAGGAACATATTGCAATGTTTGAAGGTTTTGTTCAGGATGCAACAGATGAGAGTTGTCAACCCCTCCTCAAACACCTAGAGCTCCCTGATATCCTCTACCCATCATGGATGTACCTTTCCATAATGTTGAAATGGATTTGGTTTGTCTTTTGATTCCTTCTACTTAGGGACGTGAGCATCTTTTGGTTGATTATGCCACAAGTATGCAGAGGCTATTCTTCTAACCAGTATGTTCTCTACCTGGGTCGTCCAAGTAATGGCAACATTTTTATCATGCAGATGAATGACTCCATTAATCTCACAAGTTCATTACATTTTTGAAATAGAGAAAATGTGCACATTCACATACAACCGTCAAACTTATGGATTAGTAGAGCAATTTAACAAGACTAGTAAGGCCTTGTTGAGGAAAACAGTGTAAGAATAAGGAAGCAACAGGGATAAGAAGATTCCCTTTCTGCTCTATGCCATTGTGTCATTCCCAAGAGCCCACTAAATATTCCACCTTTGATTTATTATTTGAGCACCAACCCCAAACATTGCTGAATGTCGAAATTGAACACTGCGAGGAAGAAGAAGACTATAGTAAGGACGTACAAGGATACTCTCTAATCCTAAAAACGAGCATAGGTACCTTGCTGGAATAAGTTAAATAAAAAAAAAACTCAGAAAAAGCTGTTCCTAAGAAGCACTGGAGCGAACACATCTATCATGTCACTTTACTAAAGAAATAAGAGAATCCCTGGCAGATTCAACATAATCCCATGATAACCTCATATTGTGTAATAGATTCACATCCTTTAGAAATAACATGTAGTCCTCTAAATTAGCTAAAGGAGAAAAACAATGCCAGCCAGTGGGTAAGGGGTGGACTGTCTAATGAACAAGGAAATGAATTAGGTTGAATATTAAGCCAAGTTATAGCTTTATTTTCAGACAAGCCCCCCTTGACACATTTGGTAAATCATGATATTGTCACTGATTTGCATAAGGTGGTAAAGCAAACCCCCTACAGAAAAAATAAAAATAGGCTCAAAGAGAGACATTAGAAAGGGAAGTAAACAGAATGTTGTAAAAGGGATTGTAGAGTTGTCCCAAGGTTTCTTGTGTTATCTGGGGGGTCCTAGTGCCCAAAATGATAGAAGCATTCAATTTTGTATCATTTGTAGACAATTAATCTCAATATACCCTTTTGAAAAATACCCAGTGCTAACAATATCTGAGTTGATTGATAAATTGGTGCAAACACAATTTTTGTCCACAGTGAGCTTGACAAAAACAGTGTTGGTGAAATCCGCTTAAGCCTTCTGTCAAGAAAAAACAAGCTTCCAACACATGCGGGTCTATACCAATTCAAGGTTCTACTGTTCAGGTTACAGGTTGGACTTGTTACATTCCAGAGGTTAATACTCACAATTCTGAAATCTCATCAGGAGTGTGCAGCTGCATACTTGAATGATATATTGATTTTCAGTTCAAACTGGGAGGCTCATAAGCAACATCTTTGGGAAGTCTTAACCAACATTAACAATTCTCGGTTACAAGTGAATGCAAATAAATGACAGTTAGCTGCCAATGTGGTAAAGTAATTAGGGGCATTGAATCTAACAGGAGGAAATAGGAGGAGAAGGTTCAAGAATAGTGTGATCTCCACCCCCTCCCACCTACTACTTCCTAGGGTTCATTGGCTATTATTGCAGATTCATAACGACATTTTGTGGCAATTGTATGCCCCCTGACTGAGTTGGTAAAAAATCTGAGCCTGGAAAGATAAAGTCTTAGGATGACGAATTTACCCAATTGACACAAATTATATGTAAGAAACTGAGTACTTATTTGGTCTACTTTTGAAGGAGAATTGTTGTTACAAATAGAGGCATTTGAGTTTGGAATAGGAGCCTTACTATCTCACCCTGATAATGAGAAGAATGCAGAACCTAGTTTGTATATCAGTAGTAAGTTGTTACAAGCTTTGCAATATCATTTGCTAGTAAGAACATTTATACTATCAACTGATCATGTTCCATTGGCGTGGTTTTCCCAATATAATGACACTAAAGCATTTGTCCTGAAATGTTTTTTGGCCTTACTGCTTTTTTCATTTCAGACAGTGCAAAAGTAAGGACGCTTACAAAGGAATGTCGGTTTATTTGCCTCGTAACCCAATTTATGAGTGGCATGATCTACCTTTCTGCTTAAGGGAGATATTTGATGGGAAAGGCAGCTTTCAAGCTTTACCCGGCTCATTCAAAATGGCTGCCAGGAAGGTCTTGCACATGATGGAGGAGAGGAGCAGTTTTCACGCATCCCAGCAAGGTGGAGAGCATCACTGACAAGTTGTGATTAGAAAGGGAAGGCTGTGAGGAGTTCGGATGTATTGGAGGAAAATAGCAGACCTAAGGATATCCTGCTTCAGAGAGGAGATGAACAGGAATACCTATATCCAAGGAGAGTGAGGGGAATGGAGCAGAGCCAGAACCTACGAAGGGAGAACAGTTGATACTAATGTCAGTTCAGAACATGTAGGACACTGCAGACACCTAGCGAAGCAAAGTGGCATACTGGGAAAACTGTACCCTGTGTTTGGAGCTCAGCTACCAAGGAGAGAGAGGTGCTGCCTTCCCCATGCCATGGTCTTGGAGCAGGCCACAGGCAAGGGCTCCAATCATTTAGCTTTTGTTGCCTCTACTGGTAGCAACCAATGGGGAGATCACAGAGAAAAGGGGTGTGGCACTAAAGATGTTGATGGTGGTCTGTTAGCTAGGTGAAAGCCTAAGACACGGAGGCTTTGACACAGTGTTGTGGTGGTGCATAATAGCAGGAGAATATGAACAGTATGTAGAGTAGTCACTAAATGGGATGAGCTCTTCTCTCTTCGAAGAGCTGGGAAAATAAAGAAGAAAGCCAAGAAGAAGCCTGAGAGGTCTACAACGGCAAGTGCAACAGCCCATATCCAAAGAGAAAAACAAGTTTCCAGTATTTAGGGAAACTGGATACTTCTAAATTGATACAACTTCATATTCACTAAAAATCATAGCTACTTATAGTGGGTATCCCACACACTGACCAAGACCCAACTGTTTTCTTCAAGACTTTTACATTATATTCTATATTCTTCTGTAAATCATATCTCGAGTTTAGTGTAAGCCTCTACCTCATCTCCAACCCTCCAAACCTCCCAAATAATAATCTGCACTTGTTTTTACTGAGGCACTCAAAAACATATTCCCTTCTTACACCTGGAAAACAATGGATGGACTTGTACTAACACAGTGCTCCCCAAACTTTTTACAGCCATGGTCCCAGTTTTAAAATAACAAACCAACCTAGCATATTACAATGTTCCCGCCGGGCTGACCGGCAGGATCATGGCAATACAGATTCCCGCCGGGCTGACCAGTGGGAATAGTGCTACCATATTGGTCTCAGCTCCTTAAAGGGAGCTGAGGTCAATGCCGTAGCACAATAAACTTTTGCAACCCACCTAGCATTAAAGGACACGAGGCATGGACAATTTTTAATTTAATAGTAGACATGCTTTCAAAATGCTATGAAATGCCAAAATAACATATACTTTATATTCTTTGGTCTTCCTCTTTAACAATTTTTAACAATTTAACAATTGTTTGTGAATACCATGATCATGCTCACACCCTTCAATATGTCTTTATCAGACTACGGGCAAGATATAGATATGTCTGTAAAAGTGTCAGATAGCGAAATGCACTGGAGCTGGAACACTTTTCAGAGGGAGGTCCTAATTTGTGGCATTTGTTCACTAAAATCACAAGATTTCTGAAACAACTTAGGACTTGATTACAAGTTTGGCGGTTGGACGAGTCGACCAGCAAACTCGGGGGAGGACCCCACCATCATACTGGTGGCACCCCCCGACATCTATTACAATGTTCCTGCCAGGCTGACCGGCAGGAACATGGTAATACTCATTCCCGCCGGGCTGACTGGTGGGAATAGTGCTACCATATTGGTCTCAGCTCCTTGAAGGGAGCAGAGGCCAATGCTGTAGCACACCAGCACCATCAGAATGCGCACTCTCTGCAAAGTGAGCATTCTGATGGTGCTGAGCAAGGGGGCACCTGCACTGCCTATGCCAGGGGCATGGGACGTTCTGAAGTCCCCTTGTGGCCCCCAGCACTGGATTTCTGCCAGCCTTTCCATGGCAGTATCCTGGCCAAGAAAAGGCTGGCAGAGGCTGAGTTGTAATCAGCCAGGTGACGCTGAGTTCAGCGCCGCTGTGGCTGAGTACAACTCAGACTGCCTTCAGCCCATCGGGAACCACGTTCCTGGTGGGGACAGTGGTCCCCTGGCTGGTCCACCTGCCAGCGTTGTAATGTGGCAGTCGGACCGCGTAGAATGCAGCGACCCAACCATCACCATGAGCGTGGCAGTCCTCGGACTGCCACACTCGTAATCAGTCCCTTAGTTTTGGTATCAATGACTTCAGGACATTTGAAAAAAAAACTTCTACAGCACTGTATGGTATAAGGCCTCACTTCCATTTATATTATAAAAGGAGCCCAGTGGTGCATTTTGAACTCCATTTATACACATATATATATAAACTGATTTGCTGAGAGCCAATGCCTGGAACTCAAATTTGTTTTTTAAAGTCAGCGCACAAGTGGGATGATTTTGTAGGATTGCTTTAGTGAGCACATTCTTGTTGGAATGGATTTGTGGAATTAAAATACAGCTATAAAAATACTGGAAGATTCACCCACCGTCTTGCTTGGGTATACTTGCAAGTGTTTGTTTTAAAAATGAACTTACGGACATGGTTCGGCATCTTTGCACCAGTAGTGCTGGAACAATTTTCAGAGTACAGGTGCTAACTTCAATGTTACATCTGTGAAGTCATAGGGGTTGTGAAAAATTCTAGCTTCACACAAGAGTAGCAAATGTATTTATTAAGAGAGTGGTAAGGGTGAAGTATGTAGCTGGTGGTGCATTTTGGAACACACTGACACAAATATATTATTAAAGCACTGTGCGGTAGGTCAATGTCACTACATTTTCCATTGAAATGGCAACTACATTTGCACAGAGATACAGATTTACTGATAAAACTACATCACATAAATGATAATGTGTGGCAATCAGGTTTCTACCAATGTTTAATATTTGTGTATCACAAAGTAAAGTGTTTTAATTTGCTTCAGCCCTATTAAAATGTTTGTTTCCATCGCACTTTAGAATTACAAAATATCAGCCTCATTTATTGCTTTTCTAAATGCTGAAATATTCGAAATATCTGTACAGTTCGCTTAGAGGTATTTAAATTGTGTTGTGTGTTATTAAAATTACACCATACAGTTTTACCTATCATGCTACCTGTAACCCATTACGATTGTCACACAGTTCTCTATAAGCATTCCTATCACTTTGCTGCAGTGGCACCCGGGTGCGAGGAGCACACTGGACCCGAATTATGGCTGTTTTTTTTACTATAAAAAAGAGCTAAGGAGACCATTTTCCTGGCTTACATTAGGGGCAGTAGCATCCATTCAATCTCTGTGCTGCAGGGCACCACAGTGAGGCACAGTGAAAGCATGCAGTGTGGCGATGTTGACACATGACGCCGTGACAAAGTTTAGATAGTTCGGTGTGGCCAGCCCGGAATCCAGCGCTAGATCAAGAATAGTTACCAGAAACAAAATCCGTAGAGTTCGCATTCTGTTGTAAGTGAAGCATATACTGTTGTTTTGATTAACTGATAATGTGTTTTTGGACCTTCCATAGCCTGGCAAAAGCCCTTAAGGTCCACTGTTTTCACAGAAAACACATTGTATCCTAAAAACAATGTAACAGTCCGATCATACATTGCTTTGAAGATGCACTCACAATCGCCTTTATGAGGGTTTGTCCTAATTGTATTGTGTCTGTACATATGTAGCATTATAAATTAACTCGATATCAATATATTCTCTTACCGGTTTCAAAAATATCAAAAAAGCAATTAATATACCAATCAGATTCTTGCCATCCAAATAGCTAAAGCGTGCGAGGTAGCAAACTGCGCACTTTCACACACCTGACTCGTGGGCAGAGTCACTGTGGATGCACCCCTCGTGCACTATGCGGGATCACTCAAACTGATTGAAGTCCAGTAGAATTGTGAAAGTCAGGAGGAAGAACGCGTTAATGGCTCCTGATTGAATGCAGTGGTTGTGATCAGTAAGCAGCTTTACTGTCTCCTACCACAGGCCTGATTTAAAATTCATAAATGCTAATCCTCTATAATTTACGGTTTAAAAAGCAGCCCCACTCACAGGCCCCGTGGCTACAGCTCTGTCAGAGTAATTATGCCGCCAAGCTGAAATTGGACTACTAACTGAGACTTTAAACAGGGGAGGAAATCCTCTACCCTGGCAGCCTACCCAATTATTCCAAATAAGCAAACAGATTAGTGAGTAATTTTCCAGTTAAATCTCGTGATTGGTGCCAGAATTGTAGGTTAAATATTCAGAAGTAAATAGAACAAAGATGAAATGTCCGTTTCTTCAGGCATACTTTAGTACGTGCATTAAAACCATTTTTAATCAATCCTTATTGAAGCTAAATTGGATTGCTTTGACACATAGAGTACTTTTACCTTTCCATTACATGTTGTCAAGGGTTACACAACCCCTTGGTTAAATTCCGCTGTTTTGCTGGCTGGGCAGTGACACCACAAAGTACCTGTCCAGCTGTTCCCTAACCCACATCACGCCGGTGCTCTGTTCCGGGCGAACAATTTTATATTGACAGCATCCCTGTTGCTTTAAAATTATACAGATGTGGATTGCAAGAGGTGTTGATTTGCTAGGAAGCAAAGTTAAACCGATCCCTGCAATTGTGAAGCCACCTGGAGTACATTGTCATCTGGAAGAACCACATGATGAATGGTTATAAAGCGTGGTGTCCGACCTATGTCCAGGAGGGACGGATCAACGACATCTTTCCTGGGAAAGCACTGCAAATGTAAATGTTTCCATTCTGATTAATTGTATGTAAATTTATCGTACATGGATAGCTAGGAAGGGTCTATCCCTCCTAGACCTACGTTGGACTCCCATTGTCCTTACTCTTTTCCAATCTACCTACTGTTTCAACTGTGATTGCTCTCAAAGCTCGGTGCTGAGTTTCACCTGCTTAATCTCTGTATTGCCATTTTCTGTGCCCTAAATCTGGACTTTTAAGTTCCCTGTGTATTCTTTTTTCCAGTTGAGAAAAGTTATTCTGTGGTTGGAGGACAAGAATATTTTTTGGTGCAGTCCAATGCTGGCCTTACCTCTAATGTCACATGGATGAGAAATAATTATTTCAAATTAATTGTCAATAAAATAGAGCCAATGATTCTGGGTTCTTCTCTGTTTCTTTGAACTGAAGTTTGGCGGCCTGCAACATGTAGTATATCAACGGAATCAGTTCATAAAGTTATAAATCAAGGGTTTATTTTTGATCCACATTTTTCTTTCATATCCCCGTGTCCACTCTGATCAGTCAATTTTTATCCATGTAATTCCTTCTTTTTAAAACCCTGAGACATATTAGTCCTCTCCTCAAACCGGACTCCCTTAGTGCTACAGAACATAAGGTTATTGTTATATCCTTCATCTGTTATTTGTGTGCAGTGTTCCTTAATCATTCAGAATCTTCAGAACTCTAAACTATCAGTCATTTAAACAATACTGATTATGTGTAATAAGTAAATTATTTCTACCAAAGTTCGAAGAGCAGAGCATCTCCCACTGATTTTTGCCTGCACAAATCCAGGTCCCATCCTGTCACGTCGCAGCCAAAGTCCCATGTCAAGTCACCACAACAGTCTAAGCCCTTGGCTCAGTCACAGTCCTGGATCCGCCCCCCCCAGACCAGGACAGCAGCCCCCCAGCCATAAATAATTTACAGTCTTGTTCTGATGGTGTACTGGTTTGGGCTACTGGTCCACCAGTCTTGAACAAATTATATCTCTCTGTTATGGGAACATTGGCACAGTCAGAGATCTGGTTGAAGGTTGCTGGCAGGTCTCAGGAGGTTGCCATGACTTCTGTACGAACTGTAGAGCTCTTGGAAGAAGTGTCCTACTTGGGTGAAATTTGGTATCTAAGCCATGCCTCACCCATGCAACCTTGCTTGCTAATATGAACGTGGAAGGTGAAGAATCTTCTTAGCTTGTCGATCCATAGTGGGCAGATTTCTCCTCTCCATTCTTTTGGTGTGGAGGAAAGTAGCCTCTTTCTAGCATGGTTACCCCCACTTTTGGCCTGTTTGTGAGTGTGTGTCAGTGTGTTTTTACTGTGTCACTAGGATCCTGCTAGCCGGGACCCCTGTACTCATAGATAAAAACCTCTATGTCAGTGTGTTTTGCCTGTCTCACTGGGAGCCTGCTAGCTAGGACCCCAGTACTCAAAGTTTGTGGCCTAATGTGTATGCCTGTGTAGTGCCTAACTGTGTCAATGAGGCTCTACTAACCAGAACCTCAGTGCTTATGCTCTGTCTGCTTTTAAGTTTGTCACTGTAGGCCAGTGACTACATTTACTAATTTCAATTGGCCTACTGGACCCCCTCTTATAAGTCCCTAGTATATGGTACCTAGGTAGCCAGGGCATTAGGGTTCCAGACGATCCATATGGGCTGCAGCATTTCTTTTGCCACCTATAGGGAACTCAGACAAACCCTTACACAGGACTGCCACTGCAGCCTGCGTGAAATAACGCACACGTTATTTCACAGCCGTTTTCACTGCACTTACGTAACTTATAAGTCACCTATATGTCTAACCTTCACTTGCTGAAGGTTAGGTGCTAAGTTACTAAGTGTGAGGGCACCCTTGCACTGGGAAAGGTGCCCCCACATAGTTCAGGGCAATTTCGACCCCATTACACGCATGCACTACATATAGGTTGTTGGGCCTTGCCCTTTTACAGGGTCATTCCCCAGACTTTTTGTTTTTTGTCTCCTTATTTTTCTGAACTTTGTTGGCTGACGTTTTGACTCTGAGCACTTTTTCACTGCTAACCAGTGCTAAAGTGCATGTGCTCTCCCTTACAAAATTGGTATGATTGGATTATACCTAATTGGCATATTTAATTTACCTATAAGTCCCTTGTAAAGTGGTATCCCTATACCCAGGGCCTGTAAATTAAATGCTACTAGGGGGCCTGCAGCACTGATTGCGCCACCCACTGAAGTAGGCTGTCAAACCTATCCAAGGCCTGCTAGCGCCGAGCCTGTGTGCGCACTTTTCTGCCACAGGGACCTGGCATCTAAATTTACTTGCCAGGCCCAGAACTCACCTTTTACTACATGTAAGTCACCCCTAAGGTATGCCCTAGCTAGCCCTTTGGGCAGGGTGCCATGTATGTAGAAAGCAGCACATTTGTCATGTTGCGTGGCCTTTCCTGGTAGTGACAAACAGCCTAACTTGGTGTCTCACTGCTGTGAGTGCTGCCTCCTCATAGGATTGCACTGGAAATTCCCTGCTTATATGTAAGGGGTATTGTCTGATTTATGAGGGGTAGCGTAGGCATGTTTGGTATGGTTGTGATAGTGGTGAGAAATGCTGCTTACTGGTGTAGGTGTATTTTTTATTACTTTCACAGAAATTCCACTTCTAGAAAGTGCTCATTTAACTGTACTTAGGACTTTGGGGTTTTGCAGCTTGTCTCCAATCCATGTCGGGGCAGACTGACAGTTGGGCTTTGTGCATACTTCTCAGAAAGCCTGAACACAGGGAGGGTGGAGGTGACACAGAGGTGCATCTACATATTGTAAAGCCTTCCTGGGCTGAGAGAAGGGAGAGGTTGGGGACACCTGTATTTGTGAAGGCTGTGCCCTGGCCCCACACAACAGGGTCATTAACCTTCCACAGATGTTTGGAGCCTGTACTGAAAGGAGAGAGGGAGCACTCCCAGAACCAGTTGTAACTGGCTGGAACCTCCCCTCCCTATCATTGGAAAACACACTGTAAACCCAGTATAAGTACAGGGGAATATTCCCCACAATTTGAACATTCTTGGAACTTGAAACTGGACACAGAACGCTGATGAATGGACTCACCAGGAAACCACCTTGGACTGCTGCTGCTGTGTTGACCTGTGACCTGCCTGGTCACTAGGAGGAACTGTCACCATCTGCACCCCTTGTGCTGGCCTGTAGCTGGGCCCACCAGCCCTGTGCTTCTTCTTGCCTTGCTGTTCCCAGGGGCAGGGTACTGTGGCCCCTGACGCCATCAATGATCCCCTCAGCATAATTCTTAACGCTGAGAGAGCACCCTTTTGATGCCCAGGTGCACTTCCAGGCACCTTCTTTGTCTGCAGGAATCACCGCCGCAGCCCGGGCTTGGGGAAGTGCCCTTGCGCTTTGTAAGCGCTCTCTTTTGCCTGGATCACCGCCACAGCCCGGGGAAGTTATTTTGTTAAAGTGCGAGTAGCCCGCTTACTGGTGCCCCCAGGGCACGAAGAAAACCCTCTTGTTTGTATCTGGAGCAAGCGTGCTCCTATTGGTGTCCCCGGGGCGAGGACTGCTCTGTGGAGCACCCCCGGGACACCTGCCTTGGGCCAGGACGTCATCGGGAGTCTGAGGGAGAGGAGGACGCCTCTCCCTCGCCTGTGGGAGTCCCGGAGGACTCTCCTGTGTTTGGCGGCCAGGCGGTAGCCTCACTGGAGGCTCGGCCGTACCGCCGACTTCTTTTGTGGCCCCCTCGTGGGCTGGTGGCCTTTTCCAGAGGTCTTCCCCGTGTGAGGGCCGGCGGAGGCCCGGGGAGACCCCAGGAATTCCACGGTCCCTGGAGGGACCCGTTTTCAAACCAGAGGGAGTGAGGGGCGCCCCCCTCCTTCCTCAAAGGATTTCCCTGACTCTGGGCCCCCCTCGTGTGGGCCGGTGGAGACCTAGGGAGGCCCCCAGTAATCTCGGTCCCCAGAAGGGCCCGTTAACGGGATAGAGGAGGTGCGTGCTGCCCTCTTCTCCTCCAAAGGAAATCCGAGGCCCCCGTTTTGCGCATAGGAGCGCCGGGGGCCCCATTGTTTGCCTTCTAGGCCCTGGAAGTGACTTCATCCAACCAGGTACTGTTTAAAGGACCAATATAGTTGCAATCCAAAGTTCTTTCTACCGACTTTTATTGATTCATATATTACCTACCTGCGTTTGATGTTTTTACATATGTGCTGATGTTTCTTTTAAGGGCATGTCTAGCTGATATGTATTTGTATGGCTTGTGAGATATTCTCTAATGTTCCTTTTATGGGTATTTAGAGGTTATTCATGACAAGTGCATTTAACTCTTATTGTAATTCCTGATTACTGCTTATGTTGCAGAATCCTGAGTACTTACGTGTTCTAATGTGACAACTGCGTATTCTTGCAGAGTATTAGTAACTTGTGTAACATTCTGACAACTGCTAAGGTAGCAGGGTATTACTTACGTGTAATGTTGGTCTAATTATGTTTTGTGCAATACAGATTATTTTTACATAGCTCAGTGTTGTGTTTACTTTGTGGTGTACATTTTTCATCACCTGTGTTGTGTGTGTTGTGCAAACGCTTTACCCATTGCCTCTGGGATAGGCCTGACTGCTCGTGCCAAGCTACCAAGAGGGTGAGCAGGGGTTATCTTGGACGTGTAACTCCCTTGCCCTGACTAGAGTGGGTAGGTTCTGCCTGGCTGAGGTGCATTCCCTAGCCAACCAGAGACCCCATTTCTAACATAGATCAATACCTAATGTAGCTTCACAATGGTAACTCCGAATATTGCCCTGTAACATGTCTAAAATCATGGAATGGTCCCCCCATTCCAAATCTGGTATTGGGGTGCCAATTCCATGCATCCTGGGGGCTCCACCATGGGCCCCCAGTACTGCCAAACCAGCTCTCTGAGGCTTGCACTGCAGCTACAGCTACTACCACCTCACAGACAGGGTTCTGCCCTCCTGGGGACTGGGCAGCCCAGTCCCAGTGTTAGAAATGGGGTCTTTGGTTTACAGTCAGGTTTCCCCCTGTTCAAGCAAGGACCCTCACTTTAGTCAGGGTAAAAGAGAATCACCCTCAGCTAACCCCTACTTACCCCTTGGTAGCTTGGCAGAGCAGTAGGCTTAACTTCAGAGTGCTAGGTGTAAAGTATTTCTACCAACACACACAGAAACTTAATGAAAACACTACAAAATGACACAACACCAGTTCCGAAAAATAGGAAATATTTATCTAAACAAAACAAGACCAAAACGACAAAAATCCAACATACACAAGTCAAGTTATGAATTTTTAAAGATTAAACTCAAAAATAGTGCTTAGAAACACAAAATGCTTAGATGAGGTGTTAACATGGTGTCGTGACGGAGTCGCAGCGGCGCCGGACACGGAGTCACATAGACCCCCAAGTACAGTACCTTTGGTGAAGAGTGAAGTCGGGGATCACGACATCTGTGCAAAATGTTGAATCTGCGCACTTCGTGCGGCGTCAGTCACAACGTGGTGCGGAGACTTCCACGGAGTCACAGACTTTAGCGGGGCTGCTGCTGCGTCGGGCCTGCGAAGGTCGGCGCGTTCCAGCGAAGATCACGGAGTCGGTTGCAGGCAGCGTCACCGGATTCAGCAGCGGCGTTGTTCCGAAGTCGGCCAAAGTCGATTTCCTTGGATTTTCACCAGCTTTCCTTTCAAGGGCCCAGGGACTGGTTAGGGCACCACTTGTCAGAGCAGGAGTCTCTCCAGAGACTCCAGGTGCTGGCAGAGAGAAACCTTTCCTTTCCCTGAGACTTCAAACAAAAGGAGGCAAGCTCTAAACCAAGCCCTTGGAGATTTCTTCACAAGATGGAAGGCACACAAGGTCCAGTCTTTGCCCTCTTACTTTGGCAGAAGCAGCAACTGCAGGATAGCTCCACGAAGCACAGTCACAGACAGGGCAGCACTTCTCCTCAGCTCTTCAGCTCTTCTCCAGGCAGAGGTTCCTTTTGTTTCCATAAGTGTTCTAAAGTCTGTGGTTTTGGGTGCCCTTCTTATACCCAATTTCTCCTTTGAAGTAGGCCTACTTCAAAGTAAAGTCTCTTTTGAATGTGAAATCCTACCTTGCCCAGGCCAGGCCCCAGACACTCACCAGGGGGTCGCAGACTGCATTATGTGAGGACAGGCACAGCCCTTTCAGGTGTAAGTGACCACTCCTCCCCTCCCTCCTAACACAGATGACTCATCTGGAAATGCAGACTACACCCAAGCTCCCTTTGTGTCACTGTCTAGTGTGAGGTGCAACCAGCCCAACTATCAAACTGACCCAGACAGGGAATCCACAAACAGGCAGAGTCACAGAAATGGTATAAGCAAGAAAATGCTCACTTTCTAAAAGTGGCATTTTCAAACACACAATCTTAAAATCAACTTTACTAAAGGATGTATTCTTAAATTGTGAGCTCAGAGACCCCAAACTTCAGATGTCCACCTGCTCCCAAAGGGAATCTACACTTTAATCAGATTTAAAGGTAGCCCCCATGTTACCCTATGAGAGGGACAGGCCTTGCAACAGTGAAAAAAGAATTTAGCAATATACATACAGGACATATAAAACACATTACTATGGGGGTCATTCCAACTTTGGCGGGCGGCGGAGGCCGCCCGCCAAAGTTCCGCCGCCAGAAGACCGCACAGCGGTCAAAAGACCGCAGCGGTCATTCTGGCTTTCCCGCTGGGCTGGGAACCAGCGGGAAAGGATGCCGGCTCCGAATGGAGCCGGCGGAGTTGCTGGTGTGCAACGGGTGCAGTTGCACCCGTAGCGATTTTCAGTGTCTGCAAAGCAGACACTGAAAATCAATGTGGGGCCCTGTTAGGGGGCCCCTGCAATGCCCATGCCAGTGGCATGGGCACTGTAGGGGCCCCCAGGGGCCCCACGACACCCGTTCCCGCCATCCTGTTTCTGGCGGTGAAAACCGCCAGAAACAGGATTGCGGGAAGGGGGTCGGAATCCCCATGGCGGCGCTGCTTGCAGCGCCGGCGTGGAGGATTCCCTGGGGCCGCGGGAAACCGGCAGGAAACCGCCGGTTTCCCTTTTCTGACCGCGGCTGTACTGCCGCGGTCAGAATGGCCCCAGAAGCACCGCCAGCCTGTTGGCGGTGCTTCCGCGGTCGTTGGCCCTGGCGGTCCATGACCCCCAGGGTCAGAATGACCCCCTATATGTCCTACCTTAACCATACACTGCACTCTGTCCTTGGGGCTACCTAGGACCTACCTTAGGGGTGTCTGACATGTAAAAAAGGGAAGGTTTAGTTGAATTTACAGTTAAAACTGCACACACAGACACTGCAGTGGCAGGTCTGAGACATGATTACAGAGCTACTTATGAGTGGCACAACCAGTGCTGCAGGCCCACTAGTAGCATTTGATTTACAGGCCCTGGCACCTCTAGTGCACTTTACTAGGGTCTTACTAGTAAATCAAATATGTCAATCATGGATAAACCAATTACATACAATTTACACAGAGAGCATATGCACTTTAGCACTGGTTAGCAGTGGTAAAGCACTCAGAGTTCAAAAGCAACAGCATCAGGTCAGAAAAAATAGGAGGCAGGAGGCAAAAAGATTGGGGCTGACCCTGCATAAGCAAAAAAGTCCAACACCCAGGAAGGCAGAACAAAGCATTTCCGCTGAGAGCAGGGTGTTACATCCGCTCTTTTTGGAAATAGGTATTACAGGCTGGAGAGGGGTAGCTTCCCCCAGCCTCTGGAAATGCTTTGAAGGGCACAGATGGTGCCCTCCTTGCATAAACCAGTCTACACTGTATCAGGGACCCCTTCTCCCCTACTCTGGTGGGAAACTGGACAAAGGAAAGGGGAGTGACCACTCCCCTGTCCATCAACACCCCAGGGGTGGTGCCCAGAGCTCCTCCAGTGTGTCCCAGACTTCAGCCATCTTGCTTTGCAAGGTTTGGGGGCACTCTGGAGGGCTCTGTGTGGCCAGTGCCAGCAGGTGACGTCAGAGGCCCCTCCTGATAGGTCCATACCTGATAACGTAGCCAATCCCCCTCTCAGGGCTATTTAGGGTCTCTCCTGTGGGTTCTCTTCAGATTCTGCTTCCAAGTTTCCTTCAGGAATCTATTGAAACAACTTCAGACTCTTCTGACCTTGGATCAACCGCAGCCTGCTCCAAGAAATGCTGTAACTGCAACAAAGTGTCTACAAGAGAAACTTTTCTTCAGCAACCTCAGCTCCAAGTCACAAACGGCAACAGTTTCCATGGTGTGCACGCTCTGGGGACTCGCTGTCTTCATCCTGCACCAGAAGGACCGAAGAAATCTCCCATGGAGTGACACAGTCACTCGCCTGCTCCAAGCAGGCACCTTCCAAGGTGATGACTGGTACCCTGGGACTCCTCTCACAGCAAGAGCATGCTCTTAAGGACACAGAGGGTGGACATCATTGACATAGACTGTCCTAAGGTTCTGCTGACGCAACTTGGAGGAGGAAAGACCTTACCTTCCCTGAGAACGATGGTACCGTTGTGTATTTTGTCTTCTTTGCCTCCAGAGGCCTCTATGCACTCTTTGCAGAATTCCTTCATGCACAGCCTTACCCAGGTCCCCAGCACTCCATCCTGTGATGCGCAACTCGCTGAATTGTTCTGCCGCGGCATGGGATCTTCTTTTGTTGTGCTGCATCAACCCCATTTTCCACCTCCTTAGAACCCAGATCCTGTGACTCCTGGGGGTGCTGTCTGGTATCCTGAGGGCTCTCTAAAGTGCTTAGAGCCCCCTCTTCCTCCTCGCACAGTGTTGAGTCCTCCAGGTCCCTCCTGGGTCCATCCTGTGCCATTTTGACTCAAAATGCACTTTTGGTGTTGCCAAGGCTTGTTGATGACTTCGAACACGAAATCTCATCTGCAACGATCTTTACGCCGTGCAACATTTTTTGCATCATGCAGGAACCCACTGGTATCTTCCTAGGGTGCAATTTTACAGTCTTCAGCTAACTGTGGACTCTTCTTCTGCACCCTCTTCTGGGTTGGCAGGGGCTCCTGTCCTTCGTGGAACTTCTTTCGACTTCTGGACTTGGTCCCCTTCCTTTGCAGATCTTCAGGTCCAATAATCCAGCAGTTGTTCTTTGCAGACTTGGTTGGCTGCTGCAAAATCCCCAAAACAAAGTGTAATGCGTCCTAAGGAAACGTGCAGTACTTTACTCCTGCTTTTCTGGGCTCTGGGATGGGGTAATTTACTTACCTTTACTGTATTCTTACTCTCCCAGTGATTCTGCACACACTACACTTGTCTAGGGGAAAATTTGTGATTTGCATTCCACTTTCTTAGTATATGGTTTGTGTTGTCCCTAGACCTATTTTCTCCCATTGCATTCTATAGGATTTCCTACAGTTTGCATTGTTCTATGACTATTTACTTGTCTAATTTTGGTGTCTAGTGTATATATTGTGTATAATACTTTCCTCTAGAAGGAGCATTGTGTCTACGATATTTTTGGTACCGTGTCACCCAAATAAATACCTTTATTTTTGTTAACACTGAGTATTGTATTTACTTGTGTATAAGTACTGTGTAACTATAAGTGGTATTGCATGAGTTTTGCATGTCTCCTAGATCAGCCTAAGCTGCCCTGCTATAGCTACCTCTATCAGCCTAAACTTCTAGAACACTACTACCTCACTAATAAGGGATAACTGGACCTGGTATAAGGTGCATGTACCCAAGGTACTCACTACAAACCAGGACAGCCTCCTGCATGGTGGAACTTGTTTGCTTTCATCTTCCACTTCAGTTCCAAAGTGGGCAAAATCTAATGCTGAAGGATGAAGAAGGAGGAGAATCGAATTACAACTTTTAAGGATTTGCACAGGTGCTAAACTCTGTTCAACCTTCACATTATAATAGAATCTGAATCCTTTAAGCACACATCTTCATCTTGCTGCCTGCCCGTTAATCCATGTGAATAAGTTTACTAATATTACGGAATGAACTATAAAGCAGTATTTGTTGAACAGGAATCATCTGATAGAACGAAATATAAAGAAAAGTTTCTTGGGAACCGATCGTAGTGAACAGAACATATTTAGATTGCAGAGCTGCATTCAATAGTGTACCCTTATAACACTTAGAATATTTTCTAAATATCCATTCTCCCCATAAACAAGTACTAACCCAACAAAGTGAACAATACAGATAGTCACAGACCATATGACACAAAGCATTGTTGTAAATGGGAAGTTCTTAAAGTTCTGCTTCTTATTGGAAGTATTGGCTAGAATAGGTAATCAATGTTCTTTTGTTGTGTCGTAATAGACACGGCTGCAGAACACCTCACTGGTGTCAACAACCACACAATGAATATAGGACTGTAGACCATTCCGCTTCTGACAGATGCTGGACTACAATGCATCATTTCTTTTTCTCCAATCCAATTCCCCTGTATTCTGTCCTTTTCCTTGTTGATTCTGAATTGCCTTCAATGGGACAGAGTAAATAGGAGCAGGAGTGGGGTCTTAGGTAACCTTAAGGATTACTTTGAGGCGTATCAGTTACAACTATGTCAATCATCTGCTGCTAATTATTCTAGCTTTCCATACATCCCAGAGCTCAGATAGGGTAGCTCAGTGAGCCTAAGACAGTGTAGCAGTAATCTAAACACCGAACACCCAAGAGAGAAGTGGGAAGTCAAATACCACAAACAAGGTGTTCCTGGTTGGCAAAGGGGAACTGGACAGAGTCTCAAGAAGCAGAAGTGTTGTTGGGGGTTCATCTTAGCATCTTGCTTGGGCACACTTACATTTACTTTTGCTTTACATATTTTTTTTAATTTATTAATTTTATCATATTTTAGCATAGCTTGTTTTAGCATGGATTTTTTTATTTTAATAAATTGCCTTTCTGCAAAAGCATTGTTGTCAGTTCCTTTGCACAACATTTCATCCTGTGCCTCTGCATAAGGCTGTACATGATAGTTTACTTAGTATTGCCACACAAGAGTTATGGAACCAACCTTCAAGAACCTAAACATATTATCACTTCAGGCCTATTCTCAGAAAACAGCATGTTTTGCTTTAAAAATGCCACACAAGCTGAAGTAGGGCAGAGGGGACATTCCAGCGACCATCATAAGGTAAGTGCCATTTCATCGCAGTTTTGTTGAGCTTGGCCTTGTCTTTCCAGCCAACCAGAAGGACTACCAGCACACCAACAGGCAGACCACTGCATCTCTCCAGGTATGCGGTCAGGGGGTTCCTCCATAGACTAAGTACGGGCAGAAGGGCTAATACTGCTATGCTCTCATGTTAGATAGTAGAAGTGTAGGCAGGAATTCTTAAACTTAACATAATGCCAGGATGCTGGGACTGTTTATATGTTTTACTCTAATAGTCACAATCATAACCGTATTGTTTCACCTTACTAATAATTGCAGCTCATGTCTTTTTACATAGAATGCAGTTGCTTCAATAAAGTATATTAAAAGTTGTCCTGCATTCCTCTGTCCATCTTCACATGTATTAGTGCAATGAGAGAAAGGGGAAAGACCTGTTCTACCACAACTGTCTGAGGAGTCAGAGTGTTATGTCTCAGGCTGCCACAAATCACCTTTACTTTCTAGTGTTGGGTGTGGTGTTGATAGCTAGCCAAGAAGGTCAGGCTGACATCTTCCAGTCAGTGTGGAACTGACTCAGTCACCTACATGCAGTGGTGCTGTTTCCCAAAACCAAGCAGTCTTACCCCCATGATAAGAATCTTCTGACAGTGTTTTGTGGTAAACTAGACTATAGTTCTGATACTGATAAAGGGGGGTAGAAAATGGGGTTATTAGTTATATGGCCTGCACATGTAACAGACCCAGAATTATCTTCACTGAGAACCAAGAACCCCATTGAGGCACTTAACTCTTTCAGGATACCAAAGTAGAGCAGTTCAAGGCCAACTCAGGGGAGGTGGTAAGGGCTAGTAATCACCGTTCACTGGCATGCAACAATAACACTCAATAGATGATTGTCTTGGCAGTGTTTTTTCTTTGGAGAAAGGAAAATTACATGTATCACCCACACACAACTAAATACTATGCATCAATTTATAAATATATAAAGTTACAGAAGGAAAATACCATAAATGACATTGCATAATCACCTTCGACACCCTAAGGAGTTCATACAGACCCACAAGATACATCTACTGACTTGGTCAAAGGTTCAAGATCTACAAACCAGGCATTAAAGACATTGGCCCTCATTATGAACATGGCGGTCCGTTCCGCTCCGCCGGCGGTGGTGGTAGAAACCGCCAACAGAGGAGCGGGCCGGAATGCCAAGTAATGAACCAAATGAAACACATGTATCCCGCGCACCACCCACCGCCAGGAAAGGAGTCCCGCTGACAACGGCAGAGTCCACCCACAGGCCGTCAGAAAGGCCCAACCTGCCCATCAAATTATGAACTACCATTCCACCGCCAGTTCTGGGGCGGGAACCACCGCCACATAAAGCCAGGCGGAAAAGAAACAAATAGAAGGAAAGACTCACCGGAGTTCTACAAAATGTGCAGTGGCAGCCATGGACAGAAAGCTGCTGATCATGCCAGCCTTGCTCCTTGCCATACATCTACACGACCGAGACCGCCGACGAAGACGACGATGGTAAGTACCGCAACCTACGACACAAGGGAGGAAAGGGCACAGTTACATATCCACCCACTCCACCCACTCTGCAACGCCCCCCAACCGTTCCCCGCAGCACAAATCAGACACCCCACACCAAGAAGGACATACCCGACGGAAGACCACTGCAAAATGACCATAGTACATACAATAGCCCCACACCCATAAAAAATTAAAACAAACACCAGGGTGGAACTGCGTGCAGCCCAAACAGAGGCCACACAGAAACTTTAATTTGTAGCTCACTGAGCAAAACAGTACCAACAGGGCCAATGGCCAGTCCATAAAAAGCTAATTGTCCTTGGCCACAACTGGCCACACCTGACTCCCACAAGTGCGGGAAACTCCACTGAACGGAGCACCATATGGGGATCCAGGCATCTCACGGAAGGGGGGTGGGGATTTCCGACAGGGGTGGGACTTAGATTTGCATGAGGAGGTTGGAGGGGGGTGGGCTTCTCCTTTGAAGGGGGTGGGGGCTGTTTGGCTCGGGTGGAGCTGGATGCCTTAGGCTCTGAGCGGGCCTTCTTCTTTACCGGAGAAGGGGCACAGGAATAGGAAGGCTGGACCGGGGTGGGCTGTGATGTGGAAGGAGCAGCAAGGGCAAGGAGGTGGGCACGTTTCGGGACAAGACGGGGTGGGCCAGTGGGTTGGAACAGGTCTGCACGGGAGAGGAAAAGTTTCTTGGGAGCAATTGGGGTGGACATGGATGAGTGCGTGGCAGTGGGGGCAGAGGGAGTGGATGTATGGGGTGTAGGTGTGCATGTAGTGGGTGCAGATGACTGCTCAGTATGCTGTGGTGTGGTGGATGTCTGATGGGTGGGTGTCGGTGCGTTTGTGTGTTTTGGGAGGTGGGGGAGTGGACACAGTAGGAGAAGACAGACAGTTAGTGTGGATGCATTTTGGGTGGGTGTCTGAAAGTCTGGTGAGTGTGCTGCATGTGTCAACTACAGTAGAGGTGGTGAGTGCAGGTGTGGTGTATGGGGTGCATGTATGGCTGCCTGCTATTGTGGTGAGTGCAGGAAGAGGAGCAGTAACAGTGAGTGAAGGTGCAGTGCATGAGGGTGTGGATGTAGAGGGGACAGACAGGGAGGCGGAAGAGGCGGGAACACTGGGGGAAGTGGACATTGTTGTGTGTGTAGGTGTCTGTTGGCTTTGTGAATGCTTGTGGTAGGATGTGTGGTGCTTGTGTTTGGAAGTGTGCTTCTTGTGTGTTGATGTGCCTGTAAGCGGGTCTGATTGTGTGCTTTGGACAGGTGAAGGGAGTGGGGTGCTGGAAGGGGTAGAGGAGGTTGGAGGGGGGACGGAAAGGCCAGGGAAACTGGCTTCTGTCCAAGAGGACGCCAGAGCCTGAAAAGATCTCTGTAGGGCAGACATGGCACCGTGAATGCCATCCAGATAGACATTGGTCTACTGCACCTCAGAATCCAGACCCTGGATGGCATTGATGATGGTTGTCTGCTCTACAGAGATGGTTCTCAGGAGGTCAATAGCCTCCTCTGTGAGGGTAGCAGGGCTGACTGGGGCAGGGGAGGAGGTGCCTGGGGTGAAGGAGCCGCCCACCTTTCCGGGTGGGCGGGCACGGGCAACTCGGTGGGGAGCAGAAGGGAAGGCGCTGATGGTATGGGTGGTTGCGGAAGATCTCACGGTAGTGGCGTGTCCACTAGGGTCCGCCACTGCCGGAGGACCCCCATCGAAGGAGGTCTCAGAGTCACTACCTCCTGTGGTAGTAGCCTCCCCCGTGGAAGTCCCCTCGCCCTCCCACCCACTGGTCCCCTGGGCGTCCGTTGTCTCTGCCTCGGAGGATCCGTGGGCAGCTGCCTCCCTACTTGCCGGTGCCTCAGCTCCCTCGCCAGATGTTGATGCTGTACCAATCAAACACAAGAGAACAGGAATGGGGAGACAAAACAGGAGAGATACTTGTAAATAGCTGAATGCTGATACACAATGGCCAGACATACACCTACCCAGCAGACACACCCAACAGGCAGCACCGTGCACTATGCCCATGGCCATGCCCCTGAATACTGAGCAGTATACAGACCTAAACCCATCCCCTGAAATAGTGCTGGAGCTGAGGTAGGTGAAACCTGACAGGGACACCCCTACACCCTTTGGGGAACAGACAGTAGATGGATACCAGTCCATTTCCCTGCTCTAAGCACCATGAGCCCTATCGCACACACACTCATCCTTCCAGGCTGAAGTATGGTCTGTGAGTAATCACCCCCTTGTGACTGCTGTGCAGCCTTCAAGCGCCCATCCAGGTTGGGTACACCACTGCCAGGATCCTTTGCATGAGGGGGGTCAGTGCCCAATGGGCACCCCTTTCACATTGGGAGGACTTCCCCAGCTGGGCCTCACTGATCTTTCACGCCCAGCACCGCAGGTCCTCCCACCACTTTCGACAGTGGTGCTCCGCCGGTTGTAGACCCCCAGGGTCCTTACCTCCTTGGTGATGGCATGCCAATGTGCCCTCCTCTGGTGGGCGCTGACCTAGTAGGGTGACACAGAAATGGAACACAGAGGTCAGGAACCTGCAAGATGGCAACAGCTGGCAGATTGTCAACCATAGAACAGACAGTACTCCCAGACATGCAGGATGGTGGCATGCAGCATTCCATGCACCATGGCCCATCCTGGCTCACAGGAGCACACATCTGTGCAATCCACTCCATCCATTACACACACAGTGCTCCCCAAACCCAGACTCACCTGTACCTCTGGCTGGCTGTAGAATCTGCCGTACAGGGGCAAGACCCCTTCCACTAGTTTCTCCAGTTCTTCCTTGGTGAAGGCCGGGGCCCTTTTCCCTGCACCACGTGGAACATCCATAGCCAGAGGTAGGCGACAGAAGTACACAGAGTGGAGTACCTGTCCGCTCAAGATCAGGGAGTCAAGTGATCAAACGATGACGAACGAGCGTACGCTCCGCGGCGGTATGCACCGTCACCGGCGGCGGCGATCATGATGCACCAGGATTCCCCATTGGCATCCATGTTAGCCAATGAGGGTGCCAACAGCGGTCAACACCACTGTACGCTGTGACGTCAGCCGCTAGCGGTATTAGGTCACTTCCACAACGAAGGGGCAGAACTACAGTGGGCAGACATTTTGCCATCACCTACGCATCTTGAAATTCATTATACTCACAATGCTGGGCCTACTAGCCATATTAAGCACCTAGGCCTCTATCCATTGAGTATATAATCACACATGATTAACTCTGTTCCCTCCTAGTGATGTACATGTACATCTGTCAGGTGGCAGTTATTGTACAGACACTACTATGAACACTGCACTGCATGTATTTAGCAAATATGACAATGTATGTGTGCACATCACTCCTGTTTTTTACCCCTCATAGGTACCGACCCTTGTGGCGAGGAAGGGCACCATCAGTGTACAGACCACTTCTGGATATGGGGACCATGGTGGAGCGTCAGATCATTATCACTTACAGACTCACATGTGCAACTATTCAGGACCTATGTGCATTACTGGATCCTGCACTGACTCCAGGAAATCGTAATCAGCATGACATTTCAACTGAGGTGCAGGTGCTCTCTGCACTCCATTTCCTGGCCACAGGCTCATTTCAAGTGACAGTGGGCATGGGTGCTGGTTTCTCACAGCCAATGTTCAGCCAGGTACTGACAAGGTTTCTGAATGCATTTGTACAACATCTGCAGTCCTATGTGCGATTCCCCCAAAGTGCTGACCTCCCTGCCATCAAGTCTGACTTCTATGCCTTTGCAAACATTCCCCATGTCATAGGTGCCATCGATGGCACCCACATAGCTGTCATCCCCCCAAGACGGAGTGAACAGGTGTACAGAAACAGGAAGAGCTTTCACTCCATGAACATCCAATTGGTATGTACTGCAGACCAGTACATTTCCCATGTGAATGCCATGTTTCCGGGTTCAGTCCATGATTCATTTATTTTGAGGAACAGCTGTGTGCCACAGAAGATGGAACAACTACAAGCGGACAGAGGGTGGATCATAGGTAAGTTTGCGTGTCACTCACTGACACATTGCAGAAAACCACCCTGTCTGACTAAGGGACATTGCAATGACGACTCTGCATTGACCATTTCTCTGGGTGATTCTGGCTATCCAAACTTGTGTTGGCTCCTGACACCAGTGAGGAATCCCAGGACGGATGCAGAGAGGAAATACAATGAGGCCCATGGACGTACTAGGAGGGTGATATTGCGTACTATATGTCTCCTGAAGGCTAGATTCTGGTGTTTACATATCTCTGGGTACTCCCTGGCCTCTGGCCCTGATAAGCTGTGAAGAATAGTGGTGGCCAGTTGCATGCTGCACAACATCCCCTTTTTGGAGGTGGAGGGTGCTATAGGTCCTGCTCAGTTACCTCAGAGAGGTGAGGAGAGTGATGGTGAGGATGAGGAAGGGGAAGATGACAATTGCAGGAACCAACTGATACAACTCTACTTCCAATAACTGTGTGGGACTTAATCCTGTAATTGTGGTTAGTGACTGATACTGTAAGTGTGCCATGTCATATGTGTGCCTATCATATGCCTATATGATAGGTGAGACATGGACCTCTTCAGCATGGTACTGACAGACAATATATGCATTTCCTCCTTGCATAATTTGAAACACACATTACCACCACCAAGCACAAATTGACAATAAAGTTGTTCCCTGCCAGTTGCATCCATACTCCACTTTGTTCAACATTGAAGACAGGGGACAGTGTTACAGGTGAGAAATGTTGTTTATTGGTCGAAAACAGTGAAATGTGCTATGTACAGTGATGGAGGTCGTAAGAGTTGCGTGTCCTCTAAACCGACTTGGTGGCAGCCCTGTTGGATCTCATAGGTGGGTCCATTTTGTAGTATAGTACTTTATTTAGCCCTCAGCTAAGTGTAGTTGGTGAATGGGTGGGGTGGTTGCTTTGCAGTAGTAGCAGTGTCAATTGTTGGGGTGGGGCTTGTTCTTAGCTGGCTTTCCAGTGCCATATCTTGGCCTGAGACTACGTTTGGGCACCTGCTGTGGAGCTTCTTGGGGTGGCATGGTTTGCCCTTGTGATTCCTGGGAGGGTATTTCCTGTGCTGTTTCTGCTGCTTGGGTCATCTGTTGCTGGTTGTCCAGCACTGTTGTGGGGGCCTCTTGTCCGGTGTGGGTTTCTGAGTGTTTGCTGACCAACTGCAGCAGTGCTCCAGCAATGGTGGCCATTGTGGCATTGTGTTCTTTCCACTGCTCCTATTGGTGTTGTTCCAGCTGAATCCTCTGACTTTGCTCCAGGGTAGACACAATCTGTGCCAACCTGTCTTGGGTATGTTGGTAGGCCCCCAATACCTCTGCAATGACGGCCTGGGCTGCTGCATCCATCCGGTGGCCTACCCCCTGACCCACTGGGGCACTTGACCTTGCCCGTGTCCCCTGCGCAGGTCTTGACGTGCCACTTGTATTGGGGCCTTCACCTTCCTGCATGTTGGGAGTTGGAGACTGTGGCGTCTGTAGCTGTGTTCCACCTGTCTGTGCCCTAGGTCCACTGGTGTGGGTACGCGTCCCCTGGCCTGCTGGTCTTGGCTGGGTGTTAGGGGTGACAGTGTTTTCCTGGGTGGGGCTGCTGCATGGTGAGCATCCAGGGCTGTGTGAAGGCCCGGCCTGCTCATCAGTGTCCAGGGGTCCTCCGACAAGGTCTTGTGATTTGCCTCTGTCTCCCTGGAGTGCTGTGGCACTCCTTGTCCCCTCCATTAGGGTTGCATGGGTGGTGGTGCCTATTCGGGGACATAGACATGTCTGTTTCATATGCCTGAGCGTTTGAGGTGTACATAACTGTGCAATATTGTGCTGGTGTGACATTCAGTGGCCTTCCAGGGTGCCTTTGTGAGGTGGACATTGCATTTAGTGGCAGTGGTGGGGTTACATTGTGGTGGGGGTTATTATTCCATTGTGGGTACGTGCAGGGGTGGGTGGCTGTGCACAGCGGGAGTGATGTGGGCCTGTTAGTGAGTTGTGGGAAATGCAGGGCGGTGGATGTGGTGGGTAATGGCTGGATGGGGTGTGGGTCCAGGTGGGTGTGGGTGGGGTTTGGTGGTGCATGCATTGCAGATGTGTTGTATATGGGGTAATTGTAGATGACTTACCCGAGTCCATTCCTCCAGTGAGTCCAGTGAGTCCCTCTGGGTGCAGGATGGCGTGTACCTTCTCTTCCCAGTCAGTGTAGTCGGGTGGTGCTGGTGGTGTTCCTCCCCCAGTCTTCTGCACTGCGATGTGGTGCCTGGATACCATGGCTCTGACCTTCCCCGCAGGTTTTTCCATCTCTTGTGGATGTCGTTCCTGGTGCATGAATGGTGTCCCACGGCATTCACCCTGTTGACAATGGTCTGCCACAGCTCCAATTTCCGCGCCATGGGTGTGTGCTGCACCTCGGACCCGAATATTTGTGGCTCCACCATCAGGATCTCGTCCACCATGGTCCTTAGCTCCCTTTCGGTGAAGCGTGATTTTTTTTTTGGGGGGGGGACATGGTGAGGGTGGTGGATGGCATCGGGGCTGGGGACGGGTTATGGGTGCTCCTATGTGGGTCAATATGTGTGTCCTGTCTGCTGGCGTACGCTGTCTGGCTCTGGTGCCATCTTCTGGTCCTGGTTTCATTGCAAGGTATTGTGGGGTGTGTCTGGGGGTGTTTTATGGTGTTCTGGATGTGTGTCAGGTGTGAAGGTGATAGGCCTAGCCAATGGGTGCACTTGTTGCTGTTGGGCCCACTTACCGCCCGTGGCGGTCGCAACCGCCAATGGTCTTCCGGCCTCCACTGTCCGCCGAGATGATTTGTGCATCATTATTTGGAGGGCGGGATGTGGGTGTACTTGGCAGTGGCGGGGTGGGGCGGGCCGGGATTCCCGCTGACAGGGTCCTGGCTGGGAGTGGAGGTCTGGGAATATTTAGCGGGGTTGGGTTTTTCTATCATTATATGGCGGGTTTCCATTCGCCGCCGCCGGCGGGATTCTGTTCACCGCCAACATGGCGGTTGGCGGTCTTTCCCGCCATGTTCATAATGACCTCCATTATTTTGTAAGAAAATCAATCATCAGTAATAATAATCATGTGTTAATGCAGTTATTACTATCAATATATCATATTCATTACAATCATTAATCCTTTTCAACATTGTTATCACAATAAAGAATTTAAAATAAATAAAACATGTGCAGGTGTATTTTTTATAAACTTTCCAACAATAAAAATGCCTTTATAAAAGCAGCCTAGAGGGGATCCTATTTTGTTCACATTATATTAAACCATAGACTTGACCCCTACGGAGTGCCTAAATACCTATGGCGGTCATTCCAAGTCTGGCGGGCGGCAGTAGCCGCCCGCCAGGCGGGAACCGCCATTTGCCCGCTATGCGGCCAAAAGACCGCTGCCGGCATTCCAACCTTCCCGCTGGGCCGGAGGGCGATAACCATGTTAGCGCCCGCCGGCCCAGCGGGAAGGAGGCCTGCAACACAGAAGTCGGCTCCGAATGGAGCCGGCGGTGTTGCGGCCGTGCGACGGGTGCAGTTGCACCCGTCGCGCTTTTCACTGTCTGCTAGGCAGACAGTGAAAAGCCGGCCGGGGCCCTGCTCGGGGGCCCCTGCACTGCCCATGCCAGTGGCATGGGCGGTGCAGGGGCCCCCAGGGGCGCCAAGACACCCGTTACCGCCAGCCTCTTCCTGGCGGTGACAACCGCCAGAAACAGGCTGGCGGTAAGGGGGTCAGAATCCCCATGGCAGCGCTGCTTGCAGTGCTGCCATGGCGAATTCGCCCAGCCGGGGCAAAAACGGCGGGAAACCGCCGGCCCCGGTTTTCTGACCGCGGCTTTACCGCTGCGGTCAGAATGGGCTATGAAGCACCGCCAGCCTGTTGGCGGTGCTTCCGTCATCCGCGACCCTGGCGGTCATAGACCGCCAGGGTCAGAATGACCCCCTATATCTCTTTTATACACCTGCAATCATAAAGTGAGACCTTAGAGGGCGCACCACTCCTAGTTGTAGAGCAAAAGCTCTAGCCTGGGGAATACACTGCAGCCCATATTAATACTTCAGTTGCGCTGAATTTGTATCTTTTCTGTTTTGCAAGTTCGGCGCAAACCTAACTTCACGTTTCTATTTTGACATTAGACACGTCTAACATCAAAATATAGGAGTTTGCATAATTTTTCGGATGCGTGCACCTACCTTGTGTCAATGAGATGCAAGGTAGGTGTTCCAATCTAAAAAATTGTGCTATCCCCATAGCTCCATATTTATCCCCCCACACTAAAATGATGCACGGGTGGGACGAGGGGCTAAATAATAGTGCAAAGCTTGATTTGTATCATTATTTAACTCCTGGGTCAGACCAGGCATTAGGGGACGTGTGGAGCCATTTCCATGGTTAAACACCATGGAATGGGTCCACAGGTGCCCTCCCCAGGCCCCAGGAACACCCCCACCCACACCAGAGGGACACCAGAGGATGGAGGACAAAATCCCAGGTAAGCAGGGTAAGTATTGGTAAGTATTTCTTTTTTTTGCCATCAGGGGCCCTAACTTGGAGCCCCCTGCATGGCACAGGGTGCAATGGCCATACCCAGGGGACACTTGTCCCCTCTGCTGGCCATTGGGGTGGTGGGCATGACTCCTGTCTTTCTTAGAACAGGAGTCATGTATTTAGTGGTTGTGTGCCAAGAAATGGCGCTAGTCTAGTTAGAGGCATTTTTTGCCTCTAACCAGGCTAGCGTCATTTTCTGACGCACAACACCCTCCTTTCCTACCACCACCCCCACCCGGCTAAGGTCTTCTCCTAAGACGCTAGTCCAAGTTTAGCGCCAGCTTGCGAAATTCAATAAATACGGCGCCCAGCTGGTGTTAACTGATGTAAGCAGGCGCTAAACTTTGTGCCGCAAAACTGCGTTAGCTCATAAGTATTGTCTGCTGCACTCTGGCAGCCCCCCCACCTTGCTTCCATTCTATCAATAGTGGTGCCCCTGCCAATCTGGGGCCACCACAAGCAGGAAATAGTAGGCAAATGATAAAGCCCCACAGGTTTTTTTTTGGGTACTCCTCCAGGAGCATTGAATATCTGAACAGCAGCTCTCCCACTATTCTCGGAGAGTTGCAAAACTTCCTTTTTGTGGTTTTTATTTTGTTTTTGGGGAGTGTCTGTCCCACCCTGGCACTCTGTGGCCTCCATTCATTGGGGTAGTTGAAGGAGCCCACCCCTTGCTGTCCACAACCACCAGCATGGCCCACACCTCTGAGTGCAGCTGTGAAAGTCGGCAGCTCCTCATCCCCCTGCTGGTTTCTGCAGGCACGGATCTCTTTTCTCATTATGGCCGCTGACTACTCCGACATGGGCACAGGGAGCGGGCCAGGCACACCAGTACTCGCATGGGCATGATGGTGCTACCCTTTACTACTCTTGGCATTTGGAGGATGGAGTCCCGCCCCCTTTTTACAAATGCAGTCAAGCTGCAGGTGTTCCTCGGCTAAGGAAATATCTGGTGAGGGGGCCTCCTGCACACCCACCCCCCGGAGTTATTAATGAAGTCCTTTATCTGCCACACCCCGAACTTGCCTGAGCTTGAATTTTCAGGGATACACACATTACATTGTAATGCTAGTAAAGTGTCTTAAATAACAAGATCATTTTTGGTGTTTTTTCTCTGGCAGCAGCACAGACATAATGAGGACAGTCACTTACCTGGAGGAATGTTTAGGTCTGACTTGAAAGTGCTGCTATCACCTGACCTTTTACTCTTAACTGTATATTGGGGAGCGTGAGCAACATTTAGGGGGTCATTCTGACTCCCGCCGGCCGTGGTAACCGCAGGGCCGGCGGGAGCCGCCAGAATACCGCTGCGCGGTCAGAAGACTACCGCGGTTATTCTGGGTTTCCCGCTGGGCTGGCGGGCGACCGCCAGAAGGCCGCCCGCCAGCCCAGCGGGAAACACCCTTCCATGAGGATGCCGGCTCCGAATGGAGCCGGCGGAGTGGAAGGGGTGCGACGGGTGCAGTTGCACCCGTTGCGATTTTCAGTGTCTGCATGGCAGACACTGAAAATCTTTGTGGGGCCCTGTTAGGGCATGGGCACTGCAGGGGCCCCCAGGGGCCCCACGACACCCCATACCGCCATCCTGTTCCTGGCGGCCGAAACCCCCAGGAACAGGATGGCGGTCGGAATCCCCATGGCGGCGCAGCAAGCTGCGCCACCATGGAGGATTCCCCAGGGCAGCGGAAAACCGGCGGTACACCGCTGGTTTTCCGTCACTGACCGCGGCTGTACCGCCGCGGTCAGAATGCCCATGGGAGCACCGCCAGCCTGTTGGCGGTGCTCCCGCGGTCCCCAACCCTGGTGGTCTCGGACCGCCAGGGTTGGAATGACCGCCTTAGTGTCCTCTAGTGCAATTTTCGGTTGGTAGGAGGGCAACCGGTGAAATATTTCCAACATGGACGGTCACTGGAATTCACGACCGTTCACTGTCAGAAGGCTGCAGCTCGAGTAGAAAATCGACTCAAGCGGCAGCAAAATCAACTTGAGTAGTTGCTCCCCCGGCATGCTACGTGGTGCCGCTCGTACTGATTAGTGAGCTTGAAACGCGCTCCCGGCGCTAAATCACAGCCTGGGCAGCGCGACATGCCTATTTTTGCTTGTTAGCAGAACTCCACAGAATATCAAGGAGTTTTTATATAACCTCCAGGGAATAATGTGAAGACAAATTCTTTGAGTTTTCCCACCCCTACTATTAACTAATATTATTCTACAGGTCTTTGCTTCTACACACATAAATATCCCTTCTTGTGCTATTTACTTATAATGCTTCACATTAAACTACAACTTTCATTTACAAAAAACATTTGCATTGACTGTGCTTGTTACAAAGAAGAATGGGATCCTTTCACCTGCAATATGAAACCTTCCATGTTTATCTATCAGAACTGCTATCTTGTAGTAGGTCTACCATGTTAATTTGAATCCACCACATTGCATTTGAGCCATTGCCCATAACATGCAGTTCCAGGTAGTCCTATCCTTTCTTGTTGAAGATGTTGCCTGGTCTGCTGTCACCAGACCTCTTTGCCTCACCTTACCTTGGGGACCTATAAGCATCAACCACCATTGCCAACTTGCATACATCTCTCCAATACAGTAGATGGAGCAGGTACATTTGTCCATTTTTAATCCCTGGCAATGGCAAACTATACTTTTCCATTTACCAGTTGTCAGACCTCTCTGGCCTCCTTCATTATAAAACAGGAGGGACATTGGAGTGGTGTACTGATACTGCATCTTTCAGTTTCCTAGTGCCTAGTTCAAATGGCAAAAATACAGGGCCTTATTATGAGTTTGGTGGTCCCAGGACTGCCATGTTGGCGGTCGTACCAACAACAGGCTGGCGGAGAAGACCGCCAAATTATGACTTTGGCGGTATACAGAACAGAATACAGCCAAAGCACCACCACAGCAGTCTGGCCGCCACGGATGATGGTAGCCACCTACAGGCTAGCGGAGACCATGTTTCAGTGAGACAGATTACAAGGTTGTATACCGCCAAGATTTCCACCGCCATCGCACCACCACGGAAACCTAGGCAGAAATGAATTGCAGAAAACGAGACACCCAACTTCAGGAAACCATACTGGTCCGGAGGCGCCATGGAAGCTGAACTACACGTCATCCTGCTGTTCCTGCGCGCACAAAGACTTCATAATCTGTGATGACCATGACAACAGAAACTGTAAGCATACACACTTACCTATCACTGTTGTATATTGTCAATTTTTGTATACTTAAACAACATACATTTGGGAATGGGGTGCGAGGGCGACACTCACACTTGACGGCACACTGACGCTCACACACAGTCACACATACACTCCCACATACACAACAACCATGCTACGGCCACCACACACATCAGAAACACACACAGATATGCACGGAAGCACTGCACCGGCCCCCCCTCAGATAGTACCACATAACACAACGACACATCACAACACAACTCCACAATCTCCAGTCTCTTAGCAGGGCTCCATAGTGGACACCACCCAGGGACACATCACACATACATCACAACGTAACACCAACACAGAACAAACACACACAATTACACAACCATACTACTTACCGATTTACTTACACAGAACATCATATCTAACATACTATGCACAAAACACACAGTTGTCACACAAAGCCACATAACACACCAACAAACACATTTTAACACAAACACCACTTAATACCAACACAACAAAATGTGTCGAACACACAAATGCCCATCACACAAAACACACCCTATCACTGTACACAACCTCACTTGCTGGCTAAACAACACAGGTAGCACAAGCACCACACACACAGATACAGACACACAACTAATGTCAGCCAGGAACAACTCCATACTAGGGAAAGAAATCCATGACAATCTTTTTACCACTAAACCAACAACAGGTTGGTTGAAATGTATTAAAATATAGTGGAAAGTGCAAGTCAAAGGCCATAGGCCAGTCCAAGATATAACAGTCTTTATGCACACAGTGCACAGATGTGTGCCCCGAACTTGACTTCTGACTACCATGTAACCTCCACAGGTAGGGGCATCTATGGGGAGGCAGGCACCTCAGGGGGTTATCTGTAGGGTTTGCAGAGGGGTGTTTGGGTTTAGGGTTTGGAGGGGGCTTTGGGATCTGGCTTGGGGGGTTAGGCTTTGTTTTAGGTTTAGGGGAGGGTTGTGTTTTTTTGGGGGGTATACTTCTTGGGAGGGGAGGGGCATGGGAACTTGTGGGGGCAGGAGAGGGGTTAGACGTGGGAGGGCCAGACTTGAGGAGGAATACTGAACATATAAGGGGATAGCGGGGTGGAAGAGGAGTAGGGAAAAGGGCAAACTCAGAAAGGAAAGCATTTTTACAAACACGGGGATGGTCATGGCAAAAGGGTTTAGGTGTGGAAGGAGATGGAGAGGGAGTGGTTGTCTGAGGTATTGGTGTGGGTGTCTTGGGTGCATGTGTGTGTGAGGTATGTTTGTGTTCGGTAGGTGTTTGTTGGGTGTGTGAGCGCTGTTGGGTGTGTGAGTGAGGGCGTTTATGTGTCGTGGGATGAGGGAGGTGGAGGTGCTGGAGGATGCTGTGGTGGGTGGGTGACTGTGGGGTGATGACTGTAGGTATGGTGGATATGCTGCATGTAGGTGTGTGAGTGGTTGTGGTGTCTGCAAGTGTGGTGACTAGGATGGATGTCTGAGGGTCTGCTCTGGTGCTGTCTGTGGGTAGGTTTGATATAGTGGCTAGATCTGTAAACGTTGGTGTGGTGTGTGCAGGTGTGTCAGGTATGCTGCCAGTGATGCTGAGGGTGGTGGTGGTGTCAGGGCAGGTTGTGACTGTGTCTGTGTGTGCAGCTGAATGTTGCTTATGTGCATGCCGGTGGTGTGCTTTGTGGTGCTTGTGGTTGTCTGAGATACCCTTGGATGTTGCAGTGAATGCATGCTTGTCTGTCTGTGTGCTTTGGCTGAGTCGCAGAAGAGGGTTTTGGGATTGGAAAGAGGAATGTGGAGGGGGGACGGGAGACAAAGGGTGACTGGCTGCAATCAGTGTGAACGTCAGAGCCTGAAAGGATCTTTGGAGGCCAGCCAGTGCAATGTAAATGCCCTCTTGGAACTCATTACTCTGTTGAATCTGAGTTGCAAGTCCCTGGATGGCATTCATGATGGTCGACTGACCCACAGAGATGGACCTCAGGAGGCCAATATCCTCCTCACTGAAGGCAGCAGGGCTGACAGGGGCAGAGGCAGGGGTGCCTGTGTCCAAGGAGGCACCCGCCCTCTTGGGTGATTGGGCACAGCCAACTGGATGGGGAGCTACAGGGAGGGAGGTGGTAGTAAGGGGGTGGCAGACTTAGATGGTGCTGGGGAAGTCCCAGATGAGTCCACCAACACCAGGGAATGCCCACTGGAAGAGGATTTTGAAGATAAAGACGTGGATCCTATCCCCCCATGGCACTCCCCTTACTCTCCAGGCCCCTGGGTCTCTTAGTGTCGGTGTATCATCACTTCGGGTCCCGTGGCCAGCAGCTTCCCCACTCGACTGTGCACCGTCTCCTTCACCTGCCGATTCAGAAGCTAAGAAACAGAGAGAGGTAGGGTCATTAGATTCTTCACATACATATACATTACACCATACACAACAGTAACATCACATCTATGTGTAAAACGACCCCATGTAGTAACCATTTTGAGCTAACATCATGTCACAACAATATACTTTCCACAACCCTATATGACAACAATGTCGCACACAACATAAGCCAACTATCTGACCACTACATCACCATCCTATCAGTACAGCTATGACACACACTATACCTGTACAAGATGATTTGTCAACATAAAAACTGTGTACCTGTACAGAGCTTCACTGTGAAACAACAAACCATCAATAGGAATTAGTGTTGACAATGATTTCAATATCATACTCCAAATCTACACTTGCTCTGTCCATTTCCAGATGTCATTGTCCATCAAAGTTACCTCATCACATTCCATCTACAACACATTGCTTAGCAATCACATCCATAACATGTAACATTGTCTATAACATTCACATTGGCAAAAACCACAGATGCACCTACTCCATTTGGCATATCAAAGTTTGGAGTATAATAGACTTCAAATCCAGTTCTGCAGCACATATATCAATTGTGTTTTTGCAAAGGTTTACAAAGACTTTCTGGACCTACTCAGCTCAGTCATTCTCACATAGAAACAAACTCATGTACAGCAATAGGGGTCTACTCAGCACACAAGATTTACACACAGAGAACCCCAAGGAGCGTACCAACACCTTCAATACAAGGGACACCTGTCATGTGCATGAAGGCTACATACAGTCCAACTACTCATGATGAGTATAAACCTCGAATTAACAATATCAAAATACCAACATCACTATCAACACTTCAAACATGAGTGACCTTACATCTTTGGAGTACAGTTACACTGACAGAAACAATTTCTAAAGTAACCATGATTGAGATGTACACCTAGAGTCCAGCAAATTGATTCATAACTTATACAATTCCACCAACATTTAAATGTCAATTACAACTCCTGCAACACAGAGAAGTCAGTGTAAAATGAGCTTTGCCATACTAAAATCCTCCATAAAATATTCAGAATAGCGAAAGTAAGTATGCCAAACTTGAATCACAAATCTTATAAATGGTAGGAATTACCAATGTACACATGATGTTGGCAAAACAACAGTGTATATTGTACCTATATAAGAGATGGCCTGCCCTCTCTAGCATGGCCACAATACATTGGCTAAGGGGCTAATAGGTTAGCTGCTTACCTTCACAATACCATGTACATTGTTCAAATAGCCTGAACTCACATGTCAATGATTTGTCTTTCATTAGGAATGTAGTATTACCACCATGCTGTTCATCATGTATGATGTCCACACTGCTTAAACATCATATTTGCCAATGTATAGTCCACACTTAACAATAGGAATGCCTCCTCACACTTCTGAGCAAGTGTAGCAAGTATGCCACATGAAATTTCAGATTGAGGTCACACCCTCACATGTACCTTACATCTATTTCACAACCCAGGAAAATTAAGACTGTTTCTCGCCTGTCAGACCCTATGTTGCACATAGAGGTAGATCCAGTGGAATTGAATGGACAGAAACCAAAGACCTGGAAAACCTGCCTACAGGATATTGGGAGTTTGGATCAGTAGTTGAGAAGGATGACCCAGCAGGTCACATACGTAAAGCAGTAAATAGGAACACATATGATACAGTCACATGTGCACCACCACAGGCTGTTATACAATAGGGTTAACATAGATGAGTAATATGTCCCTATACATAATACAACTGTTCTTCTATGTGTTCCTGGGAGATCTTGTACCTTTACCAGTCACCACATTGTCACAGTATAGATACTTACACAACAGAAAATTAACTGGCAGAGGGCTTTACATGTGTGTAGTCAGTACTTATCCCCTTTAGACTGCTGTGCTGCCCTCAAACAGCCATCCAACTCAGGTAAGGCCACTGACAATATGCGGGTCATTAGGGGGGTCAAGGTCTGACGCGCACCCCTCCCTCCTTAGGAAGACATCCCCAGCTGGGCCTTTGCGGTCTTCCGTGCTCAACATTTCAGGTCCTCCCACCGCTTCCTATAGTGGGTACTCCACTGGCTATGAACCACCACGGTCCGCACTTGCTTGGCGATGGCATGCCAGATTCCCTTTTTTTAATGGGTGTTGGCCTGCATGGATGACACAGACAAAAGGAGAAAGTTATGTACACATGCACCATACCAATAGTAGTGGTCAGAACACTTCAGTCACAGCAAGTAAGCAAACATTCCTTTCCTCTCAGTTCAAACTCCTTCTCAGTTTTCCATCTCCAGCCTGCCCATCTGTGAAGTGGAGGCACCCGTGCAACATGCATGATCAGTACCAGATATTGACTACACACATATGACAAAGCAACATGATTGTCCATAACATGGTATATCTCTATTAACATTTCTCACACCATTATTGTGGTACATGCTGCAATCTATGTTGTGTATAAAGGAAGTTTGATTACACACTATCTAACATGTATCACTACCGTATTTCTGCCTATGCATGTGAACACACATCAATAGACCCACACTGTTAGGGTTTGTACACAGCAAAGAGCATGTCCCCTCTCCCTGCACTAGTGGGTTCTGTAATAGCTCCCTTTTAAACTTACTATTCAAAGCCTTTCTTGTTATCTCACCTTCCCCCCCCCTAGGCTTCTGTGTATGTTGTTTAATGTGCTGTTTTGTTTACACATTGGGCCTTTCTTTTACCAAGGCTTCTTTAAAACACTCCTCCCTAGGCCATGTGTTAATCCAACTCATTTGCATAATAACTGAAACTCTGCACACCTTTCAAGAACATGTGCAGCATGTGAGGACCACACCCAGCTCTTCAAACCACACCCAGCTCTGCACACCTTCCAAGAACATGTGCAGCATGTGAGGACCACACCCAGCCCTTCAAACCACACCCAGCTCTTCGAACCACACCCAGCCCTGTCTATAAAAGGCATCCCCCGAGCCTCACCCAATGCTTGTGCTCGTCTACCTCCCGCTTACCTGAGAACAGATCCCTCGGCGCTGGCACTCCTGCTCTTTACAGACTTTCTTTGACTTCAATTGGAGCAGCTGCTGGCTCTTCCTTCTTCCGGTTTCCGGTTCCTCCTTGCCTCAGCCTCTCTCCTACGAGTAACCTGCAAAAGAGAAAGAAGACAAGGTTAGACTGATCAGTATCTCTTGCCAGCAACAAGTAAGTGCAAAACTTTTTATTACCTGAGGGAGCTTTGACGGCAATTTCTGGATTCGTGTATAGACAGTTTGAGGCGAAGTGCCTTCCACGAGCATTGTGATTAAGGCTCTTTGTTGCAGGATTATTTTGCAGGACTTTGTGAAGCGGACATTGTTTTTTTTCATGGAACTTTTGGGAATCGAACAGTGGAAACCATTGACAGCAAGGAAAACAGTAAATCAAGGACTTGCACAAATTACATGCTGTATTTTGATGTAAAAGTACAGTATTTGTTTTATAAAAGATTCTGGAAATATGCGAAAAGTGAGTCTGCTATTGGGAATTTAGGCTTTAGTTATATTATGATGAATGTTTGATATTGGTAATTCTGATAACGGTATTTGTTTAATTTTTTAGAAGCTTAACAGTAATAGAAAACACATCCCAGAGCAGTAACACATTCCAAACCTGGAAACTAGAGACCAGGATCCAAGAGGTACTTTTAGAAGAGAATTTCCAATAAATAAAGGGATAGTCAGGAACCCATTTAGGAATAGGTTGCACTTATCTGTTCTTTGTTTATGTTTCATTAGGCACCAGTTTCTACAGAAGTCAGAAAGGGCCGCAGATTTGTGCAGCACTTCAACAGTGGAAACGCAAGAACGGTGTTGTCTCTCTTTTTTTTATTTTATCCACTTCCCCCCTTCCCTTGAGCTTCTGTTCTTAGTGCACTGTTTTAAAAACTAGTGTGCTGGAACAAGCAGTTTCAGGGTGGGGTCGGATTGTCTTCAACCTCCATCAGAACTGAACAAGAACTCAGGTGAGCTGGGCTTTGACAGAAGCACAAGCCTTAAAAGATAATTTCAGTTCTGGTGGACGATGAATACCGGGGAAGAAATAGAGGGCATTGACGTCACGGATATGGCGCAGGCCCTAAATGAGGACTTGGCTCATAATGAATCAGTGTCTGGCATCTTGCAACATATGCAAGAGGAAATAGAGAGATTAAAGATGGAGAATACCTCTTTAAAACAGGATTTAAGCAGGTATAAATTTAGGGGATCTCAGTGGAACACAGCTTCTACGCCTTTGTTTAAAACCTCCTCAGAGACAGGGGCGCCATCAAAACATACAACTTTGCCTTCCCCAGTTGAGGTTACTGTTAATGTTCCTAATGTTGTGCCCTTAGCAGCACCTGAACGTTTTCATGGAGATAGTAACAAATTCCATGTTTTTATCAATCAATGTCAATTACACTTCATTTGTAAGCCACAACAGTTCCCTACTGATGATACGAAAGTGGCATTCGTCTTGTCTTATTTGGGTGGCACAGCAGCCAATTGGTCTATTCCTTTCGTGGATAGAGATGATCCCATCCTCCATAATTGGAATCAATTTAAACGTACCATGACCAGCCTTTTTGCAAAACACACTTTCATGCAGGCAAGTGATAATGAGCTTTTAAATCTTAAACAAGGTAACAAGGATTTATTGACCTATCTCACTAGTTTTAATCGTTTAATCACCGAGACACAGTGGCCAGAAGAAAAGCGTGTCTCCCTTTTTTATAAAGGTTTGAGAGATGAGTTAAAAGACGCGCTGGCTCATATCGTTGATTTGCCAAAAGACTATTCAGACTTTGTAGATTTAGTTGTGAAATTAGAACATAGATAGGAGAAAGAAAGAGAGATAAATACAAACTGGAATCACGGTTAACTTTTATTAGACACGAGAAGAAAGACACAGATAATAAACTCCCTGAACCAGAGCCTATGCAAATAGGGACACTCAGAGGTCCACTCACATCAGAGGAAAAAGAAAGAAGGAGAACATTTCAATTATGTTTATATTGTGGCAGGGCAGGTCACTTTGCCAGAGAATGTCCAGTAAAGCCTAAAACTCCACGAAAGGGTGCTGTTTCCTCCACCTCCTCAACTGAATCGGGAAACGATTAAGCTCGACAAGGGGAGAGGTTACTTGTTCGAGAAAACATCTTAATCAAACCTCTAATGCTGCAGCCTTCAGGGTACCGCACATACCTAGACATTTCATAATTCAGGTCGTTTTAATTGTTACTACCCAAGTGAGGCATTCTCTCCCTGTCCTACTGGACTCAGGCGCGACAGGAAATTTTGTGGATAATAAGTTAGCTGAAATCTTAGGACTTCCTATGTGCCTAAAGCCTTGTCCAGAAGCAGTATGTGCAGTGGATGGGTCAGAATTGACCTCTGGATTAATCACAAAACAAACAAGTCCACTTGTTATGGTCTGTCAGAACGGGCACACAGAGGTGATTAGCTTTGATCTGATAGATACTCCTAATTTTGGTTTGATTCTCGGGGTACCCTGGTTAACAACTCATAACCCAAAAATTGATTGGGTGAATAGAACTGTTACTTTGGATTCCTCTTTCTGTAGAACCAATTGCTATCAAGAAGCAGGTACAGAACAGAGCACAGTATTACACTGTGCTAGTGTTACACAAGATGAACCAAGTCTCCCTCCTGAATATTCTGACTTTAAAGACGTCTTTGATCCAGTAAAGGCTAGTGTGCTGCCCCCACATCGGTCTTATGACTGCCGTATAGATCTTATCCCAGGGGCCCCTTTACCTAATAACAGAGTATATGCTTTGACTGACGAAGAAACCAAATACTTAAGAACCTACCTAGATGACCTTCTACAGTCTGGGTTCATCCGTCATTCCACATCTCCAGTGTCATCTCCACTCTTTTTTATTCCGAAGCCGGATAAATCCCTGCGCGCGTGTATCGATTATAGAGGACTAAATAAGGCTACAATAAAGAATAAATATCCTCTTCCTCTAATACCTGTGTTGTTGGATCAATTAAGACATTCTACTGTATACACTAAACTAGATCTGCGGGGAGCTTACCACCTGGTCCGAGTAAAAGAGGGGGATGAGTGGAAGACAGCTTTCAAGACAAAGTTTGGTTTATTTGAGTACACAGTAATGCCCTTTGGGTTATGTAATGCCCCTGCGGCCTTTCAGTTCTTTATAAATGAGGTCCTACACGAATTCCTGGACGTTTGTGTCATAGTATACATAGACGACATCCTCATTTACTCTAAGAACTCAGAAGAACATACCCAACATGTTTGTGCAGTATTATCAAAGTTAAAAGAAAATCATCTTTTTGCTAAGTTAGAAAAGTGTACTTTTAATGTCAACAAGGTGGACTTTTTAGGATACTGCCTGTCACCTCAAGGAATAACTATGGATGTAAAGAAAATCAGTGCTATTGCTGATTGGCCAGAACCATCCTCTGTAAAAGATATTCAGAAATTTCTGGGTTTCGCCAATTTTTATAGGAGAACCCATTATTCCTCCCCAAAAGTTGTTGGCACCAGTACAACAGAAGGATTTCATCACAGATCTATATAATGCACACATGCAAATAGCACCTCAGGATTGGTTAAAGGATTCCCATAACACAATACAACGAGGTTTATTGTATCACGACAACATGCTGTTAGTGCCCACCTCTGAATTACAAACACAGGTGATAATTTGGCATCACGCCTCACCGTTGGCAGGTCATCCTGGTTGGGTAAAAACCCTGGAAAATGTGCAAAAACACTTTTGGTGGGACACTATAAGAAAGGACATTAAGCAATTTGTCACTACCTGTCCAATTTGTGCAAGACATAAATCTTCTCATAAGGCTCCTGACGGCTTGTTAATACCAATGCCAACACCCAAACAACCTTGGCACACTGTGAGCGTAGACTTTATTGTAGGTTTACCACCTGTAAAATCCTTCACAATAGTGTTGGTTATAGTGGATTTTTTATCTAAAATGGCACATTTTGTACCATTACGGAAATTACCCACGGCGGCAGAATTTGCCGATATTTTTATAAGGGAAATTGTGCGTTTACATGGTTTGCCAAGCAAAGTGGTGTCAGACCGAGGGAGCCAGTTCAACTCCAGATTTTGGAAAAAATTATGTGAAAAACTGAAAATAGATGTGGCCTTATCCACTGCTTTCCACCCAGAGACAGATGGACAGACTGAACAACTGAACCAAACCTTACTTCAAACGCTACGTTGTGTATTGGCTGATTATTCTAGTGAATGGTTGGAAGCTCTTCCTGTAGCAGAGTTTGTTTATAATAATACTGAGCATTCAGCTCTACTTTGTTCACCATTCTATTTCTTGCAGGGGTATCATCCAAGAGCTATACCCATTTTGTTAGAAGATTCCCTGTTGCCTACAGTAACGGATAGACTAACGAGGTTAGGTGACATACAAGACAAAGCCAGGAAACATTTATTAAAGTACAAGGAAAGCATGAAAAGACAAGCAGACAAACACAGGTCTGAGGCCCCAATGTATAAAATTGGTGACAAGGTATGGCTCTCCACAAAAAACCTAAACATAGAGGGATCCCGAAAGCTGCAACCACGTTTCATTGGACCCTTTAGCATAACTGCCATAGTAAACCCGGTAACAGTAAAATTAGATTTACCAAAAGAATATCCAGTACATACTACATTCCATGTGTCCTTGCTTAAGCCGTACAACTCAAAAACCCGACCTGAACCACCACCTCCACCCATACCAATTAAAGGAAATCTGGAATATGAAGTGAAAAGCATAAAAGACTCAAAAAGAATTAGTGGACGTCTGTTTTATTTAGTAGAATGGAAAGGATATGATGAATCTGAGAATTCATGGGAACCAGCATCATATGTACATGCCCCACAGCTGATTAGACGGTTTTATTTAAAAAATCCAGGAAAACTCCGTCCTGTAGGAGGGCCTTTGAGGGGGGCAACTGTTAGGGTTTATACACAGCAAAGAGCATGTCCCCTCTCACTGCACTAGTGGGTTCTGTAATAGCTCCCTTTTAAACTTACTATTCAAAGCCTTTCTTGTTATCTCACCTCCCCCCCCTAGGCTTCTGTGTATGTTGTTTAATGTGCTGTTTTGTTTACACATTGGGCCTTGCTTTTACCAAGGCTTCTTTAAAACACTCCTCCCTAGGCCATGTGTTAATCCAACTCATTTGCATAATAACTGAAACTCTGCACACCTTTCAAGAACATGTGCAGCATGTGAGGACCACACCCAGCTCTTCAAACCACACCCAGCTCTGCACACCTTCCAAGAACATGTGCAGCATGTGAGGACCACACCCAGCCCTTCAAACCACACCCAGCTCTTCGAACCACACCCAGCCCTGTCTATAAAAGGCATCCCCCGAGCCTCACCCAGTGCTTGTGCTCATCTACCTCCCGCTTACCTGAGAACAGATCCCTCGGCGCTGGCACTCCTGCTCTTTACAGACTTTCTTTGACTTCAATTGGCGCAGCTGCTGGCTCTTCCTTCTTCCGGTTTCCGGTTCCTCCTTGCCTCAGCCTCTCTCCTACGAGTAACCTGCATAAGAGAAAGAAGACAAGGTTAGACTGATCAGTATCTCTTGCCAGCAACAAGTAAGTGCAAAACTTTTTATTACCTGAGGGAGCTTTGATGGCAATTTCTGGATTCGTGTATAGACAGTTTGAGGCAAAGTGCCTTCCACGAGCATTGTGATTAAGGCTCTTTGTTGCAGGATTATTTTGCAGGACTTTGTGAAGCGGACATTGTTTTTTTTCATGGAACTTTTGGGAATCGAACAGTGGAAACCATTGACAGCAAGGAAAACAGTAAATCAAGGACTTGCACAAATTACATGCTGTATTTTGATGTAAAAGTACAGTATTTGTTTTATAAAAGATTCTGGAAATATGCGAAAAGTGAGTCTGCTATTGGGAATTTAGGCTTTAGTTATATTATGATGAATGTTTGATATTGGTAATTCTGATAACGGTATTTGTTTAATTTTTTAGAAGCTTAACAGTAATAGAAAACACATCCCAGAGCAGTAACACATTCCAAACCTGGAAACTAGAGACCAGGATCCAAGAGGTACTTTTAGAAGAGAATTTCCAATAAATAAAGGGATAGTCAGGAACCCATTTAGGAATAGGTTGCACTCATCTGTTCTTTGTTTATGTTTCATTAGGCACCAGTTTCTACAGAAGTCAGAAAGGGCCGCAGATTTGTGCAGCACTTCAACAGTGGAAACGCAAGAACGGTGTTGTCTCTCTTTTTTTTATTTTATCCACTTCCCCCCTTCCCTTGATCTTCTGTTCTTAGTGCACTGTTTTAAAAACTAGTGTGCTGGAACAAGCAGTTTCAGGGTGGGGTCGGATTGTCTTCAACCTCCATCAGAACTGAACCAGAACTCAGGTGAGCTGGGCTTTGACACACACATGATTGCCCAATCCTTCACTACTGCACATTTCATTTACACCATCTTACACTCCAACTTTCACACAGTGGTATTCCATTGGACTCACCAGCTCCTCTGATACACCATATAGCTGTGCATAAAGGGGTAGAACCTCATTCACAAGCTTGCCCATCTCTTCTAAAGTGAAGGCTGTGGCCCTATCACCTGCAGGACGTGGCATGGTAGCTCCCAGAGGCAGTGCACATCAGCTCAGGTTGTGGAGGTCTTGCGGGCAGCAGAGTCAGGAGTCAAGTGAGGGATTGTGCAGAAGATGGCGGTCACGGCTACCACATACAGGACTGTCACTGCTGGAAGACCTCGCCATTGGCCCAAGTCTGCCAAAGGCAGAAATGTCTTCCAATGGCAATGTCTACCATGGTTGTAACCGCCTACCACCATGCTACATCCGCCGGTAGAGTTAGGTCACTTCCTCATGTCCAGTACAGTAGGCCAGGCAGCTGCCATTTTGAGGCAATTATGTGCATGGGAAAGCAATGGAAGGTGCGTCATTTACTATTATCAATGTTTTGAAAGCATGTTTTAAGTGCTGCCTTCATGTTTATTAGTTTCAATGTGCATGTGAGTAGTAAAAGCTGTGTAAAAGAGGTATAGCTGGTAATGGAAATGAAAATCAATTCACAAGATACTATGTGCAATGTCATTGCAGTATAGGTGCAACAAATATGTTTCACGTGTAAACTAGGTAGGACTATCAAACACTGCCAGTCACATATGTATGAGTGTAAAGTACATCTGAGGGTTTAGGAAATCTGCATCAAACGGAACAGTCATAGAATCCATAGCAATATGCTGTACATCAAATGTCATATGTTTCATCTGACATCATATGGAGATATGTGTGACTTGTATATGAACAGATTAATTATGTGTACATTGTAAAATTCACCTACAATCTGTTTTTGTCACACATAGTTACCCTGGCATGAGGAGAGGAAGACAACCTCCAGTGTATCGCCCACTAGTAGACCTGCACACAATGGAGGAGTCATGTCAGTGCTTCACTTCCTAGCCACTGGGTCCTTTTAGAATACAGTGGCCCTAACTGCAGGGATGTCTCAGCCCATGTTCAGCCTGATTTTGAAGGCTCTACTGTCTGTATTGTTGAATCACCAAGACAGCTACATCAGGTTTCCCCAATTTGCAGATTTGGCGTGTGTGAAGGCAGAATATTATGCTTTGGGATACATTCCACATGTAGTTGGAGCCATAGATGGCACCCTGTAGCCTTCGTTCATCCCAGTGACAATGAACAGGTATAAGGAACAGGAAAAATTACCACTCCATCAATGTCCAAGTGATGTGTTTGGCAGACCAGTAGATTTCACACGTATGTGCAAACTATTCTGGATCAGTCCGTCATTCCTTCATTATGCAGAACAGCAATATCACACTGCTGATGAGACAACTCTACACAGAGAGGGCCTGGCTGGTTGGTAAGTCACATATAACATGTGTGCCTGGAAAGTCATTCTCCTGCTATCACAAAATGTGCAGTCCAAGGTACATGTTTGTGTTGTAATACCTATTCCTTACAGGTTACTCTGGCTATACAAACCGTTCTTGGTTATTGACACCAGTGAGGCACCCAACCACGCCAACCATGCCAGGGGAAGTCCGCTTCAATGAGGCCCACGGAAGGACAAGGCGTGTTGTGGAGCCGAATTTTGGGCACCTTAAGGCAAGATTTTGCAACATGTACAAATCTGGAGGAGCCCTCCTCTATTTACACCATAAGGTATCTCAAATTATTGTTGCCTCCTGCATGCTCCACAACCTTGCCCTGAGGCGTCAAATGCCATTCTTACTAGGTGAGAGGGAGCCACCAGAATCTGTGGGTGGAAATGCAGATTTGCCAAGTGAGGATAACCCTGATGAAGATGAAGCTGGAGATATCAGGGCAGATCCTACCAATCAGTACTTCAACTGACTAAAGGTATTTAATGTCTTCTTAAAAGTGAGATTCCATTTTTAGTCTATAATTGATGCAAAACATGTCACCTCTTATTTACCATCATTTGTGAGGTCTTAGAGTGCTCCAATGCCAATGACTCAGGTATGCACGCAGATTGTTAATTGATATTGTATACTGAACAGTGGGGTATACAGTTTCATGATTTGTTACTTCACAAGCAAAATCACACTTGCACAAATGACATGTCAGAATAGATGTTTGTTTACAATTATGTCCTATCCCTTATCTTTGACAATCACAGATTTGCTGAGTTTCTGTTTGGCTCATCCTCAATGGCAAATCAAAGACAGTGTCAGAGGCAGATGGGATTTGCAGGCAGATGAGAAGTGGACATGGATGAAACCAGGTACTGATTAGCATGAGTATGTGGAGTGTCACTTATATGGCCAGACTGTCAAGACACTGGGATGGAAGTGTGTTTTGCCTACAAGAATACCTGTTTGGTACTGGATGTGGTAAAATGGTGCCATGTGTGTGCCCATATGTTCCTGACACATGAAAATGTTGAACCAGAGCCTCTACCATCATAAAGGTTTTTGTTGTATGTGACCTACCTTCTACATAGCTGTTAGTGTGATAATACTTTGCAGACCAATGTGCATGTCTCTGAGGACTGACATAGGTGAGCGGCAAGCATAAAGGTACCTGACCATGGTAAGTGAAAGATTCCAGGACTGGGGACATCAGTACTAATCTCTGTCTATATCATGTGGTATGATTATTAGGAAGCTAAAGAGGGATTATGTGATAAGGCTTTACCTGGTGATGCAAAGGACCAAACTGTTTGCCTCTTGGCTTGTAGAAAGACTGAAATGTCCCTTACTTCTGTATCCTTTGGGTTATTAGTGTATGACACCTAAGCTGGCATTCTGAAGTCACAAGCAGTATTACTCTATCTAATGATTGCAAATGTACTAATCAATGTGTGGAGATGTACAATACAGCTGATTTGGGTTATTGATATATTACAATTTCCAATGTAATGAGTCTCCTGTTTACAGAGTACACATGTGATGTCCATAACAAAGTTTGTACAATACAGAGGGACATATTGGGACAAAAAGTGTCATACTTGACAGTTATACATGGTTGATACATGACACTTACATAGTATGTGTGTTTACGTTGTATTTATTGGGGAGTGCAAAAAAATATGTATGAATTGAAACTGAAATAACAGAAAGTATACAGTGAATGGCTCAGTAACGGTGGATGAAATCATCAGGATGGCTGCTACACCATTTGGATACACAAGTTGAGTGTCCTTGCACCATATGAAAATGGAGTTGGGTATCAGAACATTAACAGGGTGTATCACTGGCCCACAAGGGAAAACAATCAGGAGAGGTTCACTTCCTGGCAGTGGGTTTGGTCTTGGCATCTGCTCCTCCTGCATGTCTGGGTGGACATCCATGTTTGCGGGTGGGGGATTCTTCTGCTACAGAGGGTGGGGTATCTGAGGCATGTCATTCCCCTGGCAGGGCCTCCATTCCACTAGCAGCCTCATATGTTGAAGGGGCTGATTACTAGTGGCAGAGGCCTGATGTTGTGTGGCAGACTATTCAGGTTAGTGTTGATGTCCCTCATCACCCCAGCAATGGAAGTCAGGATGGCATTTTGTGCCTGCCACTGGTGCATGGCTTCCTGGTGGTTGTCCCTCTGCAAATGTTGGATTTCCCCATCATGTTGAGTACCTGGTCCATCATGCCTTGGGAATTTTGATAGACATCCAAAATTTGGGAGATTGTTTCCTGGTCAGTATTGTCCCTTTGAGTCCCCATCTGTAGGAAGGTAGCCTCTTTCTAGCCTTGTTACCCCTACTTTTAGCCTCTTTGTGAGTATATGTCAGGGTGTTTTTACTGTCTCACTGGGATCCTGCTAGCCAGGGCCCTGTGCTCATAGCTAAAACCCTATGTTGTCAGTGTGTTTGATATGTGTCACTGGGATTCTGCTAGTCAGGACCCCAATGCTCATACGTTTGTGGCCTATATGTGTTCCCTGTGTGGTGCCTAACTGCATCACTGAGGCTCTGCTAACCAGAACCTCAGTGTTTATGCTCTCTCTGCTTTTAAAATTGTCACTGCAGGCTAGTGACTAATTTTACCAATTCTCATTGGCACACTGGAACACCCTTATAATTCCCTTGTATATGGTACTGAGGTACCCAGGGTATTGGGGTTCCAGGAGATCCCTATGGGCTGCAGCATTTCTTTTGCCACCCATAGGGAGCTTAGACAATTCTTACACAGGCCTGTCACTGCAGCCTGAGTGAAATAATGGCCACGTTATTTCACAGCCATTTTTTTCACTAAGTTATAAGTCACCTATATGTCTAACCCTCACTTGGTGAAGGTTAGGTGCAAAGTTACTTAATGTGTGTGGGCACCCTGGCACTAGCCAAGGTGCCCCAACATTGTTCAGGGAAAATTCTCTGGACTTTGTGAGTGCGGGGACACCATTACACGCATGCACTACATATAGGTCACTACCTATGTGTAGCATCACAATGGTAACCATGGCCATGTAACATGTCTAGGATCATGGAATTGTCACCCCAATACCATTCTGGTATTGGGGGGACAATTCAATGCATCCCCGGGTCTCTAGCACAGAACCCGGGTACTGCCAAACTGTCTTTCTGGGTTCTCCACTGCAGCTGCTGCCAACCCCTCAGACAGGATTCTGCCCCCCTGGGGTCCTGGCAGCCCAGTCCCAGGAAAGCAGAACAAAGGATTTCCTCTCAGAGATGGTGTTACACCATCTCCCTTTGGAAATAGGTGTGAAGGGCTGGGGAGGAGTAGCCTCCCCCAGCCTCTGGAAATGCTTTGATGGGCACAGATGGTGCCCTTCTCTGCATAAGCCAGTCTACACCGGTTCAAGGATTCCCCAGCCCTGCTCTGGCGCGAAACTGGACAAAGGAAAGGGGAGTAACCACTCCCCTGACCAGTACCTCCCAGGGGAGGTGCCCAGAGCTTCTCCAGTGTGTCCCAGACCTCTGCCATCTTGGATTCAGAAGTGTTAGGGCACAATGGACTGCTCTGAGTGGCCAGTGCCAGCAGGTGACGTCAGAGACCCCTCCTGATAGGTGCTTACCTCTTTCAGTAGCCAAGCCTCCTTTCTTAGTAGCCAAACCTCCTTTTCTGGCTATTTAGGGTCTCTCCTCTGGGCTATTCCTCAGATAATGAATGCAAGAGCTCACCAGAGTTCCTCTGCACTTCCCTCTTCGACTTCTGACAAATATCGACTGCTGACTGCTCCAGGACGCCTGCAAAACCGCAACAAAGTAGCAAGATGACTACCAGCAACATTGTAGCGCCTCATTCTGCCGGCTTTCTCGACTGTTTCCTGGTGGTGCATGCTCTGAGGGCTGTCTGCCTTCACCCTGCACTGGAAGCCAAGAATAAATCTCCAGTGGATCGATGGAATCTTCCCCCTGCCAATGCAGCCACCAAACGTCTGCATCACCGGTCCTCTGGGTCCCCTCTCTTCTTGACGAGCATGGTCCTGGAACACAGGAGCTGGGTCCAAGTTTCTCCCACAGTCCAGTGGCCCTTCTGTCCAAATTTGGTGGAGGTAAGTCCTTGCCTCCCCACGCCAGACAGCAAACCTGTGTACTGCGTGATTTGCAGTTGCTCCGGCTTCTGTGCACTTTTCCAGGACTTCCATTGTGAACAGCCTAGCCTGGGTCCCCAGCACTCCGTCCTGCATTGCCCAGATCGCTGAGTTGGACTCCGACTTCGTGGGACCCTCATTTGTGACTCTGAGTTGACTGCTGTCCTCAGGTCTTCTAAGTGCCTGTTCCAGTACTTCTGCTGATGCTGACTGCTTCTGCAGGGGCTCTCTGAGTTGCTGAGCACCCCCTCTGTCCCCTCCTCTAAGGGGTGACATCCTGGTCATTCCTGGTCCCCAGCAGCACCCAAAAACCTCAATCGCAACTCTTGCAGCTAGCAAGGCTTGTTTGCAGTATTTCTGCCTGGAAACACTTCTGCAACCTCCAGCATGCCGTGAGACATCTTCCATCCAAAGGAGAAGTTCTTAGCCCTTTTTGTTGTTGCAGAATATTTGGCTTCATCCGGGGTTAGTGGGCTCCTGCCCCCCCTGGACACTTTCGTGACTCTTGGACTTGGTCCCCTTTCTTTACAGGTCCTCAGGTCCAGGAATCCATCTTCAGTGATTTGCTGGTGCTTGTGGTTCTTGCAGAATCCCCTTTCACGACTATTGTGTCTTTCTGGAGTAGTAGGGTAACTTTACTCCTACTTTTCAGGGTCTTGGGGTGGGGTATTTTGGACACCCTTACTGTTTTCTTACAGTCCCAGCGACCCTCTACAACCTCCCATAGGTCTGGGGTCCATTCGTGATTCGCATTCCACTTTTGGAGTATATGGTTTGTGTTGCCCCAAGACCTATGTCTACCTATTGCATCCTAATGTGATTCTACATTGTTTGCACTACGTTCCTTACTGTTACTTACCTGTTTTGGGTTTGTGTACATATAATTTGTGTATATTACTTATCTCCTAAGTGAGGGTATCCTCTGAGATACTTCTTGCATATTGTCACTAAAATAAAGTACCTTTATTTTTAGTAACTCTGAGTATTGTGTTTTCTTATGATATTGTGCTATATGATATAAGTGGTTTAGTAGGAGCTTTGCATGTCTCCTAGCTCAGCCTAAGCTGCTTTGCCATAGCTACCTTCTATCAGCCTAAGCTGCAAGAAACACCTCTATTCTACTAATAAGGGATAACTGGACCTGGCACAGGGTGTAAGTAACACAAGGTACCCACTATAAGCCAGGCCAGCCTCCTACACCATCTTCTGGCCCACACCATCCCTTCATGCACCATGCCTCTACGTGCCTTTACCCCTGGCACAGTGTGCCCACTCCCAGTGGTGGCAGGTCCATTCTTGTCAGGGGTGACAAGAAAAGACTCAGCTACCTGTACGGGGGGCACACAATTGAAGAAACAGTCCTTGGGGCACAGGTTTGGGGGTGAATGGTTGCCTGTGATATAGATGCAACAGGCCTGGGAGGAGTCAATGTTAGCAAGGTGAGGCTGGCAGTTGTTAGCTGACCGGGTGTTCCTGATGGGCCAGCTTTCTCGTCAGAGTCCAAACATCCAGGGGTGTTGTCCTCACTGGGCCTTCATCCAGAGTGGTTGTCACTGTCTCTGGTATCCTTTCCATGATGACAATGGCAAGGTTACCTGTGGGAGAAGTGGAACACACAATTGCTGTAAGTGATACAACAAGTTATGGTTAAGTTTGAGTAGTAGTGATATTTGTGAGATGCACACACTGCCTTAACTTGATGACAAGGACAGCTGCTAGCAATTCCCAGTTTGAACAAAATGAGAAAGGTGTTTCAATACCATACACCATGTTCAAAAATGTTAACTATGTTGGTAGTTATATGACTGCTGATACCTTCTTGTGATGTCTGACTAATGACATGGGTGATAACTTTTATTGCCTAGTGAAGTGTATGACATGATGCATGGCACTAAAAGCTGAACAATGCACAAAAGTGTCAGAGTAGGAACACAGTATAGGAGTATGCAATTGACATTGACCTCTATCTGGATGTACTGCATGTGCATCCACTTTTCCATCTAGATTTACACCCCAGATAAGTAAATTTAAATCTTTGGAACTTCCTTCTGAGGGCAGTTTGATTAGGAACTCAGCTGTAACTGTGTTTTGCTTGTAATTATAGTGGGAGTGGGCCATTGCATTGCTGTCATTGCCATAAACTGTTTCACAGTGGTACATTCATGATAGATTAAATTGGTTGTTAGTTTCACATGCAGGACATCTCAAATTTGGTGCACTATTCTCGTTTTCTTTATGGTGGGAATATTGCCTTCTGGGTGTTGTAGTGTTATCAGTTCCCAGGACTTAACATGCCATTCCCAAGGGCTGTGGACCCAGGTGAGTTTAGTGGACATGCGGCATGCCAGAGAGGGGTATTTGTATATATGGCACAAAGGAGTGGCTTGTGGTTTGGTAAGTGAGGTGGGGAAAGGTGGTGAGTGAGCATGCAAGACAAAAAATGTAGGTGACATGCACAGTTTTTAATTAATTACTTTTTTAATTCATCAAAATTTTAAATAATTAGTTTGAAAAAATCTATGGCAGTTACAATGGTATATTTGAATTTCCCCATAAATTAATTAAATACTAATGTGGGTTAGTTTGTAATAAGAAAAATCATTATGACCTTCCAACCATTATTTCTTTTTTAAATTAAGTATGGGGGTTGGCGATATAATAGTTAGTCTGACTAACCCAATGTTAAATAAATTCTCCAGTGTATGTGGGGTTGGAATTAGACTAGTAAATATGACCTCCGAAAGATAAATATTTGTTCAAATGCCTGTGGGTTCAGCGGCGCCTCCTCCACTAAGGCAGAGGAGCGTTGCCCCACTGCTTGCAGCAGAAGGAAAAATAAAATGATAATAACGGACGTTAATATCATTTTATTTTTAGTTGGTTAGGGTGGGATGGGGCTGGAAGAGGAGAGGTGAGTGCAAGATAAGTGTGCTTGTTTGTTTGGCAGGCCGTGTTGGGACAAACAGCCAAACAGACATGTGCACTTTGCATTTCTCTTCCCGGCTGTATTGCACAGCCGGGAGGAGAAAGTGCATATGATCCCACTCCTTGCGTGAGTGCCAAAGCAGGATGCTCACACCAATCAAAATGTTGCTGTCATGTTGGTGACAGCAGAATCGTGATTGGCTGAGGGGACTCTGGGAGCCTATGTGGTTCCAGAGGAGGATGGAGGAGATGAACGTATTTCCGTTTGGAGCAGGTAAGTGTTTTTTACAAAAATTTACTATTTTTTAAATTCCTCCCCGCCCGCTACTCCCGTATAGTGGAAGCTGTCACTGTGTGGGTTTGGAGTTAGACTATTAAATGTTATCCCCATTACTAAATTCTTTCCCCAATAGTGTTCTTTATTACAAGAATAGTAAACCTGGCCCTTCTACATTAGACAGCTTTCTCCAATGTGTATGGAGATGGACTTACAGTCATAAATATAACCAACCAAAAAAAAAATATTATTTGCAATAACCGTTGTGTAGGTAATTGACTTCCTAGACTGACTTTTCAAAACGAAGCCTTTCCCAATTGAGTCTCCTTTTTTTTCCATTTTTTTTCAAACCTGGTCCAAAGACGGCTTTATATGAGCACCAGATTACAAAACACAAGGGGTCCCGTTACGAGTTTGGCAGTGTTTTGTCAAGACCGCTGCAATGGCGGCTGCCAAAAGACCACCATGTTGACGGTAATCTTATCACGGTGTTAAGAGTCAGACTGTTAAGTATCCTAAAAAACAGCCAAATTCCCGAAACCACAGGGACACTAGATGACACAAAAAGGGGAGGTCCCACCACCAGCACCGCCAGCCCAACAAAAATCCACCCATCATATTACAGTCCACAAATCACAACAGTGGTTCTTCAATGGCAGAAAATCATTGGCGGTACAAACCGCTGTGGTCTCAACTCACTTTTGTCAGGACACCACACCATCTTGGATAGTTTGAATACCCCATACCTGATACACATCCACACACCCGACATACCTACTCACTGCACTATATAACACATCCCTACACAACCCACAATCCTTTGCAATCAAAATGGCACACACAGCCACAGATAACCAACATTCCAAAGAGTTAAAACTAGAAAGAACAGGCACCAATTTACACTTTATGACGCACACATCACACACCTGCACAAGTTACAAAACACACCTATAAGTACCACGCACAATTCACAAAAGCCATCACCCACTCAATCACAGCACCTACACCTCAGCATTTACCTAACTCTCTACCCTGTCACTTTGAACACAACCACACCATCTACGCAACAACTACCATGTCCCCACAAAAACACCCAAGTTTCACAGATGAGGAGTTGAGGACCATGGTGGATGAAATTGTCACGGTAGAGCCACACCTGTTCAGGGCACGGGTCCAACAAACATCTATTGCCCTGAAAATGGAGTTGTGGCAAAGGATAGTAGACAGGGTCAATTCTGTAGGTAGCTATCCACACACAAGGGAAGACATCAAGAAGAGGTGGAAGGGTAAGATCAGCTGCATGACATCCAGGCTCCAGCTCATGGTACAGAAGACTGGCGGTGGGCCCCCACCTCCTCCTCCTACTTTCACATCTTGGGAGAAGGTCTTGGACATACTGCATCCTGGGGGCCTGGAGTCTGGTAGGTACCAACAACATTAATGTCACACAATAATCTTGCCCTGCATGCTCCATCACCAACTATACCCACCCAATATTACATTCCACCCACTACAACTCACTCCTAATCACCTAAAATACCCTTCCCTGGCATGCCATGTGTCACATCTGGCCCCTCAGCTCTAGGAAATGGCATGTTAAGCATTTGCTAGTCATAGCTCTACAACTCCCAGAATGCTAAATCCCAACATAGTCATCACCAGTACACTGCACCAACTATTACTTGTCATGCATATCAAAGCAATATCCAATCTAACCTATCTTTATTGTACTAGTGTGGAAAAGTACATGGCAATTACAGCAGTGCAATGGCTCACTCATACTAACATCACAAGCATAATACAGCTATAGCTGAGTGCCCATATAACCTGGTTTGGAAAGTCAGATGGCTTAGTGGTTGCACATGCAGTACATCCAGATACAGATCAATGTCCATTGCAAACTCATATATTGTATTCCTACAAGGACACCAATCTGCATTCGACAGTTCTTATTTGTGCCAGCTATCATGCCGGACAGGTCACTAGGTAAGAGAGGTGAACAGCCATGTCAATTACCTCACAATATCAGATGCCATCAGTTGTACAATCACTACCAACACGGTTTACCAGGCTCAAACATGGTGTATGGAATTGAAGTTACAGAGTTTCATGTTGTATCAAAGTAACATAGTGCATGAGCAGTCAATGTCATTGCTGGGGATCATGTCAAGGAATTGTCTACAACGCACACAACTGCTACAGCACACCCATTGTAACCTGACCTTTGTGTTCCACTCCCTCCATAGGTAACCTTGCCATTGTCACCATGGTGTGGATACCAAAGACTGCCACTACCCCTCTGGATGATGGCCCCAGTGAGGACAACACCCCTGGATGTCTGGACACTGACGAAGAACCTTTGCCCATCTGGGACATCTGGCCAGTCAACAATTGTCAGCCTCACTCTGCCCACATCAAGTCCTCCCAGCCCTGTTGCATCTATATTACAGGCAACCATTTGCCCCCTAAGCTGTGTCACGAGGACTGTGTCATTCATTGTGTGCCCCACAGTACAGGTACCTATGTCTCACCTTGCCACTCGGACAATGATGGACCTGCCACCACTGGGAGTGGGCACACTGAGCCAGGGGCGCAGGCATGTGGGGGGAGGGTGTGTAGGAGGGATGCTGTGGGCCAGAGGATGGGGTCTCAAAGGAACACTACTGACCAGGATACCATTTCCCATGTCTTGGGAGCCTACCAAAGTTCCCAAGACTTGATGGGCCAAGTTATCACCATGTTGGGGGAAATCCAAAAGCTGCAAAGGGATAACCACCAGGAAGTCATGCAGCAGTGGAAGGGACAAAATTGCCACTTGGTGTCCTTTGATAAGAGAATTGACTAACACACTGAGTATGTCTTGTACCCAACATCTGGCCCCTTCCACTAGCAATGATACATCAGGACCATCTACATCTATGGCTGCTAGAGGAATGGAGGCCCTGCCAGGGGAAGAACATGCCTTAAACACCCCACCCTCTGTAGCTGAAGAACTCCCCCACAAACATGGACGTCCACCCACACATCCTGGAGGAGCAGATGCCAAGACCAAACCCACTGCCAGGAAGTAAACCTCTTCTGAACTGCTCCCCTTGTGTGCCACAGATGCACCCTGTTGACTGTTCTGTAACCAATCTCCATTTTCCTATGGTGCAAGGACACTGGACCTGTGTTTCCAAATGGTGTAGCAGCTACCCTGATGATGTCATCCACCATGACTAAGCCTATCACCTTTTTTTGTGTTAGTTTAACTTTCATAGTCACATATGTATTTTGTTTCTCCACAATAAACCACACTTAAACACAGGTCCTGTGTATATCTCATTTGTCAACCATGTACAATAGTTATGCATGACAACTCTAGTCTGATAATGTCCCTCTGTATTGTACACCCATTGTTATGGACCTTATACGTTGACTCCATCAGCAGGAAACTCATTACAATAGGATTGTAACTGGACAAATATCAAATAGATTGTAAACTACAACTACACACAATAAGTGAGATATGCTAACTGCACAAGGAGCATGACTGAGAGTAGCATCAGGATGTCTGCTAAGGTGTAACACAATGCTAAACTACATGATACAAAAGTTAGGGACATGTCACTCTACCAACAAGGCACGAGGCACACAAATTGGTACTTTTTATCATCTGTCAAAGCATTATCACATAACCATACCATAGCTTCAAAATATACATATCCCATGGTACAGACAGAGATCAGTACTGATCTACCCATACCTGGAACCTTTCACTTACATTGGCCTCATACATGTAGGCTTGTCACTCACCTATGCCAGTCCATAGTGACATGCATATTGGTCTGCAAAGTAGGAACACACTGACAGCTAGATTCAAGTTTGAATATATAAAACTGTTGCGATTGTGCAAGGAGAGGCTATGGTCCCATATTTATACATGAGCCACGCACATATTCAGACACAAATGACAGCATTAGAGAACCTCATCTACCCTACAGGTGACCTTAACAGGAAACCACTTTTCCACCCCAGTGTCCTGACAGTCTAAAAATGTCAGTCAGACTGCACATAATCAAGACTCATAGCACCTGGTATCAGCCATGTCCACTTCTCATGTCTGTCTGCAATTACCATCTGCTTCTGGGGGTCATTACAACATTGGCAGTAAAAGCCGCTTACCGCCGTGAAGAAGACCGCCAACACAGCGCCAAGGCCGCGGAAATCCACCACAGCTATTATGACCAACATCCCGAAAACCAAAAAAATTCAGACACCCACACCACAAGTCCGCCACACCAAAGGTCAGTGATAAACTGGCGAAAACAAAACCTCCACAGTCACGCCAACAGAAATACGCCCATGCTATCCCGACCCACGAATCCACGCAGCGGTCTTTCAACCGCGGTATTCCGTTGGCGGTACACACCGCTGCGCTCAAATTACACACACACACATACAAAACACCACCACATTGGACAATTCGAAAGACACACACCTGATACACATCCAAACACCACTACCACACACTCAATGCTATATAAAACACACACCCACATCACCCACAAACCCCTACGACAATAAAATCTGAAAGAAGGCCAGAGAGAGACACCACCATCCACAAACTAGCAGCCACAGGCACTCAACACGATCACCCACACTACTTCCACGCACAAAACACCACACACCACTACATATCACCACAACTATCACCACATACACCACCCCACACATCACCTATATCGGCAAAGACACCCTAAGTTCTCTGAGGAGGCGCTCAGGGTCATGGTGGAGGAAATCGTATGGGTAGAGCCACAGCTATTTGAATCACAGGTGCAGCACACCTCCATAGCTAGGAAGATGGAGCTATGGCGAAGAATAGTCGACAGGGTCAACGCAGTGGGACAACACCCAAGAAATAGGGACGACATCAGGAAGAGTTGGAACGACCTACGGGGGAAGGTGCGTTCCATGGTCACCAGACACAACATCGCGGTACAGCGGACTGGCGGCGGACCACCACCTCCTCCTCCACAACTAACAACATGGGAGGAGCAGGTCTTGACTACTCTGCATCCTGAGGGCCTCGCAGGAGTCGGTGGAGGAATGGACTCTGGTAAGTCAAATCTTAACTATCATATCCCCCACCCTACCTGCATGCTATCACAGACCCTCACCCCCTCCCCTATCAGTCCAACTCCTCACCAATGTACTAATAACACAAACCACCCATCCCAACACCAAGCCCTGCATGCCACAACAAAGCATGGACACCCATCACTAAAGCATGCCCAATGCACATACCCATAACACCCCCTTCAACCATCATCACACAGTCCCACACACAGGAATGCTAGCACTGGGGTACACGCTCACCCACCCATTGCACACCATGACACACACAGATGCAATAATCATGCCTTTACACCCCTGCAGGACCACTACCCAACGTCACCAGACAGAAGGGTCCAGACATCTCCACCCCACCCACAGAAGAGGCCCACAGTGATGACATCAGCTCTGTCCAACTAGATCCAGATTACCAGCCCGGACCATCGTGGGCCTCGGGACAGTCGGTTCCCCACACCCAGTCACAGGCCACCACAGACCTTCCATCCTCTGGTAACACCAGCACAGCACCCACCCAGCGGGCCCATTCCTCCGTCCCCAGGACACGTCAATCAGCTGTGTGTCCACCACTACAGGGAACCAAGGATAACCCACCATCCCAACAACAACAGGGACCGGGGGGCAGTGGTAGTGGGCACACGGTCCAGGGGACGGAGGCCCAGGAACACATGGGAACTGGGATGGCTGCTGTGCGACAGGGGGCGGACAGGCCTAGGGAACCCACTCTCCACGAGGCCCTCTCCTCCATCATGGGAGCATACCACCACTCCCAGGAGACTATGGCAACGGTACTGGCCAAGTTTCAGGAGACCCAGTGCCTGCAGGAGGAACAGTATTTAGGCTTCAGGGAGGAACTTAGAACCATAAGCACCGCCCTGGGCACCATCGTAGGGGTGGTGAAGGAGATACTTAACACCAGGAGGGACACTATGGCACTCCAAGGGGCCCCTGACACTAGCATGGACGATGAACTGCCCACCACCTCCGCCGGCGCTAGTGGACAGGAGGCACCGCCACAGGGCCACCACACCAGCACCCCACCCCCTGCAGACAGAGAACCACCCCACAAACGGTCCCTGAGATCCAGGAACAAGACAGAGCACAATGCTAAGACCCCCGCCAAGAAATGAGACCACCCTGATTGTCATCCCACTGTCCCACTTTGTAACCCTGTCCAACCTTAAACTGCCCTAGCTCCACTTCCTATGCCTATATGGGCAATGCACCTGTGAGACTAATAGAATGGACTCTGTCATGGACATTCCTCCACCATCACCCATCACCACTTTACAACCCCCCTCCAATATTTAGCACTGCAATAAACACCCTTGAAGCACAAAACAATCTGGAGTCAGTCTGTGATTTTGAAAATGTGTATTAGCAATGACAGTAACAAAATGCGTTCTCAAATGTAATGTCAACATACCTATGTCACACATCTCAAGTCCATGAGGAATCTAAGCAGATAACACACGTTGGAAAACACACCTGTGAAATCGTAATGGAAATGTACAACTCAGTTACCATATACTGGTTGAAATCGACAGACAGGATAGAGGTAGTAGTGTGAAAGTACTTGTAGTAGGCAGGAATGTATTCTCACCTGTGTGTCACTGGAAATATTGCTGGATAACTGAGTCCCTGTTGTCAATGTCTTCTTCCTTTGCTTCCTCCTCATCACTGTCCACAGGCTCCACAGCTGCCACAACACCATCATCTGGACCATCCACCTGCAGAAAAGGCACCTGTCGTCGCAAAGCCAAATTGTGAAGCATACAGCAGGCCACGATGATCTGGCACACCTTCCTTGGTGAGTAGAATAGGGAACCACCTGTCATATGGAGGCACCTGAACCTGGCCTTCAGGAGGCCGAAGGTGTGTTCGATCACCCTCCTAGTCCGCCCATGGGCCTCACTGTAGCGTTCCTCTGCCCTGGTCCTGGGATTCCTCACTGGGGTCAGTAGCCATGGCAGGTTGGGGTAACCAGAGTCCCCTAATAGCCAAACCTGGTGCCTCTGGAGTTGACCCATCACATAAGGGATGCTGCTATTCCGCAGTATGTAGGCGTCATGCAGTGAGCCAGGGAACATAGTAATTACCTGGGAGATGTACTGGTCTGCCAAACATACCATCTGTACATTCATCGAATGATAACTCTTCCGGTTCCTGTACACCTGTTCACTCCTGTGGGGGGGGGGGGCCAGAGCTACATAGGTCCCATCAATGGCACCTATGATGTTGGGGATATGTCCAAGGGCATAGAAGTCACCTTTCACTGTAGGCAAATCCTCTACCTGAGGGAAAACGATGTAGCTCCGCATGTGTTTCAGCAAGGCAGACAACACTCTGGACAACACGTTGGAAAACATAGGCTGGGACATCCCTGATGCCATGGCCACTGTTGTTTGAAATGACCCACTTGCAAGGAAATGGAGCACTGATAGCACTTGCACTTGAGGGGGGATCCCTGTGGGATGGCGGATTGCTGACATCAGGTCTGGCTCCAACTGGGTACACAGTTCCTGGATAGTGGCACAGTCAAACCTGTAGGTGATGATCAAATGTCGCTCCTTCATTGTCAACAGGTCCACCAGCGTTCGGTACACTGGAGGATTCCGCCATCTCCTCACATGTCCCAGCGGACAGTGCCTTGGAAGGACAACAGCGACCACAGAGTCAAACAACTCAGAGGTATGTACCCACAGTATACACAAAACACCATTCATACACTGAATCTGGCCTGTATTTGTGTTGTGCAACAATGCCTAGGTCTGTGTGACGCAGTTGGTAATTAGGCCATGTGGGCCCCTGAAATGGTGGCTGCCTGACCTCTAAACTGGGACAATGGGATGTGAGGTAACTGCGCTGGCGTTGTACACCGTCACGGTAGGCGGTCGAAGACCGCGGCGCAATGCTGCATTGGTTAACATTGGACCCTATGGGTCCCAGGAGCCAATGACGATGTACGCCGGCGGTGATGCTGCGCACCGCCGCGGACGTAGCCGCCGTGGACGTGACCGCCATTTTCTATCTGTTCAATCACTCGATACCTGATTTTCAACATGAGAGGACCTACACTGCAAGTGCTGCTGTGACCTCGGTCTGGAAGAGACAATGGCTCAAGCGTCTGGGGAAAGGGCCCCTGCCTTCACTGCAGAGGAGCTGGAGAAGCTCGTGGACGGGGTCCTCCCCCAGTACACCCTACTCTGCGGTCCTCCAGACCAACAGGTAAGTACACATGGAGCACGTTGTACGGGCTATGCCTGTGTGGAGAGGGCTGGTTGCAAGAAGGAAGGGGACACAGTTCTGCGTGCATGAAGGACTGTGAATGCATGTGCCACATGGCAAGGCTAGGGATGTGGGCCACTCACTTCGACGGTGCTGTTGCTAAGGACTTCTCTTCTTCCCCTGTGCATTTCATGTAGGTCAGCGCCCACCAGAAGAAGGATATTTGGCGTGCCATCGCCAAGGACGTCCGGACCCTGGGGGTCCACTACAGACGGAGCACCCACTGCCGGAAAAGAAGGGAGGACTTTCGCCGCTGGAGCAAGAAGACGGTGGAGGCTCAGCTGGGGATGGCCTCCCAACGTGGGAGGGGTGCCTGTCGAACCATGACCCCCCTGATGTTCTGGATCCTGGTGGTCGCCTACCGTGAGTTAGATGGGCGCTTGAGGGCATCACAGCAGACACAAGGGGGTGAGTACAACATCATTCAGCGGACTTTGTGTGCAGTGACGGTGTCTGGGTGGAGGAGGAGGGCTGTGGGTTTCCCTAGGCCAGGGCGAGTTACGTAGACTAAGCCCCTCCATAATCCAGGCCATGTGGCACCCCACCCCACCTCTGTAGAGTACCAAGTACAGGTATACATGCCCCTGTGTCATCTATGTGTGCAGATTTCGACCATAGCCATGTAGGCCATATCCCAGGAATTGCATCTGTAGAGCCCAACAGCGCGACGTAGTGCAGAGGGCTGCTGTGTCTGTATTGTCCACCAACGGTAGCGGTAAGCCATGCACTCAACCTGTCTTTCTTCTGTCCCCCTCCCCCCCTTTTTGTGGTCTCCCTGTTCTTGTGTGCATCAGCATCATCAGGCGGAGGTACAGTGGCACCGGAGCACGAGGGAGCTGCATCCCACATGGCTATGGAGGGCCACACCACGGACTCGGAATACACCAGTGGGACGGAGGGCGAGCGGAGCTTCACGGTGGTCACAGGATCTGCAACCAGCGACACGGACTCGTCCTCCGATGGGAGCTCCCTTGTGGTGGCGGCAAAATCTGTGCCCCCCACTTCTACAGGTACAGCCGCCACCCCCCTTACCAGCACCGCCCTCCCAGCAGCCCCTCAGCCTTCGCCCCGTGCCCGCTCACCCAGGAGGGTGGGCATCAGCTTCGCCCCAGGCACGTCAGCCCCTGACCCTGTCACCTCTGCTGCCCTCAGTGAGGAGGCCATTGATCTCCTCAGGTCACTCACTGTTGGGCAGTCTACCATTTTGAATGCCATCCAGGGTGTAGAAAAGGAATTGCAACACGGTAATGCATTCCTGGAGGGCATTCATTCTGGTCAGGCTGCCCTTCATCGAACCCTGCAAACTCTGGCCTCATCACTGTCATTGTCTCTGTCTCTAGCCTCACCCCTCCAACTTCCTTCACCCAGCCCCAATCCCCTGTAACTCAGCCTATCCCAAGCACCCCATCAGACCAGCATGCAGACCAGCATGCACACACCTCACCACACAAGGGAAGCTCAGGCAAACATAAGCACCACACATCCCACAGGCACTCACGCAAGCATCACACACATACAGACACAGCAACATCCATTGCCTCCACTGTGTCCCCCTCCTCGTCGTCTCCCTCCTCCCTCCCAGTCTCGTCTACACTCTCACCTGCATGCAGTACCACTACAGCCACTACGTCCTGCACCAGCACACCCACCGCCATACCCCGCCCACGTGCACTCACCACCCCCACTACCATTTACACATCCCCTGTGTCCTCTCCCAGTGTGTCTGTGACGCCCCCTCCCAAAGTACACAAACGCAGGCACACACCCACCCAACAGCCATACACCTCACGACAGCCTCCAGCGCATGCACCTTCACCCAAAGTCACCAAACATACACCTCCTACAACCACTACCTCTTCCTCCACTCCCAAACCCCCTCCAGCTACCCTTCCCAGTGTTCCTAAGAAACTTTTCCTGACCAAGCTTGACCTCTTCCCCCCCCTCCAATTTATAGGTCCCGTACTAGCACCTCAGCCAAAAAATCTCCGGGACCAGTGGTGCCTGTTGTTACAGGTATGTGGAGTGCACCGGGCACCAGGGCAGCCAGTGTGACACGGAGCCACAGCATAGCCAGTCCCCCCCCTGTGAAGCCCCAGAAGTTGGACAGTGCCCAGCGGGAGAGATTGAAGACTCCAGCCAGCAAAGCCGCTCACAAGGGTCCCGGGGGGAGTGTCGACTCAGCTGTGACTCCTCCCAAGGTGGGGATGGGGCAGAAGAAATCGCCAAAGTCTGGGAGGAGCAGCACAGCGGAGAAGACCGCCATCATTCCCGCTGCCCAGGAGGCCACAGCCAGCCCAATCGTCAGTGGCCAGGAGGCCACCACCAGAGTCAGTGCCTAGGAGGGCAGCCCGATCGTCAGTGGCCAGGAGGCCACCGCCAGAGTCAGTGCCCAGGAGGCCACCGCCAGCTACAGCCCAGCTGCCCAGGAGGGCCCCGGCAGCCACAGCCCAGCTGCCCAATGAAGGACCGCCAGCCCAGCTGGGCAAAGAAGGACCGCCATGGCAAGCTCCGCTGAACAGGGCAAGCACCGCTGAACAGGGCAAGCACCGCTGAACAGGTCAGAAACTGCAAACTCAAGCACCGCTGAACAGGACAAAGACCGCCATGGCAAGCACCGCTGAACAGGGCAAAGACCGCCAACTCAAGCCCCGCTAGCCCATGGACGGCAGGGGCAGTGACGCAACTGGGACCGTCACGGGGTGAGTGATGCACTCTGGGCACCAGTCCCCCTCCAGAACCAGTGGAGACATGCATCCACTACCTCTGTCCTTCACAGGATGAAGCACTCTGGGCACCAGTCCCCCTCCAGAACCAGTGGAGACATGCATCCACTACCTCTGTCCTTGACAGGATGAAGCACTCTGGGCACCAGTCCCCCTCCAGAACCAGTGGAGCCTGTTATCCACTCGAGAGACTGTGGCTTTGCACTCCCCAGGATGGTACAGTGGGCAAACTACCCACTGTAGAGACTTGAGAGACTGTGGCTTTGCACTCCCCAGAATGGTACAGTGGGCAAGCCACCCACTGTAGAAACGTGAGAGACTGTGGCTTTGCACTCCCCAGGATGGTACAGTGGGCAACCCACCCACTGTAGAAACTTGAGAGACTGTGGCTTTGCACTCCCCAGGATGGTACAGTGGGCAAACCACCCACTGTAGAGACTTGAGAGACTGTGGCTTTGCACTCCCCAGGATGGTACAGTGGGCAAACCACCCACTGTAGGGACTAGAGAGACTGTGGCTTTGCACTCCCCAGGATACATCAATGGGCATTGAGCCCCCTCGTGGATCTGGCGTCGTGCACTCATCCGGCTGAGGTGCCCCCCTTCCCTTCCCCCTGAGGTGCTTGTTGTATTTCTATCTGATGCCCCAGCAGTGTTCTCTCCGTTTTGATCAGGTATCTAGTGTGGGCCTCGCCCATGCATTTTGGGCCCAGTGGTCCACGGACAATGAATGGTGCATTACCTGCACTACTAATCGTGGTGTATATTTTGTTTAATGTATATATTAATATATGTAAATATTTGCTTACTGTATTTTGATATATTACAATGGTTCCACTCATTTCCTTTTGTCTTTGCATTCTTCCGGGGGTGTTGGGGGTTGTTACTGTAATGTTTGGATATGCATTGGTGTGTGTGTTGTAGTGGGTGAGGGTCGGGGTGGGGGTGATGCGTGTGTGTGTCCCTGTCTTTTGCCTCCCCCTCACGTATGTCGTAGGTGCAGTACTCACCGTTGTCTTCGCCGCCGGCGTTGATGATCGTCATATAGGAGCAGGAAGACTAGTGCAGGAAGAATATGGAGTTCCGGCTCCATGGTGTCCTCGTTCCTCGTGGAGTGTGTAGAGGTGAGCGTTTTCCCTTTGAAATTCCTGTTTCCGCCGTGTTTTTATCCGCGGTGAATCCACCCCGGAAAAGGTGGCGGATTGGTAGGTTGTGATACTGTGGGTGGTACTTTGTCTCCCCCTGTCTGTTGGCGGTGACTGCTGCGCTGTTTGTCTGTACCGCCGTGGCGGTCGGAGTGTTAAAGTGGCTGTCTTTGTTGGAGGTTTCCGCTACGGTCATAATTCCAAATTTTTTACGGCCGGCCTGTTGGCGGTCTTACCGCCGCTTTAACACCGTCCGCCAGGGTTGTAATGACCACCTGTCTGTCATTTACCAAGGTTGATCAGCCGAACAGGATCTAGGGAAATCTGTGTTTGGAAGAGAAGAGAGATGGGACATAGCAGTATCCACTCCTCAGTTCAGGGAAGACATGTCCAGAAGTGTGACTTAGCATCTTCTATAACAATACATGATAATGAAGACCACTCTGTTCTGTACACAATACAATTTACAGTTTTCAAGCACAACTCACCTACAGGCATTGGAACTATCTACAACCCCACAGATGATGCAATGAAGGAGGTGACATGCTACCCATCTACTTCAGGCTGCAAATTTGACCGACAACATTACGTCTACTTCACATACCTTTTAGTCAGTTTAAGTACTGATTGATGAGACCTGCCTTAGAGTCTCCTACTTCATCTTCCTCTGGCTTGTTCTCACTTGGCTATTCTTCATTACCACCCACAGGTACTGCTCATCTGGTATAAATGGTATCTATCTTCTCAGGGTAAGATTGTTGAGCATGCAGCAGACAACTATAATTTGATATACCTTGTTGGGTGAGTAGAAGAGGTCTCCTCCTGATCTGTCCAAGCACCGAAATCTTGCCTTAAGGAGCCCAAAAGTCCAATCAACAACATGCCTTGTGTGCCCGTGGACCTTGTTGTAGTGGACTTTATCTGGCGTGGCTGAGTACCTCACTGGTGTCAACAACCAAGGACAGCTTGGATACACAGAGTAACCTGTGAACAAATTGGTAGAACAACAAACAAAGATATGTGGGACATGCTACATTGTGATGGCTGAAGACACTCATTGCAAACACAGATTTCATTTGTTACTTAACAACCAGCCAGGCCCTCTCTGTGTGGATTTGTTTAATCAGCAGTGGGACTTTACTGTTCCCCATGATGAAGGAATCATGGACTGATCCAGGATACTTGGCACTGACTTGTGAAATATTCTGGACTTCCAGACACACCACATGAACGTTGATTGGGTGGTCGTTTTTCCTGTTCCTGTACACATTTTCATTGGCACTGGGGGGAACAAGGCTACATGGATGCCATTTATGGCTCCAAACACATGTGAAATTCGTCCCATTGAAAAAACTCTGCCTTCACATACGCCAAATCCGCTTGTTGGGGAAACCTGATGTAGCAGTCCAGGTGTTTCAACAATGCACACAGTACATTCCTCAAAACAAGACTGAACATGGGCTGAGAAATTCCTGCAGTTAGGGCCACTGTATTCTGAAAGGACCCAGTGGCCAGGAAGTGTAGCACTGATGAGACTTGAACAATGGGAGGTATGCTATAGGGATTACGAATGGCAGGCTCCAATTGATCACAAAGATCCATGATAGTATGACTATTCAGCTGGTAGGTCTGGATACGATGTCTCTCCTCCATGGTGTGCAGGTCTACTAGTGGACGGTGCACTGGTAGTTGTCATCCTATCCTCATGACAGGAAAGCTATGTGAAGAAATGTAAATATAGTATGTGACATGCAGCATGCAGACATATTGTAAAATCAGTAACACAACAAACACATATCTGCTGTCGAGGTCATTTGCAAACTCAGATATCTACATCACAGTACAAAGGTATTAACTCAATGACACCCTCATTGGGGCACATATCCCCATATAACTATTGAACTACGCATACAGATGAATCAGTTACTGTACATGGTTGTCACTCCAACCGATATGACATGTCTTACATATATTGTTGCGCATCATCTATGTTTTCCAGAAGCCATGTAAACATCCGAGTAGGTGTACATTGCTAACACCACATGTCTTCCTGCAACACAGCATTTACAACACAGATGCACATATTGAAACATAAATATAAAAACAGTACTTACCACATGATATGGGGTATAGTGAATGATGTAGTTAATAAAACTCTTTCATACATGTAATGTCCTTAAAATGGCACCTGCCTGACTTACTGGACACATGGAAGTGACCTAAGTCTGCTGGCGGAAGTCGTCATAGCAGTAGGCGGTCACAACTGCAGTGGAATTTGCCACTGGAAGACATTGCTTCCTTTGGTGGCTTGGGGCAATGGTGATGTCGGCCAGTGGAGATGGTCCTGTACGTAGCGTACTGGACCACCATCTTCTGCACTATTTTTCACTTGACTCCTGACACTGAACTCCACTACCTGATCTTCTTTGTTCTACCTCTGGGAGCTATCATGTCACATCCTACAGGTGATAAGGCCCCAGCCTTCACCCCTGAAGAGCTGAAGAAGCTTGTAGAGGAGGTCCTATTCCTGTATGAACAGCTGTATGCTGCACCAGAGGAGCAGGTAAGTTCAGTGAAATATCAATGTGTGATAGGTGTGAATGATGGCGTAACTAAATTTTTATGCAGTGAAGGTGTTGATGCATGTAGGTGACAGTCTATAAATGAGTGTGAGTTGAGAGGACGGGAATGTTTGGCTACTTGCTGTCACTGATGTGTACTGTCTACAACTATTGGTATGGTGCATGTGGACATGACTTTTTCCTTATGGTTGTGTCATCCATGCAGGTCAAAGCCCATCAGAAGAGGGCAATCTGGCATTCCATCACCAAGCAAATGTAGACCCTGGGGATCCACAGCCAGTGGAGCACCCACTGCACGAAGCAGTGGGAGGTTCTGAGACGCTGGGCCCGGAAGACTGCAGAGGCCCAGCTGGGAGGGGGGCCCATCGGACCTTGACCCCCCCCCCAATGGCCCGCATTTTGGCAGTGGCCTTTCCTGAGGTGGATGTGCATTTAAGGGCAGCACAGGAGCCACAAGGAGGCTATTCATGATCTTCCCTCTGATGGTTTAGTTTATGATGTCTGAGTATTGCAGCTGTGACGTTGTGGTACGTACTACAGGTATGGTGACTACTAGAAAGACATGGTACTATAGTTGCCAACATACAAACACAGATGTGGCTATTGTATTATGCACAGGAACATGTTAATCAGCTTTGTCTACCAAATGATATGACTGCATTAGGAGATGCACATGTGACTTAGTCATATGGGTGACTCTACTCAGCCATACATATTTGTAACCTGCTCTGTCACCCTTCCCACCTAGTTTTCCCAAGTCCATTTACCCAAATGGTGAGCTGTATAGCTTTTTGGTCTCTGACCACTCCTATTCCACTGGATCTTCTCTATGTGCAATAGTGGGTCTGACAGATGAGTAACAGGGCCAAGTAATCCTGTGTCCTCAAACGGTTGGACACTTGATGTGAGGCAGTCATCCAAATCAGGCTTTTGGTATGGGCAACTTACTACACTCCCTGTGAGGTATGAGGAAGTGTCCCCATTGTCATGTCAGATTCATACATTGAGAAATGTGAAGTATGGGCAACTTACTACACTCCCTGTGAGGTATGAGGAGGTGTCCCCATTGTCATGTCAGATTTATACATTGAGAAATGTGAAGTTTGATAAGGGTGGACATCGTACAATGGGGAACATATGGTGACAATAAGACATTGAGTACACTGTTCCATAAATGAAAAGGATATGCAGGGCTAATGATAGTCAGTGGTTAAGGAGAGTCCTCACACACCCAATAGGATGTCAAGCTTCATCACTGGGCAATCTCCTCGTCAGACCGGCGCTGCAATGTCCGACGGGCCACACCAATTAAGGTGATGGTACTTAACCGGAGATCGTCTGCCAACCTTGGTCAGATCTAGCCGAAGTGCTGAGACCACCGTCACCGAGGGACCCAGTGGCTTGGAGGGTAAGGGGAGTGCCAACAGGGAGATAGGATCCACATATTCTTCATCAGAATCCTCCTCCAGTGGACACTCCGTGGTGGTGGCGGACCCATCTGCGACCACCCCAGCACCATCTCTGCCGCCAACACCATTATGACAACCGCTCTCCCTGTAGCTTCCTACCCAGTTGACCTTGTCCACTCACCCAACAGGGTGGGCATCTCCTTTGCCACAGGCACCTCTGACCCTACCCCTGCCAGCCCTGCTGCCCTCAGTGAGGAGGCTATTGACCTTCTGAGGTGTATCTCTGTGGGTCAGTCGACTATCGTGAATGCCATCCATGGACTAGCAACTCAAGTCTAACAGAGTAATGTGTTCCTGGAGGGCATTCATGGTGTACTGGCTGGCCTACAGAGATCATTTCAGGCTTTGGACTCCACACTGATGGCAGCCTGTCACCCTTTGTCTTCCATCCCCCTCCACCTTCCTCTTCCCAATCCCAAACCCATCCTCCCCGACCCAGCCAAAGCATGTAGACAGACAAGCATGCATTCATGTTAACATCCAAGGGTAGCTCAGTCAAACATAAGCACCAAAACACATACCACTGGCATGCACACAAGCAACATACACCTGCACACACATCAACAGTCACTACCTGCCCTGACACCCCCACCACCCCCAGCATCACAGACACAACTCCTGACACACCTGCAGACACCACACCAACATTCACAGATCCATCCACTACACCTGTCTTACCCACCGACAGCACCACAGCAGACCTGTAGACATCCACCCCAATCACCATACCCGCAGACATCACAACCACTGACAGTCCTACATGCAGCACATCTACCATATCTGCAGTCACTACCCCAACAGACAGTCACCCACCCATCACAGCATCCCCCAGCACCTCCACTCCCCTTAGTCAAGTACACAAAAACACCCTCACTCACCCACCCAACAGACAGCCACAACCCACAAGCATACCTCCCCCACACACACCGACGACGATCACACTGACACGTGAGACAACCACTCCCTCACCCTCCACAGCTAAACCCCTTCTGAGTGTCTAAAATAGTGTTCCTTTCAAGTTGTGACCTTTTCCCTACTCCTCTTCCCCCTGTGAGGCCTCTAAACACTCAGTTTCCCTCCCCAGGCCCGTCTCTTCTACCTCCAAGGCCTACCCTACCCCCTCGGCAAGTACCCTCCCCCACATACAAGTCTACCCCTCCCAATAGACCTAACCCTCCTCTAAACCTAGACCCAAACCCCCCTCTCCAAGCCCAATCTCAAAGGACCCCCTCCCAAGTCTAAGCCCAAACTCCCCAATTTCCCAAATCCCTGAGTTGCCCGTCTGCCCTCTTGATGCCCCTACCTGTGGATGTCGCATGGCAGTCAGGAGTCTGGTTCGAGGCAGCAAGATGTGCATCAAGTGCATAGTGCACGATCTATATATTTTGACTAGCCTATGGTCTGGAAGATTTTCATTTTCATTCATATTTCAATTACATAATTGGACCAACTAGTTGTTGGTTTTGTTGTTACATATTTGTTCTGGATTTCTTTTCTTGGGGCATTTTAGGAAATGGCTGACATTGTTTGTGCATGTTGCGTTGTGTGCAGTGCATTTGGCCCCCAGTTATGGCTGTGTGTTATGTAATGGCCATGTGTATATTGGGGGCATGTTGTTGTCATGGTATTGAGGGGTGTTTGTGTTGACATGTGCTTGTTGCAGTGTTGTGTGCCTTTTTTGGTTTGACTGTGTATGTGTGTATGTGTGTGGTGAATGGTATGTCAGATATGTTGAGATGTGTGTTTGCTGGGCATGTCAAATGCTGCATTGTATGGTTGTACGATAGTGTATGTTTGTTCCCTGATGGTGGTGCGTTGTCTTGTATGTGTGATTTGTCAATAGGTAGTGTGTATTATGGGTGCTTGCCAATGTTTTGATTTTTACTGTTGTGGTGTTGTAGTGTCATTTTGTGATGTTGTGTGTTGTTGTGTATAATTGTGCTGGGGCTGTGTTTCAAGCAGTAGGTGTGTGTTTTTGATGTGTGGGTGTGTGTGGTGGCTGTAGTGTGTGTACTGTCTATGTCCGGATGTGTATGTGTCTGTGAGTGTGCGTTTCAGTGTCAGGTTATGTGTGTGTGTCGCCCTCGCCATCTGTTCTGGATTGGTACGTACTTTGACAATTTATAACAGTGTCAAGTAAGTGTGTGTACTCATGGTTGCTGTTGTCATCTTCCGCATTGAATCCGGTGTATTTGGGCGAGCGGGAGCAGCAGGAAGATGTGTAGTTCTGGTTCGATGGCAGCTGTGGACGAGTATGGCTACCTGAAGGTGAGTGTCTTCTTTTATATGGTTGGTTTCTGTCTGAGTTTCCGTGGTGGTGCGACAGCAGCGGAAACCTGGGTGGTGTGCAACCTCGTAATCTGTCCGGCGGAAACATCGTCTCCACTGGCCTGCAGGTGTCTACTGTCATCCGTGGTGGCTAGACTGAACTGACGGTGCAGAAGGTGCTTTGGCTGTGTTCTGTTGGGAAAACCGCCATGGTCATAATATGGCACTCTTGTCCACCAGCCTGTTGGCAGTGTGACTGTAGCTGTCAACATGGCGGTCTTGGGACTGCCAAACTAGTAATGAGGCCCAAGGTCAGTTATTGTTTACGGTACAGGGATGGTAAGTGATTTGTCCAGACTCACAGAATGTTGAACCAACACTGCAAAGACTGGGAGTTACAATAGTAAATATGATGTCCTCATTTCTTTACATTTTCACAATGAGTGTGAAAGTACAGTTAGCATAGTACTTTTCTGATTTCTTGAACAAAAAGGGAATATAATTATTTTATTACTAAACTATTATTAAAATTTAAAATGACTTTTGAAAAATCTAACTAGTATGAATATGTTTTATAGAAGTAGCACTTATTAGGTTTTTGCCATTGTGTAAGTTGTGTACAAAATGATCAGACGGGCATGTGATTGTCAGGTTTATCTCAGTGGCAATATGTAAAGTATTTGTCCAAAACACACAGTAAGACAGTGAAAACTCTTCAAAAAGTACACAATGCCAGTTTAGAAAAATAGCCAATAATTATCTAAAACAAACAAGACCAAAACAACAAAAATCCAACATACACAAGTAAAGTTATAAATTTCCAAAATAACAGAATCTTACTCCATAGAAAACAATGGAAATGTTTTTATTACACAAAGAACCTGGTTTGCATTGGTGAGTGTACATTGGTGAGTGTGCATCTGAAAAGTCTGCATTGCATTGATTGCTTCCTCACAAGTGAGGCCATGCATCATTTCTCCTCCGGTTGGACAGGTGATGAGTCGTTTTTCTCCCCCGGAAAGATTGATGCATTGATTTCCGGACGAGGCACCTCAGATCTACGCAGGTTCACATTGATTTTGATACCCAGCGATGAAGCATGTGAAATCTGGCGGCACAGTGATGGAAAACTGTGCTACGTGGGGTTTGCATCATTTTCAGCAGCTGCAAGCCTCAGCCGCAAGCAGGTGTTGCGTCATTTCTCCACCAACGATTCAGATGATGTGTCGATTTACCAGCCGCAATGCAGGTGGTGCATCACTTTCAGCTGCAAGACAGTATTGTTTTACAGCCACGTTGCAGGTCGTGCATCAAAATTTTCCCTGCACGGCTTCCTGTGCATGGATTTCAGTCCTTGTTCTACCAGCTTCACCTTCCAAGGGCCCAGGGTCTGGATAGGGCACCACGGAGTCTGAGCAGAGAGTCTAGGTGAGGGCAGAGTAAGTCTTTGATGGCCCTGAGACTTCAAAACAGGAGGCAAGCTCAGTCCAAGCCCTTGGAGACGTTTCACACTCACACATTTATAATAAAGTCCTGTCTTTTTCCTCTTTCAGGCCGAAGCAGCAAATGCAGGCCAACCCAGCAAAGCACAGTCACAGGCAAAGGGACGGTACTCCTCTTCCAGCTCTTCAGCTCTTGTCCTTGGCAGAGGCTCCTCTTGGTTCCAAAAGTAATCTGAAAATCTGTTTTGGGTCCAGAGCTTATACCCCTTTCTGCCTTTGAAATAGGGAAACTTCAAAGAAAAGTCTCTGTTGTTCACAAGATCCTGCCTTCCCCAGGCCTGGCCTCAGACACACACGAAGGGGTTGGAGACTTCATTGTGTAAGGGCAGGCACAGTCCATTCAGGTGTAAGTAACCACTCTTCCTTCCGCTCTAGCCCAGATAGCCCATCAGGATATGCAGGTTACACTCCAGCTCCCATTGTATCACTGTCTAGTGGATATTCACAAACAGCCCAACTCTCAGTCTGACGAAAACAGGGCATACACAAGCGGGCAGAGTCACAGAATGGTGTGAGCAAGAAAATGCCCACTTTCTAAAAGTGACATTTTCAAACAGACAATTTGAAAAAAAACTTTACCAGAAGATGAATTTTTAATTTGTGATTTCAGAGATGCCAAACTCCTCATCTCTTTCTGCTCCCAAAGGGAAACTAAACTTAAAAGTTATTCAAAGGCAGCCCCCATGTTAACCGATGGGAGACCTAGGCTGTGCAACAGTGAAAAACAAATTTGGCAGTATTTCACTGTTAGGACATGTAAAACACATCAGTAGATGTCCTACCTTTAACATACACTGCACCCTGTCCATGGGGCTACCTAGGGCCTAACTTAGGGATCCCTTACATGTACAAAAAAGAAAGGTTTGGGCCTGGCAAATTGGTACACTTGCCATGTCAAATTGGCAGGTTAAAATTGCAAAACCCAGATACTGCAGAGGTAAGTCTGAGCCATGTTTACAGGGCTACACATGTGGGTGGCACAATCAGTGCTGCGGGCCCACTAGTAGCATTTGATTTACAGGCCCTGGGTACCTCTAGCACACTTTACTATGGACTTACTAGTGAATCAAATATGCCAATCAGGGATAAACCAATCACCAATACAATTTACACAGAGAGCATATACACTTTAGCACTGATTAACAGTGGTAAAGTGTCCAGAGTCCTAATGCCAACATAAACTGGTCAGACAAAATAGGAGGGAGGAGGCAAAAAGTTTGGGAATGCCCTGCAAAAAGGGTCAGGCCCCACAACACCCCTTCCAGCACTCTCAGGACTTGGAAGGATTCCAGTCAGTGAGTCTAACTGGTATATAATGCCAATGATGTAGGATGTCATCAGCATTCCCTGCCAAATGCACAGTTTGCAGAAGGGCAGGCTTTTCTGCAGATCTCATGCTACTCCTTAATGGATAATATATGCCTTAGTTCATTCTCTCAATGCCTTTCACCAGGATTTCTTTCCCTCGCCCAGCCTGTGACTATCAGAAATATATAGATGTCTGATAAAATGTGTTACTATCATTTTAGTGAAGATCTGTCTTTTAAATGCTGGTAGTTCCTCCTTGCAAGGGTTTGAAAATCTTTCTGGGTCACATAGTGCCAGATGTGCACGCATTGTAGGTGTGACTTTTCAGAGAGGCCATATTCAGATTTAATTGGTTCAAATGATTTAAGCCCCAGATGATTCTAAAAGTCCACAATTCTCTTATAGTCTGCATTTATGCCATCTAACATATGCAGCAATGGATAGTGTGGGGTGATGTATGGGTTATTAATGAATGTGTCACAGGGAGAAAATAATTGTCAGCCCACAGTCGCTACCTTGTTCCAAGCCCCTAGTGTAGTTCTTCTGACAGAGAAGGAGCTCAAACCCCAGGCTCTATACTTCTTATGAAGCCAGGAGATTTTCCAGATGTGAGAGCACTTTATTGTTTGACCAGTGAAACACTAGTGTTATTCAGATTCAGAGCACTTTCATTCCAATATGTATCATTGCTGAAATTATAATTGGTGAGATTTGTGACTCACAGAACACTTCTCGGAGTTCCTGTACAACATAAGCCTTGCCAGCCCAGTTTCTTTCCTCCCAAAATAAGAACGCAATACATTATTGTAGTTTTGAGAGCATGCTCCGTAAAGGATTAAGCCTTCATTACAAAAGGTATTCTTAGGATGTAGCCATCTTTAAAGCTGCAAATCTGACTAAGAGCCTGATTTAGATCTTGATGGTCTTACTGCCAAGCTGCGTCGATGGCAGACCAGAAAAGACAGTCAAGTCATATTTAGATGTATTACAACTGAGCTGAGGACTGCCACAAAGGAGTGTACTCTTTCATGCCAGCTGCATCCCACAGCTGACGAGGTGGACTCCAATGCTGATGAATATGCCAATGTTGCCATCTTGGTGGCGGAATCCCACAGAACCTATTTAGATAACACACACTTGTGCTGACAGTGTATCCGCGGCAGTCCCATGATGGAGGGAGTCCGTCATGGAACCTGTTCAGTATAGTACTTTGGCTGTGGCCGTTGGTTGGATGTTAGCAGCCCACACCTGTTGTATATTGTACAATTGTGAACACCTGAAAAACACACTATAAAACACACTCCATTTCAGACCATGATCTTTTGGCATCACTCTGCAGCAGACAATTTCCCATCAGAAATTGCCACACAGGAGACATTTTATTTTTCTGTGTTTCTCTCCCTCTGTATTTTTGGATAACAATATTTTTTTATTTTCCCACACCTATTTGCTCACTACCTTTGCTAACAAATCATCACAATGTCAAGGAGGTAAAATCCATGTTTCCTAGAGGGATATTTTTTCTGTCATGGTGGATGAAATCAGAGTAGAGCCACAATTGTTTGGAGGTCAGACACAAAAGAGAGCCATATCTCAGAAAAGGCAAATGTGATCCAGAATAGTGTACAGAGTGAGTGCTGTATCTAACAACCTGCACACACAGGAGGATATTAGGAAGAGGTGGTATGACCCGCGGGAGAGTAGGTTCCTCGGCCTCCAAATGTCACCTGGAGGCCTACAGGACTGGTGGTAGTTATCCCATCCACCCATCACATCTATTTCTCTGTGAGGAGTTGGTCTTGCAGATTCTACATCCCGAAGGCTTGACAGGAATCCCCGGTGGAGAGGAGAGTGGTAAATTGCACTTAGCAATGTCTCAACAATCACAAATGGATCTCTGCCCTTAGGTTAGATGTTTAAAATGGTACAACACCCTTATCTAAAAAGATATACCTAAACTTGAACCTACAAAATATCTTGTCTCATACCAATTACTAGCGTCATGGCTATATCTCTCTTTTTAAAATTTGCAATATGTTTTGTAAGATTGTGTGAGGTTCCCCAAGGATTAATCCTTGCATTTGTTTAGTCCCTTGCTTTCTATCAATGTATGTTGTTGTTCTCCCAAAACACAGGTACAACACTCCATCCATTTACACGTGAAGGTGTACTGATTCTAAGTGGTATTTTCACCTATTCATATCATACTCATTTGTGTGTACATGTTGTAAATGTGTGTTTATTTCAAGTACAGTTATTGAAATGGATATGTGTAACTCACTTTTTAACAACTATTGTCTATGGTGTCAACAGATGAGTACAACTAACATGATGCCCTGTTTTTGTGTCTGCAAAACAATAGTGCAATGTAATACTTCCATATGTGCACACATTTCAAAACATTTGTGCATTTAACAGTTGCCATGTCATTCTATTGGATGAAAATATCAGTTATTATGTACCCCATGTTGACATCTTCGCATAGCTACATGAAGGTGATGTAAATGCTCAAATAATTCATAGTCTGTTGAATCTAAGATTTCTATCATGTGATGTGGCATGCTGAACAGAAGTGGTCACTGCACACAATGTACTTTGCTCTGTCCATGTGATGACCAATGCCAGTTTATTATTAAGTTGAACCACAGTTTGTGTAATGTTTTGTAGCCTGCTAGGCCTTGGAATGGTCCAATACTGTAATCCACTCACCACTGTGCTGTGTTGAATGTCTGGTACATGTAATGTACAAATACTGGAATAACAGTTTGCATTTCAGGACATCTCTACAACATCATCACCAGCGTTTGCATCTGTGTAAATCAGCCTGCATGTGTAAATCAATGAAAACTACACAAAGGCCTAATCATTCTATTAGTCTGATTCTATTTTTAGGTTGTCCCATTAGTAGCTAAAGACACAAAGGAGGTACAAACCAGATTATAATTTCATATTGTGTCCTTTCTTCTTAGGTGCAACCCCCGAGTGAGTGTATCACCCTCCGCCACTCAAGACACCTCCACTCCAGACCAGGATCAAGCCTTCAGTGAGGAGCCTACTCCTGTAAGTCTGGGTGATCAGGAGCAGCCTGGTCCATCTGGTAGGCCATACTGCTCCAGTGAGTTGCACTCGGCCCACACCCACATGTCCCACTTCAGCTGCAACTACACCTCAGCATCAGGTTTCTCCACTTCCTGTGTACCGAAGAACTACACACCAATCTTGTGCCCCCAGTCCTGACTGCTATTGAGACAACACCAAACTGCAGCCAGTTGTGCCAGGGTCCTGAGGGATGGGGCACACTGCCTCCAGGGTACAGGGCAGTGGGATAGGCATTGTGGGAGGGAATCAGTGTAGCAGGAAAGTGAGGTCACTGGTGCTTTTATCAGCTAGACCACCATTGACCGAGGCTTAGGAGCAATACAAGAGTCTAAAGACATGATGGGCCAGGTGGTTACTGAGTTCAGGAAGATCAGAAGGTGCAGAGAGAGCTCATGTTAGAAATATGCAACCACAATGACAAAATGAGTTCACTGACTGACATGTATCACCACATGTGCATGGCTTTTCCCATGTCACCTTCCCCTGTCTGTGGTCCTTCCACACCTGGACCAAGTATACCAATGCTTCTCCTGCTCCAGCCCCTGCACCTGTGCCCCCTCTCGTCCCGGAGGGGGCAGTCATGTGTACTACCAGGAGAGGATGGCAAGACATAAACCAACACCTCCAGGAGATGCAGATCCTATTTCATCTAGTGTGTCTAGCATTCACTCTGTGGAATATTTCAGGAACATATTTACCTTTTTTGAGGACAGTTGTATTTTGTACATTGGACTCAAACCGTTTTTTGTCTCTACTACTATACTTTCATCCACTATGATAGACATTTTTTATTTAATTTTCTTATTATTTGAAACACTTCTGTTTTTTTGTTTCAAATGATTTGCACATAAACTACAAGACTGTTATTGCATTTATTGTAGCATTTCATTTTTCATGGTCTGTCTTCCACCATCGTTTTTTTCAAATCTTTAAAACAATTATTTACGAAGTAAAAATAAAAAATCACAAAGCGGTAATGTGTTATCTAGGTCATTCAAACAAAACAAATAAAATTCCCAATGTTTTCGTAACAGACAGATGTAGGTCACAAGTCTTTGACAGAATCAGAGCAGAGTATCACAAACCATGCATAACACCAATAGCCTGTGCCATTTAGAGGTGGAAGCTCCACATCCTAGACACCATGGAAGAAAGAGAATATTGATTGGGATAAAATTGAATAGGCAAGCTATCATTGATGCAGGACCTCAGCTGGAGCCATAAATCCTGCCCTCAGAATAGGAATCCTACATCAATAATGCTATTAGTCTACATCATGGGAAGTAACATAATGTGAGGCCTCATGACCATTATAGGACACTGTGGCAGTATCTGGTGCGATGACATGACCACCATTCAGTGGTGTGCTAAAAACAATTCTATCAGCTATGAAGAGATACATCAACAGCCACCTGCGCTGAATTCAAATTGATGATTTAGCCAATGTGAAATAAGAACAGCATGCTATGGCCTGACATATACATGTGGTTTGAGCAAGTTAAGTGGCCCTTGTTGCCTTGATGGCAACATCACACAGAAAACAGGCCTGAAACAATCTCCTGAACTTCCATTCAATCACATTTCAGGTTGTCTCTGTACAAGATCTGTCCATCCCAAGTAGTGTCTATCCCAGGATCAACACATGTTCACTTTGTACTTTCCAACAGCAACATATCACTGTAAATGTCACAACTTTGAAATGTCCGAATGAAGATGACAAAGTGAAGGACAGTGAAACAGAATAACAAGGGATAATTAATGAATTCACATATTCAATTTGACTCAAATGACAAGCTAGGAGGACACATATACGTAGCACAAGCAAAGTTAATCTATGTCAATAAACACAGTAGTTAATGTAGGGAAACACTAATTAACTAATATATTTACCATGGACTTTCCTGAACTGACCATTCCTACCAAATTACGATGGCAAACTGATATGTTCCCTATGTCACAAGTTGTTCTGACACTGGAGGTTGCAATATGCAAAATTAAACTTACACTCAGGTGGGCGATAACATTTTGATATAGGTCAATTTCTTCTTCTTGACCACTGTCATCTTCATAGGTCATTTCAACATCGTCACCCCGGTGGCTCTTTACGTTCACCCTCCTCTGCGACTATTGGGCTGGTCCGTCACGATGCGATGTTGTGCAGCATGCAGCAGAAAAACCGTGATGTGTCACACCTTTTTGGGTGAGTAGAGGAAGGCTCCACCAGTCTTGTCCAGGTACCTAACCTTGGCCTTGAGGAGCCCAAAAGCCCCCTCTATTGGCCTCCATCTTCTTCCCTGGGCCTCACTGAAGCGGACTTTCCCTGACGTTGTTGGATTCTTCAGTGGTGCTAATCATCATGGTCTGTTAGGATATGCTGATTCTCCTACATGGAAGCAACATATCAATAGATTATTATCATATCAAGCCATTATACCTTCCTAAACTAGAATTCAGGCAAATTATCCTCAAGGCATATTGTACTTACCAAAAAGCCAGGACCCCTCCAGTCCAAGTTCTGACATTTGCAGGGGTATGGTGCTGTTCTGTAGTACAAATGACTCATGTGTTGACCCAGGAAAGTGGGCACACACACTTAAGATGAATGCATCCAGTAAGCAGACAACTTGCAGAGTGATGGAAGTTCTTCTGACTGTGGTAGACCTGTTCACTTGTGTGTGGTGGCACCAAGGAAATATGTGTGCCATCTATTGCTCCAACCACATGTGGTAGTTCACCCAAAGTATAAAATTCTCCATTCACAGAGGCCAAATCCTGTTGTCATGGGAACGGTATGTATCTGTTGATGTCTCTCAGCATTGAAGAAAGGACTTCTTGTAGCACACCACTGAGAGTTAGTTGGGACATGCCCCCAGATATTGTCACAGTGTACTGAAAAGAGCCAGCAGCCATAAAATGAAGTACTGCTATGAGTTTCACTATTGGTGTTATTGCTGTTATATTCCTATTGTGAGGCAGGAAATCAGGCTCTAATTGGTGGCACAAATCCAGGATAGTTTGCCTATTTCAATGGATCTTCTTATTGACATCCTTTTCTTCCATGGTGGCAAGGTCTGGAAATGGCCAGAAGACCTAATGCTGTTGTCTCCTACCAATGCCTGGGTTCAAAGTTCTTCATGTGTGGAAAAGAAAATATCACCTTAAATGGTCACACCAACCTTTGATGCCCAACACACATCTTAAGTCTTGATAACATTAGGAATATCATTGTGTCATGCGTGTACACACATTATCACATTTTTTTAACTTAAAAACTAAGTTTTAAACTCATATGCAAATAGTACATTTGTAATATATTATTTGCACTTAATTTTTTTACATTTGTTTTAAAGAATACCATCAATTGAGGTATTACTTCTCCCACTGCACTATCGCTGTCAAGCACAGACATGGTTCACTTTTTAATGTGTCATATTTTGCCAAAAACAGTGTTGTTCATATCTGACATTTGTATAGTCACTAGCCTCCATTTTGAGTTCTGGTGATACCCTACCAAGTGTGAAGACTATGCACGAAAGTCAATGGATGTGCCTGTCTCTGTCACTGATTGCATCCGCTGTGTACTTGTACGTGATATATTGAAAAAAAACTCACTTGCCTCCTGGGGGTCCATAAGCAGCACTCCCTACATTGCTGGAAAAGGTGGGAGGACCTCCGACACTAGACCCGAAAGTCAGCGAAAGGCCAGCTCACCCAATTCTCCCAATAATCCAAGCAGGTGCACCGTACCCTGACCCCCCTAAAGGCCTGCATTCTTGCTGTGGCATACTCGGAGCTTGAGGGGCACTGAGGGCCCCAAAGCAGAATGAAAGGGGTAAGATATTGTCTGTAGGTATTTTTGTTGTTTAACCTTTTTTATTTCTAGCATTGTCATATGGCTTCAACATGATGGTTGACACACATCCAACTTGTGGCGTATATGTTCATCAGACAGTGCTTTACTACGTTTGGTTTATTGGTTTGTACTAAAGGGTGCCACTAGATTCCTCATCACAAGCCAAGTACTGTTCTGAGCAGACACATGGCTGCATGGGAACAAAGGGTTGCCTGCATTTTCTGTGTACAATGAGGGACAGTTGCATCAAACATGCCTCATTTGTGGATTGGGTCACGGGTGATGCTCCATCACAAAAGTGGATATGTAATGTAAGCACTATAACTGGCGATATGGCAAAATGCACACCTATGATACACCTAATGTATGAGACTTGACATTGATAAATTGGTGCTATGACAACATGATAATGAACATCTAAAGCAAAAGAAATGGAAGTGTGTACAATGACATCATCCCTTATCTGAAACATGTTTGAAATCTGTTTTCACAACAAAATTCTAGTCAGTTTATGTGAACAGTAGCAGATTGTCATAAAACCTTAGTTCATCACAAATATGCATATAAGCCAGTATGTGTTAACACAAAATGAATTTGTATGCCAAGCTGTATTGATTGCGACAGACAGGAATAGGTCCACATTGGTGGGAAAGTTACACGTACACCAAATAACATTTTGGTGTCCGTAGTACTGTCCAGATGGGAAATCAATGATGGGGAGAAACGTGGTAATTAAAGGGGCATTTGAAGATGGAATGTTAGATCACATAGATGTTGTGGTATTCCATGTTGAAAAGTCAATATCCAGCCCAAAACCTGATCCTTCGGGAAATGAGAATACATCTGAGCTCTGTACTGCAGTGGGTTTGAAAGGTTTCAAGGATTATGGGCCACATTATGATTTAGACAAGCAGAGGCCAATACCACCGCACTGTCTGTGCCACCAGTACCCTTGGAATGTGCACTGTCGCCATAGCAGACAGCGCGCATTTCGAGTGTGCTGATAGAGGGGGCCACAGCTCTGCTCACAACAGATGCGTGGGCAGTGCAGGTGCAAGCGTATGGCCCAGTCTCTGTCTTTCTTGAAAGGCAAGTTGTGATCAGCACGGCAGTGGCAACATCGACACAGCCATGTTTAACCACGACTTGCATCACCGCCAACGCATCAGGACCCACCATCCTGGAGGTGCGGTCATCTGACTGCCAGCATCCTAATCTGGCGGTCAGACCGCCAAGGATGCAGCAGTTGAACCACCACTGAAGGATACACCGTACTCGTAATCAGGTCCTCATGCTGTTGAAGCCCTTTGTCATGGTAAGAACTACAAGTGGATAAGAGACAAAGGCATACAGGATGTAGAATCTAACATGGGGAATTTCTAGACTTTGAGCAACTGTTGTGTGATCAAAGCTCATGTTCAACTGTACTTTCACAGATACATTCAAACTGTTGTCTCTGTGTTTTCAGCATCATTTGGGGAAGGTGAAGGTGACAGGGGCATTGTCAGGAGGGAGGAAGCTGGCCACTGTGGCCTGGCTGCGGAAACAATAGACATCGAGGGACCTAGTTGCATGGAAGGTGAGGAGACTGGCACGGAGGCCAGCAGTGACTCAACATCTTCTTCGGAGACCTCCAATGAAGACCAGTCCTTAGTGGTGGCAGACCCTGGAGCGACAGTTACACTTGCATTGTCGCTCGCCACCCATTATGATCTCCACCCTCCCTGTTGCTCCCTCCCAGTTGACTGTAGCCGCTTCCCCTAAAAGGAGTGGGGTCACCATTGCTGTAGTCACCTACCCCTCATCCTGGTGTCCCAGGCTAAGCTCAATGATGGGGCTGTAGATCTTTTGCAGACTATTGCTGTAGGCCCTCCAGGGGCTGAGTGGCTAGAACACCCAGATGATAGCTTACCTGAATGGCATTCATACAGCAGTCATTCCAGGGTCTGGTCTCCTCATTGACCACAGCTTCCCACACTCCCCAACCTTGTGCCCCAGCTCTCACCCCTTCCCCATACAAATCCCCTCTACCCGGCCCTATCTAGAGTACACACACACATTTACATGCACAGACACCAACACACACAGTCAGTGCATCTTCACATACACACAAGCACAACCAAAAATACACACACATGCTGACACCACATACTCCACCACAACCATAAGCATACCCACAGTCACCACACTCACAACACAGACATTGGCACTCACCACCAGCACACCCGCAGTCAGCATTCCCACAACAGCACAAACACCCACACAAAGCACCAGTGCACCTGGAGTCGGCACACCCACCACAATACAAACACCCATACACAACACCAGCACACACGCAGTCAGCACACCCACCATGGCACACACATGCACCAGCACACCCACAGACATCACAACAACACATACGACTTCCACAACAGACACATTCACATACACTAAACATAAACACCCACACTCACCATCACAACAGACACCCAGTAAAAAACAGAAAGCAAAACAAAATGCGCATACACACGACCCACAGGCTCCCACTCCTTCAACAGACACATGCACATCATTTACTACCACTCTCTCTCTCTCTCTACCTCCCAACCCAAACTCCATGCCAACCAACCTATCCATTTCCCAAGGAAGACCTTCTTTTTGCCCTAACACAGACCCCTTCCACACCCCAAATCTCTGCTCTCAATATTCTGTCCACCCCTTCCACATCTCAAACCACCACTTTCACATCCCAGACCACCTCTCGCAAACATAAATCCACCCCTCCCCAAATGTCTTTCCACCCCTTCCTCATCCCAAACCACCCTTCTACATCCCAACCCAACCCACCCCTTCCAAATCCCAACCCACCCTTCGAAACCTACGTCTCCCAAACCCGAACCCAACCCCACTCCTCTCAAACCCAAGGACCCACACTCCCAGTTACATAATTTAGGTGCCTGCTCTCTTCCTCCTCATAGCTACCCCTTCCAGAGGAGGTTTATTTTGGCAGTGACATTATAAGGCAAGTTGTGGGCATGCACCCACAATATGGACTACTGCCCTAGTGCCTTTGGTTTTTCTGTGCAGTTGCATTTAATTTACTTATGAGAGAGTTACCTCATTTCTATAAACCATTTTTATTTTGAGAATACCTTTGCCCTGCCCTTATTTATTGATTATTACTAATTGTTTGCTGATGTTGTTATTTCTGTTAATGTATGAACTATGCATTTACTCTCATTTGTGACAGTGATAACCAAAGGTTGTATATATTAGAAATGTTTTAAATGCACATATTAGTGTTGTATATTTGTGATGGATATGTTAATTTTGGTGCAAGCGTTCTTCTTGTTACTGGACACGTATACCAAAATGATATGTGTTATTGTGACTGGAGAATGCATGTGTGTTTATTTTGACATGATGTGTCAATGATATGCACATATGCAGTACATAGGGAACCTGGCACTTTAACCCCTTAGCTGCTGGGCCTTTTCCCCCCCAGTGCTGAGCCCTTTTTTGGCTATTTGGGGTAGTTCGCGCTTAGGGCTTCATAACTTTTTGTCCACATAAGCTAACCACGCCAAATTTGCGTCCTTTTTTTCCAACATCCTAGGGATTCTAATGGTACCCAGAGTTGGTGGTTTCCCCTGGAGGAGACCAAGAAAATAGCCAAAATACAGTGAAAATTTTGTTTTTTCCAAAAAAATGGGAAAAAAGGGCTGCCGAAGAAGGCTTGTGGTGTTTTCCCTGAAAATGCCATCAACAAAGGGTTTCTGGTGCTGAAATCACTATCTTCCCACCTTTCAGGAACGGGCAGACTTGAATCAGAAAACCAAATTTTTCAACACAAATTTGGCATTTTACTGGGACATACCCCATTTCTACTATATTTGGTGCTTTCAGCCTCCTTCCAGTTAGTGACAGGAATGGGTGTGAAACCAATGCTGGATCCTGGAATGCTAAACATTTCTGAAAACTAGACAAAATTCTGAATTCAGCAAGGGGTCATTTGTGTAGATCCTACAAGGTTTTCCTACAGAAAATAACAGCTGAAATAAAAAAATATTGAAATTGAGCTGAAAACAACAGCCATTTTTCTTTATGTTCTACTCTGTAACTTTTTCCTGCGATGTCAGATTTCTGAAAGCAATATACCGTTTTGTCTGCTGGACTCTTCTGGTTGCGGGGATATAAATGGCTTGTAGGTTCATCAAGAACCCTAGGTACCCAGAGCCAATAAATGAGCTGCACCCTGCAGTTGGTTTTCATTCTATACTGGGTATACAGCAATTCATTTGCTGAAATATGAAGAGTGAAAAAGAGGTATCAAGAAAACCTTTGCATTTCCAAAATGGGATCAAGATAAGGTTTTGAGGAGCAGTGGTTATTTGCACATCGCTGAATTCCGAGGTGCCCATACTAGCAAGTGAATTGCAAGCATTTCTCAAATAGACGTCTTTTTTACACACTCTCTTATATTTGGAAGGAAAAAATGTAGAGAAAGATAAGGGGCAATAACACTTGTTTTGCTATTCTATGTTCCCCCAAGTCTCCCGATAAAAATGATACCTCACTTGTGTGGGTAGGCCTAGTGCCCGCGACAGGAAATGCCCCAAAACACAACATGGACACATCCTATTTTTTTTATAGAAAACACAGCTGTTTTTTCCAAAGTGCCTACCTGTAGATTTTGGCCTCTAGCTCAGCCGGCACATAGGGAAACCTACCAAACCTGTGCATTTCTGAAAACTAGAGACCTGGGGGAATCCAAGGAGGGGTGACTTGCGGGGCTCGGACCAGGTTCTGTTACCCAGAATCCTTTGCAAACCTCAAAAAGTGGCTAAAAAAACAAGTTTTCCTCACATTTCGGTGACAGAAAGTTCTGGAATCTGAGAGGATCCTCAAATTTCCTTCCACCCAGCGTTCCCCCAAGTCTCCCGATAAAAATGATACCTCACTTGTGTGGGTAGGCCTAGCGCCCGCGACAGGAAACGCCCCAAAGCGCAACGTTGACACATCCAAATTTTTTGAAGAAAACAGAGGTGTTTTTTGCGAAGTGCCTACCTGTAGATTTTGGCCTCTAGCTCAGCCGGCACCTAGGGAAACCTACCAAACCTGTGCATTTCTGAAAACTAGAGACCTAGGGAAATCCAAGGAGGGGTGACTTGCGGGGCTCGGACCAGGTTCTGTTACCCAGAATCCTTTGCAAACCTCAAAAAGTGGCTAAAAAAACTAGTTTTCCTCACATTTCGGTGACAGAAAGTTCTGGAATCTGAGAGGATCCTCAAATTTCCTTCCACCCAGCGTTCCCCCAGGTCTCCCGATAAAAATGATACCTCACTTGTGTGGGTAGGCCTAGCGCCCGCGACAGGAAACGCCCCAAAGCGCAACGTTGACACATCCAAATTTTTTGAAGAAAACAGAGGTGTTTTTTGCGAAGTGCCTACCTGTAGATTTTGGCCTCTAGCTCAGCCGGCACCTAGGGAAACCTACCAAACCTGTGCATTTCTGAAAACTAGAGACCTAGGGGAATCCAAGGAGGGGTGACTTGCGGGGCTCGGACCAGGTTCTGTTACCCAGAATCCTTTGCAAACCTCAAAAAGTGGCTAAAAAAACAAGTTTTCCTCACATTTCGGTGACAGAAAGTTCTGGAATCTGAGAGGAGCCACAAATTTCCTTCCACCCGGCGTTCCCCCAAGTCTCCCGATAAAAATGATACCTCACTTGTGTGGGTAGGCCTAGCGCCCGCGACAGGAAATGCCCCAAAACAGAACGTGGACACATCACATTTTTTCATAGAAAACAGTGCCTACCTGTGGATTTTGGCCTCTAGCTCAGCCGGCACCTGGGGAAACCTAGCAAACCAGCACATTTTTGAAAACTAGAAACCCAGGGGAATCCAAGATGAGGTGACTTGTGGGGCTCGGACCAGGTTCTGTTACCCAGAATCCTTTGCAAACCTCAAAATGTGGCTAAAATAACACGTTTTCCTCACATTTCGGTGACAGAAAGTTCTGGAATCTGAGAGGAGCCACAAATTTCCTTCCACCCAGCGTTCCCCCAAGTCTCCCGATAAATATGATACCTCACTTGTGTGGTTAGGCCTGGTGCCTGCGACAGGAATAGATCACACAACGGTCAATGTTGGTCCTTACGTGAGGCAGCTGTTGACCCTGGGGTGATCCATTCCTGACACAGGCACTAGATGTAGGCACTCAAGTGGGGTAGTGTTTTTATAAGGACAGGTGAGGAGTCACTGGGTGGTAGGAATGTTGTGGATCCCAGCATATTCCTGTAGTTTGTGTGACAGAAATGCGAGAAAAATAGAGGTTTTTTTCAACATTTCAGCTTTGCAGGGTATTCTGGGTAAGAAAACTTTGGGGAATCCACACAAGTCACACCTCTGTGGACTCCCCCAAATGTCTAGTTTCCAGAAATGTTTGGGTTTAGTGTGTTTCTCTATATGGCCGCCGAATCCAGGACCAAAAACACAGGTGCCTGCCTTACAAAACCAGTTTGTTTTGCCATAGACATTTTTGATGTCTCCACAATATGATTTGGGTGGTGGAATTTGGGGCTGAACTAAATTGGTGAGCTCCCAAGAGAGCACTCTCTCTCTGCTTGCCGCCGCATTCACCTGCTCTCTGGGTTGGCCTAACCCACTATTACCCAGTTGCACGAATAGCTTGCGAAGGGACAGCAGGACTGTCCTCATCATCTTCCTCATAATGTACTGGAAGAGGAGTTTTCGAATGGGACTCCTCTGACTGAAAAATCACTCCCAGAGTCTGCGCCATTATCCTATCCCTCAGATGGTGTCTCAGTATCTGATGTCTCAGTCTCTGATCCTATGTCAGAGCGGTCCTCTATAACCCGAGTGCAGGCAGCAGTCATCCATCAAGATGCCATCTCTGCTATTGGCTAAACTGTTGCTCTAAAACACTAGCCTACGTAGACAGTCACAAAATCGATGGTGTGTGTGAGATACGTGCAACAGTAGAGGCCACCTTACCTGCGCTTCTTCCCTCAATCAGCACGTACTTTCAAGACACTCAAAAAACACCTTGTCACATACCATTCGTCACAGTCTTTAGCACCTCCTGCGCCCAGTCCAACAATCATTATTGGTGCTCCCACTCCCTCCTCCTCGGATTCCCTCATTACCACCCAGCAAAAGTGCCCTTCATCTCTCCATAGACTTTACTAATGTACTCAGCTATTTACATAAAATACAGATGTGCTCTTTGCAGTAGGCATATAAACCTTCTGCGCTTCTTTATGGCACTAAAACTGCCACTAGACAAGTCGGACCCTTTTCCACCCAGGGAAACCACACACATATTGACAAAAGTGATATATATATGACAGCCAACCACCTGAAACTCAACTCAAGCAAAACCGAAATAATCCTCTTTGGCCCACACAAAAACACCTGGGACCCCCCATGGTGTCCCACCACGCTAGGCCCTACACCCACCCCCGCCAACCACGCACGCAACCTCAGCATCATCCTAGACTCCTCCCTCTCGATGACCCAACAAATCAACGCTCTTACCTCCTCATGCTTCAACAAACTCCGTATACTGAAAAACATTCAAATGGATCCCCACAGAGACCAGAAAAACTGTCACTCACGCACTCATCAGCAGCAGGCTTGATTACGGAAACGCCCTCTACGCCGGCACCACTCTAAAACTCAAGCGCAAACTACACGCATCCAGAACTCAGCAGCACGACTCATCCTCGACCTCCACCGACACGAACACATCTCTCCACACCTCAAATCCCTCCACTGGCTCCCCATTGACAAAAGGATCACCTTCAAGATCCTCATCCTCGCACACAAATCACTCCACAACACAGGCCCTGCCTACCTCAACGAGAGTCAACTTCCACACCCCCACACGAAACGTCCGCTCAGCTGACCTCTCTCTCGCCTCTGTCCCCCCCATCAAACACACCACCACCGGGGGCAGATCCTTCTCCTACCTTGCACCCAAAACCTGTAACGCACTCACAACCCACCTTCGCAAGACCCAAAACCTACTTCTTTTCAGGAAGGGCCTCAAAACCTGGCTTTTTGAACAGTGAACCTCCCAGCCCTTTTCCCTCCCCCCGCCCTCCACCTCCCCCCAGCGCCTTGAGACCCTCACAGGTGAGTAGCGCGCTTTATAAATCTCTTTGATACAGATCTACCTCTATATATATATATATATATATATATATATATATATATCTACATAGATATATCTATAGATATATCCATGTACCTAGATATATCTATCTACATAGATATATATAGATATATACATATATTTTTTTTTAGTTGTTGTATGGTTTCCTTGGGGGCCAAAATGGCCCCCAGGGAAACCCTACAACATCTAAAAAAAGAAATTGCCCCCACAGGGGGTCACCCTGCCCACGGGCGACCCCCTGTCATTTCATTTTTTTTTTTTTCATTGTTTTTTTTTGGAGAAAAAAAAAAAATCCCCTGGGGGGGGGCGCGATCGCGCCCCCCCCCCCAGGGGGCCCCTACCTTTTTTTTAAAAAAAAAATTATGCCGGGGGGGGCGGGCCGTTTTCCGGGGGGGGCCGCCCCCCAAAAGTGAAATCACTGGTGTCTAGCTGTGCTGCGATCGGGGGCCAGGAAACACTTTCAGAAGGCCTCGTAAGAAAGGGGAGACTCTCCCGAACGTGTAAAAGGCCGTTTTCCCCATCAAAGCAGGAAGCGGCCGTAAGGCTGCTTCCTGCTTTGATGGGGAAAACACCTTTGCAACGTCAGCGCGCCTCGTGGTGCGCTGACGTCACAAAGGGGCGGGTGGGGGGCAGGGGGAGACACGGTAGCTTCCGTGTCTCCCCAGGGAAGTAAAAAAAAAATAATAAAATCCTCGGGTGCGACGCACCCGAGGATTTATTAATGCCTTTCCTGGTGTCGGCCACTGGTCGTGACCCGCACCAGGGAGGGTGTGTGGGCGTCGGCCAGTGGCCGACGCCCGCACCAAAGCGGTTAAAGTTAAATGACTTCTAATATTTATCACATACTGCACACAAAAACAAAACATGTGACCTTCATACATCTCTGCCATGTTTGCAGTTTAGAGGTGATATTTGGTAGTACATTCTGTGTACACCCACCTGTAGTATGTTGTAGAGCAATTTATACATTATCATGGGATTGAGTAGTTCCTATTGGGTATACTGTTTCTGTTTATGATTTTGAATTTATTGGGAAATTATTGTACACACCTGTGTGGACACACTTCTATTTATGTTTACCGTGACTTTTTGTGCAGTTGTCCACTGCAATGAAGGCAGATAGTAACAAATTGGTGGGTGCTACTAATATTTCAAGGTGAGTTATGATACTATTTTCTAAGTACAACATTGCACACAAATGCATTCTGAAGCATTATGGTGTTGTTTGCAAAATGTTTTTACCCATGCATGGATCCAGGTGTGGAGGTTAAGCCAGCATACTTGCATCAGTGGGAATACACATCATGATTGGCTCAGCGGGAAAAGGGGCTGGAGTCCTACCAGCTGCCGCTTTAGCCTATGGTACCATCAACATGGGTAGAGATTCTTGGCAGTGACAGTGGACCCTCGGTGGTCTTTCATCTTTGCTCCCGCTAACATCTAAATAGGGTGGGTGGAAAGTAATGGTGGTGGACGGGTTTTCAGATAGAAAATTTACTGCAGGATGGGTACCGCCAAGATCTAATTCGGCCCCAAGAGAGGCATCCGACTGCCAGCTTCGAGAATCACTGTAATTAATTTGCACTATTTTGCCCAAAGAGGCTATAATCTTCAGGCCCAGGCATCTGATATGGGAAAGAGTTAGGAGCACATCATAATGCAATGGGGCAAACTGCATGCTTTAGTGTGAGGCAGTGTTATCCCAACTGTTTCCAAGCATCAGATATAGGCCCTCATTATGACATCGGCTGTAAATTCTGCTTACTGCCATGCTGGCTGCCGCCAACCTACCGTGGCAGACATTCACTCACCATATTATGACACACACATCAATCCGTCACTATTCAGCCACATACACAATTCCACCACACCAAAGGTCAGTGATAAACTGGCGGTATCGAAACTCACACAGTTACGCCTACAGAAATACTCTCACCACATTATGACCCATGAATCACCATGGCGGACATTCAAAACGGTAAACCATTGGCGGTACATACTGCTGCGCTCAAAATACACACACACATACAAAACGACACCACATTGGACAATTCAAACTACACACACCTGACACCCATAAACACACCACACCCACGCTACTATAAAACACACACCCACATCCCCTTACGAATACCAACCATTGGCACGAGACAGATACCACAACCACAGACAAAACCAGACCCACACATCACCAACACCTATACACCATCCACGCACCATACATCACAAACCCCAAAACATCACCCTATACCCCCTCACCCATACAACTCACACAACACCCATGGGACCACAAAGACACCGCCGATTCTCAGAGGAGGAACTAAGGATCATGGTGAAGGAAATCATCCAGGTAGAGCCACAGCTTTTAGGATCACAGCTGCAGCAGATATCCATTGCTAGGAAGAAGGAGCTATGGTGGAGAATCGTGGACAGGGTGAACACCTTGGGAAAGCATCCAAGAAGAAGGGACAATATCAGGAAGAGGTGGAACGACCTATGGGGGAAGGTACGTTCCATAGCAGCAAGGCACCAACTCGCTGTACAGAGGACTGGTGGTGGACCCTCACCTCATCCCCCATAACTAACAACATGGGAGGAGTGAGTCTTGGCAATTATGCATCCTGAGGGCCTGGCAGGAGTAGCAGGAGGACTGGACTCTGGTAAGTTAACTCTCTATTACTATCACCTCCTTACCTGCATGCCAAAAAAAATACCCCAACCCTCACTCCCATCGCTCCACCACCTCCCACACACCCCACCATCACATCGCACACATCCCAATGCCTAGCCTTGCATGTACCACCAATGCATGGACACCACTCACAGCCCTGCATGGACACCTATCACTAAAACATGCACACTAGAGAGAATCAGCTAGCCCACCACATACCAACTCACACAAGTGAAAGCTGCCAGGGCAAATACAACCATAGAGGGCAATCCACTGATGCACAATATGTCACACACAGAAACAATAACACTGCATTTACATCCCCACAGGTACCCCAGCCAATGGCAGTGGAGAAGAGGTGCCAGCAATATCCAGTCCCCCCATAGAAGAGGCCCCCAGTGATGACAGCAACTCTGGTCGCCTGGATCTGGATGACCAAAATGGCCCATCAGGGACCTCCGGACAGTCGGTAACCCACCCACAGTCACACACCACCACAGAACCTCCCTCCTTAGGAAACACCACCACAGCACCCACCCAGCGTACCCATACCTCTGTCCCCAGGACACATCAATCAGCAGTGTGCCCAACTGTACAGGGACTCCAGGCCACACCTCGCCCCAAGACAATCAGGGACCTGGGGTCAGTGGCAGTGGGCACACCGTTCAGGGGACAGAGGCACAGGTCAACAGGGACACTGGGAGAACTGCTGTGCACTAGTGGTAGGAGAGGATCAGAGAACCGACTCTCCAGGAGGCACTCTCTGAAATCCTGGGAGCCTACTAACATTCCCAGGACACAATGGGCCAGATCCTTGACAACGTGCAGGAGAACAGGCGGCTGCAGGAGGGACAGTATCAGGGGATCAGGGAGGACTTGCAGGCTATTAAAACCACTCTGATCGCCATAGCAGGGGTGCTGGCAGACAAGGCCAACATCATGAGGGAGGCAAGAGCACACCAGCGGGTCCCTACCACTAGCCAGTCCATTGACCAGCTCTCCACTTCTGCTGCCGCCAGTGGGCAGGAGGCCCCGCCACAGGACCCACAGGCCACCAGCATCCCTCCCCCTGCAGAAGGTGAACCACCCTGCAAACGTTCCCTGTGACCCAGACAGAAGCCAGATACACTTGCCAAGACCACCACCAGGAAATGAGACTCTCCTGATTGACCCACTTGTGTCCCACTCAATCACCTTGTCCACCTTGAAACGCTGTTGCTCCCCTTCCAATGGCCACTTTTACACTGCACCTGGGCTACAAACAGACTTGAATAATACCCTAGACTTTCCTCCTTCATCACCTCATTCCATTGCACCCTCCCCTAAATTTGTTAGCACTAAAATAAACACCCTTGAACACAACTCGACTACTTGTATTTCATGTGTTGAAAATGTGTATTTATATAAGCAGTTATATCCATTGCAAATGAACTGTACATTGTGAAAGCATATAAATAATGACCTTTAGCTGGCTGTAGTCAACACATCAGTACACAATTGTCATAGCACCAACATCTGTAAAATGATAAACAATAAGTGACAGCAAGTAGAGGTAAAAGGACGTTAAAGCCATCATGCCACAGCCACACAGAATACACCAATAGTCATAGAAATGTGAAGTTGCACTGTCTTACCTGTGTGTCATTGAAAGTACTGACGGATAACTGATGTTCTGTTGTCCTCATCCTGGTCCTACCCCAGTACGGACAGCTGTATGGGCTTCCAGACCAACAGGTGAGTACACTTTGGCCACGATGCATGTGGCAAGGATGCATGGAGATGTGTGTGCAAGCATAATGTAAGGGGGGTTGGAGGGTGGGGGGTAATGTCTTGTGGCGGTGTACATGTTGTGCTCTGGGCTATGTGTGTGCCAGTGGTGATGGAAGAGGGTATGGTGGACCATTTGTGTGACAGGCTGGTCTGTTTGTTTAATGGTGTTCTCCTGTCTGTATTGTCTCTGCAGGTCAGCACCCATCAAAAGAAGGGAATATGGTGTGCCATCGTCAAGGACGTTCCGACCATGGGGGACTAAGGCAGGCGGAGCACCCACTGTTGGAAACAGTGGGAGGACCTGAGACGATGGGCATGGAAGACCACAGAGGTCCAGCTGGGGATGGCCTCCCAACGAGGAAGGGGTGCCTGTCGGAACCTCACCCCCATGATGGCCCGCTTACTGGCAGTGGCCTACTCTGAGCTGGATGGGTGCTTGAGGTCATCATAGCAGCCACAAGGGAGTTAGTTCAGTGGGTATCAGTAAATCTTTTGGCTGGTGGGGTGGTATCCGGGTGGTGGATGTGTGTTAGTGGGTGACCCTAAGGCCAGGCCAGACATTGCAACGTGGGTCATCTGAAGTGTAATGGGTGTATGGCAAATAAAGGTGACCTAGCTTGTTGGCAGTCCATTTCAGCAAGGGCATCGTCAGTCCCAGGAGTGCTGCAGTTGGCGGTGTTTGGTCAACATCTTACCTTAGTGACTAGCCATATCACTGGTAGTGCAATGCATAGTGCCTATTCCCTGTGTGTGACTGTGATGTGTTTGCCAACAGTGGTGTTGGTAAAGCAAGTGACCCAGTGTTTCCTTTGTCTCTCTACCCCCCTTTCTTGTTTTGTCATCCTGTCCTTGTGTGCATTAGGATCATCTGGCGGAAGAGCAGGGGCACCGACGACAGAGGGAGCTGTATCCCACATGAGCCAGGAGGCAGAGTCCACTGACGCCAAGGGAACCAGTGGGACGGAGAGCGAGGGGAGCACCACGGCGTAGACTGGAGGAGACAACACAGACTCAGATACCTCCTCCGATGGGAGCTCCCTGGGTGTGGCGGGCACCTCTGTGACCACCCCAGCTGCAGGTACAGCCGCCACCCCCGTACCAGCACCGCCCTCCCAGCCGACCCTCAGCGAGTTTCTAGTGCCCGCTCATCCAGGAGGGTGGGCATCTCCTTCGCCGAGGCACCTCAGGCCCTGCCCCAGTGAGCCCTGCTGCCCTGAGTGAGGAGGCTATTGATCTCCTGAGATCCATCTCTGTAGGGCAGTCAACCATTGTGAATGCCATCAAGGGCATTCACGGTGGATTGGCAGCCCAGCAGAGATCGATTCAGGCTCTGGCCTCCTCTCTGATGGCAGCCATTGTCCCTGTTTCTACTGTTCCCCCTCCAACTTCCACTTCCCAGTCCTCAAATCCAACCCATCCCAGGCACACATACAGACGAGCATGCACACAAAACAAGACGCAAGAGTGGCACAGGCAAACACAAGCACCACACTTCATCCTACAAGCAGTCACGCAAACACCATACAATTGCAGACACGACAACATCCACTGCCTCCACTGTATCCCCCTCCTCCTCCTCCTCCTCTACCTCCCTCCCAGTCACATCCACACTCACACCTGCATGCACTACATCAATATCCTCTACCAGCATCACCACACCAAGCAGAAAATGCACAACACTGGCAGACAACTCCACAACAGCCATGCATGCGTCTCCTTTGTCCTCACCCACCATGTCTTTCTTCCTCCTAAAGGACACAAATGCAAGCACTCACATACCCAACAGCCATCCACCTCACATCAGCATACAGCCCATGCACCTGCACCCAAATCCAGCAGACATAAACCTCCAACAACCTCTCCCTCAACCTCTACTCCCATTACTCCTCCCTCCTCCCACCCCAATGTCCCTAAAAAGCTTTTCCTTTCCCAACTTGACTTCTTCCCTCCCCCTCTCCCCATCCTGCCCGTATGAGCAGGGTACCAAGGACACATCCCAGCACCTCAGCCAAACAGACCACCGGGACAGTGGTAGCAACACCTACTCATGGTGGTAAGGATACCACACCTCCATTGAAGAAGAAGAAGGAGACTGCACCACAAGGCAAGAAGGGGAAGGAGCCTGCACCAATAGGCAAGAAGGGGAAAGAGGCTGCTTCACCAGGCAAGAAGGGGAAGGAGCCTGCACCACCAGGCAAGAAGGGGAAGGAGCCTGCACCACCAGGCAGGAAGAGCCCATCCACCCCTGCCAGGTAGGGTAAGGGATCCACGCCCCATGTACTGGAGGAGATGAATCCCTCTATTCCAGCGGAGGCTGTCAGGGTGACACCTCCGCCACCACCAGCTGCCCGGGGTCCCCACCGAGCCGATGAATTGCAGCCATCAGATTGTGCAGAGGCTGCCCAGAGGTCTCCTCCATCCACCACCACACTGCAGCAATCAGAAAGTGCAAAGGCTGTCCAGGAGGCTCCTCCATCCACGACCGCACTGCAGCCATCAGAAAGTGTAGAGGCACCCCAGGAGGCTCCTACATCCACCACCACACCGCAGCCATCACTGCCAGTGTACACCATGTAGCCCACACTCCAGGGGCTGCTGTACGAGCTGCCCCCTCCAGAACCAGTGGGCAAGTCACCCACCTGACAGACTGTGGCCTTGCACTCCCCAGGACAGAGCAATGGGCAATGAGCCCCCTCCAGAACCAGTGGGTAAGTCACCCACCTGAGAGACTGTGGCCCTGCACTCCCCAGGACAGAGCAATGGGCATGGATCCCACCACAGAACCAGTAGGCAAGTCACCCACGTGAGAGACTGTGGCCTTGCACTCCCCAGGACAGAGCAATGGGGATGTTGTCCCGTCCAGAACCAGTGGGCTTGTTCTTGCATCCGGCTGAGGTGCCCTCCCCTTGAGGTGCCTGCCTATTTGCCTCATCCTGGTCCTACCCCAGTACGGACAGCTGTATGGGGTTCCAAACCAACAGGTGAGTACACTTTGGCCACAATGCATGTGGTAAGGATGCCTGGAGGTGTGTGTGCAAGCATCATGTAAGGGGGTTGGAGGGTGGGGGGTAATGTCTAGTGGCGGTGTACATGTTGTGCGCTGGGCTATGTGTGTGCCAGTGGTGATGGAAAAGGGTATGGTGGGCCATTTGTGTGACAGGCTGGTCTGTTTGTTTGCCCCTGCACTGTACTATGCAGATGTGGTCAGGATTCGAGTTGGGCCTTAGACTGTGCCCTTGGCCATGTGAGCCCTTTGAACATTGGACTGGGCAGTGTCCCTTTGTGTTCATGTGTGCATATCTGTTTCATTGACAAATCAAATTAGTTATTTAGATGTTGATCTGATTACAATCACTTTCGTCCATTCCTGTTGTCTTTGCATTAGTCTGCCATTTTTCGGGGACAAATTGTTTTTTGTGTGCGGCTGGACATGTGTGTGGTGTGTGTGTCTGGTGTGTGTCGTGTGTGTGTGTGTCACTCTCATTTTCCTCTCTACCTTGTGTGCTAGGCAACTGTTCTCAGAATCGTCATCTTCGTCTGAATTGGTGTTCCAGATGGAGCATTATTCAGAAGGTCATCGGAAAGACTTGCAGTTAGGGGTCCATGGTTGCGTTGTTCTTCCCTGTGTCTCCGATGGTGAGTCCTTTCGCTTCCGTGATGCGTTTCCACCAGGCCTTTTGATGGCATTGCTACCACCCCAGAAAAGGTGGCGGATTGATGTGTCTTAATATGGTGGGTGGTACTTGAGCTTCCGCCTGGCTTTTGTTGGCTACCGACGTGGTGAGTGTTGTTTCTGCCCTGGCAGTTGGTGTGGTACACTGGCTGTCTATGGGAGTTATCACCGCCATGGTCATAATTTGGTGGTACTTACTGCCAGCCTGTGGTATTACTTCCACTTTATCACTCACCACCAGGGTCGTGATGAGGGCCTTAGTCTGTTACACTAAGTATCCCACACAATGTTCTAATTTCATAATATTTCATATTTACAAACCCTCCTAACATGGATTGATACAGTTTCCTATCACCGAATACGAATTTCATTTTCCTGCTGATTTTACAAAGGGCCTTGTGCATACCTGCTTAACCCAATTATATTTCTAATAAAACCAGAGTTCTTACATATGGTGCAAATCTAGATAAAGTGGCAGTGCTTTTGCTTTAGACCTACATGTTTCAACAAGCCTGATGTCCTATATTACAATCATTCAATATAACTCTAAAAGCAATCAATTTGTAAACCCTTCATTCATCTAAGAAGATGCCATCTCTTGTTCAGGGGTTCACATACTGCATTTTATGAGGGCCCTGTAAGCCCCTGTAAAACCCCTTGTATTTCAATAAAAAATCGGCCTAGCTCATATGTTACATTCAAAAATCTCATATGTACTAGTAACTTAAGTGCTTGATCCTGATTTATATTATATTCCTTAAAAATTGGTTTAAAAAACTTCTTAGGCACATCTAAAAACCAAAAACAATCCAATAAAATATGTTGGGCACTACATTTTTGTTGTAGGCCACAAGTACATAGACCCTGATTATCCTTAAGTATGGCTTTTTGCTTTGTGGTCCGTATAGCCGTGGTTTAACCCAACTCAAAACTGTAACACTGTATCTCTTAGTCTTGGGTTAGGTAGGGCTTCAATATAAGATACATTTTCAGCATTCCTCCACACACCTTCAATGAACTGGGTGGACATTTTTCCCTCCAGGCACTCTAAATCTGCTTCTTTGCCCTTCTATTTACCTTTGCATGCTGCGCCTGCTTCAGAATTTGTTCTCCATGCCACTGGTTTCCGGATAAGCCTAAGAGGACACAAATCTTTTCTAACCGGCCTCTCACTTGTGATACCCAGTGTAACTCACATCTTTATTTCTGTTTTACACAGTCTTGCAAGCTTAGAAATTCCCTCATCTCTCAGGCTCAACCAAAATTTCAACGCGGCCTGCATTCCCTGGTAGGTCCATGCTGTCATTTGACATTCCACCCTTATAGCTTGTATCATACTTGAGGGAGGCAGCAATAGCATGCGTTTTACATATTTATACTTTTTGACGCAAAACTGCGCCAACGCAGGGTCATGGTGGAGGAAATCGTTCGGGTAGAGCCCCAGCTGTTCGGCACACAGATACAATACACCAGCATTGCCCGGAGGACGGAGCTATGGCAGAGGATTGTCGACAGGGTGAACGCAGTGGGACAGCACCCCAGAAATCGGGAAGACATCAGGAAGCGATGGAACGACCTACAGGGGAAGGTGCATTTCCATGGTATCCAGGCACAACATCGCCGTGCAGAAGACTGGCGGAGGACCCCCACCTCAACCCCCACAATTCACATCATGGGAGGAGGAAGTCTTGAACATCCTGCATCCTGACGGCCTCGCAGGAGTCGGCGGAGGAATGGATACTGGTAAGTTGAAGCTTCAATACTGCTTCCCCCCCACCTGCATGCGAAATCAGACCCCAACCCTCACCCCCATCCTCGAACCCCACCCTCACCCCCACCCCCATCCTCACCCCCACCACCATCCTCACCCCCACCCCCAGAACACCTATTCCCCGCCAATGTTTCACCATCACAACCCACACATCCCAAAACCTAGGCCTGCATGCGTCCACTAAGCATGGACACCCATCACCAAAGCATGCCCAATGCATATACACATCCCCCCCACAAGCCACCCTCACCAAAGCCCCCACACACGAATGCCAGCACTTGGGGACACGAGAACCCACAGATACACCCATATGCCACACATTGAAACTATAACCATACCTCTATACCCCTGCAGGACCCGACCGTCAACACACCGCGGCGGAGGGGCCAGAATTATCCACACCCCCCACCCAAGAGGCCGTCAGCGATGACAGCAGCTCTGTCGACCTGGACACCGATGACCAGCCCGGACCATCGGGGACCTCTGGACAGTCGGTTCCCCTCACACAGGCCCAGGCCACTACAGACCCAAACCCCTCTGGGAACACCAGCACAGCTCCCACCCAGCGGGCCCATGCCTCTGTCTCCAGGGCGCGTCAATCTGCGGTGTGTCTACCACTACAGGGCACCCAGGATAACCCACCACCCCAACAACAACAGGGACCTGGGGGCAGTGGTAGTGGGCACACCGGCCAGGGGGCAGAGGCCCAGGGAAACAGGGCAACTCGGCGGGCAGCTGTGCGACAGGGGGGGGAGGAGAGGCCCAGGGAACCCACTCTCCACGAGGTCCTCACCACCATCATGGGAGCATACAACCGCTCCCAGGAGACGATGGCGACGGTACTGGCCCGGTTCCAGGAGATCCAGGTGCTGCAGGAGGAACACTATCGGGGGTACAGGGAGGACATCAGAGCCATCAACACCACCCTGGTTACCATGGTAGGGCTGCTGCAGGACCTCGTAAACAGCAGGGCGGACACTGAACAACACCCAAGGGCCCCTGCCACTAGCCTGGACCAAGAACAGCCATCCACCTCCGCCGGCGCTAGTGGACAGGAGGCCCCCGCACAGCAGCAGCCCACCAGACCCCCACCTCCTGCAGGAGAAGAACCACCCCGCAAGAGGGCCCTGAGATCTCACAAGAAGACAGAGTAGGATGTCAAGACCCCCGCCAGCAAAGGATACCACCTGATGTCATCCCACTGTCCCACATTGTCACCCTGTCCATCCTTGAACTGCCCATGCTCCATCTCTCCACAGGCCTCTGGACAATGCACCTGTGTGACTGTTACTCTGGACTCTGCCATGGACATTCCTTCACCATAGCCCCCACCCACTTGAAACCACCCATCCCATTTTGAGCACTTCAATAAACACCTATTTTGCACCAAAATATCAGGAGTCTGGCTGTGATTTCAATAGATTGTAATTGACATGACAGTGCAAATATGTCCTTGTACATGGTGAAGTCAACAAACAGCTGCCACAAAGCTGTAGTCCATGGGGAAACGAAGCACAGGACTCGTAGTGGGGACCCCAGATCTGAAATAGGGAGGGAAAAGCCAAAACTCAGTCATCATACACTGGGGCAAATAGACAGGCAGCAGAGATGCAGGAGAGTAGTTAACATTTACTAAATTATCTTTGAAATGTTACCTGTGTCCTATTGGAAGTACTGTTCAATGATTCTGTCCCTGTTGTCTGTTTCAGCCCCGTCGTCTTCCTCCTCGTCACTCTCCTCAGGTTCCACCGCTGCCACAACACCACCGTCTCGACCATCCTCCTGCAGGAAAGGCACCTGGCGGCGCAAAGCCAGGTTGTGAAGCATGCAGCAGGCCACGATGATGTGACACACCTTCTTAGGTGAGTACATTAGGGATCCACCTGTCATATGCAGGCACCGAAACCTGGCCTTTAGGAGGCCAAAGGTGCGTTCGATCACCCTCCTAGTACGCCCATGGGCCTCATTGTACCGTTCCTCTGCCCTGGTCCGGGGATTCCTTACTGGGGTCAGTAGCCACGACAGGTTGGGGTACCCAGAGTCCCCCACTAGCCATACACGGTGTCTCTGTAGCTGTTCCATCACGTAAGGGATGCTGCTATTCCTAAAGATGTAGGCGTCATGCACTGACCCTGGGAATTTGGCATTTACATGCGAGATGTACTGGTCAGCCAAACACACCACCTGGATGTTCATTGAATGGTAATTTTTTCTGTTCCTGTACACCTGCTCCCTGTCTCTTGGGGGAACCAAAGCCACTTGGGTCCCATCAATGGCACCAATTACGTTGGGAATATGTCCAAGGGCGTAGAAATCACCCTTCACTGTAGCCAATTCGCCCACCTCAGGGAAAATGATGTAGTTCCTCACGGATTTCATCAGGGCAGACAACACTCTGGATAACACCTTCGAAAACATGGGCTGAGACATCCCGGAAGCAATTCCCACGGTTGTCTGAAATGACCCACTTGCCAAGAAATGTAGTACTGACATGACCTGCACCAGAGGGGGAATCCCTGTGGGTTGGCGGATGGGGGACATCAGGTCGGGCTCCAGCTGGGCACACAGTTCATGAATAGTGGCACGGTTAAGACGGTAGGTCAGGATAATGTGGCGTTCTTCCATTGTCGACAGGTCCACCAGCGGTCGGTACACGGGAGGATTCATCCGTCTCCTCGCCCAACCCAGCGGACGGTGCCTAGGAAGGACAACATGGAGCACACAGTCAAGCAACCCACAGGTACGTACTCACAGCTAGCACAGTATACGATTCTCTATGCAGTGAATGGCGTGTCTGAGTGGCTATGCAAGGCCTAGGCCTGTGTGACGCAGTTGAAATTGAGCCATGTGGGCCCTGGAAATGGCGGCTGCCTGACCTGTGAAGTGTGACAATGGGATGTGAGGTCAATGCGCTGGCGTGGCACACCGCGGCGGGCGGCGGGCCAAGACCGCGGCGCGAAGCCGCATTGGTTAACATTGAAGCCTATGGGTTTCAGGAGCCAATGGCGAAGGGCGCCGGCGGTGGCGGGACGCACCGCCGCGGTACGCACCGCCGCGGACGTGACCGCCATTTTCTATCTACTTATCCACTTGCGACTTGAACTTTCACAGGAGAGGACCTATACTGCAAGTGTTGCTGTGACCTCGGTCTGGAAGGGACAATGGCTGCTGCGACTGGGGAAAGGGCCCCTGCCTTCACTGGAGAGGAGTTGGAGAAACTTGTGGATGGGGTCCTCCCCCAGTATGCGCTACTCTACGGTCCTCCAGACCAACAAGTGAGTTTAATTCAATATGGATTTGGGGCCACTGGCTGGCTTGGGGGCCTGGCGGGGATGGGGGGCATGTTGGGGCTGGCGGGGGGCCTGGCGGGGGGCCTGGCGGGGATGGGGGGCATGTTGGGGCTGGCGGGGGGCCTGGCGGGGATGGGGGGCATGTTGGGCATGGCGGGGGGCATGGCGGGGATGGGGGGCATGTTGGGCATGGCGGGGGGCCTGGCGGGGATGGGGGGCATGTTGGGCATGGCGGGGGGCATGGCGGGGGGCCTGGCGGGGATGGGGGGCATGTTGGGCATGGCGGGGGGCATGGCGGGGGGCCTGGCGGGGATGGGGGGCATGTTGGGCATGGCGGGGGGCCTGGCGGGGATGGGGGGCATGTTGGGCATGGCGGGGGGCATGGCGGGGGGCCTGGCGGGGATGGGGGGCATGTTGGGCATGGCGGGGGCATGGCGGGGGGCCTGGCGGGGATGGGGGGCGTTGGGCCACTGGAAAGGAAAATGCTGAGAAACTTGAACGTGGTATTTCTCCCTCCCTGTACGTGTCACATAGGTCCGCGCCCATGAGAAGATCGGGATTTGGCGTGCCATCGCCAAGGAAGTCCGGGCCCTGGGGGTCCACCATCGACGGGGCACCCACTGCCGCAAGAGGTGGGAGGACATCCGCCGCGGGACCAAGAAGACCGCCGAGTCTCTGCTGGGGATGGCCTCCCAACGTAGGCGGGGTGCCTGCCGTCAACTGATCCCCCTGATGTTCCGGATCCTGGCGGTGGCCTACCCTGAATTGGATGGGCGGGTGAGGGCAGCACAGCAGACACAAGGGGGTGAGTACAAGCATTATCTACTCTGTTGTCGCGCAGTGGAGGTGTCTGGGTGGGGGAGGAGGGCTGGGGGTCCCCCTAGGCCAGGGCGATATCTGTAGGCTGGGCACCCCCGTAAGCCCCTGTGTCCCCAGCCACCACCCTCAGTAGTTTGTCAGTACAGCCATCCCTGGGCCGTGTCATCCATGGGTGCAGTTGTCAACTCTAGGCGTGTAGGGCATGTTCCACGGAATGCGTAGCGTACCCCAAGTGCGCAACTTAGTGCAGGGGGCATCTGTGTCTGTCATGTCCGCTAACTGTACCGGAGATCCATGTACTCAATATCCCTTTATTTCTCTCTCCCCCCCCCTTTTTGTTTGTCTTTCTGTGCTTGTGTGCATCAGCATCATCAGGCGGAGGAGAAGTGGCATCGGGGCAGGAGGGAGCTGCATCTCACATGGCCCAGGAGGGCCATGCCACAGAGTCAGACTGGACCAGTGAGACGGAGGGCGAGGGGAGCTCCACGACGGGGACGACTGGACCCTGCAGCGACACGGACACGTCCTCGGAAGGGGGCTCCCTTGCGGGGGTGGCACCATCCGTGCCCCCCGCCATTACAGGTACAGGCGCCACCCAGCGCACCATCTCCGCCCTCCCAGCAGCCCCTCAGCGTTCGCCCCGTGCCCGCTCTGCCAGGAAGCCGGGCATCTCCTTCGCCCCAGGCACCTCAGGCCCTGCCCCTGTTACCCCCGCTGCCCTCAGTGAGGAGGTCATTGACCTCCTCCGAACGCTCATTGTTGGGCAGACTACCCTTTTGAATGCCATCCAGGGGGTGGAGAGGGAGGTTCATCGCAGCAATGCGTACCTGGAGGGCATTCATTCGGGTCAGGCTGCCCATCAGCGATCGTTCCAGGCTCTGGCCTCAGCACTGACGGCAGCCATTGTCCCTGTCTCCTGCCTGCCTCTACTAACTCCCTCCTCCCAGTCTCCTGTTCCTCTGCCTGTCCCACCCACACCATCAGACCAGCCTGCACACACCTCAACACCCAAGAGAAGCTCATCCAAACATAAGCACCACAGATCACGCAGACATTCACACACGCAACATTCCGATGCAGACATGCCAACAGTCACTACCACCTCTGTGACCCCCACCTCCTCGTCTCCCTCCTCCCTCCCTGTGACGTCTACACTCACACCTCCATTCACCTCACCATCAGCCAATGTTTCCATCACCAGCACACCCTCCACTCCAGTCCGCACACGTGCAGTCACCACCCCCACTGCCATTTACACGTCCCCTGTGTCCTCTCCCACTGTGTCTGTCACCCCCTCTTCCACACCACACAAACGCAGCCACCCACCCACCCAACAGCCATCCACCTCACGACAGCCTATCCCTCCTGCACCTGCACCCAAAGACAGCAAACGTGACTCACCTACAACCACATCCTCTCCCTCCACTCCCATTCCCACTGTACCTACCACTCTCCATTGTCCCAAGAAGCTCTTCCTCGCCACTACTAACTTCTTTCCTGACCCTGAGCCCCCCCCTCCTTCTCGTCGGGGTAAGAAGAGCACCTCAGCCACCACCAGCCCTGCAGCCCCCTTGACAAGGGTGCAGGGGTATTGGAGCCCGCCAGCCCGCATGTCTGGATCTTCGCCCAGCAGCAAGGGGACAGCCAGCCCACCCCCTGGGAAGAGGAGCAGAAGGCGGAAGGGTCGCCGCAGGAGCCCGCCTTCTACATCCCCCCCGGACACCACCCAGAGACAGTCACCAGCCACAGCTCCAAAGGGAGGAAAGGGCCACAGGCCCACGACTAAGGAGGGCAAGGGCAGCAAGTCGGAGAGGTCAGGCAGCAGGCCTGCTGCCCAGGAGGAGCCCACAACCCCCATTGCCGCTGCCCCGGGAGGAACCGGCACAGCTGCCCCGGGAGAGCCCACCACCCCCATAGCCGCTGCCCAGGGAGGACCCAGCCCAGCTGGCCAGGAGGGCCCCACCACCCACAGCCCAGGTGGGCAGTGAAGGAGCACCATCCCCGCTGCCCAGGAGGGCACCACCAGGCAATTAGCAGTTGGCCATAGACCGGCCGCCGTCTCCAGAACCGCTGAACTGGGCCCCGCCGTCTCAAGAACCGCTGAACTGGGCCCCGCCGTCTCAAGAACCGCTGAACTGGGCCCTTCAGGGCAAGGAGCGCTGAACTGGGCCCCGCCGTCTCAAGAACCGCTGAACTGGGCCCCGCCGTCTCAAGAACCGCTGAACTGGGCCCCGCCGTCTCAAGAACCGCTGAACTGGGCCCCGCCGTCTCAAGAACCGCTGAACTGGGCCCTTCAGGGCAAGGAGCGCTGAACTGGGCCCCGCCGTCTCATGAACCGCTGAACTGGGCCCTGTCGTCTCAAGAACCGCTGAACTGGGCCCCGCCGTCTCAAGAACCGCTGAAATGGGCCCTTCAAGGCAAGGAGCGCTGAACTGGGCCCCGCCGTCTCAAGAACCGCTGAACTGGGCCCTTCAAGGCAAGAAGCGCTGAACTGGGCCCCGCCGTCTCAAGAACCGCTGAACTGGGCCCCGCCGTCTCAAGAACCGCTGAACTGGGCCCCGCCGTCTCAAGAACCGCTGAAATGGGCCCTTCAAGGCAAGGAGCGCTGAACTGGGCCCCGCCGTCTCAAGAACCGCTGAACTGGGCCCCGCCGTCTCAAGAACCGCTGAACTGGGCCCTTCAAGGCAAGAAGCGCTGAACTGGGCCCCGCCGTCTCAAGAACCGCTGAACTGGGCCCCGCCGTCTCAAGAACCGCTGAACTGGGCCCCGCCGTCTCAAGAACCGCTGAACTGGGCCCTTCAAGGCAAGGAGCGCTGAACTGGGCCCCGCCGTCTCAAGAACCGCTGAACTGGGCCCCGCCGTCTCAAGAACCGCTGAACTGGGCCCCGCCGTCTCAAGAACCGCTGAACTGGGCCCCGCCGTCTCAAGAACCGCTGAACTGGGCCCTTCAGGGCAAGAACCGCTGGCCCTTTGGCAGACGTGGCAGGGCAGGATCTATCTCGGGCAGGGCTGCAGGATGTCCTCTGGCCAACTTGCCTCCTCCAGTGGCAGTGGGGTCTGTTATGGACTGTATGGACTGTGGCTTTGCTCTCCCCAGGATGGCCCAGTGGGCAGCCCACCCACTGTATGGACTGTATGGACTGTGGCTTTGCTCTCCCCAGGATGGCCCAGTGGGCAGGCCACCCACTGTATGGACTGTATGGACTGTGGCTTTGCTCTCCCCAGGATGGCCCAGTGGGCAGGCCACCCACTGTATGGACTGTATGGACTGTGGCTTTGCTCTCCCCAGGATGGCCCAGTGGGCAGGCCACCCACTGTATGGACTGTATGGACTGTGGCTTTGCACTCCCCATGATGGCCCAGTGGGCAGGCCACTCACTGTATGGACTGTATGGACTGTGGCTTTGCTCTCCCCAGGATGGCCCAGTGGGCAGGCCACCCACTGTATGGACTGTATGGACTGTGGCTTTGCTCTCCCCAGGATGGCCCAGTGGGCAGGCCACCCACTGTATGGACTGTATGGACTGTGGCTTTGCTCTCCCCAGGATGGCCCAGTGGGCAGGCCACCCACTGTATGGACTGTTTGGACTGTGGCTTTGCTCTCCCCAGGATGGGCCAGTGGTCATGGAGTCCCCTCGTGGATCTGGCGTCGTGTACTCAAGTGGCTGAGGTGCCCCCCCTTCCCTTCCCCCTGAGGTGCCTGTCCTATTTTCTTTCTGATGCCCCTGCAGTGTTCTCTCCGTGGAGTTCTTGTCGTGGGACTGGGCCTTGCCCCTTTGCACAGGACCCCTGTGATCCACGGACAGTGGTTGGACTACATTTAGTAGCTGTATATATTTTGTACATAGTTTATTTATTTATTGGGATTAATGGTGTACATATTTCAATATATCTGCCCGTTTATGATCTCTTCTTTTGGTCTTTGCATTATTTCGGAGGGGGGTGGTTTGTGGGTTGTGACAGTGATCTGTGGGAATGCATTGATGTGTGTGTTGTAGTGGGTGTGGGTGGGTGGGTGTGTGCCGGTAATCTTTTCCCTCCCCTGTGTCGTAGGTGCCGTACTCACCGATGTCTTCCGCGCCGCCGGGCGTGCTCCTGGTATATGAGCAGGAATAGGAGTGCGGGGATGACCTGCAACTCTGGCTCCATACTGCCGGAATCTCGCGTGGAGTGCGTAGAGGTGAGCGTTTTCCCGTTCGTAGTCTGTTTCCGCCGTGTTCTTATCGGCGGTGCTCCCGCCCCGGAAAAGGTGGCAGATTGGTGGGTCGTAATAGGGTGGGCGGTACTTTGTCTGCCGCCGGGCTGTTGGCGGGAACCGCCGCGCTGTTTGTTTGTACCGCTGTGGCGGTCGGAGTGTTAAGTTGGCGGGCTGTGTTGGCGGTTCCCGCCAGGGTCAGAATTGCATATTTTAGACCGCCGGCCTGTTGGCGGCTTGGCCGCCGCTTTATCACCGACCGCCAGGGTCAGAATGAGGGCCTAAGTCTTCTTCAAGGGATGTCTAAGCCAAAAAATATTGCCTTCAAATTATTGTACTACACAATCTTTACATATGTGACATTTGTCAAAAAAAATTCCATACACACCATACAGCAGGAATGAATGTGTATGAGTGTACGTACAAATAAGTAACCTGTATAATATAACAAATGATAGGTGTGAGTCATGTATACTATACTAGTTGAGATTATACCATCACTAACCTTACCTGAATATTTATTTAACAGTAAAAAAGGATACTAAACCAGGGGAAACACCTTAACTAACCTACCCTATCATAACTACACATTACCCACAACTGGCCCTAACTAACCTAAGCTAAACTTACTCATCACATTTAACTAAATACTCTATAGATCAACCCCCCACCCCCCTTATAAGATGGGACACATGGAGGACAACATATACTAACCTAACCATATAGGGGTATATTTATACTCCGTTTGTGCCAAATGTGCATCAAAAAGTTAGACGCACATTCGACGCAAAGCGTGCTCAATATTTATACCATGACGCCCGACCCCGCGGATGTCACAATTCCTCTGTATGCGTCATTTTTTGGATGCGAGAAACCGCCTTGTGTTAATGACATGCAAGGTAGGAGTTCCTGCCCAAAAAATGACTTTAAGGCCTGTGCGCCTTATTTATGCTCCCACATCATTTTGACACACAGGAAGGGGCGGGCCTTAAAAACCGGCGCACAGCATGATGTGTGCCGTTGTTTAACACCTGGGTCAGGGCAGGCGTTAAGGGACCTGTGGGCTCACTTCCATGGTCTCTGACCATGGAAGCAGTCAAGAGGTGCTCTTCCCTGACCCCAGGTACACCCCCTGCCACCCTCGCCCACCCCTGGAGGACACCCATGGATGGGGGGACCCATCCCAGGTGAGTACAGGTAAGTTGAGGTAAGTATAATACAAAAAAAAAATTAAAGTGGCATACGGGGCTAATTTGGGCCCCCCTACATGCCACTGTGCCCAATGGCCATGCCCAGGGGACAGAAGTCCCCTGGGCATGGCCATTGGGCAAGGGGGCATGACTCCTGTCTTTGCTAAGACAGGAGTCATTTCAATGGGGGTTGTGTGTCAAAAAATGGTGCAAGTCCGGTTTGAGCCATGATTTTTTACTGTAACCTAACTTGCACTATTTTTTGATGCACAACCCCCATTTTCCCCTACGCCAGCGCTGCCTGGTTTGAGTCATATTTTTTTTACTCAGACCAGCCCGCAGTGCCGGCTAACGTCAATCCTTAAATAAGGTGTCCGCATGGCGCGTAAGAATGGCGTTAGCCGGCGCTGGTTTGCGTCAAAAAGTATAAATATGGTCCTTACTATCTTATACTAAACAAATATATATTTTTTTTGTATTTTTATTTTTTATTTTTTTTAAACACCAAAACACCAACATCATCCCCCACCCACCCAACCATACACATAAAAAAATCTAAAAATATCATACCCCCACCCCCAACCCACTACTACTAACTAAAGTAACAGCCTATTCTGACCTAACACTAAGCCCCCTAAACCCACTAATTAAAAAACATGGAAAGAGGAGGGAGGGGAGGGGATCATGGCAGAAGGTATAATTGTCACAAGTTCGCCCTCTGCAGGGTCCTCTTTATGGCACGCACCCTCTTATTAATTTGTGACATCTCCTGCTGCAGCCTGACCAGTCTCTGCAGCATACGTTGCATGTCAAGTTGCATTACTCTAAAATCAGCAGGGTCAATGACTGTAGTAGGGGTGGTCTGAGTGCCAGTTGTTGATGTGTGTCCGGTTGGTGGTGCCATGCTTGTAGGGGGAGGTGCAGGTGCTGCTGTCAGTGGTCCTGGAGCAGTGGAAGTCGATGGTCATGCAGTGGTGGCTGATATCCTTGGTGCCACCTGGGTCGTAGTGGTGGTGCTGGTGGTGGTGGCTGTTGTGGACACCAAAGGGCCCCCTTGGACAAATGCCCTCCATACTCCTGAGGCTCTTTCATGGCAATAACGCCGTGCGATGTGGCGGCACCCAGACTCCACATCCAGAATGTGGTGGTAACACATCTCCCGGCACTGAAACACACAAATCTGGCTGGCATCCATATTGGCTGCTGTTAAAAAAGATAAAGCCAGGTAGGTACTTCATTGTGTGATATAGCTACTGATGAGAATCAGACAATACATCTAATGTAGCTGAAACAGGCCAGATCACCATACAGATCACAGATTCTCCCTGAGGAAGTACATGCCATCCCAGCCTACACATGTCCTATCTAACAGCACAGCAATGCTCTAAAAGATGTGTACCAACTTAATGACCTATGCATCATTGTTCAGCCATTAGTCATGTAAAAAATGCTGCAAGTCCTCCACATGTGACAGGCCAACTAATGACTATCTTCTGGATGAAATCAAGGACCACAAGATCTGTGATTTGTAAATGGAATTGCCAGGTTGGAATGCAGTTGCTCAACATGAGTGGGTATCCTAGGTTTGGACAAGTGATTTATAGATTTACATGTCTGTGAACTAAACTTGGATCATCACACCCAGATACACATTTCAAAACCCTAAGCCTGTGCCCCGAGGGGGGGGAGGGTTGGAAAAGCAACACATATGTTCAAATATCAATGACACCTAGGAAGCTTTGGACAGCTGTACATGGGTTTAGGCAGTCCACCACAGGTAAGGAGGATGTCCAACTAGGATAGACCCAAACCTTGGACAATCCCATCCACATTTATGTTTGTAAATGCAGACAAAAATCCCAACATCATTTAATACCACTAATACCTGTCTTACAATAAGCAGATAGATGCAAGCACACATCTGGGCATGAGCTGCATGCACACCTATGACATTGTACTCAAGTGCCACATACACGTAGCACAACATGTGGAGCTAGATGCTGCTAGGAAGTCAAAAATACAGTCGAACATGTTCATTAGTGAATAGGGAGGCTCAAGTCTGTGGGTAAGACTTTAGCATCCCTATTCTGTGAGATTCAGGGTCTGACTTTCTGGCTAAATCATGAATATGGTCCTCTGCTAATTTTTCTTTATAAAAATTTCAAAAACAAATCTCACCCTCTTCACATGGCCATGCCTACAGGGCTGCACTACAATCACAAAATATGACTATACGCTACTGATTGTCCAACTCAAAGATGGACAAAATGTGAAACTCCACTCAAGTAACATATCCGATCATTTGCCAGCACATCATAACTTGCTATGTGTCTAACACACAGGAGTCAATCACAAAACAGCTGCAAACACAACACAGAACTGAAATATCAGCACTAACTAGATATGTCTGGGTCCGCAAATTGAGCCACTCCTCCGATTGTGTAGGGGGCAGGTCCACCTGTAAAGCATGGAAGGGAGAAATGTGCTCAATGTCTGTATCTGTGCACTGTACAACACTTTCAAATAAAATTACTGTGTGTAACATTACATCTGAAAGTCCAGCCTCTCAGGCATGATGATACTCCAACAGACATACCACTGCAAACATGTACAGGCCCGGTCACTCTAGTGAGTGATACACATATATCTGCACACATGCAGTGGCCCTAACTATCATGTGGTGACAAACATGCTCCCTCAATTGGTTGCAGAGTCATTTATGGACTGTACTCCTCTCATCATTTGTAGTAATGAGAGACATGCAAAGCCACATTCCTGGAGCACTGCAATACCAGTCACTCAGGTATTGTGGCTTGTGCATCAAGGGACAATTATTTACTGTGTAACACACCAGTAGGTTGATTTAAGGTCATGATTTATCATGTTTTCTATGGTCCCTTACATGAAGGGCCTGTGTTGTGTGTAGGTTACACATGCTACATTTACAGTGTACCCTGAGCCACATATGCCCCCATGACACCATAATGGCAGGGATCCTGTGTGTTAATTGGTGACAATTGGAGGCAAGCCATGGATTGACCAGTTTTAATATTTTAATACAACAAGGAGATATAGGCTGACAGTGTACATTGTGGTCATCCATCACAGACTGCATGGGCACAGGTGTAGTCATTGCACCTGAAATGTGTCACTCATTGCCCAGTGTACCCATCATGGGTTTTGGAAATCACAGTGAGCCACATTCATCATCTTACATTTGCCAAGTTGGTAGATCAGCGGGTATACAGCAAACTGACACTGTCATATTATTAACACATGGTTTAGCAAATGTTCCACTGTATCAATCATGATGATGTAGGTTTCAATTGGTATGTACTTTTAGAATGGCAGCAGTCACAGGAATGCTGGTCTTCTGATCTTAGCATACACCCATGTCTGTGATAGCCTCCATACTGGGAAGTTAGTTATTGAACATATGCAGCACTAGATCAGCAGGGGTGAACCAAACAAAACTAGCAAAGTATTAGGGAACTTTATCTGTATGATGGAATTGGTCAGGTGTCCCTTGCACGAAATCATGCATGTAATACATTGTGACCATGCATTCCCCAACGTCAGGTATCCCATAACGTATGAGAAGTACATGGCTATAGAGTAACACAGATGTGAAATGCATTAGCTCTGTTCCAGCTATTGTGCCCAAGTCCAATTTAAAACACACAGGTACAATGAACAGAGGTCCATGGATAGTTGTTATCCCTCAATTTGTATAATTTGCTTCATTTTATATGCTACAACTATGGAAAGTAGCACCAAACATTTAGATATGAACCCGTGTGCATTACTTTGGCATCCATTCCTAAATTAATTGCGGCACAACCAAGTCAAACTATCAGCCTAAGATATTACCTGAGGTTAGAAAGAAATTGGTACGTATGGGCCAGAATACAGTTCAGATATGTATTACAAATAATTAGGGAACACATTAATTCTTGAAATGATCTGGCGAAAAACATGTCTTTCCTGGTACACTCACAGACCATGGCAAAACATATGTTAGAGCCACATTTGCATCATCTATTGACGTGAAGGCAGTTACATTTACAATACCCCGCAGTATCACCAAAATGTCCCAGATGTGGGGTAGAAGAGGCGGAACTGTTACACATGCTTTGGAGCTGTCCGGATATATCCCAGTATTGGAACGGAGTGAATTACATATTAGAGAAGGCAACAGGAAGCACTGTCTGTCAAACAATAGAGGTGTGCCTGCTTGGGCTACGCCCACGCTCAAGAAAAGGGAAAGTGCTCACACGACTGCTAAACCTAGCACTGTTATTGGCTAAAGGCCTACTGAACAGGCGCTGAAAGGCCACACTAGCCCCCTCGGTGACACGATGAAGTATGGAAGTGATAGAATAGGGAAGAGCAGAGAGTGCCGCCCTCAGAAGGGAAGAGAGTAGAGGACTGAGAAGCTTGCTGATGGCTCTAGACTGGGATGAGTTGTTAGATGCCTTCATAACAGCATGTGAAGGGGAAGGGGTCCAGGTTAAAATATAGAAGTACTCATGACTAGCTGCCGCAACTGGAAAAATATGACTACTAACGCTAGTGGTCTGTTAAGAGTGGAAACATGACATTAAAACAATGCCACTAGACATAAGTAATTGATAAGAATTCCATAAAAAATATATGTAGAACAATAACACTGAGGTAAAGACTAATAGTCGAACTATGCTACACCAATGCCAAGGTCCCCCTACAAGAACAAGATTTCAAGTTAGGAAATAGAGAGAAGGAGATGAATGTTAAAAGCGTTGAGTTAATTAGGGTTACAATGTATAAACTTATGTATAAATACAGTGTATTGTACCAACAAAAGTGAGTACACATATGGTAAATAATTTAATATAGCGCTACCGAGTTCACAGTGCTGTGTATTATGTACTATGGAGAATACTACTGTGAAATACCCAATGTATAATACTATATGACATGTATCGAAAATAATAAAAATATGTTTAAAAAAAATATTGACGTGAAGGCAGCACTAACTTACAGGCTCCAGTTGTGTTTTGTAACTTAGTGCAGCTGTTGCGTCAACAAATGACGGCAATGTGTAGCAATTACTGTATCACTCAGGGCCACTGTATGTTTAACTTGCATTCCACATGTCCCAATACCTTGCCTGCAGCATATCAACAATTCTGCTACTGTCACTACAGAGCATTTAAATGGGCACATTACTCTGAATTGTACTCACCAACAGGGCCACCAATCACAATACCCAGGTTGTCCAGCAGGTCTTGCTCCGTGGCAACAAGGTCATCCCAGCGGTGCTTTAGTTGGTGGTAATTGCGCGGTGTGTTGTAGACTCATCGCAGATGGTACAAGACCTTTGACCACCGGAGCCTCCTTGTATCTGTGTAATACCCCTGTATCACCCTGCCACCTGCTTCGATCATCAATGGGAGGAAGAGGCACACCAGCCAAATTAATCCCCCCAGCTCCTCCTCACCCATTCTACCCAGAAGTTGCCTACCCAACATGACTGAAATAATAAGGGAATTAAGGGGTGCAGAGGATATTGAAGGGAAAGGAGGAGAGGAAATTGAAATGAAAATAACCCTAAACAGCCCAACTATCCCCAAACTAACAGTACCCACAACAGACTCCCAACAGTATAAAAACAAAATTAGGCACCAGAAATGACAAAAGTACACTTACACAGGATACCACAGACACTTAGAAAACACCAAAAGACAACATAAAGAGCACACAGGAGACAAATTCACAATATTCACAGAGAGACAAGTCCAAACACAGCCACACAGTCAAGAAAAATCACAGACTGCAAAGTGAAAGTGAAAGTACACCCACTGTACCAATTCTGTAAACAGGATATCCTATTACATCACTTCCTGCCTCAAATGTGGTGCATTTTTATTATGATGCATCAAAATATTATAATGCTTACAGTCTGTGCATCATTTTTTTTAATGCAGATGCTTAGAAGTTACCCCGCATCCATATTTCCAAATATTTTTCATTGGTAACCAATTTCATGGAGTACAGTGTGGGAATTACCGCTCGGGCCAATGGATGTATCATGGCTGTGAGCGTCATTTTTCTATGCATATACGACATTTTTTGACGCATATGCATCTTTTTTGACGCGTAGGCATCAAACTTTATATCTTTTACTGGGTTAGGGTCATTTCTCATATTTTCATAGTACATGACAGCTGTAACTATACAGAGATAGGCTGTTTGCACCTAGAGTTTGCATTCCAGTGTTTGGGCACATGTGGCAGATCACACTACTGCGAACCATGATCCTCTAGTTGTTGTACCGGATTTGCACTCTTCACTGACGCAATTGATACCCAAACTTTTGGAATACAAATTGGTATTACCCAGTGTGAGCAGGTTGTGCGTCAATAGAGGATAGCAAGGCTACGCAACTTAATACAGTAACTTATTGCCTGTGTGTGAATTGGCTATTTCAATTTTAGTTGTCCCACTGTGTGACCATTACAAGACATGTTTTCATAAATGTGCTTGTATGCATGCGTTGTCAATGTTGATAACCATCAGATGCTATTCAGTGTTGAAATGAGTCAGGAAATGTGTTTGTACACGTAGCAACAAATGCTGTGTGAACTTGCCTGAATTTTGGAACAAAAGCATCTCCCATGACAAACCATGCACAGGAGAGATAGAGGACGGTTGATTACGGCAATGTTACAAGACTAAGCCATCACATGTACTGGAATGTTGGATACCACTTCTTGGTCACTTGTTTGTATACTACCCATGAGTCAGGCATTTGAAAATGCTATGTTTGTACAGTGTTTGTGACGCAGAGTCCCAAAACCAATCCAAAAAAGTAATGTCACTCCACAGTTTGAGTCATATAAATGACTTATGTTTGCCTTGTGGCAGAGGAGGACCAGCAGGCCAAGCAGCATGAGTTCACATATTTCCAGTGGTTAAATGCAAAAAGGTGTCCAGTTCAAGTGTGTGGCCATGTGTACCCTGTGTCATTATTGGGGTCCATGTTGTCACAGTTACGTGCATGTCTAGTCATGAGTCTGTGGAGCCATTCCCTGCATTAACAAAGTATCCTCCACATTTGAATTGAACGAAAGCCAAAGAGGAATTAAGAACACACATAGGGATAGTCCAGCTATGGCACTGCAGAAGTTTTATGAGACTGACAACAAGGCAACCTTGGTGTGCTCACAAAGTTTATGGATCAGTAATTTAAAACCAACAGGTTTCCTCACAACATTTGTACACAAGGTGGCCCCTAAACTTCCAGAAAATTATGCACACGGATGAATTTTGACGTTCGCGGGGTCGGGTGTTATAGCGTAAATATGGTGCAAGGTTTGCGCCAAATTTGCCTCAACATTCGGCGCAAACAGAGTATAAATATGCCCCTTACTTTCTTCTGCCTCCGAACTTATCTTCCCAGAGAGTGTACTTCTACCCCATATTGAAATTGAGGACGTACCATAGCAATAAAAGCAGACACAACATGGTGAAAGACGGTCCCTCATATTTTCTGCTAAACTGTTTTAACCCCCATACTGATGTTAAAGCTCTGTTCTTCAGAGCTTCAATATGTTATTTCCATCTTAATACATACTCAAACCACATATCTAAATATTTATATTTTTTAACCTTTTCTACTTTTTCTCCTCCCAGAAAGTAGGTAAATTTACTCTTGTTCTTTCATATTGCCATTATTTTCGTTTTATCCACCTTTACTACAATTTTTTCCTTTGACAGTAAGAGTTGAACACATCTAATTTTCTTTCTAACCCTAGCTCTGTCAAATCGACTATCACCAGGTCATCCGCGTATAGTAAGCAGGAGATATGAACCCCCATCCATTTTTGGGCATAGGCCTTTAGCCTCCTTTAGCAAGCCTGCTAAGTCTGACAAAAATATAGCAAATAATAATGGGGCCAGAACACATACTTGGTGCAAGCCATTTCTTATAGGGAACTTCTTTGAAAGTGAACCACTCGTATCTAATATTACTTGGGCCCAGTTTTGTGAATGCAGACACTGAAGGAGAAATAATAGGTCCGAATCAACCCCCAACAGTTTTATCATATCCCATAACAGTTTCCTATCCACCAAATCAAACGCTGCTCGAAAATCATCAAAGCAGCAAAATAGATATCCTTGCTTTGCAATTGACTTTTTTGTTAATGACCAAAGACTGAAACAGTGGTCAGTTGAAACCACCTTCTTTGAAACCACCTTGATCTACCGGTATCAAGTCATTTATCTCTGCTTAGGATTTAATTTGCCCCAGAAACACATTTGTAAAAATCTTTTCGCCTGCATCCAATAAACTAATTAGGCAATCATTTTTTGGTTGTGTTGGGTCATCCTTTTTTATAAATCGGCCTAATAATGGCACCCTTCCAATTCTCAGGGAAACAACTGTAATCAAATACTTTATGAAACGTAGCATAAATTAATTTGGCCCACCAGTCAATATTACTTTTTATTCTCATAGCTGGAACATTGTCTGGGCCTGCAGCTATAGTTAGTTTAAGCGCTGCAATTGTTTCTTTTATCTTTTGCAGGGTAAAAGATGCCCTTACATGCCTACCTATCTTCATATTAACTCCGCAATCTCCCTCTGCATCCATTCCTCTATATACATTGCACAGGTGTTTCTTCCAATCGTCTTCACCAACCAAACACTGCATATTTCCTGTAACTTTTTCCTCCCTTATCAACTATCAAAATCCCCTAATATTTAGGGCCTCATTATGACCCTGGCGGGCGGCGGAGGCCGCCCGCCAGGATTCCGCCCTCCATTATACCGCTCCGCGGTCAGAAGACCGCGGAGGGTATTATGAGTTTTTCCCTGGGCTGGCGGGCGGTCTCCAAAAGACCGCCCGCCAGCCCAGGGAAAAACTCCCTTCCCATGAGGATGCCGGCTCGTAATCGAGCCGGCGGAGTGGGAAGGTGCGACGGGTGCCACCTCACCCATCGCGTATTTCACTGTCTGCTACGCAGACAGTGAAATACTAGCGGGGCCCTCTTACGGGGGCCCCTGCAGTGCCCATGCCATTGGCATGGGCACTGCAGGGGCCCCCAGGGGCCCCACGACAATCCCTACCGCCATCCTGTTCCTGGCGGGCGAGCCGCCAGGAACAGGATGGCGGTAGGGATTGTCAGAATCCCCTCGGCGGCGCAGCGAGCTGCGCCGCCTTGGAGGATTCTTACGGGCAGTGGAAAACCGGCGGGAGACCGCCGGTTTTCCCGTTCTGACCGCGGCCAAAGCGCCGCGGTCAGAATGCCCAAGGGGGCACCGCCGGCCTGTCGGCGGTGCTCCCGCCCCCGTTGGCCCTGGCGGTAGAGAACCGCCAGGGTCAGAATGAGGGCCTTAGTGTTCTCATCACATCTACCATTACTTCCCAATTCCTATTTATATATTCCAATTTCCTGAGCCTTAAGATTGTTTTATAACCTTGCTTTGCTAGGCAGAGCTTCTGTTCTACTTCAGTAGTGCGTCTTCTTAAATTCCCTTTCTAATTTCCGCACCTGGCTCCTACACTGCTGGTTATACCATATATTTTTATTGGCTCTGCATACTTCTCCCTTTGTCTTTTCCTCCTGCATTGTTTTTAACTATACTTTTAAACAATCAACAATGAACTCAATTCCCCTAATGTATTCCTAAAAAGAGACATTTGGATCTTCCCCCACTCTGCTATCTCTATAATTTACTATCAATTCATTAAGCGCTTTTAGACTACTTTCTGTAATCCGGGTAGTTATCCTACGTGGATGCTCTACCTGCAGTGTCAGCACTTTTTCTCTTTGGGCATTATTTACTGCTCCAATTGTCAGCCGTAGGGGCCACTGATCGCTGCCCTGTAGGTGCTCAATTCCAAAGTCTAACACTTCTCCAAAATGTCAAGTATTTCTGAAGGTGTAATCAATAGGGCATACCTGATGGCATTTTCAAAAGGTTTGCTTTGCTGAGCGATCCATATTCATACATCCTTTTATGGAGAACAGACCTAGGGATCCTAGGGTTGCCTAGTTATTTTAAAGCCTGAAATTTAGCATACTCTGTACAAATCATACAATAATTCCTGCACCAAACATACTGGGTTAGGTAAAGCCAGGAGAATATCATCCACATAGAAACAGATTTTAAGTATTTCTTGGAATATTTTCACACTACCTGTATCTGGTCTTTCCTAACACATTGTTTCAGGGGTTCCATGTACAGGGCAAACAATAATGGATATGGCGGACAACCTTGATGTGTGTCTCTCTGAATAGAAGGGAGTCAAGGAAGTTCTGTTCACTCTTACCCTGGCATGATGATCTCTATACCTAGACTCTAAATTTGGGGTTGAAATCAAACATTTTCATGGTTTCTTGTAGACATGGCCAATGCAGTCTGTTGAGTGATTTCTCAGTGTTGACAGACATGATCAGCATCATTTTCTTGACTTATTTGATACTGTATGTTATGAGAAATAAGCAGCTGATGCTGTCATAGCAATTCCTAACCTATATGAACTAGGTTTGAGTGGGCTCTACTAGTAAGGTCATGTGTGAGTTTAATCTGTGGACTAGTATGCCTTTGAACACTTTTGTGTCCTGGTTCAATAATGATTTGGGTCTGTAAGAGGTGCACAACAGGGTGTCATATGGAATAGGGATGTGAATCTGTATGGCCCGGGTACCTTCTTTGATTGCAGCCTGTTAATCGTGGCATTCACCTTTCTAATAGTTATTGGCTTCTCTAGGATTGCCATTTAATTGATGGTAAAGGCAGTGACTCCTGACTTCCTGTGGTGGCTGGCTGTTTCCACCTCCAGGCTGTCATTGGTGAAAAAGAGTTTATCGTAGAATGCTGGGAATTATCTGGCTATCTCAATATTGTCTATGAGTATTAGTGAAGTGTATTCTGTTGTCCTACATTTTGGCACTCAGACCACACGCCAGCAACCTGCCAGCCTTGTTACTTCCTTTGCAATATTTCCGTCTGATGCGAAGAAGCAGTATTCTGCCCTGTCCATATCTAAACCCTTAAGCTATTTTCTGGCTTTATTTAATAGGCACCACATTTTATGTGCTTCAGTTTTCTTATATGGTAACTCTAGTTCAATGGCCTGGCTGTCGAGCTCAGAACATTTCTCCTTTCTCTGTTGTTGTGTGCTGCAAACAAAATAAATCTTCCTGTGACTACCTCCTTCATGGCATTCTACATTGTCTGAGTGATCTTATTCAGTGAGGTACTGGGAAATTTCATGTTGGATCTCATTCTTAGTCGAAGATTTGTTAAGTAATTTATCACAAAAACACTACTTGTTGAGGCTGAATCCCTTGGCTGTGATATTCAGTATGACATTAAGGGTGTGTGGCCAGAAGTGGCAGAGTAGCCTATTTCGGCTTGTTTAATCTTGGTGGCTATCTGAGCGGTGACTAGAAAATGGTCTATTCTGGCATATGTGTGATGGGACACCCATAAGTGGGTATAATTCTTAGCTTGTAGGTGGTGTGAGCGCCATATATCTATTAAACCCACCTCCATTAACCAGCATTTCCCCTCTCAGAACAGTGTCTCTCTCTGCCCTGCCCTTTGCTGCGATCTGTTCAGATGGTGCCCATAACTATATTAAAGGCATGTCCCACCAGGATCTATCTATTTATAGCGAGAAGGGCTTTGGGGATGTTGGCTCTGAAAAACTATTCTCCTCACCCTCATTTGGTAGACTAATGGAATACAGAATGAAAGCCTCATATCCAGAGTGAGGTGCAGCCTCTTCTACCACCTTAGCTACCACCTCACTTTAAAAGGTTTTAGATAAAAAGACTTTTGGGCGGGTCACGATTACAGGAACTATCTCAGAAGCCATTGAGATCACAGACATAGCAAGTCCTTCCTATGCAGGTGCATCTCCTGTAACAGCCAAATCTTGCATCCCATGTCCCTCAAGGCTGACAGCACCAGAAGCCATTTATGCGGAGTATTCAGTCACCGAACATTCAAGCTAATTATTTTAGGCTGTCTCATTTTTATATTGTAGAGGTGGTGATTATGTTGTATGTGCTATTCCCAAGAGACTCAGGAGGGATCAAAGGAGTTATCAGTGCCCTGTGCCATGGTTTTAAGGTGCATCATGAATGAAATCCCCCCAACTTAAACCCAGCCATCACAACATAAAGCAGCATGAAAACAGGTGATTGTTGGTACAGGAGGCAGCATCTTGTTCAATACCAAAGTCTTTCCAACAAGGCAGGCCCCAGTTTCAAGACCTCCATCTTTTCACTTCTCAATTCGAAACTTCCTGCCTAATCATCTTGAGAACCTGTACAAGCCCTGAAAAAGAATGAGGCAGTGATGAATATCAAACTAAATAAAATGCTTTCAATTTTGTGGTGTTGATGGCCATCTTGCAGAGGGTCCCAGTCCAATATCCACAATGATTCTGTGAGTGGCTTCAGCTGGTGAAGGGCACTATTCCATAGGAAGACTAGAAAAAAGGCGAGGACCCATCAGTAATTGATCCCTTTATTGCAAATAAGGCCAGTGTTTGAAGAAATGCACACTTTTTCTGTAGTGTGATGGCTGAGAGAAATACACATTAGCTCCTTCAAGGTCATGGGAACCTGCCTCACCACTGCCATCATTTCATCCTTCTGTATAAAGCAATGAACACATGTCAGGATGTTGGGAGGAACAGCCATGTGGGGGGTGCTTGGGTGGGTTCTGTCCAAGATGATGCCTTCTTTTGTGCTCCGGAGGCTTTGACAGAATAATCTTGTTATCACTCCCACTACATCTTTGTTCTCCATGATTCTGGGGGCACCAGATCCTAACGTTCTGCCTATGGGCACGTTCTGTAAGTCTTCTGTAAGGCTTTGAAGCTCAATGTTTTGGTCTTTTATCTCCAGGAGCTCCTATCAAAGCATTTCTATCACTCCAGCATGGGTGTCCCATATGTGCTTGAGGAAGGACACTCTGGTGCCAATGTCAGTCAGGTCATGTCTCAGCTCATAGAGCTCCTTGACCACCTCACTATGCAGTGATGTCATGTCTTCCTTAAGGTTGAAAACAATCCTTCATGAAGGAATGGATAGTGGGGGCATCCAGGTCTGGGGCTGTTGGTCCGGCCTGGTCACTACAGTGGTCTATGCCTGGACCCCTTGAGGTTTCAAACACCTTGACTGCAACTTTAGAGAGGAACTGTTTGAGGTTAGAGGTTAGAATCCTTCTTCTCTTTGATAGAGGGCATAGCGCAGCACAAAGGGAATTGACTGACAGCTACTCTGAGTTGAGAGGCTGTAGAAGTGTTCAGTTGCGTGCAGAGATGGGGTGGTTTGTGTGAGGTCCTTCTTACAGTCTCACTGCCCCTAAAACCACCAGAGGCTGAGCTTTAGTAAGGTGCATCAATTGGGCCTAGTTCTGGGACCCCCTTGGTTAATGCATCTCAGAGGTAACCAATCAATGTGTTTCAATGTCCTTCATACTTCAGTAGGGCCATTCAATAACCCTGGACTCCTCAAGATCTTGCCCTGATACATGGAGCAGGGCCCCCCAAAAGGCACTTACAGCAGGATGCTGGGTTGGGTGATGTAAGTTCATGGCAGGTACAGGGCGTTCAGTCTGTGGGGCGCTGTGACATTTTAACAGGCTCCAACTAGGTAGGCTCATCAGACCTTGGGTGCCTCTTGGGGCCCACTCTCCTAACCAGCCCCAGCATCCATTTGCAGGATTCATGGGGGAGGAGATGGCCCAGACTAAGGCCCTCATTACAACCCTGATGGTCGGTGATAAAGCAGCGGTAATACCGCCAACAGGCCGGCGGTAATAAAAAAGAAATTCTGACCACGGCGGAAACCGCTTAGACAATCAGCCACTTTAACACACCGACCGCCAGGGCAAAATCAACAGGCACCACGGCGGTAACCGCCAACAGCCAGATGGAAGACAATGCACTGCCCACAGTAATATGACACACCTATCCGCCACCTTTTCCGGGCCGATACCAATGACATCAAAAGCCTGGCGGAAACACTGCACAGAAGGGAAACAACTCACCTCTGGACACTTAAGGAAGAACCACGCCACCACGGAGCCCGAGTTGCATGTCTTCCCCATGTGCTTCTACGTGCTGTTCCACTACGAACACCAACGCCGGCGAAGAAGACTACGGTGAGTACAGCCACCCAGCACACAGGGAAGGGGGAGGAAAAAGTGAGTGACACACACACGCAACACCCCCACCCCCAACACCACACACACAACCAGATGTGGTAACATAATATATACACCCCTTACCCCTCAGGAATAATGCAAGGACAACTACTATAGTGTAAAAAGCTGTTTTAAGATAAATGTAGGTGAAATTCGTGCATCCAAATCAAAAAGTATATACATATTTACAATAGAAGGGACACTGTCCAGTCCTCAATGTCCGTGGGCCACAGGGCCACATCACAAAGTCCAAGGCCCAACCTCACTCCTGCAGCAACACGGAGAGAACACTGCAGGTGCATCAGGTCGAAAATAGACAGGCACCTCAGGGGGATGAGGAATGGGGGCACCTCAGCCGGAAGATGGTAGAACGCCACTGGTCCTGGAGGGGGCAACATGCCCATCACTCTGTCCTGTGGAGTGCAAGGCCACAGTCTCTCAAGTGGGTGACTTGCCCACATGCTCTGGAGGGGGTAACATGCCCTGGGCTTGGTCCTGGGGAGTGCAAGGCCACAGTCTCTCAAGTGGGTGACCTGCCCACATGCTCTGGAGGGGGCAACATGCCCTGTGCTTGGTCCTGGGAGTCCAAGGCCACAGTCTCTCTAGTGGGTGACTACTTCCACTGGTTCTGGAGGGGGTATTGTGCCCAGTGTGCTTCTTCCTGGGAAGGATGGGGTGAGTGGTGGCAGTGGCGGTGCAGGTGTCGGTATTGGCAGTGGTGGGAGGAGGCTCCAGCCCTTTCCCTGCAGCTTCGAATGGCTGTCCACTGGGGCTGCTGCTGCTGGCAGTGGTGCTGGTGGTGGTGCTGGTGGCGGTGCTAGCAGTGGTGGGGGGAGGCTCCAGCCCTTCCCCTGCAGCCTTGGGCGGCTGCTCACTTGGGCTGCTGCTGCTGGCAGTGGTGCTGGTGGCAGTGCTAGCAGTGGTGGGGGAAGATCGAGCCCATCCCCTGCAGCTTTGGATGGCTGAACCACCATGGTTGGTGTTGTGGGCTCCGACTGAGTCCCAGCACCAGGCCTCTTGTCCTTTTTGCCTGCTGTCGCAGGCCCCTTGCCCCTCCTGCCAGCAGCTGGGGATGGCTCCTTGCTCCTTTTGGCATGAGCTGGGGACTGCTCCTTACCCTTCCTCTCAGCAGCCGGGGATTGCTCCTTGCCCTTCCTTTTACCAGCTGGGGGTGCCTCCTTACCCATCATTGCAGCAGCTGGGGGTGCCTCCTTGCTCTTCCTTGCAGCACTTGGTGCAGGCACCCTATCAGTGTGGCTGCCTGGTGCCCAGGATACTCTCCCATCTGGTGTAGCTATGGACACTATTGTGCCCCTGGAATGGGAAGCTGAGGTGCTGGGCTGGGTTCTGACCACCCTGGCCTGATGTGAGGGACAGGGGGGACGGCTAGGGAAGAGGTCAAAGGTGGAGAGGAAAAGCTTATTAGATACATTGGTGCAGGAAAAAGGAGATGGTTTGGGAGTGGAGGTAGAGGGAGTGGTTGTAGGAGGTGTCTGTTGTGTTTGGGTGCAGGTGCATGGGCTCAATGCTGTTGTGAGGTGGATGGCTGTTGGGTGTCTGAGTGCTTGTGTTTGTGTACTTTGGGAGGAGGGGGCACAGACACAGTGGGAGAGGACACAGGGGACGTGGGCATGGAAGTGGTGGTGGTGACTGCCAGTGAGGGGCGTGTGCTGATAGGGGTGCTGGTGCTGGGTGTAGTGGATGAGGATGTAGTGCATGCAGGTGTGAGTGTAGTTGCAACTGGGAGGTGGACGACGAGGAGGAGCGGGCCACAGTGGAGGCAGTGGATGTTGGTGTGTCTGCATCTGGATGGTGTTTGTATGAGTGCCCGTGGGATGAAGTGTGGTGCTTGTGTTTGCCATGTCCACTCTTGTCTGTTGTCCTGGGTGCCTGCTCATCTGACTATGTGCTTGGGATAGGTTGGGGTTGAGGGGAATGGGATTGGGTCGAGGAAATTGGAGGGGGAATGCTAGAAACAGGGACAATCTCTGCCATCAGAGAGGAGGCCAGAGACTGGATTGATCTCTGTTGGGCCGCATGCCAGTGTGAATGCCCTTCAGGAATTCATTTATCTGTTGCTTTTGTGCTGCCAGCCAATGGATGACATTCACAATGGTTGACTGTCCAACAGAGATGGATCACAGGAGGTCAATAGCCTTCTCACTCAGGGCAGCAGGGCTCACTGGGGTAGGGCCTGAGGTGCCTGGGGCGAGAAGATTCTTACCCTCCTGGGTGAGCGGGCAAAGGAAACGCGCTGAGGGGCTGCTCGGAGGGCAGTGCTTGTACGGGGGTGGTGGCTGTACCTCTAGCTGGGGTGGGCACAGAGGTGTCCACCACCATCAGGGAGCTTCCATCGGAGGAGGAATCCATGTCTGAACTGTCCCCTCCTGCCTCTGCCGTGGTGCTCCCACTCGTGCCCTCGCCATCGGTGGATTCGGCCTCCTGGGCTCTGTGGGATGCAGCTCCCTTCATCGCCGGTGCCTCAGCTCCTCCGCCAGATGATGCTAATGCACATAAGGACAGGGTGACAAAACAAAAAGGGGGGAAAGAGACAAAGGATACACTTGGTCAATGGCGGCAACAACACCACCATTGCCGTACACCACACACACACAGACACACACACACACACCACACACACACACAGGGAACAGCCCTATGCACTAGGTAATGCACTACCAGTCAGAATGCTAGCCACCAGCCCATGGATAGGGACACCTAACACAAATTACAGCATACCTGAGACCCACAGACCCCTGCCTAGTAGTGGATGCCTACTAGCTTGGTTAGAGGTATTTTAAATCAGAACCCTTCCCAACATGGGACCTACTCTGCAATGTCAGGCCTGGTCTAGAGGCACCCACAGGCCCACTTCCCCCATCCGGATACCACCCCACCAGGTGCAAGTTGTATATTGGGGCACTCTACTCACCCCCTTATGGCTGCTGTGATGCCCCCAAGAGCCCATCCAGATACGGATAGGCCGCCGCCAATATGCGGGCCATCAGGGAGGTCAGGGTTCGACGGGCACCCCTTCCTTGTTGGGAGGCCATCCCCAGCTGGGCCTCCGCCGTCTTCCGTGCCCAGCATCTCAGGTCCTCCCACCGTTAGCGACAGTGGGTGCTCCGCCTGCAGTAGACCCGCAGGATCTGCACGTCCTTGGCTATGGCACACCATATACCCTTTTTCTGATGGGTGCTGACCTGCAGGGAAATGGACAGAGGGAAAGATATTAGTCCGACCATCCTGCCTATTACACTCTTGGCCCACCATGCCCCTTCCCATCCTCATTAGCACAGACATGGCCCACCATACATGTAGCACGCTGCCCAGGGCCCATCCACCAACACCCCCTACATGAGGCCTTAACACTCAGCACTCCATACATTCACGCCCCATGCATCGTACGCACGGTGTACTTACCTGTTGGTCTGGAGGCCCATACAGCCTCCAGCAACGGAACGCAATGTCAGCAGAATTACCTCATTTCAACCTGTCCCTCCAAACAGGACAGGCGGACGCTATTTCAGGGGGGGTGCAGGCCATGGCTCCTAACTGCGTCATAGTACACATATGCACCATTTGGACCTCTCCAACAAAATACTGTTACAATCACGACATGCATTTGAGTGTAGTGGTTGGAAATAAGAGATACTGACCAGCTGCTCACCATTTTGCCCCATTGATTGCAACCGCTAAAGATGAATAGGAGATGGAGACATACCTCCCTGTATAGACCCCTGGTGGACTTGGCAACAATGGAGGACAGGCACATTATCCTCACCTATAGACTGGACAAGGCTGCAATCACAGAGCTGTGTGCCCAATTCGAGCTTGACCTAATATCTGCTATCCGTCACCCCACCGGGATCCCCCCTCCTTTGCAAATGCTATCAGTGCTCCATTTCCTGGCAACTGTCTCCTACCAAGTGACAGTGGGTTTGGCAGCAGGCATGTCTCAGCCAATGTTCTCAATAGTGCTGACCAGAGTGTTGCCTGCCCTGATTGAACACATGCGCAGCTACATCGTTTTCCCCCAGGTGGAGGATTTGGCCACAGTGAAAGCTATGCAATGGGACATATCCCCAACATTATTGTTCAGAAAACAGGTGTTCAGAAAAACGAAAGACCTTTTACTCGATGAATGTGCAGCTAGAGTGCCTGGCGGACCAGTATATCTCCCACGTCAATGCAAAATATCCTGGGTCTGTGCATGATGCCTTTTTCCTGAGTAATAGCAGCATCCCATATGTGATGGCTCAACTCTAGAGGCACAGGGTGAGGCTAATAGGTGAGCCTTGGTTCCCACCCAGTGGATGTTGGTGTATGGGTATGGTGTGGGCACTAAGGGTTGGTGTGTGGCTTACAGTTGTCCCTTAACATTTGCAGGTGACTCTGGTTACCCCAACCTCTCATGGCTACTGATCCCTGTGAGGAATCCCAGGACAAGGGCACAGGAACGTTGCAATGAGGCACATGGGTGAACAAGAAGATTTAGAGAGAGGACCTTTGGCCTACTAAAGGCCAGGTTTCATTGCCTCTATCTAACAGGTGGATCCCTGTACTACTCACCCAAGAAGGTCTGCCAGATTATCGTGGCATGTTGAATGTTGCACAACCTTGCCTTTCATCGCCAGGTGCCTTTTGTGCAGGAGGAGGAGGAGGCTGGAGATGGCTGTGTGGCAGCAGTGGACCCTGTGGACAGTGAAGATGAAGAGGCAGAAGATGAGGATGACGACAACAGAAGTGCAATTATTAAGCAATACTTCCAATAAGACACAGGTAAGACAGTGTTGATACACATATAATTGACAGTTTGATGTGTGACATTGTCACTGGCAGGCTGTGTATTCCTACTTCTATGCCCACTCACTGTACCCTTTGGCATCTCTTTTTGCAGATATTTGTGCCCCACTATCACTCCTGGTGTGTTGACTGCAGCCAACTACAGGTTATTCCTATGTATACATTCCTGTACAGTTGATTTTCAATGTTTAAACCTTGTTTCACAAATACATATTTAAATCATTTGACATACTCCATACTTGTATTTTTTCAAAGAGTGTTTATTTAAGTGCTGAGAGGTAGGGGGGATGTGCAAGGGCCTGGGGGGGTGATGGAGGTAATTCCAGGTTGGAGTCCTGTCTACTTCTATCACAGGTGCATTGTCCAAGGGGGCATAGGAAGGGGAGCAATGGCAGTTCAACGTGGAGAGGGGGACAGAGTGGGATACAAGGGTGGCAATCAGGAGAGTCTTATTTCCTGGCGGGGGTCTTGGCAATAGTCTCTGGCTTCTGCCTGGATCGCAGGGAATGTTTGTGGGGTGGTTCATCTTCTGAGGGGTGCTGGTGGCCTGTTGTTCCTATGGTGGGGCCTCCTGTCCAGTAGTGGCAGCGGAGGTGGAGGGCTGTTCATCGGTTTGGCTAGTGGCAGAGGCCTGGTGGGGTGCCACTGCCTCCCTCATAGTGTTGGCCATGTCTGCCAGCACCCCTGCAATGGGGACCAGGGTGGTGTTGATGTCCTTCAAGTCCTCCCTGATCCCTAGGTACTGTTCCTCCTGCAGCCGCATGTTCTCCTGCAACTTGTCCAGTATCCAGCACATCGTCTCCTGGGAATGGTGGTATGCTCCCAGGATCGTGGTGAGTGCCTCCTGGAGAGTCGGTTTCCTGGGCCTGTTCTCCCCCTGCGGCACAGCAGTCCTCCCAGCTTCCCTGTTGTCATGTGCTTCTGTCCCCTGAACCGTGTGCCCACTGCCACTGACCCAAGCTCCCTGATCGTCCTTTGTTTGTGGTGTGCCCTGGGATCCCTGTAGTGGTGGACACACTGCTGATTGATGTGTCCTGGGGACCGAGGTATGGGACTGCTGGGTGGGTGCTGTGGTGGTGTTTCCTGAGGGGGAGGCTCTGTGGTGGTGTGAGAGTGTGCCTGGGTAACCGACTGTCCGGAGGCCCATGATGGGCCAGGCTGGTCATCCACATCTAGGCGAGCAGAGCTGCTGTCATCACTGTGGGCCTCTTCTATGGGGGGACTGGATGTTGCTGGCACCTCTTCTCCGGTGACATTGGCATGGGGACATGTGGGGATGTAACTGTAGTGTCATTGTTTCTGCATGTGACATTTTGTGCATGGGTGTGTTGCCCTCTATGGTTGTTGTTGCCCTGGCAGATTTGCCTTTGAGTGAGTAGCTATTTGGTGGGTTAGGTGATTCTCTCCAGTGTGCATGCAGTGGTGATAGGTGTCCATGCAGGTCTGTGAGTGGTGTCCATGTATTGGGGTTACATGCAGGGCTTGGTATTGAGATAAGTGGGTTGTGATGGTGGGGTATGTGGGAGGTGGTGAAGTGATGGGAGTGAGGGTGAGGGTGGGGGTTTGTGATGGCTTGCAGGTTGGGGGGGTGATAGTAAAAGAGATTTGATTTACCAGAGTCCAGTCCTCCTCCTAATCCTGCCAGGCCCTCAGGATGCATGATTGCCAAGACTTGCTCCTTCCATGTTGTTCGTTGTGGGGGAGGAGGTGGAGGTCCACCGCCAGTCCTCTGTACAGCTAGTTGGTGTCTTGCTGCTGTGGAATGTACCTTCCCCTGTAGGTCGTTCCACCTCTTGCTGATGTCGTCCCTTGTTCTGGTGTGCTGTCTCACGGCATTAACCCTGTCCACGAATCTCTGCCATAGCTCCATCTTCCTAGCAATGGATGTCTGCTGCACCTGTGCTCCAAATAGCTGTGTCTCTGCCCTGATGATTTCCTCCAACATGGCCCTCAGCTCCTCCTCAGAGAATCTGGGGTGACGTTGTGGTGCCACAGATGTAGTGTGAGTGGTGGGGGTGAGGGTGTGTAGGGTGATGTGTTGGAGAGTGTGATGTAAGGTGCGTGGATGGTGTATAGGTGATTATGTTATGTGGCTCTGGTTGTGTGTGTACTCTTGCTGTCTATCTCTGGTGGCAATTCTTTCTAGTTGTAAAGGGTTCTGGATAGTGTGGGTGGGTGTTTTATAGTGGTGTGGGTGTGTGGGTGTGGTGTGTATGAGTGTCAGGTGTGTGTAGTTTGACTTGTCCAATGTGGTGTAGTTTAGTTTGAGTGTGTGTATTTTGAGTGCGGTGGAATGTACCGCCAAAGGTTTACCGCCATTGAATGTCTGCCGCAATGATTTGTGAGTCATAATGCTGTGGGCATAGTTCTGATGGCGTAATGGTGTGGTTTGGATACCTTCAGTTTATCACCGACCTTTAGGCTGGCGGACTTGTGTGTATGGCTTTATAGTGACGGAGTGGTATGTGTGTGTCATAATATGCTTGGTGGTTTTCCGCCACACCGGCGTTATGTTGGCAGCAGTCAGCATGGCGGTAAGCGGGATTTACCGCTAATGTCATAATGAGGGCCTAATTGTCTCACAATCGAGGGCAGGCCTGCTTCATGAGATTTGGGTCTACTCTTGTGGGCATGCCTCTCCCTTACACCATGCCCAGCATGCTGCTGCTCTTCAGTCCAGCAGGTCCGCAGCCGGAGCCCTTGCCACACTCCTTCTGCACCTCCAACTTTCCTTCTCCACCCGTAAGGACACTCCCAGCTCCAGGAGTCACCTGCACCACATCTAGGGACCCCATAGAAAGTCAGGGACCCTAGATTTTACTAGGTTTGGTCTGAAAGGTGCAGTGAGTGACCTAAGCTGCCACCATCTTAGCTCCACCTCACTACAGTTGCTTTTAAAATAAAAGTACCTTCTCACATTTTTCTAAGTTATTAAAGAAAGTTTTTTTATCTAACCTGTACAAAAATGTCATTAAATTAAATTCACACAAAAAAAGAAACAGTAAGTATTTTTGATATGCATTATAATGATAACACACATTTTTTATTTAATAAATACTGCAAAAAGGTTAATAGATCAATTTTATCAGTATTTCGGTCACTAACTTAAAGAAAGTAGTTAACATTTTTGTTTTATTTAACATAACTTTCTAGTTACATTAAAGAATATTCAACATTTTTATAAATAGTATAACATTTGTAAGTTAATATCTCCTTTGGTTTTCGTGGAGGTAGGAGTCTTTTGTATATACATTTCACTGCCTTTGTTCCAGTAACTACATTTCTCATTTTCGTGTTCTTCTTTAGTATCAAGTGCTTGCAACACGATAGGCAGTACCGGTATGAGGTGCTACGCATCTTGAAAGACCAATAATGTTTTCTAACTAGGAGCACTGGTGTTATTTTTAGTACGGTCAGTTAAGGTTATTGAATTTAGTGTTTGTGTTTTGATTAATTGGGTAAAATAAATTATTTAAGGTTGATTTTATACCTATGATGGGGTCTAGTGTGTGGTGTAGCAACATGTTAGATCCAATCTGTCATAGTGAATATACCTAGGAGGTGGGTTCTGTTTGTGTATTTTGTGATTATACCTTTATGAGTGCCTATTTTCTTATTACAGGCATAACCCTGTCATTGGAATGATGCTATCAGAATGGAGTTTGTATTTTTTTATTTTTCTAAAGAAAATGACCTAAAACTTTTGATGTATACATTTGCTTTCTTATTTGTGGTCATTTTGAAGATGTTGAAAATAATGTTATTTAAAAGGAATGTGCATTATGGGCCTCATTACGTGTTTGGTGCTCCGAGGACCACCATGTTGGCTGTAGTGGTATGGTCACCAACAGGTTGGAGGAGAAGACCGCCAAAATATGACATTGGAGGTGATACATATTGCCAATGAGGTCAGATCACTGTGGTCGATTAGAGCCACCATCAGTCTGGGGGAGACCATGTTTCCACCAGACTCATTATGAGGTTGCTCACTGCCAACATAACCACAGCGATCGGACAACTAGAGAACACCAGGCGGAATGAATAGAATAAAAGCGGACACTCACTTCCAGGAAGCCATACTCATCCGGAGCCGCCATGGAACCACTACTAGACATCATCCTGCTGCTCCTGCTCTGTAAAAGACAACAGAATCATCACCGACAAGGAAGACAACAACCGTAAGCACACACACTCATCCAGTATATTTGTTTCATGTATGAATTTCAACTGTTACATACCATACCATAGGGAGTGGAGGTGTGAGGGCTATACTCACACATAACAGTTCAGTGACACAGACACACATACAGTTGCAAACACACCCACACATACACAGCACACACACTAAAACCAGCACACACACCACACATCAAGAACACACATTTATGCCCAGCAACACAGGCAAGGTCAAGCCCCACCAATTCGTATACAATAAACTAACTCGTAACAACAACACCACAACCGCAAAAACATGTACACATGTCAAACACCCACAACCGACACTGGCCAGGAACTCCACACACATACAACACAATATACAACCATCTGTGATGAACCACACACAGTTACACCATCATATAACCTAGCAATCAACATACACATCACACACACACACACAGTACACCCAACCTATGATGGCATGCACAATACACCCAGAATCAAACAGGCCAAACACACAAAGCCACACAACACTACAACAAACAAATATCAACACTAATATAATACATCACCATGACAACAACAAATCAGCTACATACACATACCCATTTCACAAAACACACACAGTCCCTGGGGGATAAAAGCCCTGCACACAACCTCACAGACTACTCAGACAATACCGGTAGCATCAAGCAGCACACACATGCAAACACTGCCATACAACCAATGTCAGTCAGTAACAACTCAAACTTAGGAAAGGAAATGCAGGACAAAGATGGAACGTTAAAAACAACTACTGGTTAGTTTAACCTTTATATGGATACATTTTGTAAAAAGCACATCCGAGGCCATAGGCCAGTCCACACCCGTGGGAAAACAGCACCAAAGGCACAAAAAACAGCACTCAAAGCCTCAAAATGTTACACCTATTTGACTTCTGACTGCCATCTAACCTCCACAGGTTGGGACATCAAAAGGGCAAGCAGGCACCTCAGGGATCCTTGGAGGGGTGGAGGTTGGGGGGTTGGGAGTAGGCTTGGGAGCCGGGATTTAGGCTTGGGCTTGGGAGGGGGTGGATCTTTTTGGGAGGGGCGGACTTCTTCTTGGTGGGAGGAGGGGCATGAATGCTGGTAGAGGGGTAGGGGAGGCCTTTGAGGTAGAAGGGATGGACTTGGGGAGGGGAAAACTCCTTTTAAGGTTGTCACAGAGGGAGGAGGAGTAGGGAAAAGGTCAAACTTGGCAATGGCAAGGAAAGATTTCTTGGACACACAGGGATAGTCATCTGAAGGGGGCTTGGGTGTGGAGAATGAGGGAGTGGTGTATTATGTGTCAGTGTGGATGTATTGGGTGCATGTGTGAAGGAGGTGTGCTTGTGGGTGGTGGATGTCTGTTGAGTGGGTGAGAGTGGGTGCTTATGTTTCTGGGGCTGAGGGGGTGGAGGTGCTTGGGGATGCCATGGTAGGTGGGTTGCTGTCTGTTGAGGTGGTGACTGCAGGTATGGTGGATCTGCTGCATGTAGGCATGTCAGTGATTGTGGTGCCTGCGGGTGTGGTGACTGAGGTGGATGTCTGGGGGACTGCAGTGGTGATCTCTGCAGGTAGGATAGGTGTGGTGGCTGGATCACTGAATGATGGTGTGGAGTCTGCAGGTATGCCAGGTGTTGTTGGTGATGTTGAGGATGGTGGGGGTATCATGGCAGGTAATGACTGTTGCTGTGTCTGCAGGTGGATGTTGTCTGTGTACGTGCTGGTGGTGTGTCTTGTGCTGCTTATGTTTGTCTGCGCTACCCTTGGATGTTGGGGTGGACGCATGCCTGTCTGTTTGTGTGCTTTCGCTGGGTCGGGGAAGGGGGGATTGGGACTGGGAAGCGGTATGTGTAGGGGGATGGTAGACAAAGGGTGACTGGCTGCATAAGTGTGAAGGCCAAAGCCTTAAATTATCTCTGTAGGCCAGCCAGAGCACCATGAATGCCCTCTAGGAATGCATTCTTCTGTTGGGTTTGAGTTGCCAGTCCCTGGATGGCATTCACGATGGTCGACTGAACCACAGAGATCGACCTCAGGAGGTCAATAGCCTCCTCACTGAGTGCAGCAGGGCTAACAGGGGAAGAGGTAGATGTGGCGAAGGAGACACCCACCCTCTTGGATAGGTGGGCCAGGCCAACTGGGTGGGGAGCTACAGGGCGGGCAGTGATAGAATGAAGGGTGGTGGACAGAGATGGTACTGGGGTGGTCCCAGATGGGTCCGCCACCACTAGAGAGTTGCCACTGGAGGAGGATTCCGAAGAAGATGTACTGGATCTGGTCTCCTCCGTGGCACTCCCCTCACCCTCCAGGCCACTGTGTCCCTCGCTGTCGGTGTTCTCATGACTGGAGGTCCCATGGTCAGAAGCTTCCCCACTCGGCTGTGCCCCGTCTCCTACGCCTGCCAGTGCTGATGCTGAAAAACAGAAAGTCAGGTATGGTCATCACATTCACAAGAAAACACTTCCATCATGCAGTAGACATAAGTCACATGACATCCTTATCACCACTACCCCCAGGTAGTGCCAGTAAAGTACCAACATTATGGGGGTCATTCTGACCTCGGCGGTAAAAGGCGCTTACCGCCGGTCAGAAGACCGCCATAACACCGCCGCGGCCGCGGTAAACCGCCACGGTCATTCTGACCCGCAACTGCCAAACCGCCAAAAACCCGACATCCACAAAAGTCCGCCACACCAAAGGTCAGCGCAAAAATGGCGATGACCAAACCTCCACCGCCACGCCAACAGAAATACGCCCATACCATTCTGACCCACAAATCCACGCGGCAGTCTTTCAAAGCGGTATTCCATTGGCGGTACACACCGCCGCGCTCCAAAAACACACACACATAGAAAACTCAGCCTCATTGGTCAGTTTGAAATACAAACACCTGATACACATACTAACACCACTCCCACACACCCAACACATTATAAAACACACACCCACATCACCCACAAGCCCCTACGACCCGAAATTATTGACGAAGGCTAGAGAGAGAGCACAGAATAGACAATCCCACAACACAGAGGCACACAACACCATCACCCACACAGAATCCACGCACCAAACACCACACACCACCACACGCACCACACTCATCACCACAAACGCCACCCCACACCACTCCATGGCATCCCAAAGACACCCCAGGTTCAGTGACGCCGAACTCAGGGTCATGGTGGAGGAAATAGTCCGTGTAGAGCCCCAGCTCTTCGGGGCACAGGTGCAGCACACCACAATTGCCAGGAAGATGGAGCTATGGCAAAGGATAGTGGACAGGGTTAACGCGGTGGGACAGCATCCACGCAATCGGGAGGACATCAGGAAGAGATGGAACGACCTACAGGGGAAGGTGCGTTCCATGGTATCAAGGCACAACATTGCGGTGCAGAAGACTGGCGGCGGACCCCCACCTACTCCCCCCAAATTTACCGCATGGGAGGAGGAAGTCTTGCACATCCTGCATCCTGAGGGCCTCGCAGGAGTAGGTGGAGGAATGGACTCTGGTAAGTCAAATCTTCACTACTGCTTCCCACCCCCACCCCACCTGCATGCCAAATCATACCCCCACCCTCACCCCCACCCCCATCACACCAACATCTAGCAAAAGGCTCACCATCACAACCCACCCATCCCAACACCAAGCCCTGCATGCGACCACAAAGCATGGACACCCATCACCAAAGCATGCCCACTGCACACACACATCACCCCCACAAGCCACCCTCACAAAAGCTCCCACAAGGGAATGCCTGGATTTGGGTACACGGACACCCACCCATCACACGAAATGCCACACACAGAAGCAATAACCATACCTTTATACCCCTGCAGGACCCGAACGCCACCACACCGCCACAGAGGGTCCAGAGATGTCCATCCCACCCCCAGAAGAGGCCCCCAGCGATGACAGCAGCTCTGTCTCCCTGGAGCCAGATGACCAGCCCGGCCCATCGGGGACCTCTGGACAGTTGGTTCCCCACAGACAGCCACAGGCTACACCAGACCCAACCCCCTCTGGGAACACCAGCACAGCTCCCACCCAGCGGGCCCATGCCTCTGTCTCCAGGACACGTAAATCAGCGGTGTGTCCACCACTACAGGGCACCCAGGTTGATCCAACACCCCAACAACAACAGGGACCTGGGGGCAGTGGTAGTGGGCACACCGTCCAGGGGACAGAGGCACAGGAACACAGGGGAACTGGGAGGGCTGCTGTGTGACAGAGGGGGGACAGGCCCGGGGAACCGACTCTCCAAGAGGCCCTCTCTTCCATCATGAGAGCATACCACCGCTCCCAGGAGACGATGGCGACGGTACTGGCCCGGTTCCAGGAGATCCAGGAACTGCAGGAGGAACGGTACATGGGGTTCAGGGAGGAACTGAGGAACATCGGTTCCGCAATGGGGACCATCGTCGTGGCCCTTACCCAGATCGTCACCACAATGCGGGACCATGTGGCACCCCAAAGGGCCCCTGACACTAGCCCAGGCCAGGAACAGCCTACCACCTCCGCCGGCGCTAGTGGGCAGGAGGCCCCCACACAACGACAGGCCACCAGAACCCCACCTCCTGCAGAAGAAGAACCACCCCTCAAGCGGAACCTGAGATCTCACAAGAAGACAGAGTAGGATTGCAAGACCCCCACCAGCCTAAGATACCCCCTGATGTCATCCCACTGTCCCACATTGTCACCCTGTCCAACCTTGAACTGCCCCTGCTCCATCCTTCCACAGGCATATGGACAATGCACCTGTGCGTCTGAGAACTGGACTCTGCCATGGACATTACTCCACCCCCACCCATCACAGTTTCCCAATCATGTACCTATATGTAGCACTTAAAATAAATCACTTATTGCACTTAAAATAACAGGAGTCTGCTTGTATTCTTAACAAATGTATTACACATAACGGTGCAATAATGTCCAGTTACTTTGTGATGACAACATACCAATTGCAATAAGCTTTAGTCCATGGGCAAACAAAGCTGAAGTCAGGCAGTGGGTCATACAGCTCTGAAAAGGGAAGGGAAAGTCACAAATCAGTTAACAGGAACTGGGGGGAAACACAGACAGTGGAGACGCATGAGGCCTTAAGTAAATGTAAAATGGGGTGGCTGATTCTTACCTGTGTGCTACTGAAAATATTGTTGTATGACTGTATCCCTGTTGTCCGTGTCGTCCCCGTTGTCTTCCTCCTCTTCACTCTCCACAGGCTCCACAGCTGCTACAACACCACAATCTGGACCATCCTCCTGCAGAAAAGGCACCTGGCGTCGCAAAGCAAGATTGTGAAGCATACAGCAGGCCACGATGATCTGGCACACCTTCTTTGGTGAGTACATTAGGGATCCCCCTGTCATATGCAGGCACCTAAACCTGGCCTTCAGGACCCCGAAGGTCCTTTCTATGATCCTCCTAGTTCGCCCATGGGCCTCATTGTACCGTTACTCTGCCCTGGTCCGGGGATTCCTCACTGGGGTCAGTAGCCACGACAGGTTGGGGTAACCAGAGTCACCAATTAGCCACACACGGTGTCTCTGTAGCTGTTCCATCACATAAGGGATACTGCTATTTCGCATGACATACGCGTCATGCACTGACCCAGGGAACTTGGCATTTACATGGGAGATGTACTGGTCAGCCAAACACACCACCTGGACATTCATAGAATGATAACTTTTTCTGTTTGTGTACACCTGCTCACTTTCTTTGGGGGGAACCAAAGCCACATGGGTCCCATCAATGGCACCAATGATGTTGGGGATATGTCCAAGGGCATAGAAATCACCCTTCACTGTAGCCAATTCGCCCACCTCAGGGAAAATAATGTAGCTCTGCATGTATTTCATCAGGGCAGACAACACTCTGGACAAAGCCTTAGAAAACATAGGCTGAGACATCCCAGAAGATATGGCCACTGTTGTCTGAAAAGACCCACTTGCCAAAAAATGGAGTACTGACAGAACCTGCACCAGAGGGGGAATCCCTGTGGGTTGGCGGATGGGGGACATCAGGTCTGGCTCCAGCTGGGCACATAGTTCATGTATAGTTGCTCTGTCAAGCCTGTATGTAAGTATGATATGTCGTTCTTCCATTGTCGACAGGTCCACCAGCGGTCGGTAGACGGGAGGATTCATCCTTCTCCTCGCAAGTCCCAGCAGACGGTGCCTAGGAAGGACAACATGGAGCACAGAGTCAAGCAACCCACAGGTTCGTTCACACAGCTTGCACAGTACACGAATCGCTATGCATTGAAAGGCTTGTATGAGTGGCAATGCAAGGCCTAGGCCTGTGTGACGCAGTAGAAATCATGCCATGTGGGCCCTTGAAATGGCGGCTGCCTGACCTGTGAAGTGTGACAGTGGGATGTGAGGTCACTGCGCTGGCGTGGCACACCGTGGCGGTAGGCGGTCAAAGACCGCGGCGCAAAGCAGCATTGGTTAACATTGGACCCTATGGGTCTCAGGAGCCAATGACGATGTGCGCCGGCGGTCGCGGTACGCACCGCCGCGGGCGTGACCGCCATTTTCTATCTGATTAATCACTCGAGACCTGATCATCCACAGGAGAGGACCTATACTGCAAGTGCTGCTGTGACCTCGGTCTGGGAGATACAATGGCTGCTGCGACTGGGGAAAGGGCCCCTGCCTTCACTTCCGAAGAATTGAAGAGACTTGTTGATGGGGTCCTCCCCCAGTATGCGCAACTCTACGGTCCTCCAGACCAACAGGTTAGTACACAGGGTGCATGTTGAATGGGCTATGCCTGTGGTGAGTGGGGTGTATGTAAGATGGTGGGGAGGGGAGCGAATGAGGAGTGCAACGCACGAAAGATGAGAGCATGTACCACATGGCAAGGTTGGGGAGGGGGGGCCACTCACATTGACCAGGCAGAAAACTGATGCGATTTCCTTTACCACCCTGTACATGTCACATAGGTCAGCGCCCATCAGAAGATCGACATTTGGCGTGCCATCACCAAGGACGTCCGGGCCCTGGGGGTCCACAACAGACGGGGCACCCACTGCCGAAAGAGGTGGGAGGACATCCGCCGTGGGACCAGAAAGACCGCCGAGTCTCTGCTGGGGATGGCCTCCCAACGTAGGAGGGGTGCCAGCCGCCAATTGACCCCCCTGATGTCCCGGATCCTGGCAGTGGCCTACCCCGATTTGGATGGGCGCGTGAGAACATCACAGCAGACACAAGGGGGTGAGTATCAGCACATTCTGCTATCTTTGCGCGCAGTGAAGGTGTCTGGGTGGGGGAGGAGGGCTGTGGCTATCTCCAGGCCAGGGCACATTCTGTAGGCTAGGCCCCTCCGTTAGACACGGCCCTGTGCCCCCACCCCCCACCTCTGTAGGGTGCTAAGTACAGCTATCCATGGTCCGGCCTCACCCATGTGTGCATTTGTCGTCCATAGACCTGTAGGCCTAGTCACAATAACTGAGTAGTGTACCCCGATTGCGCGGCCTAGTTCAGGGGGCTTCTGTGTCTGTCCTCTCCGACAACGGTGTTGCCAATGCATGCACTCAACCTGTCTTCATTTCTCCCCCCCCCCATTTTCCTTGTCTTCCTGTTCATGTGTGCATTAGCATCATCAGCCGGAGGAGAAGTGGCATCGGCGCACAAGGGAGCTGCATCTCACATGGCCCCGGAGGGCCATGCAACAGACTCCGAGTACACCAGTGAGACGGAGGGCGAGTGGAGCTCCACAACGGGGACCCGTGGAGACGTCAGCAACACCGACACGTCCTCGGAAGGGAGCTCCCTAGCGGTGGCGGCAACATCCGTGCCCACCGCCACAACAGGTACAGCCGCCACCCAGCGCACCAGCCCCACCCTCCCAGCAGCCCCTCAGCCTTCGCTCCGTGCCCGCTCGGCCAGGAAGGCGGGCATCTCCTTCGCCCCAGGCACCTCAGGCCCTGCCCCAGTTACCCCTGCTGCCCTCAGTGAGGAGGTCATTGACCTCCTCAGGACACTCATTGTTGGGAAGTCTACCCTTTTGAATGCCATCCAGGGTGTAGAAAGGGAGGTGCATCGGAGCAATACATACCTGGAGGGCATTCATTCGGGTCAGGCTGCCCATCAGCGATCGTTCAACGCTCTGGCCTCAGCACTGACGGCAGCCATTGTCCCTGTCTCCAGCCTCCCTCTTCTGACTCCCTCCACCCAGTCCCAGTCTCCTGTTCCTCTGCCTATCCCATCCACACCATCAGACCAGCCTGCACACACCTCTACACCCAAGGGCAGCTCATCCAGACATAAGCACCACAGATCCCACAAGCATTCACCCAAGCAACATCCAGATGCAGACATGCCAACAGTCACTACCACCTCTGTGTCCCCCACCTCCTCATCTCCCTCCTCCCTCCCTGTGACGTCTCCACTCACACCTGCATGCACACCACCATCAGCCAGTACTTCCATCACCAGCACACCCTCCATTACAGTCCGCACACGTGCAGTCACCACCCCCACTGTCATTTACACGTCCCCTGTGTCCTCTCCCAGTGTGTCTGTCACCCCCTCTTCCAAACCACACAAACGCAGGCAGCCACCCACCCAACAGCCATCCACCTCACGACAGCCTCCGTCACAAGCACCTGCACCCAAAGACAGCACACTTGACTCTCCTACAACCACATCCTCTTCCTCCACTCCCATACCCACTACAACTACCCATCCCTGTCCTTCCCAAGTCGTTTTCCTTTCCAACCTTGAGCTCGTTCCAATCACTGACCCACCCCCTCCATCTGGTAAGAGTAAAAAAAGCACCTCAGCCACCACCAGCCCTGCATCTACTGTGACCATAATGCAGGGCTATTGGAGTCCACCAGCTCCTAGGGCAGGAACATCGGCCAGCAGCAAGGGGACAGCCAGCCCACCCCCTGGGAAGAGGACAAAAAAAAAAAGGCCCGGCGTGACAAGACTGAGACGGCTGCCAACAAGGACAGTAGCCTTGCCCCGTCACCTGCCACATCATCCAAGGGAGGCAAGGGCCACAGAGCTTCAGCGAAGGAGGGCAAGGGCAGCAGGGTGGAGAAGTCAGGCAGCAGGCGAGCTGGCCAGGAGGACCCCACCAGCCCCATTCCGGTTGTGACGGACGACACCCACGGGCCCAGGACTCCATCACAGGAGGGCCCCGCGACCGCAAGTTCGGATGGCGAATGAGAGGGAAGTCTTGCCCAGGTCTGGCTCCCTAGACACACAGGACAAGCACCGCTGAACAGGGCCCCGCCGGGAGGAGCACCGCTGCACAGGGCCCTGCCGGGAGGAGCACCGCTGAACAGGGCCCCAACGGGAGGAGCACCGCTGAACAGGGCCCCGCCGGGAGAAGCACCGCTGAACAGGGGCCCGCCGGGACAAGAACCGCTGAACAGGGGCTCGCCGGGACAAGAATCGCTGAACAGGGGCCCGCCGGGAGGAGCACCGCTGAACAGGGCCCCGCCGGGAGGAGCACCGCTGAACAGGGCCCCGCCGGGACAAGAATCGCTGAACAGGGGCACGCCGGGAGGAGCACCGCTGAACAGGGGCCCGCCGGGACAAGAACCGCTGAACAGGGGCCCGCCGGGACAAGAATCGCTGAACAGGGCCCCGCCGTGAGGAGCACCGATGAACAGGGCCCCGCCGGGATGAGCACCGCTGAACAGGGCCCCGCCGGGAGGAGCACCGCTGAACAGGGCCCCGCCGGGAGAAGCACTGCTGAACAGGGGCCCGCCGGGAAAAGAACCGCTGAACAGGGGCCCGCCGGGAGGAGCACCGCTGAACAGGGGCCCGCCAGGACAAGAATCGCTGAACAGGGGCCTGCCGGGAGGAGCACCGCTGAACAGGGCCCGCCGGGAGGAGCACCGCTGAACAGGGCCCCGCTGGGACAAGAATCGCTGAACAGGGGCCCGCCGGGAGGAGCACCGCTGAACAGGGGCTCGCCGGGACAAGAACTGCTGAACAGGGGTCCGCCAGGACAAGAATCGCTGAACAGGGCCCCGCCGGGAGGAGCACCGCTGTACAGGGCCCCGCCGGGAGGAGCACCACTGAACAGGGGCCTGCCGGGAGGAGCACCGCTGAACAGGGCCCCGCCGGGAGAAGCACCGCTGAACAGGGGCCCGCCGGGACAAGAACCGCTGAACAGGGGCCCGCCGGGACAAGAATCGCTGAACAGGGGCCCGCCGGGAGGAGCACCGCTGAACAGGGGCCCGCCGGGACAAGTACCGCTGAACAGGGGCCCGCCGGGACAAGAACCGCTGAACAGGGGCCCGCCGGGACAAGAATCGCTGAACAGGGGCCCGCCGGGAGGAGCACCGCTGAACAGGGCCCCGCCGGGAGGAGCACCGCTGAACAGGGCCCCGCCGGGACAAGAATCGCTGAACAGGGTCTCGCCGGGAGGAGCACCGCTGAACAGGGGCCCGCCGGGACAAGAACCGCTTAACAGGGGCCCGCCGGGACAAGAATCGCTGAACAGGGCCCCGCCGGGAGGAGCACCGCTGAACAGGGCCCCGCCGGGAGGAGCACCGCTGAACAGGACCCCGCCGGGAGGAGCATCGCTGAACAGGGCCCCTCCGGGAGAACCACCGCTGAACAGGGGCCCGCCGGGACAAGCACCGCTGAACAGGGGCCCGCCGGGACAAGAATCGCTGAACAGGGGCCCGCCGGGACAAGAACCGCTCCGCTGGGCCCTTCATCTCAAGCACCGCTCCGCTGGGCCCTTCCTGTCAAGCACCGCTCCGCTGGGCCCCGCCGTCTCTGCACCGCTCCGCTGGGCCCTTCCTGTCAAGCACCGCTCCGATGGGCCCCGCCGTCTCTGCACCGCTCTGCTGGGCCCTTCATCTCAAGCACCGCTCTGCTGGGGCCTTCCTGTCAAGCACCGCTCCGCTGGGCCCTTCCTGTCAAGCACCGCTCCGCTGGGCCCCGCCGTCTCTGCACCGCTCCGCTGGGCCCTTCCTGTCAAGCACTGCTCCGCTGGGCCCTTCCTGTCAAGCACCGCTCCACTGGGCCCCGCCGTCTCTGCACCGCTCCGCTGGGCCCTTCATCTCAAGCACCGCTCCGCTGGGCCCCGCCGTCTCTGCACCGCTCCGCTGGGCCCTTCCTGTCAAGCACCGCTCCGCTGGGCCCTGCCGTCTCTGCACCGCTCCGCTGGGCCCTTCCTGTCAAGCACAACTCCGCTGGGCCCCGCCGTCTCTGCACCGCTCCGCTGGGCCCTTCATCTCAAGCACCGCTCCACTGGGGCCTTCCTGTCAAGCACCGCTCTGCTGGGCCCTTCCTGTCAAGCACCGCTCCGGTGGGCCCCGCTGTCTCTGCACCGTTCCGCTGGGCCCTTCCTGTCAAGCACCGCTCTGCTGGGCCCTTCCTGTCAAGCACCGCTCCGCTGGGCCCTTCCTGTCAAGCACCGCTCCGCTGGGCCCCGCCGTCTCTGCACCGCTCCGCTGGGCCCTTCCTGTCAAGCACCGCTCCGCTGGGCCCTTCCTGTCAAGCACCGCTCCGCTGGGCCCCGCGTCTCTGCACCGCTCCGCTGGGCCCTTCCTGTCAAGCACCGCTTCGCTGGGCCCCGCCATCTCTGCACCACTCTGCTGGGCCCTTCCTGTCAAGTACCGCTCCGCTGGGCCCTTCCTGTCAAGCACCGCTCCGCTGGGCCCTTCATGTCAAGCACCGCTCCACTGGGCCCCGCCGTCTCTGCGCCGCTCCGCTGGGCCCTTCCTGTCAAGCACCGCTCCGCTGGGCCCTGCCGTCTCTGCACCGCTCCGCTGGGCCCTTCCTGTCAAGCACCGCTCCGCTGGGCCCTTCATCTCAAGCACTGCTCCGCTGGGCCCCACCGTCTCTGCACCGCTCCGCTGGGCCCTTCATCTCAAGCACCGCTCCGCTGGGGCCTTCCTGTCAAGCACCGCTCCGCTGGGCCCTTCCTGTCAAGCACCGCTCCGCTGGGCCCCGCCGTCTCTGCACCGCTCCGCTGGGCCCTTCCTGTTAAGCACCGCTCCGCTGGGCCCTTCATGTCAAGCACCGCTCCGCTGGGACCCGCCGTCTCTGCGCCGCTCCGCTGGGCCCTTCCTGTCAAGCACCGCTCCGCTGGGCCCTGCCGTCTCTGCACCGCTCCGCTGGGCCCTTCCTGTCAAGCACCGCTCCACTGGGCCCTTCCTGTCAAGCACCGCTCCGCTGGGCCCTTCCTGTCAAGCACCGCTCCACTGGGCCCTTCATCTCAAGCACCGCTCCGCTGGGCCCCACCGTCTCTGCACCGCTCCGCTGGGCCCTTCATCTCAAGCACCGCTCTGCTGGGGCCTTCCTGTCAAGCACCGCTCTGCTGGGCCCTTCCTGTCAAGCACCGCTCCACTGGGCCCCGCCGTCTCTGCACCGCTCCGCTGGGCCCTTCCTGTTAAGCACCGCTCCGCTGGGGCCTTCCTGTCAAGCACCGCTCCGCTGGGCCCTTCCTGTCAAGCACCGCTCCGCTGGGCCCGCCATCTCTGCACCGCTCCGCTGGGCCCTTCCTGTCAAGCACCGCTCCGCTGGGCCCTTCCTGTCAAGCACCGCTCCGCTGGGCCCCGCCGTCTCTGCACCGCTCCGCTGGGCCCTTCCTGTCAAGCACCGCTCCGCTGGGCCCTTCCTGTCAAGCACCGCTCCGCTGGGCCCTTCCTGTCAAGCACCGCTTCGCTGGGCCCTTCCTGTCAAGCACCGCTTCGCTGGGCCCTTCCTGTCAAGCACCGCTCCGCTGGGCCCTTCCTGTCAAGCACCGCTCCGCTGGGCCCCGCCGTCTCTGCACCGCTCCGCTGGGCCCTTCCTCTCAAGCACCGCTCCGCTGGGCCCTTCCTGTCAAGCACCGCTCCGCTGGGCCCCGCCTTCTCTGCACCGCTCCGCTGGGCCCTTCCTGTAAAGCACCGCTCCGCTGGGCCCTTCCTGTCAAGCACCGCTCCGCTGGGCCCCGCCGTCTCTGCACCGCTCCGCTGGGCCCTTCATCTCAAGCACTGCTCCGCTGGGGCCTTCATCTCAAGCACCGCTGGCCCATTGACAGTGCCGGTTCTGTGTCGAGCAGGGCTTCAGGAAGCACTCTGGGCACCATGCCTCCTCCATTAACAGTGGAGTCGGTAATCCATCTGATGGACTGTGGCTTGGCACTTCCCAGGATGGAACAGTGGGCAAGCCACCCACTGTAGAGACTTGAGAGACTGTGGCTTTGCACTCCCCAGGATGGAACAGTGGGCAAGCCACCCACTGTAGAGACTTGAGAGACTGTGGCTTTGCACTCCCCAGGATGGGACAGTGGGCAAGCCACCCACTGTAGGGACTTGAGAGACTTTGGCTATGCACTCCCCAGGATGGTACAGTGGGCAACCCACCCACTGTAGAGACTTGTGAGACTGTGGCTTTGCACTCCCCAGGATGGTACAGTGGGCAAGCCACCCACTGTAGAGACTTGTGAGACTGTGGCTTTGCACTCCCCAGGATAGGACAGTGGGCATGGAGGCACCTCGTGGATCTGGCATCAAGGACTCATGTGGCTGAGGTGCCCCCCTTTCCCTTCCCCTGAGGTGCCTGTAGTTTTATCATCTGATGCCCCAGCAGTGTTCTCTCCAATGGTATCTGGTCTCCTGTGTGGGCTTTGCCCATGTGTTTGTGCACATTGGCCCACGGACTATGGAACTTTGACGGAATGTGCAGGACTTATTGCCTATGTATATATTGTTGACTATGTTCATTCCTTAATTTTGTATCTTTTATATAGCATATTTCCCATACCTTTAATGGAGCTATTTATACATATATTTTATAGATCATTTTAATTGTGTCTTTGCATTATTCCGGTGGGTTTGGGGGGGGTCACTCTGACTTGTTGCTCGGCATTGGGGTGTAGGTATTTGTGGTGGGGGGGTGGGTGTATGGCGCATGTGTGTGCCCGTAAGCTTTCCTCCTCCCCCCTCCCCTGTGTCGTAGGTGCAGTACTCACCGTTGTCGTCTGCGCCGGCGTTCGTACTCCTGGTAGATGAGCAGGTAGACAATAGCTGGTAGGATGTTTAATTCAGGTTCCATGCTGTCCTCCTTCCTCGTGGAGTGTGTATAGGTGAGCGTTTTCCCGTTCGTAGTCTGTTTCCGCCGTGTTTTTATCGGCGGGGCTCCCGCCCCGGAAAAGGTGGCGGATTGGTGAGTTGTGATAGGGTGGGCGGTACATTGTCTGCCGCCTGCCTGTTGGCGGGTTGGCCGCCGCTTTATCACCGACCGCCAGGGTCAGAATGACCCCCTATGTCACTACAAAATATGATGTATGCCCCTCAATATGAACATTGACAAACACCAGCTAAGTTACCTAACTGACACGTATAATACCATAAATGAAGTAGACCAATCACACTACCCATACCATTACAAGGTCACTTTGCCTCATTACACAGGTTACCTGTCCACAACAACATGGCCAACCAACAATAAAGCAATAGTTTAGGAAAGTGAAGTGAAATTGTTTAACACTGATCAAAAACACATAGGGGGTCATTCTGACCTTGGCGGTCCATGACCGCCATGGCGGAGTGCGGCGGAAGCACCGCCAACAGGCTGGCGGTGCTTCCTGGGCGATTCTGACCGCGGCGGTAAAGCCGCGGTCGGAAAAGGGGAGCCGGCGGTTTCCCGCCGGTTTCCCGCCGGTTTCCCGCTGTCCCAGGGAACCCGCAATGGTGGCGCTGCTTGCAGCACCGCCAAGGGGATTCCGACCCCCTTCCCGCCAGCCTGTTTCTGGTGGTGTCCACCGCCAGAACCAGGATGGCGGGAACGGGTGCCGTGGGGCCCCTGGGGGCCCCTGCACTGCCCATGCCACTGGCATGGGCAGTGCAGGGGCCCCCTAACAGGGCCCCACAAAGATTTTCACTGTCTGCTGTGCAGACAGTGAAAATCGCGACGGGTGCCACTGCACCCGTCGCACCCCTTCAACTCCACCGGCTCCATTCCGAGCCGGCTTCATTGTTGAAGGGGCTGTCCCGCTGGGCCGGCCGGCGGTCTTCTGGCGGTCGCCCCCCGGCCCAGCGGGAAAGCCGGAATGGCCGCCGCGGTCTTTTGACCGCGGAGCGGTCTTTCGGTGGGAACCGCTGGGCGATTCTGACCGCGGCGGTAAAGCCGCGGTCGGAAAAGGGGAGCCGGCGGTTTCCCGCCGGTTTCCCGCCGGTTTCCCGCTGTCCCAGGGAACCCGCAATGGTGGCGCTGCTTGCAGCACCGCCAAGGGGATTCCGACCCCCTTCCCGCCAGCCTGTTTCTGGTGGTGTCCACCGCCAGAACCAGGATGGCGGGAACGGGTGCCGTGGGGCCCCTGGGGGCCCCTGCACTGCCCATGCCACTGGCATGGGCAGTGCAGGGGCCCCCTAACAGGGCCCCACAAAGATTTTCACTGTCTGCTGTGCAGACAGTGAAAATCGCGACGGGTGCCACTGCACCCGTCGCACCCCTTCAACTCCGCCGGCTCCATTCCGAGCCGGCTTCATTGTTGAAGGGGCTGTCCCGCTGGGCCGGCCGGCGGTCTTCTGGCGGTCGCCCCCCGGCCCAGCGGGAAAGCCGGAATGGCCGCCGCGGTCTTTTGACCGCGGAGCGGTCTTTCGGTGGGAACCGCTTGGCGGGCGGCGACCGCCGACCGCCGCGGTCAGAATGACCGCCATAGTCAACACATAGAAATATTTTAACTTGATGTCATGAACCAGGCTATGACACCTGTTGTAAAGTAAAGGCAATCAAGCCCGGGGTAGACAAGCCAAACCTACTTCATTTCACATACTTATAACCATACAAATTGGACATATACAAATCTTTAAGACCTCAAATTGCCATACATTGCAAGTTAAGGTAAAGGAGTCAGAACACACGTCACACACACACACATACACCAATAATCATGTATCAAGGATTGAAAATGAATGTTGACCAAGTCATCTAGGTCATTGTTCTTTAGACAACTAACATCATTAGTCAAGTAAGGGGCAATTTGGCTCTGACCTATGTTCCACACACAACCACAAGATGTCAAATAGAGTGTACCTCAAATATGGACAACTAAACTATGCTGCAAGATGACTACCAGACCTGCCTAATCATGCAATTAATCCATCTTTGGGGCACTGACTGAGTGGGTACATCACTGCACACACATCAGACATGCCAAGCCTTACATCTGTCTGTGGAGGATTCTATGGTCCAAAGCATATGTGATACTAACATGGCAGGTATACCTACCATGATGCAAGCCCCAAGCCCAGATACAGTTACATCACTACTCACATGTGTATGTGAACTACCACACCAGCACCACATAGGTATCAATGCCAACATTAGGCTCCCAAACAGACAGGACTCATTTGCCACATCCTTCATAGCAAATGCAAGTATGCATGACATGTTGAATCTTCCCTGAACCTTTCAAATGATACATGATGTAGATACATATCGGTCAAGTATGTACCTGTGCATCGCCTTCCATTGCTTATGTGTAATGCCTACAACAGTGTGGCCAAGGATAATGCTGTGTGTCCACTTTCCACTGACAGAACATTAGCAAGATTGAAACATTCCTCCCTTCTGATATCATATATGTATGCCCATAGAAATGTTGGAACACATCAATAGCATCTAATATGCACATTGTCTACTCTGATGAGGCATCACAAATGTCTCTGTACATCCCTCACTTACCAAGGGGGAATACCTTGTAACAGGTGTGAAGATGTTAACCATGTAGGTCATGTGACATTTCAGATGGACATCACAGCCTCACATGCTGCTGTCACTTATCAGAAAGCATTAGAAAACTAGTAGTAAATAGTAAATGTCTGTCTCTATGTTGCACCTAAACAGGAATATTGAGGCCTTGCAAGGGACAGAATTCAAGGACCTACACACCTTACTACCACCATTAAATTGGGAGGATTTACCTGTTGGTGGGTATCTACAATCACAAATTTGAAACTGCAGGACACTGGTGCACATATGACAAAGTCATATGTGCAATATGATATGCAATTGTACTGAGGGAACAACATAGTTGAGTATTGTTATGAGCACACTTGTGTGCCATAGATGGCTATGGTACATCAATGTGTACATAGGAAATCTGTGACACTTTGCACTTACCACATTGTCAGAGCCAACATCCAGTTCCTGCACTCAATCACCAGGTAAAGGGACAAACATGACTTAAGTCTGTACTTACCCCCTTGTGGCTGCTGTACTGCCCTCAAATGCCCATCCAACTCAGGGTAATCCACAGACAAAATGTGAGCCGTTAGGGGGGTCAGCGTCCGACGGGCACCCCGTCCTTTTTTGGAGGACATTCCCAGCTGGGCCTCAGCGGTCTCAGGTCCTCTCATCGACTCAGGTCCTCCCACCTCTTCTGACAATGGGCGCTCCACTGGCTGTGGGCCCCCAGGGTCGGCACTTTCTTGGTGATGCACTTCAAATCGACTTTTTTTAGATGGGCATTGACCTGCATGGATGACATAGGAAAAAGGTATGTCATGTCCACATGTATCATACTACAACAGGCAGGGTTATAACTAGTTGGTGCAATAAGCCAAACACATAGGGACAGATTTATACTTTTTCAAGTAAAGCGCTGGCTAGCACCATTCCAAGATGCCTGCCGGGTGCCACATTTATGGAATGGCACTAACTGGTGATAATTCCCTGTTAGCGTCCTTGGACAGGACTCCAACAGGACGGGGAGGCATAGGGGAAACCGGGGCTTGTGTGCCAAATTATGGCACTACAATGTTTAGAGGCAGAAAAATGCCTCTAAGCAGTGTAGCACCATTTTCTGGCGAACAACCCCCATGGATATGGGTCCTGCCTTAATAAAGACAGGAGCCATGCACACCACCCCAATGGCCATGCCCAGGGGATGAATGACCCCTAGGCATGGCCATTGGGACCAGCGCCATTCAGGGGGCTCCAAGTCAGGGCCCCCGAGCAGGAAAAAAAATAAAATACTTATCAGGACTTACCTGGGATGGGTCCCCCATCCAGTGGTGTCCCTCTGGTGTGGGTAGGGGTGGGTGGGTGGGGGTGTCCCTGCAGCCAGGGAAGTGCACCTGGGGGCATTTTCCATGGCCTCTGACCATGGAAATATGCCGACAGGTCCTCTTACACCTGCCCATAACCAGGTGTTGAATAATGGCGCTAAGCACGCTTAGCGCCATTATTTAAGGCCCCCATCCCTCTGTGCTGGATTTTAGCATGGGGGATAAATATGGTGCAAAGGCCATATCGTCCTTTTCTGGTTGGGAATGCCTACCTTGCATCTCATTGACGCAAGGTAGATTTTCACGTCTAGAAAGCAATGTTAACTCCATAACTTTGGCGATAGACGTGCCTAGCGACAAAGTATAACTATGGAGTTAGTTTTGCGCTGAAGTAGCATAAAACAAAATTGACAGTAATTCAGCGCAAACAGAGTATAAGTATGGCCATACTGTCATTAACAACACCCTCCAATGATAGATGAGCATGTTCAGTCAGGTCAGATGTGAGGTGGATACAGGCAAACACCATGTATCTCCAGCACCAGTTGCTATGTCATCACATATGACCAGAAAGAAAACACTTTTGCAAATATGCTACTTCAGAAGGGGTCTGGGATACCAACTTGAAGAAAGGTCCTCCTTTTTAACCTGGTCACCCCCCAACTTTTGGACTGATACTGGTGGTTACTGACTCTTGGCTGTGCCCTGGGTACTGCTTACCAGTCCCAGTGCCAGTGCTCTGTGTAAAGTGGATATGCAAATTAGGCTAATTACAATTGGCAGTGTCAACCTACCTATAAGTCCCTAGTATAAGATGGGGCATGTAGGTTTAGGGACCCCAGCATAGGTCGTACACTCATAGGTGCACTGCTGAGGTGCCCCCCATCATTTTGAAGGCAGGACTGCTTTGCTGGCTGCTTTTAAATTAAAGTTATATGCAAATTCGACTTTGGAATTAAAAGTACTTCCAAAGTCTTATTTGTAAACATAACTCACCCCTAAGGTGTGCCCTAAGTGCCCCTAGGGTTGGGTGTCATGTAACTTTAAGCAGGGACCTTATACCATTTTTTTCTAAGCACTGGTGAGGTAAAATAGCCAAATTTGTTTTTCCCTCACTGTAGTGAAGGGCCTCCATAGGCTAAAATGGGGGGACTTTATAATGCATAAAGTCCCCATAAGAGACAGATATCTTTAGCTTGGTATCAAATTAATTGTTATAATAAATCCTACAACTTGCTATTGATGGATGTAACATAACTAGTTCAGGTAAAGAGTTTAAGACTCTACCTGAAAGTTGCCAACTCCAGCTCTGTAGTGCCCTTCTCTGATTGGCCAGCCTCTGGCAGCCTGGCCAGACTGCCTTGAAGAGGTGTGAAGTGACCTGGGCTGAACACAAAGGATGTGCCTGGGGGAGGAGATCTGACTCAGCAGATGGTGAAACAGGATAGGGGGAGAGCAGCCAAACTGGTCTTCGAAAGGCATGGAAGGACATTTGAAGCAACTCAGGACCTCCCCCATTTCCTGCAACCCCAGACAATTAGGTGCCCTCTTAATTAGATTAAGAGCGGGCAGGAGAGGCGTGTGTTTAGGATTTTTAGCCACAGCAGTGGGTGGGCTCAGCCAGATCTAACGTCCAAAAATCAATTTCAGCCATGTTGGATTTTTGAAGAATGTTGCTCCCTGGGATTGATTTATCTCACACTTTCCCGAAGTGGTCATCCAAAGGGGAAGTAGCTTGTCTTTGGTTTCAGATTCAGGCACTCCTGATTTTCAGCCCAGGAGCAAGGATAAATATTGCAGAGCTGCACCCACACCTCAGATCCGCACAAGGAAGAACATCAGAAGAAGAAGGACTGCCCTGCTGGACTCCTTACCTGCACCTGTACACTGCACTCTAAAGGACTGCACCAGCAGCACACTTGGGCTTCACCATAAGACGGACTTTGTCTGGCTTCAACTGCTTCAATAAGGGACTCCCTGCTTGCTACAGGTGACAAAATTGCTAACCAGAGCCACCTCCATCAGATCCTGAAGAAACTGATCAGCTGACTACTGTCCGGTGGTCATTCTGGAGTTTGAGCCAGGTGCATTCAAGGAGAAACTCAGAGCTTCTGGAACCTTCGGGTGAGTTGAGGACTCCTCTAGGACCTTGAAAGACCTTCTGGAAGAAGAGCCAGAAGTTTGGGGAAGTTTGGAGAACTTTTGGAAAAAAGCTCCATAAAGGGAACAACCCGCAGTCGTAAGCCAAGCTGGCTTATGTCGACTGCGACCTGCCTCACTTGCAGGTTCATCCTGCTGAAAAGCTCCAGAGCCCCACACTTCCAAAATTTCACTGGGGGCTTCTGTAAAGGCACTCCGACGATGTCTACTTGAAATCAGCTTGCTGTGGAGGGTTATCCGATACTGGAGAGAAAAGGCAACAAAAAAGTGACCACGTCCGAAAGTAAAAAGTTGATTGCTACCCACACAGGGTATTCGAGGATGGCAGATTAAGATTCAGTTATGGCCTGGAGGAAGATTTTCTTCTAAAAAAATCATCTAAGTCCGAACATAGAAATCTTTACCGAGGTCTCCTAACGTATCCGAAGAGGGCTCCAGTGAGGTCGGATCGGATTGGTGACTTCGTCCCGCTGAAGAAAATGACTAAGTCCAAAGGTAAACTTTTGACCGAGGCCTCCTGCTTGTTGTAACCGAGCAGGGCTCTTTTGTGGTTGGCCTGAAACTTTGACTTTGCCCCAGTCAAGGTGCAACCAGATGACCAAATTGGCACTTTTAGGCTCAAATTTATACTTTCTGACGCAAACCAGCGCTGGTTTGCGTAAAAAAATGTATCGCCGGCTAACGCCATTCCTACGCACCATGCGGGCGCCATATTTAAGGGTTGACGTTAGCCGGCGTAGTGGAAAATGGGGGTTGTGCATCAAAAAATGGTGCAAGTCAGGTTTGAGTAAAAAATCATGGCTCAAACCAGACTTGCGCCATTTTTTGGTGCACAACCCCCATTGAAATCACTCCTGTCTTAGCAAAGACAGGAGTCATGGCCCAAGTCCCCTGGGCATGGCCATTGGGCACAGTGGCATGTAGGGGGGCCCAAATTAGGCCCCCCTATGCCACTTAAAAAAAATATATATACTTAACTGAACTTACCTGTACTTACCTGGGATGGGTTCCCCCATCCACGGGTGTCCTCCTGAGGTGGGCGAGGGTGCAGGGGGAGTCCCTGGGGCAGGGAAGGGCACCTGTGGGCTGCTTCCATGGTCAGAAACCATGGAAGTGAGGCCACAGGTCCCTTTATGTCTGCCCTCACCCAGGCGTTAAAAAACGGCGCATTTCAGGCTGGGTGCTGTTTTTTAAGGCCCGTCTCCTCCTGTGCGTCAAAATGACGCAAAAGTATAAATAAGGCGCACGGGCCTCAAAGTCATGTTTTGGGCTGGAATGCCTACCTTGCATGTCATGAACGCAAGGCAGTTTTCCGCATCCAAAATAGTACGCACACAGAGGAATTTTGACGTCCGCGGGGTCGGGCGTCATAGCATAAATATGGTGCACGTTTTGAGCTGAATGTGCGTAAAAAATTTTGGCGCAAACAGAGTATAAATATGCTCCTTAGTTTCATTGCGCTAGAAAACCTAATTTTTTTAAAAATTCATATCTCCAGTTCCTATTTTATAAATTGGTTTCAAATTTTTAAACAGTTTCTTGTGTTTTATTTTACTACTGTATTCTGATACTTGAATGCTTTACACACTTTGGTGGTCATTATGATATTGGCGGTGAGTGATAAAGTGGCGGAAATACCGCCAACAGGCTGGCGGTATTTACTGCCAAATTATGACCATGGCAGTGAGAACTCCCATAGACAGCCAATGTACCACACCATCCGTCAGGGTGTTAACACCACGCACCACAGCGGTAGCCATCAACAGCCAGACAGAAGACAAACGCCCACCATTTCATGGCCTTGCAATCCGCCACGATTTCCGGGGTGGAACCAACACCATCAAAAGCCTGGCAAAAACACTGCACAGAAGACCAAAGACTCACCGTCAGAGACACAGAAAAGAACAACGCCCCCATGGAACCGGAACTGCAAGTCTTCCTGATGTTCTTCTATGCCATGCTACACCTGGAACATCAACGCAGACGAAGACGATGACAGTGAGTACAGCCGCCTAGCACACAAGGGAGGGAGGGAGGAAAAGGAGAGTAACACACACACGCACAACACACACCAGACACACACACACACACACCATACACACAACCAGCTGCAAACAAAAAACAATGGCACACGACACATGGCAGAATAATGCAAGGACAACAATAAGGCAGTACTGAGAATGTATTGAATGGGAACAACCACCAAATGAACCAATTGTATAACAAAGAGATATGTATAATTGTCCACAAAGGACCATTGCCCAGTCCAAAGTACTAAGAGCCCACATGGCCACAGGGCACAGTCCAAAGCCCAACTCGTTTCCTGATGACATCCTCACAGAACTGTGCAGGGGCATCATTATTAAAGTAGGCAGGCACCCCAGGGGGATGGGGGATAGGGGGCACCTCAGCCGAAGTCAGGAACATGCCCACTGGTTCTAGAGAGGGATCCATGCCCATTTCCCCTTTGCTGGGGAGTGCAAGGTCACAGTCTCTCAGGTGGGGAACATGCACACTGGTTCTGGAGGGGGCTCCATGCCCATTTCCCTTAGCTGGGAAGTGCAAGGTCACAGTCTCTCAGGTGGGGAACATGCCCACTTGTTCTGGAGGGGGCTTCATGCCCAATTGTCCCTGGTGGAGAGTGCAACGCCACAGTCTCTGAAGGGGGGAACATGCCTACTGGTTCTGGAGGGGCTCCTTGCCAAATTGTCCCTGGTGGGGAGTGCAAGGCCACAGTCTCTGAAGTGGGTAACATGCCCACTGGTTCTGGGGGGGCTCCATTCCCAATTATCCCTTGTGGAGAGTGCAAAGCCACAGTCTCTGAAGTGGGGAACATGCCCACTGGTTCTGGAGGGGGTTCTATGTCCAATTGTTCCTGGTGGGGAATGCAAGGCCACAGTCTCTCAGGTGGGGAACTTGTCCACTGCTTCTGGAGGGGGCTCCTTGCACAGCAGTCCCTGGAGGGTGGCCTACATGTCCACTGCTGGAGGTGATGGTTGCACCATCCCAGCTGGAGGTAAAGGTTCTGTGACCACTGGTCGTGGTGGTACCCTGCCAGCCTCTGCTGGAGGTGAGGGCTGCTGTGTCTCAGGTGTGGAATGTGCCTCCTGGGCAGCCTCTGCTGGAGGTGAGGGCTGCTGTGTCTCAGCTGTGGAGGGTGCCTCCTGGGCAGCCTCTGCTGAAGGTGAGGGCTGCTGTGTCTCAGCTGTGGAAGGTGCCTCCTGGGCAGCCTCCGTTGGAGGCGAGGGCTGCCGTGTGGCAGCTGGATGTGAGGGCTCTTTCACTTTCATGGCAGGAGGTGAGGACTTCTTCCCTGACAGTGGAGGCAGTGGATGTGGTTGTGTCTGCACCTGTCTGGTGTTTGTGTAAGTGCTTGTGGACTGAAGTGTGGTGCCTGTGTTTGCCTGTGCCACTCTTTTGTATTGTTTTGTGTGCATGCTCATCAGTATGTGTGCATGGGATGGGTTGGGGTTGAGGAGACAGGGAAGTTATAGTTGGAGGGGGGACGGTATGAACAGGGACAATGGCTGCCATCAGAGAGGAGGACAGAGCCTGAATCGATCTCTCTTGGGCCACCAATCCACCTTGGATGCCCTCCAGGAATGCATTGGATTGGTGCATTTGGGATGCCAGCCCCTGGATGGCATTCACAATGGTTGACTGCCCTACTGAGATGGATCTCAGGAGGGTAACAGCCCCCTCACTCAGGGCAGCAGGGCTCACTGGGGCAAGGCCTGAGGTGCCTGGGACGAAGGAGATGCCCACGCTCCTGGGTGAGCGGGCACAGGCAACTCGCTGGGGGCAATTGGGAGAGCGGTGCTGGTACGGGTGGGGGTAGCTGTATCTGCAGCTGAGGTGCAGCTGAGGTGGTCACAGCGGTGTCTGCCACCACCAGGGAGCTTCCATCAGATGAGGTATCTGAGTCTGTGTTGTCACCTCCTGTCTCTGCCATCGTGTTTCCTTCACCCTCCAACCCACTGGTTTCTCAGCATTGGTGGACTCTGTCTCCTGGGTCCTGTGGTCTTGTGGGATGCAGCTCCCCCTGTCGCCGGTGCCCCTGTTCCTCTGCCAGATGATGCTAATACACACAAGGACAGGATGAGAGAAGCAAAAAGGGGGGGAAGAGAGAGAAAGGGAGCACTCAGTCAATTACAGCACCAACACCAAAGTTGGCATACACAGCAGCGTCACACACAGGGATCAGGATTGAGCACTATGCATTGCACTGCCATTGATTTGGCTAGATGCCGAAGCAAGATTAGGACCACACACTGCCAACTACACCCCTCCTGGGACCCACAAAGCCCTGACTGACATGGAATGTAAACAAGCTATGTTACCTGCAGTTAACATACACCTATTACCCTTGAGCTGGATCACACTGCAGTGTCTGGCCTGGCATTAAGGGTAACACACTAATCGCACACAGCACCTGGATCCCATGCCACCTACCAGTTATTGTACTAATGCCCAATGTACTCACCCCTTTGTGGCTGCTGTGATCCTCTCAAGTGCCCATCCAGCTCTGGTTAGGCCACCGCCAGTATGAAGGCCATCAGGGGGGGGTCAGGTTCCAAAGTGCACCCCTTCCTCATTGGGAGGCCATCCCCAGCTGGGCCTCTGTGGTCTTCCTTGCCAAGGGCTCAGGTCCTCCCACCGTTTCCTGCAGTGGATGCACCTCCTGCTGTAGACCGACAGGGTCTGCATGTCCTTGGCAAATGCATGCCACAATCCCTTCTTTTGATGGGCACTGACCTGCAGAGGGAATACAGACAGGAGGACACCATTACACATACAATCCAACCTGTCACACAAATGGCCCACAAATCCTGTTTTCAAATCCATTGGTACACACATTGCCCACCGCCCACCATGTACACTACCACCAGACACCTCTCGATGATGCAATGCTTGCACACACATCCCCATGCATGCTTCCCACATGCATCGTGCCCAAGGTGTACTCACCTGTTGGTCTGGAGGCCCGTACAGCAGTCCATACTGGGGTAGGACCCCATCCACCACTTGCTCCAACTCCTCCAAAGTGAAGGCAGGGGCCCTTTCCCCAGTCACACAGGCCATGGTAGGTTCCAGACACAGATCACAGCAGCACACGCAGTGTAGGTGTAGTCCTGTGGAAAGTCAGGAAACAAGTGAAGAAATGGATAGAAAATGGCAGTCACATCCGTGGCGGTGTATGCCATCATCACCGGCGCTGATCCCCGTTGGCCACTGTACTCCAGAGCCTGATATTAGCCAATGAGGAATTGCACGGCACCACAACGCCTAACGTCAGCGGAGTTACCTCACTTCCATACAGGACAGGCGGTCACCATTTCATGGTGGTGGACAACGATCAGATAAACCATAACTGCGTCATTGCCTAAAATAGCACAGACAGTGCCATTCCCACTGTCCCATCAGATTGATGCTCTATGTACACTGAGGTGGCCTACTCACTCTTGTGTCCCTTAGATACCTACCGCTGTGGATGAATAGGAGGAGGAGACAAACCCCTGTGTACAGACCCCTTGTGGACTTGACTACGCTGGAGGACAGGCACATTATACTCACCTATCAACTGGACAGGGCCACAATCGTAGAGCTGTAAGCCCAATTGGAACCTGACCTGATATCAGCCATACGTCATCCCACTGGGATTCCCCCTCTTGTGCAAGTGCTATTAGTCCTCTAATTCCTGGCAACTCATTCTTTCCAAGTGACAGTGGGCGTGGCAGCAGGAATGTCACAGCCAATGTTCTCAATTGTGCTGACAAGGGGACTGTCTGTCCTGGTGAAATACTTGTGCAGCTACATTGTTTTTCCCCAGATGAAGGATTTGGCCACGGTTAAGGCAGGATTCTATGCAATGGGCCATATCTCCAATATTAGTGGGGTGACTGACGGTACACATATTGTGTTTGTCCCCCCCCCCCCCACAGAATGAACAGGTGTTCAGGAATCTGAAGTGTTTCCAGTGTTTCCACTCACTGAATGTGCAAATGGTGTGCCTGGCTGACCAGTACTTCTCCCATGTCACTGCCAAGTATCCTGGGTCAGTGCCTGATGCCTTTGCCCTGAGGAATAGCAGCATCCCAAATGTGATGGCCCAACTACAGAGGCACAGGGTGTGGCCAATAGTTGAACCAGAGTTCAAACCCACTGTATGTCAGTGTTTGCCTTGAGGTGTTATCCCCATAGGATTGGGTAAGGCTAAAGTTTGTCCCTCACCATTTGCAGGTGGCCCTGGCTACCCATACCTTTTGTGGCTCCTGACCCCTGTGAGGAATGCCAGGACAGGGGCTGAGAACCGTTATAATGAGGCACATGGGCGAACCAGAAGAATAATTGAAAGGACCTTCGGCCTACTGAAGGCCAGGTTCAGGTGCCGCCATCTGACAGGTGGATCCCTGTGATACTCACCCTAAAAAGTCTGCCAGGTATTAGTGGCATGCTGCATGTTGCACAGCCTGGCCCTCAGACAGCATGTGCCTTTTCTGCAGGAGGATGATACTGAAGATGCCCCTGTGGCAGCAGTGGACCCAGAGGACAGTGAGAATGAGGAGGCAGACAATGAGAATGTGAACAACAGAACATCAGTTATACGTCAATACTTTCAATGACACACAGGTGAGACTTGGACCTAATCACTGCTATGAATATTGATTTCATCCGTGTGACTGTGGCATGATGGCATTCACTTCCTGTGCATCTAAACTTACTGTCACCTATGGCTTGCCATTTTACAGATGTTGGCGATATGACAACAGTGTCCTGATGTGATCACTACAGACAGTTACAGGTCATTAATTGTATGCTATCACAGTGTCCATATCATTTGCACCTGATGTGACTGTTCCCCTAAATGCACATTTTCAACACATAAAACACTATCAGTCAAGTTGTGTTCAAGGGTGTTTATTGTGGTGCTATAAAATTGAGGGAAAAGTGCAATGGAATGGGGGTGATGATAGAGGAAAGTCCAGGGTAGTGTTCCAGTATGTGTGTAGCACAGGTGCAGTATCCAAGGGGCCATAGGAAGGGGTGCAAAGGCAGTTCAAAGTGGACAAGATGAAAGGGTGGGACACAAGGGGGACAATCAGGAGAGTCTAATTTCCTGGCGGTGGTCTTGGTTTTGGCAAGTATTTCTGGCTTCTTTCTGGGTCACAGGGAACATTTGCGGGGTGGTTCACCTTCTGCAAGGGGAGGGGTGCTGGTGGCCTGTGGGTCCTGTGGAGCGGTTTCCTGCCAACTAGCTGCAGCAGAGGTGGTGGGCTGGTCAACAGATTGGCTAGTGGTAGGAGCCCGCTGGTGTGCTGTTGATTCCCTCATGATGTTGGTTATGTCTGCCGCACCCCTGCTATGGATATCAAGGTGGTGTTGAGAACCTGCAAGTCCTCCCTGATCTCCTGATGGTGTTCCTCCTCCAGCCGCTTGTTCTCCTGCATCTTGTCAAGGATCTGGCCCATTGCGTCCTGGGATAGTAGGTAGGCACCCAGGATCTTGATGAGTGCCTTCTGGAGAGTTGGTGTAACGGGGGCTCCGTTACAGGCTTGCTGCTGGAAGAGCAGATTGCCGAGGTAACTCTGAACGCCGTTCCCAGGAAGTGCCCCGGGGGCACTTCCCAGAGCAATAACCCGACCGGGAGCAAGCATTTCCGGTTTCGCAGGAGGGGCTAGTGCGTTGACACACAGAAACACGAGCCGAGGAGAGGGGAGAAGACAAGCTGGAGAAAAGCGAGAGGACGCCAAAACGCGAGCAGAGGATGACAAAACGGGAGCAGAGGACGTCATTACACCGAAGGAGAGCGAGGAAGGAAAAAAGAACATAGAAGAGCAGCCAGGGCCGAACGGAGACTCCCAGGGGAGCCCAGAAACAGCAGAGAGCGACGAGGAGGAGGAGAAGGAGGAAGAAAAAAGAGGATCACGAGGAGGTAACCTATTATCTGGTGTTGAAGTGGACCAGGAGCCAGCCAGAAAGGAGGACACTGTAAAAAGACCACACCACATTCCTGGAGCAACGTGGCTGCACAAGCTATGGACATTTTTCACTTCGAGTGTACCTACTGGGGCTAAGGGACACCGGGGGGAAGTAAGGGAATTCTAGTAGGGGTAGTCTCCTAGATAAAACACGTCAAGTGGGAACGATGTATACCACTTTTGCATGTAAAAACATGCGTTCTTCACTTTGGAGTGACCCCTACCTCACTTCTCTCACCCACTCCCCTCCCTGGTGAAACCCCAACCACACCACCCATTAGTATACTTACCTGATACATGGTTCTCCTTCATTCCGAGGTACAATAATGAAGAACGTGACCTGGGAACAGCAAATCTCTCCCCACGATACCATCTAACGGCGGAGGAACCAACCTAAAAGGAGAGAAAAGAGAAAGAACATTAGTTAGATTACAAGACTATGGGGGTCATTACAACCCTGGCAGTTGATGTTAAAGTGGCGGTAAAATCGCCAACAGGCCGGTGGGAAAAAAAATGGAATTGCGACCGTGGCAGAAACCGCCAACATAGACAGCCACTTTAACACTCCGACCGGCAAGGCGGTACAAACAAACACCGTGGCAGTAACCGCCAACAGACAGGTGGAGGACAATGTACCGCCCACCGAATTACAACAGTCCAATCCGCCTCCTTTTCCGGGGCAGATTCACCGCGAACAAAAACACGACGGAAACAGGACTTGGAAGGGGAAACGCTCACCTCTACACATCCCACGAGGAACCAGGATGCCATGGAACCCAAGCTCCAGATTTTTCCAGCCTTTATCTTCCTGCTCCTCTACCAGGAGCATGAACGCCGGCGGCGAAGTCCACGGTGAGTACTGCACCTACGACACAGGGGAGGGGGGAGGGAAAAAACTGTGACAAACACACGCAACATGCAAAACCCAAAGCCCCACCCCCACCCTCACCCACGACTACACACACACTAATACATCATGATACATTACAGTTACACCCCCCAATGCCCCCTGGACGAATGCAAGGACAAAAGGAAATGAGTTGAACGATGGTAATATATTCAAATACAGTAATAAAAAATATATACATATATAAAAATATGTACACTATAAACAAATATATACACCAAGAATACAAGTCCAAGGTATTCCACTATCATAGTCCGTGGACCACTGGGCCCAAAAGGCATGGGCGAGGCCCACACAAGATGCCCGAACAAGACAGAGAGAACACTGCTGGGGCATCAGATAGAAAAAAACAGGCACCTCAGGGGGAAGGGAAGGTGGGGCACCTCAGCCGGATGAGTGCATAACGCCAGATCCACAAGGGGGCTCCATGCCCACTGTTCAATCCTGGGGAGTGCAAAGCCACAGTCTCTCAAGTCTCTACAGTGGGTGCGTTGCCCACTGTCCAATCCTGGGGAGTGCAAAGCCACAGTCTCTCAAGTCTCTACAGTGGGTGGGTTGCCCACTGTTCAATCCTGGGGAGTGCAAAGCCACAGTCTCTCAAGTGGATAACATTCTCCACTGGTTCTGGAAGGGGCTTTGTGCCCAGAGTGCTTCATCCTGCCAAGGACAGAGGTAGTGGATGTATCTCTCCACTGGTTCTGGAGGGGGCTTTGTGCCCAGAGTGCTTCATCCTGCCAAGGACAGAGGTAGTGGATGTGATTCTCCACTGGTTCTGGAGGGGGCTTTGCGCCCAGAGTGCTTCATCCTGCCAAGGGCAGAGGTAGTGGATGTATCTCTCCACTGGGTTTGGAGGGGGCTTTGTGCCCAGAGTGCTTCATCCTGCTCGTGGCGGCCTCAGTAGCGTTGGAATCTTTGGCGCTCACTGGCCTGCGGTGCTGGTGGCGGCGGTATCCTGGGCAGAGGTGCTGGTGGTGGCGGTGTCCTGGGCAGCGGGGCTGGTGGCAGCGGTGTCCTGGGCAGCAAGGCTGGTGGTGGCGGTGTCAGGGCAGCAAGGCTGGTGGCGGCGGTGTCCTGGGTAGCAGTGCTGGTGGCGGCAGTGTCCTGGGCACCTTGGATGGTGGCGCAGCTGTCTCCATACTCCCAACTGTACCCCTGGGAGCGGTTTTGGTGGCTGATTTCTTTCCTCTCTTCCGCCGGGCACTGGCCAACTTTTTGTGCTTTACAGGTGGGGGACTGTCCGTGCTCTGGCTCTTTGCCACACTGGCTGCCCTGCTGCCTGGCGCACTCCAGAAGCCGGTTACTACTGGCACCACTGGTCCCACAGATGTTGTGGCTGAGGTGCTGGGTTGGGACCTAGAGAGGCGGGCCCTAAGAGACTGAAGGGGTGGGGGAAGTGAGGGAAAGAGGTCAAGGTTGGACAGGAAAAGTTTTTGGGGAACAATGGGACGGGTAGATGGAGGGGGTTTGGGAGTGGAGGAAGAGGTAGTGGTTGTAGGAGGTGTACGTTTGGTGACTTTGGGTGAAGGTGCATGGGATGGAGGCTGTCGTGAGGTGGATGGCTGTTGGGTGGGTGTGTGGCTGCGTTTGTGTACCTTGGGAGGTGGGCTCACAGACACACTGGTAGAGGACACAGAGGATGTGTGAATGGTAGTGGGGAGGTGACTGCACATGAGCGGGGTGTGCTGGTGGGTGTGCTAGTGATGGACTTAGAGACTGAGGATGTAGTGCATGCAGGTGTGAGTGGAGACGAGACAGGGAGGGAGGAGGTAGACGAGGAGGAGGGGGACACAGTGAAGGCAGTGGCTGTTGGTATGTCTGCATGTGTATGATGCTTGCATGAGTGCCCGTGGGATGTGTGGTGCTTATGTTTGCCAGAGCTTCCCTTGTGTGTTGACGTGTGTGCATGCTGGTCTGAAGGTGTGCTTGGGATAGGCTGAGGTACAGGGGTTTGTGTCTGGGTGGAGGAAGTTGGAGGGGGGAGGCTAGAGACAGGGACAATGGCTGCCATCTGTGCTGAGGCCAGAGTCTGAAAAGCTCGCTGATGAGCTGCCTGACCAGAATGAATGCCCTCCAGGTATGCATTGGTTTGGTGCAACTGCCTCTCTACACCCTGGATGGCATTCAAAATGGTAGACTGCCCAACAGTGAAGGACCTGAGGAGGTCAATGGCCTCCTCACTGAGGGCAGCAGGGGTGGCAGGGGCACACGCTGAGGGGCTGCTGGGAGGGCGGTGCTGGTAGGGGGGCTGGCGGCGGTACCTGTAGATGCGAGGGGCACAGATGGGCCCGCCATCGCAAGGGAGCTCCCATCAGAGGAGGAGTCCGTATCGCTGGTCTCAGCTCCTGTCCCCGCCGTGGAGCTCCCCTCGCCCTCCGTCCCACTGGTGAGTTCAGACTCCGTTGTGTCGCCCTCCAGGGCCACGTGGGATGCAGCTCACTCCTGCTCAGGTGCCACTGCTCCTCCGCCTGATGATGCTAATGCACACAAGAACAGGGAGACCACAAAAAGGGGGGGAAGACAGAAGAAAGACATGTTGAGTACATGCAATACCGCTATAGTTGGCGGACACTACAGACACAGAAGCCCCCTGCACTACGCTGTGCACATAGAGTTCCCTATTCAATCCCAGGGACATGGGTTACAAGATATGCCAATTGCTGCACACATGGATGTCACAGGAGCCTGACTAGGTGTATTTGGCACTGTACACAGGTGGGGTGGAGTGCCACAGGGCCTGCCTTAAGAAGGGACCTTGCCTACTAAACTCACCCTGGCCTAGGGGAACCCACAGCCCACCTCCCCCACCCAGACACCTCCAATGCATGCTGAATCAGCAGAATGAGAGTGTACTCACCCCCTTGTGGCTGCTGTGATGCCCTCAAGCGCCCATCCAACTCCGGGTACGCCACCACCAGGATCCTGAACATCAGGGGGGTCATGGTGCGGCGGGCACGCTTCCCATGTAGTGAGGCCATCCCCAGCTGGGCCTCTGCCGTCTTCTTGCTCCAGCGGTGAATGTCCTCCCATCTTTTCCGGCAGTGGGTGCTCCGTCTGTGGTAGACCCCCAGGTTCCAGACTTCCTTAGCGATGGCACGCCAAATGTCCTTCTTCTGGTGGGCGCTGACCTACAGGAATAGTACAGGGGAATAGGAGAAGATATTACCATCCGCACCGTCACAGTCATTGGCCTGCATCCTTACCCTTGCCATGATGCACATGCACTCACCGTCGTTTCATGCACGCCTCATTCTCACCCCCCCCCTATCTTTCAACCACACCACTCCACACAGCCATTGCCCATACAGCATGCTGACAGTGTACTTACCTGTTTGTCTGGAGGACCGTAGAGTAGCGTGTACTGGGGGAGGACCCCATCCACTAGTTTCTCCAACTCCTCCGTGCTGAAGGCAGGGGGCCTTTCCCCAGACACACGAGCCATTGTCTCTTCCAGACTGAGGTCACAGCAGCACTTGCAGTGTAGGTCCTCTCCTGTCGAAGATCAGGTATCAAGTGATTGTACAGAGAGAAAATGGCGTTCACGTCTGCGGCGATGCGTACCGTCACCGCCGGCGTACATCGTCATCGGCTCCTGGGACCCATGGGGTCCAATGTTATCCAATGCAGGATAGCGCTGCGGTCTTCGACCGCCTACCGCGACGGTGTACAATGCCAGCGCAGTTACCTCATATTCCCTTGTCCCATTTTACAGGTCAGAGAGCCGCCATTTCATGGGCCCACATGGCATTATTTTGGAGTGTGCCACACATATCTAGACCTTGCTTAAACACTAATACAGGCCTATGTCGATTTGCTATTATTTTCCGATTAAGCTGTGTTTACGTACCTCAGAGTTGGTTGACTCTCTGCTCGCTGTTCTCCTCCATAGGCACCGTCCGCTGGGGCATGTGTGGAGATGGCGGCATCCTCCGGTGGTGGACCTGTCGACAATGGAGGAGCGACATGTGATCATCACCTACAGACTTGATCATACCACAATCCTGGAAATGTGTGCCCAGTTGGAGCCAGACCTGATGTCAGCTATCCGCCATCCCACAGGAATCACCCCTCAAGTGCAGATGCTGTCAGTACTCCATTTCCTAGAAAGTGGGTCTTTTCAAACTACAGTGGCCATAGCATAAGGGATGTTCCAGCCTATGTTTTCCAACGTGTTGTCCAGAGTGTTGTCTGCCCTGCTGAAACACATGCGGAGCTACATCGTTTTCCCTCAGGTGGAGGATTTGCCTACAGTGAAAGGTGATTTCTATGCACTGGGACATATCCCCAACATCATAGGTGCCATTTATGGGACACATGTGGCTTTGGTCCCCCCCGCAGGAGTGAACAGGTGTACAGAAACCGGAAGATTTACCATTCGATGAATGTGCAGATGGTGTGTTTAGCAGACCAGAACATCTCCCATGTGAATGCCAAATTTCCTGGCTCAGTGCATGATGCTTATATTCTACGGAATAGCAGCATCCCTTATGTTATGGGGCAACTCCAGAGGCACTGTGGGGGTGATTCTAACCCTGACGGGCGGCGGAGGCCGCCCGCCAGAGTTCCCCCCTCCAGAACACCGCTCCACGGTCATAAGACCGCTGCGGTGATTCTGGCTTTTGCACTGGGCTGGCGGGCGACCGCCAAAAGGCCGCCCGCCAGCCCAGTGCAAAAGAGCCTTCCCACGAGGACGCCGGCTCAGAATTGAGCCAGCGGAGTGGGGAGGTGCGACGGGTGCAGTGGCACCCGTCGCGTATTTCAGTGTCTGCACTGAAATACAAAGTGGGGCCCTCTTACGGGGGCCCCACGACAACCCATACCGCCATCCTGTTCCAGGATGGCGGTATGGGCTGTCAGAATCCCCATGGCGGCGCAGCGAGCTGCGCCGCCATGGAGGATTCTAAAGGGCAGCGGAAAACCGGCGGGAGACTGCCGGTTTTCCGCATCTGACCGCGGCCAAACCGCCGCGGTCAGAATGCCCTGCGGGGCACCGCCAGCCTGTTGGCAGTGCTCCCGCCAACCCTGGCCCCGGCGGTCCATGACCGCTGGGGTCAGAATGACCCCCTGTGTGTGGCTATTAGGTGAGGACATGGACCCAATACAGTGTGACTAGGTGTCTGGTTCTGGGGATGTCCCTATGAGTTAATGTGTGTCTAACAGTTGTCCCTCAACATTTGCAGGTGACTCTGGTTACCCCAACCTGTCATGGCTCCTGACCCCAGTGAGGAATCCCAGGTCAAGGGCAGAGGAACGCTGCAATGAGGCCCATGGGCGAACTAGGAGGATTATAGAAAGGACCTTCGGCCTCCTGAAGTCCAAGTTCCGGTGCCTCAATATGACAGGTGGTTCCCTATTCTACTCACCAAAGAAGGTATGCCAAATCATCGTGGCCTGCTGTATGCTTCACAACTTGGCTTTGTGACAACAGGTGCCATTTCTACAGGAGGATGGTCCAGATGGAGGTGTTGTGGCAGCTGTGGAGCCTGTGGACAGTGAAGACGAGGAAGCAGAAGAAGAGGACATAGACAACAGGAACACGGTGATCCTGCAATACTTCCAGTGAGACACTGGTAAGAAGACAACACAGCCTGCTACATCTGATTTAATTCTGCTACCTCTCATCTCTCTGTCATTTTCACCCAGTGTATGGTCACTGAGTTGTCACTTTCCCTTACGATTTCACAGATGTGGGTCCTACTGTGTGACATTTGCTTTGTTTCCGCATGGACTAGAGCTGTGTGACATAGGTATGTTGACATTACATTTGATATAGCATTTTGCCACTGTAATTGCTAATACACATTTGCGAAAGCACAGACAGACTCCTGATTGTTTTGTGATTTAAGGGTGTTTATTTAAGTGTTCAATAGTGGAGGGGGTTGTTAAATGGTCAGGGGTGATGGTGGAGGAATGTCCATGGCAGAGTCCAGTCTATTAGTCTCACATGTGCATTGTCCAAAGGGGCATAGGAAGTGGAGCTGGGGCAGTTTAAGTATGGCCAGGGTGACAAAGTGTGACAGAAGGATGACAATCAGGGTTGTCTCATTTCTTGCCGGGGGTTTTGGCATTGTTCTCTTTCTTTGTCCTGGATCTCAGGGACCGCTTGCGGGGTGGTTCTCCCTCAGCAGGGGGTGGGGTGCTGGTGTGGTGGTCCTGTGGCGGTGCCTCCTGTCTACTAGCGCCGGCAGAGGTGGTGGACAGTTCATCGTCCGGGCTAGTGTCAGGGGCCCCTTGTGCCACAGGGTCCCTCCTGGTGTTCACAAGTTCCTTCAGCACCCCTACAATGGTGCCCAGGGTGGAATTGATGGATTTGAGTTCCTCCCTGAACCCCAAATACTGTTCCTCCTGCAGCCGCTGGTCGCCTGACACTTGGCCAATACCGTTGCCATCGTCTCCTGGGAATGGTGGTAGGCTCCCATGATGTTGGAGAGGGCCTCGTGGAGAGTGGGTTCCCTGGCCCTGTCCTCCCCCTGTCGCACAGCAGCCCTCCCAGTTCCCCTGTGTTCCTGTGCCTCTGTCACCTGAACCGTGTGCCCACTACCACTGCCCCCAGGTCCCTGGTGTTGTTGGGGTGGTGGGTTAGCCTGGGTTCCCTGTAGTGGTGGACACACTGCTGCTTGACGTGTCCTGGGGACAGAGGTATGGGCCCGCTGGGTGGGTGCTGTGCTGGTGTTTCCAGAGGGGGGAAGCTCTGTAGTGGCCTGTGCCAGTGTGAGGGGAGCCGACTGTCCCAAGGTCCCAGATGGGCCGGGCTGGTCATCTTGATTCAGTTAGACAGAGCTGCTGTCATCACTGTGGGACTCCTCTGTGGGTGGAGTGGACATATCTGTACCCTCCTGTCCGGTGACGTTGGCCAGGGGTCCTACAGGGGTGTAAAGGCATGATTATTGCATCTGTGTGTGACATGGTGTGCAATGGGTGGGTGAACGTGTACCCCAGTGCTTGCATTCCTGTGTAGGACCTTGTGTGATAATGGTTTAGGGGGGTGTATGGGTATGTGCAGTGGCCATGCTTTGGTGATGGGTGTCCATGCTTTGGTGTTACGTGCAGGGCTTGGGTTTGGGATGTGTGGTTTGTGATATTGGGACATACGTGAGGAGATGGAGTGATGGGGTGAGGGCGAGGGTGGGGGTATGTGATAGCATGCAGGTGGGTGGGGGATGAAGTAGTTAAAGGTTTGACTTACCAGAGTCCATTCCTCCAGCTACTCCAGCGAAGTCCTCAGGATGCAGTATAGCCAAGATCGGCTCCTCCTATGTTGTGAGTTCGGGGGGAGGAGGTGGGGGTCCACTGCCAGTCCTCTGAACCGCAATGTGGTGTCTTGAGACCACGGAACGCACCTTCCCCTGTAGGTCGTTCCACCTCTTCCTGATGTTATCCCGTGTTCTTGGGTGCTGTCCCACTGCGTTGACCCTGTCCACGATTCTTTGCCATAGCTCCATCTTCTTAGCTATGGTGGTGTGCTGCACCTGTGATCCGAATAGTTGTGGTTCTACCCAGATGATTTCCTCCACCATGACCCTTTGCTCCTCCTCAGAGAACCTGGGGTGTCTTTGCGGGCCATGGGGTGGTATGGGTGATGTGTGGGGTGGTGTGTGTTGTGATGTGTGGGGTGATATTTAGAGGTGTGTTGTGTGAGGTGCTTGGATGTTGTGTGAGTGATGGTGTTGAGTGCCTGTGGATGCTAGTTTGTAGATGGTGGTGTCTCTCCCTGGCCTTCAGTTGCAATTGTTGACGTAAGGGTTTGTGGGTGATGTGGGTGTGTGTTTTATATTGTATTGGGTGTGAGGGAGTGGTGTGTGTATGTGTATCAGGTGTGTGTATTTGGAATTGTCCAATGTGGTAGTGTTTTGTAAATGTGTGTGTATTTTGAGCGCGGCGGTGTGTACCGGCAACAGAATACCGCGGTTGAAAGACCGTCAGGCTGATTCGTGGGTCGTGATAGTGTGGGCATATTGGTGTGACGTGTCTGTTTTGTTATCGCCAGTTTATCACTGACCTTTGGTGTGGCGGACTTGTGTGGGTGTCTGGATTTTGGCGGATTCTGAGCTGTGGGTCATAATGACCGTGGCGGAATTCCGCGGCAGCAGCGGTCTGTTGGCGGTCTTCTGCACGGCGGTAAGCGGCTTTTACTGCCAGGAATGTAATGACCACCTATGTCTTTATATATGTCACAAAACGAATAAATAAGTATAACCACCCATCCAAGACAGTGTTGCCAAAAAAATAGTCATAGTACTAACCCTTACAGTCGGTTCCCTGGGCCTAGCCTCCCCCTGGCGCACAGCAGTCCTCCCAGTGTCCCTGTTGCCCTGTACCTCTGTCCCCTGAACAGTGTGCCCACTGCCACTGACCCCAGATCCCTGATTGTCTTGGGTGTGAGGTGTGGACTGGGGTCACTGTACAGGTGGGCACACTGCTGATTGACGTGTCCTGGGGACAGAGGTGTGGGGACACTGGGTGGATACTGTGGTGTTGGATACTGATGGGGAGGCTCTGTGGTGGACTGTGAGTTGACTGCAGTGACAGACTGTCCAGTGGTCCCTGATGGGCCCGGTTGTTGATCTAGATCCTGAAGTCCAGAGTTACTGTCATCACTGAGGGAATCTTCTGTTGGGGCACCTCCTCTCCGCTGGCATTGACTGGGGCACCTGCGGGGATGAAAGTGATGTATTATGCTTCATGCCTGTGACATTGTACATCTCTAGCTTCCCCTCTATTGTTGCTGTTTCCCTGCCACCTTGCTTTGTGGATATTGATGTATTGTGGGATTGTTAGTTCCCCTATATGTGCATGCTTTAGTGATGAGTGTCCATACAGGGCTGGGAGGAGTGTATATGCATTGGAATTGCATGCAGGGCTGGGCATTGTGGTTAGTCATATTTGTAGGTGTGTTGTGTGGCATGGAGTGGAAGGATGGGAGTGAGGGTGGGGGGGTGTGATGGCATGCTGGTATGGGGGGGGGTGATAGGTAATAAATATTGACTCACCATTGTCCAGACCTCTGGCTACTCCAGTGAGACCCTCAGGATTCAGTATTGCCAAGACTTGCTCCTCTCATGTTGTGAGCTGTAGGGGAGGAGGTGGGGGTCCACCTCCAGTCCTCTGTATGGAGAGCTGGTGCATTGCTGCTATGGAACGTACCTTCCCCCATAGGACATTTCACCTCTTCCTGATGTCGTCCCTTGTTCTTGGATGCTGACCCACGGCGTTCATCCTGTCCATGATTCCCTGACATAGCTCCATCTTCCTGGCAATGGATATCTGCTGAAGCTGTGCACCAAACAGCTGTGGCTCTACCCTGACTATTTCCTCCACCATGACCCTCAAATCCTCATCTGTGAAACAAGGGTGCCTTTGTGGGGACATAGGTGTCACAGTGGTCTTGGTGTCAGTCTGGTGGCAATGATTTGTATTCGTAAAGGGTTGTGGGTAATGTGTGTGTGTGTTTTATAGTGCTGTGGGTGGGTGGGAGTGTTGTGTGTTTGAGTGTCAGGTGTGTGCTTTTGGTATTGGCCAATGTTGATAAATTTAGTATTTGGGTGTCCATTCTAAGTGCGCCGGTGTGGACCGCCAATGGTTTACCGCCGTTGAATGCCTGCCGTGGTGATTCGTGAGTCATGATGTTGAGGGTGTTGTTGTGTTGGCGTAACGGGATGGGTGTTTGTACCGCCACTCTAGCACTGACCTTTGGTCTGGCGGATTTGTGTATGTGGCAGTATCCTGTGGGATTGGTGTGTGTGTGTCATAATATGGCAAACGGATATTCGCCACTGCAGCGGTTTGTTGGCGGCTGTCACCATGGTGGTAAGTGGGATTTACCGACAATGTCATAATGAGGGCCTTTGTCTCCTAAGTTAAGCCTTGTTGCTCATTGCCAAGCTGCCAAGGATTGAGCAAGGGTTAATTTATTGAGACCTAGCTGAACCTAATGGAGGGTTAAGGGGAAGGGGTACCATGGGAAGCATTATGATCCTGTTAAGGCAGGAATGTTTCAGGAGCTTGATAAGTCCAGAATGTATTTTGAATGTTATCAGCCTGAGAGGGGATGCTATCTGCTTCAAAAAGCCCCCACTGGTGGGCAGTCCTATGGGATGGCTAGTATAGATGTAGGGGTAGAAGTTGGCCCAGGGCTGGAATCCGGGTACAAAGAGGTCACCCAAGTGTCTGTAGGTTGGGTGGACATTGCAACTACGGCCACCTTACCTCTCAGCATGGAGAGGGGTAGGAAGAGGCTTAAAGTCAACGGGAATGACGTTAAAGCTCTGAGAGATACAGGAGCCAGTGTGACAATGGTCACGGAAAAGCTGGTTTCTCCAGAGCAGTTCTTACCTGGTATCTTTCACCAAGTAACTTATGCAGATAGCAGAACTAAACTCCATTCCATGGCCATGGTGAGTCTGGAATGGGGAGGTGTGACTGGCCCTAATAAAGTAGCAGTAGCTCCTGCCCTCCCAATAGAATGTCCGGTGGAAAATGATCTGGAAGCATCTGAATGGTCATAAGTGGAAAGAAGGGTCCACGCACAGATGCTGGACCTCCCTGAATGGGTGTGTGCTATGACCAGGTGACAGGCAGCACAACAAAGAGGTTTTGGACACTTGGGCCCTGGAACAATGGGCCAAGTCTCTAAGGAGAACAAAAAGGATACTGGGTCTGGATTACTAGTCCCACAAAGTACAGAGGTTCAGGAGGAATCCAAACCTGAGGGGGAGGATCTGAGCTCTGACAGATGCTCACTTCCACTGCAAGCTCTGTCTGACTTGGCAGAACTGCAAGGGACAGGTGGGCCCACCAGAGAGGAATTGTGCCAGGGACAAAGAGAGTGTTCCACACTTGAGGGCCTGAGGCAGACTGCCTCCAGGCAAGAACAAGGGGATGTCAATGGGTCCCACAAGGTTGATTGAGGGGATGGAGTTCTCTACACAGCAACAAGAGACCCCAAACCAGGGGCAACCATGAGAGTGGTGGTCCCCTAAAACTATAGAGAGTTCCTCCTAACCTTAAGCCACAACATTCCCTTAGCTGGACATTTGGGGCAGGCCAGGAGCTGGAACAGGCTAGTCAACCTTTTCTATTGGCTCCATCTAACAGAAAAAGCCAAGGAGTTTTGCAGCTCCTGTGTCACCTGCCAGGCCAGTGGCAAGACAGGGTGCAAGCCAAAGGTTCCCTTGATACCACTGTCAGTGGTTGGTACTCCCTTTGAGAGGGTAGGGATTGACATTGTTGGTCCCCTAGACCCACCAACTGCCTCAGGGAACAGGTACATTTTGGTGGTTGTGGACCATGCCACCAGATACCCTGAGGACATACCCCTCAGAAAAGTCACTGTTCCTACAGTGGCTAGGGCCCTACTTATTGTGTTACCCAAAGTGGGATTCAGAAAAGAGGTGGTCTCAGATAGAGGCACAAACTTTATGTCAGCCTCTCTGAAAGCAATGTGGGATGATTGTGGTGTTACATATACGTTCACCACACTCTACTATCCCCAGACCAATTGTCTGGTGGAGAGATTTAACAAGACTCTGAAGGGCATGATCATGGGTTTCTCTGACAAACTCAGGAAGAAAAGGGATGCTTTCCTCCCATGCCTGCTGTTTGCATACAGGGAGGTGCCACAAAAATGGGTTGGATTCAGCCCCTTTGAGTTACTGTTTGGGCACCGTGGAAGAGGCCCATTGTACTTGGTGAGAGAGTCGTGGGAGAAGCCTCTCAAGGAGTCCAAGCAGAATGTGATGAATTATGTGCTGGGCCTGTGGTCACGCATAACTGAGTTTATGAAGAAGGCAAGCAGCAACCTGGAGGCCAGTTAAGAGGTCATAAAGCTCTGGCATCACCAGAAGACTGCCATGCCTGAGTATCACCCAGTTCAGAAGGTGTGGGTTTAGGAGCCTTTGGCTCCCAGGACACTTTGGGTCAAATGGACTGGACCCTATACAATTTTGGAGAAGAAGGATGAGGTCTCCTACCTGGTGGACCTTGGTACCCCCAGGAATCCTCATAGGATCCTGCATGTAAACCGAATGAAACCCCACCAAGACAGGGCAGACATGACCAACCTTATGGTCACTGATGAGGGAAAGGAGGAGAGTGAACCTCTGCCAGACCTTCTTTCCACCAATGCACAGGATGGGTCAGTGGACGGAGTGGAACTTTCTCCCACGTTAACAGCCCAGCTGCAGAGAGACTGCTGACAAGTTTTGGAGCAGTTTGTTGGCCTGTTGTCTCTGACCGCTGGACTCACCAACCGGTATGCCCATGATATTGACACTGGTGACAGCTTACCTGTCAAGAATAAGTTGTACAGGCAGTCTGACCGGGTCAGGGCCAACTTCAAAGCTGAGGTGGCTAAGATGTTGGATCTCAAGGTAAGTGAGCCCTCTGATAGTCCTTGGGCCAGTCCAGTGGAACTGTTACACAAACCCAGTCCCCAAGGTAGGAAAAAAGAATTAAGTTTCTGTGTGGACTACAGAGGTCTCGATGTAGTCACCAAGACTGATGCTCACCCCATACCTAGAGCTGATGAGCTCATTTATACATTGGGGACTGCACATTTAACTTGACCTCAGGATACTGGCAGATTGCCTTAAGTCCAGGAGCTAAGGAGAGGTCAGCATTTTCCATTCCAGAGAACCACTTTCAGTTCAAAGTGATACCATTTAGCCTGAAAAATGCTCCTGTCACCTTCCAATGGTTGGTGAACAGAGTCTTGGCTGGGTTGAAATCTTACAGTGCAGCTTATATGGATGAGATATCTGTATTTATTTTCACCTGGCAGGATCACCTGGTCCACCTTAAGGGAGTGTTTCAGGCCCTACTCCAAGCAGGTCTGACTATCAAGGCAAGCAGGGGCCAGATAGGGCAGAGTTCAGTGGTGTACCTGGGCTTCTTTGTTGGTGGAGGCCATGTACAGCCTCTACTGCAAAAGATTCAGGATTGGGAGGCTCCTAAAACCCAGACCCAGACCCATGTCAGGGCCTTTCTTGGCCTGACGGAGTACCACAGGAGGTTTGTTCAGAATTATGGGACCATAGTGGCCCCTCTGACAGAACTCACCTCAAAGAAACAGCCCAAGAAAGTAATTTGGATTCCAGAGTGTCAAAAAGCCTTTGACACTCTGAAACAGGCTATGTGTTCAGCACTAGTGTTACTGGCCCCTGACTATAGCAAAGAGTTTATAGTGCAAACAGATGCTTCAGAGGAAGGGATTGGGGCAGTGTTAGCACATGTTAATGAAGAGGGCGAGGATCAGCCAGTTGACTTCATGAGTAGGCGACTACTCCTCAGAGAGAAGAGATTGAGTGCCATTGAGAGGGAGGCCTTTGCTGTGGTCTGGCCCCTGAAGAAGTCGAGGCCATACCTGTTTGGCATGCAATCCCATGTTCAAACTGACCACAGACCTCTTAGATGGCTAATGCAAATGAGGGGGGAGAATGCAAAACTGTTAAGGTGGTCCATTTCCCTACAGGGGATGGACTTCACAGTGGAACATAGACCTGGCAGTGCCCATGGCAACGCAGTTGACCTTCCCAGATTTTTCCACTCAGCTGATGAGGACTACCAGGAAGTAGGATAGTTCCCATCACCTTTCATGGAGGGGCAGTGTAGGAAAGTCCTCTTTTTACCCTGGTCAAGACCAAACATTTTGGACAGATACTGTTGTTACTGACTCTTGGCTGTGCCCTGGGTACTGCTTACCAGGGCCAGTATTCTGTGTAAAGTGGATATGCAAATTAGGCTAATTATAATTGGCAGTATCAACCTACCTATAAGTCCCTAGCATATGGTAGGGTCTGTAGGTTTAGGGACCCCAGCATAGGTAGTGCACCCATAGGTGCACTGCTGAGGTGCCCATGGTCATTTTAAAGGCAGGTTTGCCTTCCTGGTTGCTTCTAAACTAAAGTTATATGCAAATTTGACTTTGAAATTAAATGTACATCCAAAGTCTTAAACTACATTTTTATTTTACATTTAAGTCATCCACAAGGTGTGCCATAAGTGCCGCTAAGGCTGGATGCCATGTAACTATTAGCAGGGACCTTATAAAAATTGTTTTATGAGCCCTGGTGAGGTAAAATAACCAAATTTGTTTTTCCCTTACTGCAGTGAATGGCCTTCATAAGCTAAAATGGGGAGATTTTATTTTCATTAACAAAGTTCCCATAAGAGACAGATATCTTGATTTTGGTATCAAATTAATTGTTATAATAAATACCACAACTTGCCATTGTTGGCTTTAATATAACTAGTTCAAAAATCTACCTGAAAGTTGCCAACTTCAGCTCTGTAGCACCCTTCTCTGATTGACCAGCCTCTGACAGCCTGGCCAGACTGCTTTGATGAGGTGTGAAGTGTCCTGGGCTGAACACAAAGGATGTGCCTTGGGGAGGAGATCTGCCACAGCAGATGGTGAAACAGGATTTGGGGAGAGCAGCCAAACTGGTCTTCAAATGCAGGGAAGGACATTTGGTGCAGCTAAGGACCTCCCCCATTTTGTGCAACCCCAGACAATTAGGTGCCCTCATGACTAGATTGGGAGAGGGTAGGAGAGGGGTGTGTTTAGGATTTTTAGCCACACCAGTGGGTGGGCTCATCCAGATCTAACATCCAAAAATCAATTTCAGCCATGTGGGATTTTTGAAGAATGTTGCTCCCTGGGATCGATTTTTGCCACACTTGCTAGGAAGTGATCATCCAAAGGGGAAATGGCTTGCCTGTGATTGGACAGTCAGGCTCCTCTGTTTTTCAACCCAGGAGCAAGGATAAATATGGCAGAGCTGCACCTACACCTCAGATCCCTACAAGGAAGAACATCAGAAGAAGAAGGTCTGCCCTGCACCTGGACACTGCTCTCTGAAGGACTGCACCAGCTGCACACCTTGACTTCACCACATGAAGGACTTTGCCTGGCTTCAACTGCTTCAAGAAAGGACTCCCTGCTTGCTAAAGGTGACAAAATAGCTAACCAGAGTCCCTTGCATCATATCCTGAAGAAACCGACCAGCTGACCACTGTCCAGGCGTCATTTTGGAGTTTGAGCCAGGTGTATTCCGGGAGTTGGAGTCCTAACCTTCAAGGAGCAACTCAGAGCTTCTGGAACCTTGGGGTGAGCTGTGGACTCATAAAGCACCTTCAAAGACCTTCTGGAAGAAAATCCAGATGTTAAGAGAACTTTTGGAAAAAAGCTCCAAAAAGGGATCAACTTGCCGTTGAGAGTGAAGGCAGCTTACGTAGACCACAACTCGGCCTGACTTGCGGGATCGTCCCACTGAGAAGCTCCAGGGCCCCAGACTTGCAGGATTTCACCGGGGGCTCCTGAAAAGGCAATCTGATGACATTGACTCAAAATCGGCTTGCTGTAGAGGGTCGTCCAATGTCAGACAGAAAAAGCAAAAAAAAAAAGTGACTGCGTCCGAAGGTAAAAAGTTTACCGGGACTTCCCACGCAGCATATCCGAGGAGGTCTCCAGGGATGCGGGATAAAGAATCAGCTTTAGCCTGGATGAAGATTTTCATCCCGAAAAATCGTCTAAGTCCGAATGTAGAAATCTTCACTGAGGTCTCATGAGACTTGTATCTGAAGAGGGCTCCAGTGAGGTCAGATCAGATTGGTGACTTCGTCCCATTGAAGAAAATCTTCAAGAAAACGGCTAAGTCCAAAGGTAAACTTTTGACAGAAGCCTCCCGCTTGATGAAGCCGAGCAGAGCTCCATCACGTCGGCCTGAAACTTTGACTTTGCCCCGGTCGCAGTGGGACCAGATTGGCGCTTTTAGGGGCATATTTATAAACTGTTTGTGACGGATTTGCGCCTTACTTCTATTTTGGCACTAGACATGTCTAGCACCAAAAAATTGAAGTTAAAGTCATTTTTTGCCTGCGGAAAACTACCTTGCATCAATGAGATGCGAGGCAGGTGTTCCCGGCCAAAAAATGACTCTAAGGCCCTAGCGCCTTATTTATCGTTCCGTGCAAAAATCACACATGGGGGGAGGAATTTTTTAACTCCTGGGTCAGAGCGGGCGTTAGGGGACCTGTGGGCCTATTTCCATGGTGGAACACCATGCAATAAGCCTACAGGTGCCCTCCCCAGGCACTAGGGACACCCCCACCCACACCAAAGGGACAGCGGAGGATGGGGACCTCCTCCCAGGTAAGTATAGGTAAGTACAGGTAAGTATTTTCTTTTTTTAAAGTGCCATTGGGGCCCCTGAAATGCCCCCCCCACTACATGGCACTGGGTGCAATGGCCATGCCCAAGGGACCCTGGTCCACTGTGCTGGCCATTGGGGTGGTGGGCATGACTCTTGTGTTTTCTAAGACAGGAGTCATGTGGTATGGATAGTTTTGCATCAGAAAATGACACTAGGCAGGTTAGAGTCTTTTTTTTTTTTACTCTAACCTGCCTAATGTCATTTTTTGGTGCAAAAGCCTGTTCTTCTATACCGCCAGCCCCACCCGACTAACATCATTTTTTTACACTAGCCTACCCTTAGCCGGTGCTAAATGTTTTGGTGCAAAACGACGTTAGTGCAGTTTTGCACCAACAAGTATAAATCAGGGCCTAATTCTTAAAAAAATCATATCTCCGTTTCACCTTATCCGATTGTATTCATTTTGGTGTCAAATTAAAGATAAAAATATTGTCTATGTTTTAAGTTGGTTTGGGATTTTTAAACAGTTTTCTGTGTTTTATTTTATTACTGTTTTTTGATACTTGAATGCTTCACACAATTTTGTCCTCATTACAACTTTGGCGGTCTTCTATGAAGACCGCCAAAGCCACGGGTGACCAGGAGACCACCAGTGCTGGTGGTCTCTCGCCCACCATATTATGGGTACTGCTGGATTTCCGCCACACTTGTGGTGGAAATCCAGCGGTAGTTGTGCTGGTGGACGGAGGCCCTCTGGCGGTTCCACCACCAGCCCGCCCTGCCAGTAGGAAACTACCCGCCATATTATGGGCCATAATATGTCCTGGCGGTGTCCTGCTGATGGGGCACTGCCGGTGGTGGAAATGCAATTCCCGGTCCCTGCCAGACAACCTTCTCCCACGAGCAGGTAAGGTGATCGTCCAACAGGGGAGGGAGGTGGGAGGGTGGGAGTTGTTGTGCGTGCGTGAGTGTGTGGTGTCTGCATGGTTGTATGCATGTCTGAATGTAAGTGTATATGCATGTGAGTATGATTGTTTAGAATGGTGTGAATATGCAGGTTTGAATGCATCTATGAATGTTGGTGTGAATGCGTGTATGGATGCGTGTGAGTGGATGCATGTATGTAAGTGTAGGTGAAAGGGTGTATGTGTGGTACATGTAGGTGTCTGTGTGCATGCATGCGGGGAGGGGATTCGGGGTGGAAGGTGCTGGGAGGTGGGCGCTGTGGCTGAAGGGGGTGTGTGGGGATAGGGGTGCTGTGGCTGAAGGCGGGGTGGGGGGAGAAGGGGGTCTCGTGCTTGCTGGAGGGGTGGGGGAGTCGTCTACTGGTGACAGCAAAGAAATTCCCTGTCACCGGTAGCCTTTCTGCCATGGATTTCATGGCGGTACTACTACTGCGGAAACCATGGTTGAAAGCCTGCTCCAAATACCTCCAGCGGTCTTCTGTGGACCACTGGGTCAGAGATGATAATCTCCGGCCCGGCGGTTCCGACCGCCATGGCAGTATGATTGGAGATGTGGAGGGTTGGCAGAGGCCAACTCAAGCACACTCATAATGTGGCAGTCTGCCCCGCCAGCTTGATGGTGGTGGGACTGGCACATTTACCCTCAAAATGACCACCTTTGTCTCCTAAGTTGAGCCTTGTTGCTCATTGGCAAGCTACCAAGGGTTGAGCTGGGGTTAATTTATTGAGATCTAACTGAACCAAGTGGGGGTTAGTGCCCTATTGCTAAGTGTAGGTACATACCTGCCCTTACCAATAATCCACTTTCCAACACAACCCCATTAACCTTGTGCAACAGTTACAAGGTGGGTCAGGGAACATACATAAAAGACTCTCCACAATGTCTCAGGACTCACAGTCTGTCACCAAACGTAAGTACATGACCAGGTACTCATCCCATTCTGTCACAACTTTTGTACCCTACAGACATTAGGCACACATTCAGAAATGTTGGCCTTCAGCCTTTGCTTAGTTTCAGAAATTATAGTTGGGCTAAAGAAATGTTTGTGCACATGGTGTACTTACCTGCTTCTCTGGTGCACTATATAGCTGTTCATACAGGGGACAGACCTCCTCCACCAGCTTCTCAAGCTCCTCGGGTGAGAAGGCAGGAGCCCTATTATCACCTGTAGAACATGGCATGATTGCTCCCAAAGGCAGTACACAACAGCTCAAGTCGTGGAGGTCTTGCTGGCGGCAGTTCCGGAAGTCAAGTGAGAGATGAAGTATGAAATGGCGGTCATGTCCGCCACATAGGAAACCATCACTGACAGCAGATATCGCCATTGGCCTAAGAGCGCCAAAGGCAGCTAAGTGTTCCAATGGTAATGTCCACCACAGTAGCATCTGCCTACCACCATGACAACTTCTGCCAGCGGATGTAGGTAATTTCCTAATGTCCAGTGTGGTAGGTCAGGCAGCTGCCATTTTAAGGTCCTTCGATGGTTGGAAAAGTCTTAATAAAGATGCATCACGAGGTCTGAAACATAGCTACACCATAGATGTCAGTGCTGGCTTTGAGCAACCATGGATTTAAAATTCGATTTAATATAAATTTGGTAAGATGCATGATATGTGAGTCATGTATCATTAGTGGCATGCTCTGCACCCTCATGGCAATTGGATAGATGGTATTAGTGTCTATTATATGTAAAACAAGATATGAATGTCATTATTACTGAGAGTTTCAGTGACATGCATATTCATTTACTAGCCATAATCGAGGTATGGGGATGACATTGCATCAATAGGCCTTTATTTACCTAGGTATGTCTTGTGTACCTTGATTAACTATTTCATATGGCATATCCATGCATCATGTGTGACATATGTGCATTCACTCTTAAAATGGACACAATGACTGATCTACATACCTTCTTGTACTCCTTAATCTAGTTACCTTGGAATGAGAAGGGCCAGACAATCTCTAGTGAACCATCCACTTGCAGACTGGCAGACCATGGAGGATCGGCATGTCATCCAGATCTCCCGCCTGGATAGGTAGACAACCATGGATCTGTGTCGTCAGTTGGAGCCAGATCTGATGCCTGTCATTAGTCATCCAGATAGCATACCACACATTTTACAAGTTATGTCAGTGCTGCATTTCCTAGCGATTGGGTCTTCTGAGAATATCGTGGCCCTAACTTCAGGCATGTCCCACCCCATGTTCAGTCTTGTCTTGAAGGATGTACTCTCTGCATTGTTAAAACAACTTGGCAGTTACATCAGATTTCCACAGGGTGAGGATTTGGCCCATGCAAAGGCAGATTTTTATGCTTTTGGCACACATCCCACCTGTGGTGGGAGCCACTGATTGTACCCATATAGCTTTGGTTCCCCCAAATGGCAATGAACAGGTGTATCGCAACAGGAAGAACTTCTACTCCATTAACATGCAAATAGTCTGTTTGGTGGACCTCTACATTTCCCAATTATGTGCAGAGTACCCTGGTTCAGTTCATGATGCCTTCATCATGCAGAACAACAATATCCCACTGCTGATGACACGACAGTACACAGGGAGGGCCTGGCTGGTTGGTAAGTGATATATGTCATGTGTGTCAGTTTCTTATGTCTGCTGCTAAATGTAAGAATGTGAAAGAAGTATGTTTGCACACCTGTAATGCTTCTTTTCAGGGAATTCTTGCTACCCAAACCGTCCCTGGTTGTTGACAACAGTGAAGTACCCAACCACGCAAAGGAAAGGTGGCTTCCATGAGGCCCACGAAAGGACAAGGCATGTCATGTAGCGCACATTTGGGCCCCTGAAGGCTAGATTTTGTTGCATTGATCACACGCCAAAGTGTGTCAAGTCATTGTTGTCTGCTGCATGCTCCTCAACCTCGCCCTGAGACGTCAGATCCCATTTATACCAGATGAGGGGGAGCCAGAAGTTCCAGTAGGTGAGAATGCTAAATTGCCAAGTGAGGATGACGTGGATGAGGATGGAGAGAGCCGGGAAGATCTTCAAGTGACTGTAGGTATGTGTTGTTCTGTGACATACTGTGGTGGGCTGCGTTATGAGCGGATCAAAGAGAGTCAAAAGAGCGGATTAATTTAAGTTTTTAAGTTTTTATTTTCTGTTTAGTCACAGCCTATTTCGTTTAACGGTAGGGTTAAGGGTCTAAGTCTCTGGGTTTCTGTTTCCCTTGACTTCTTTCTTTTCTTCTAGGGTTTTCCTCGTTTCGCGGTCGCCTTCGGTCTGTGTAGGATGGACGTCTCTCCCGGACCCCGGCCGAAATGAAAGAAACAAAATAAAGAATCGGTAAGTACTTCTGGGATAGTGGGTGGGGTACGGTGCTCGTGAGGGTTTAAGGCAACATGCGGGCAAGTTCGTGAAGGGGTGATCAGGGTGGGGTTTTAGGGTTGCGGGGGTCCACACTGTGCCTATTTCCATTCTTGCCCCTTCCCTTGACTCTCATTCACCCTCCCCGTCCTTCCTCCCACTTCCCCGGTGCCTTTCCCCGTAACCGACCTTCCCCGTGACCCTCCCGTCCCTAGGAGGGACCGTACCTTGTGAAGCCACGACCCTCCTGGGTCGTGGCGGCTTTCTCGTTTCTCCGGTGTCTCTTCCTTTTCCCGCTCTCGCGCTTCGGTGGTTCCTCTGGGCGTCTCTTCCTGGTTCTTCGTCGGGGTGGTTAACCGGTTCGTCCTCTTCTCCCCGGCCGGGATTTCCCTTCCGCTCGCCTCCTCTCCGCTACGCACTCGTGTCGCTCTCCACTCTTCTCCTCCTTGGGCTCCGACGCGCCCCCTCTCCGGATCTGTCTCCCTTTTTAGTCCGCGAAACCGGAAGTCCTCGATGCTGTGACGACGTGGCGTTTCCCCGTTGCCAGGGGAACGCCGCGTCGTTTCCGTGGATTCGGCCGAAAGATGGCGGACTCGAGGTGAGTGTGTCGGGTCCTCCGGGACCCGTCTACAATCCCCTACCCTAGATCGGGGCTGTTCGAGATCCGATGATGGAGAGAACCGGGAGAGGTAGTCGGCGGGGCCTTGTAGGGAACCAGGGATATGGCGAACCTGGAATGTAAAGGGTTGCAGTTCTAAGAACCATCTCAAGATTCTGGAGTTGGAGTCTTTGTGAGCAGCAAGCCAGGTGAGAGGGGCATGGTCAGTGAATAAAACGAAGGACCTCCCTAAGAGATAATATTGCAAGGAGTCTATGGCCCATTTAATGGCGAGACATTCTTTTTCAATCTTGGGGTAATGGGTCTCACGCGGAAATAATTTCCTACTTAGAAAAACCACTGGGTGGTCAAACCCCTCCTCATCGGGCTGAGTAAGTACGGCTCCCAGGCCTAGGTCCGATGCATCCGTATATAGGTGGAAAGTGTTTAAGAAATCCGGGCATTTTAGTATTGGGTCTGTGACAAGAGACCGTTTCAAGCGTTCAAAGCTACGTTGTTGGAAATCGGTGAATGGGGCCAATCTGGTGGGGTTTTGTTTGGTCAGGAGGTCAGTCAGAGGGGCAGCTATGGTGGAATAATTGGGGATAAACCGGCGGTAGTATCCTACTAAACCTAGGAACGACCGTAGATCTTTCTTTGTTTTAGGTTCAGCCGTTCGTAATATAGCCTCAACTTTGTTTTGTTGGGGTTGTAGGGTGCCATTTCCTATGACATACCCCAAATAGGAAATTTCAGTGTTTCCCAGTAAACACTTCTTAGGGTTGGCAGTTAAACCGGCTTCCGTTAAGGTGGAAAAGATTGTATCCAGATGGACTAAGTGTTCTTGCCAGGTTTCGCTAAAAATGACTATGTCATTGAGGTAGGCAGCTGAGAAAGTTTGGAATGGTTTTAAGATTTGATCCATCAGACGCTGGAAGGTCGCGGGAGCGCCGTGAAGACCAAAAGGTAAAACCGTAAATTGGTAAAGACTGGAAGGGGTTGAAAAGGCCGTCTTTTCCTTAGCTTCGGGATTATATCCTTCCTGATTACAGATTGTCCACATCCTGAATCGATTAGAGCTGAAATGACCTGTCCATTTATGGTGACCAGGTATCTAAATTTCTCATTCCCCTTTCCTGTACACAATACTCTACGTCGTGTGACCCCAATTTCCATAGGCTCCGGTCCTTCGGATTTCCTGGGACATATTCTGGCAATGTGCCCCCACTCACCACAGTGGAAACATTGTGGGGACTGCATAGGGTGATGTTCTGCGGGTATAGGGAACCGCGTTTCCTCGGGAAAATACCTGGGAGTTGGTTTTAGTGGAGGGATGGGGTTTTTTTGGAAAGGTCTCGGGGTGACGGGTTTACTTTCTGTGGAGCGATGGAAAGCACAAGCCAAGTCAATAGCAACCTCAGTGTTCATGTTTGGGTGTTGTCGGATCCAGTTCTTGGTGTTAAGGGGTAGGGAATCCAAATACTGTTCTAAAGTAATTGTCTTAATGACATCCTCCCGAGTTGTCCCTATGGGACCCAACCATTTTTGAGCTAGGTCTTTCACCCTAAAATAGAAGGAGTGAGGGTCCTTGTTCGCGCTCCATTTTATTTTTCTAAATCGTAAACAATAATATTCCGTATCATGTCCAACCCGCCCCAGGATACTTTTTTTTATCTCTTGATAGGAGGTCGTACCATCAGGATTGGCTGATTGGTAGGCAGCCTGCAGGAGTCTCGTAAGCAAGGGGGCCACGTACTGACCCCAGCGTTCCTCTGGCCATTGAGCAGATGAGGCTACCCTCTCGAAATTCGTAAAAAATGAATCTGGGTCTTCCCCTTCCTGGTATTTTTGGAGGACCGAACTGGGAACGTTTGGGTGTACCTTACTAGCCGCGATTGTACTGGTTAGCTTTTGAATTGCAGTCTCATGTACTAGTTGATTATTGGCTAGTATTGTAGCCTGACTTTTTAACGCGGATTGCAAGGCCTCCCGGTCTTCCTTGGCTTCGCGTTGGTGTGCTTCCCACACCAACTGCAGATGTCTCTGCCCTTCTGCGAGTTGTTTAATTATGTCCTCCAGGGAAGGGGCTTCGCTCATGATGAAACGCTCGTAAGCCCACCTGAGAAGGGGTATCCCGCTTCTGACACCACTGTGGTGGGCTGCGTTACGAGCGGATCAAAGAGAGTCAAAAGAGTGGATTAATTTAAGTTTTTAAGTTTTTATTTTCTGTTTAGTCACAGCCTATTTTGTTTAACGGTAGGGTTAAGGGTCTAAGTCTCTGGGTTTCTGTTTCCCTTGACTTCTTTCTTTTCTTCTAGGGTTTTCCTCGTTTCGCGGTCGCCTTTGGTCTGTGTAGGATGGACGTCTCTCCCGGACCCCAGCCGAAATGAAAGAAACAAAATAAAGAATCGGTAAGTACTTCTGGGATAGTGGGTGGGGTACGGTGCTCGTGAGGGTTTAAGGCAACATGCGGGCAAGTTCGTGAAGGGGTGATCAGGGTGGGGTTTTAGGGTTGCGGGGGTCCACACTGTGCCTATTTCCCTTCTTGCCCCTTCCCTTGTCTCTCGTTCACCCTCCCCGTCCTTCCTCCCACTTCCCCGGTGCCTTTCCCCGTAACCGACCTTCCCCGTGACCCTCCCGTCCCTAGGAGGGACCGTACCTTGTGAAGCCACGACCCTTCTGGGTCGTGGCGGCTTTCTCGTTTCTCCGGTGTCTCTTCCTTTTCCCGCTCTCGCGCTTCGGTGGTTCCTCTGGGCGTCTCTTCCTGGTTCTTCGTCGGGGTGGTTAACCGGTTCGTCCTCTTCTCCCCGGCCGGGATTTCCCTTCCGCTCGCCTCCTCTCCGCTACGCACTCGTGTCGCTCTCCACTCTTCTCCTCCTTGGGCTCCGACGCGCCCCCTCTCCGGATCTGTCTCCCTTTTTTATCCGCGAAACCGGAAGTCCTCGATGCTGTGACGACGTGGCGTTTCCCCGTTGCCAGGGGAACGCCGCGTCGTTTCCGTGGATTCGGCCGAAAGATGGCGGACTCGAGGTGAGTGTGTCGGGTCCTCCGGGACCCGTCTACACATACTTTACTCAGTGGGTTATTGGTGGGCTTAGAGATGTTTGCTAAGGGTCTTTGTATGACCATCAGACAGCTCATTAGTTGCCTAGCAGTACATAGCTCCGGTGTGCATGCAAAATTGTTTTTGGAGTTGTGATTATCGTGATGATCTCCTTTGTTACTGTTTGTCACACTGCACAATCAGTATTACTACTGTATTTGGGACATATCTTTATAGGTCTCCTTTACCATGACCTACCTATACCTTTTGTATCACATTTTTACTTTGCAGATTTCTTCACAAGGTCATCCTCATTTGTAAATCCTGAAATTATGCCACAGACAGGTGGGATTTGCAGGTCTGACATGTGAGGTGAACATGGATAGATCCAGGTATTGCATGTCATCATATTGGTGGTGTCTGAGTTACATGCCCAGACTGTCAGGACAGTGGGATGGTAGTGCACTGTTCAACACATTGGACCTGTATGCCATGTTATCTGGGTCCAAGGGTGTCAAATTTGTGATCTTGTGTATCTGACACCTCACCCTGAGCAGTTCATAACCTCTGCCTTTTCATTGGCTTGCTGTAGATGTAATTTTAACTTGTATGTAGCTGTCAATGTGTAACTTCATTGCAGGCCACTGTGCATGTGTATTATGACTCACATAGCTGTGTAGCATGCGTACAGATACCTGACCATGGTAAGTTGAAGGGTCAATGACTGGGGACTGTTGTACTGACCTCTGCCTGTATCATGGCATATGCACAATAGAGTGGTATGGTATAGGAATGAGATACAGATTTAGCTGATGACTAATAGAACCAATCTGTTTGCCTATTTGTATAGACAAAGACTGACATGTCCCTAACTTCATTTGTCTGTAGGGTGCTTGTTATTCACACCTACGCTGAAGCGTTAGATTGTGAAGATGTACTGCACTGTGTAATATTTGGCATGTTGTCAACCTATGTGCAGGAAAGTGCAATAAATGGGATTAGGAGTGTGTCCATGTGTATGAATGTACATATATTGGAACCTGATTTAACAGTACATGTGAGATGGGACTCAACATATTTGGAACATGTGTGAGTATCACATGTGTGCATCAAACTTCACAGTTAACTGTTCAAAATAGCTGAATAATTGAATCTCAAACATGAGATGTGGTTTAGTGATGTTTATTTACAAGTGCTCATGGATATTTAAGGAATAGGATCTAATCATTAAGTGCACACAGTGAAGGGTTCAGGCATGGTGAGTGTAATCATCAGGGTAGCTGATGCAACATGTGGTATCAAACTTTGATAGGTAGATATGCTTTCAGCCATGTACACAAAAGCTTAGCTAGAGTTCCTAATATGACAGTGTTAGAATTGGGGTCTTTGGTTGGCAGTCAGGTTACCCCCTGTCCAAGCAAGGACCCTCACTCTTGTCAGGGCAAAGGAGAAACACACCTGGTTAACCACCACTCTCTCCCTTGGTAGCTTGGCACGAGCAGGCAGGCTTAACTCAGAATCAATGTGTAAAGCAGTTGTACCAACACACACAATAATACAGAGAAAACTCTACAAAATGGACTCCATGCCAATTTAGAAAAATAGGCAACATTTATCTAAATCAAACAAGATAAAAATGACAAAAATCCAAAATACACAAGTCAAGATATGAATTTTCAAATGAATATGGCCCTCATTATGACATTGGTGGTCAATCACACTTACCGCCATGCTGACTGCCACCAACATACCACCACAGCGGCGGATATCCTTTCACCATATTAAGACACACACACACCAATCCGTCACTATTCAGCCACATACACAATTCCGCCACACCAAAGGTCAGTGATAAACTGGCGTTATCAAAACCCAAACCGTTACGCCAACAGAAAAAAGCCCACAACATTATGACCCAGAAATCACCACGGCAGACATTTAATGGCGGTAAACCATTGGCAGTACATACCGCCACTCTCAAAATAAACATACTAAAACAAAACACCACTACATTGGTCAATTTAAATAACACACACCTGACACCCATACACACACCACACCCACACACTCACACCACTATAAAACACCCACCCACATTTCCCACAACCCTTTCCCATTACAAACAATTGCCACCAGAGAGAGACAGATAGACCACAGACAAGACCAGAGCCACACACCATCATCACCTATACACCACCCATGCACCTCACAACATACACCCCAACACATCACCCTACACACCCTCCCCCACACTACTCACGCAACACCTATGGTACCACAACAACACCCCAGATTCTCTGAGGAGGAACTTAGGGTCATGGTGGAGGAAATTATCAGTTTAGAGCCTCAGCTATTTGGAGCACAGGTGCAGCAGATATCCACTGCTAGGAAGATGGATCTATGGCGGAGGATCATGGACAGGGTCAACACCGTGGGACAGCACCCCAGAACAAGGGACGATATCAGGAAGAGGTGGAACGACCTACAGGGGAAGGTGCGTTCCATTGCAGCAAGACACCAACTAGCTGTACAGAGGAATGGCACCTCCACCCTCTCCCCCTCAACTAACAACATGAGAGGAGCAAGTCTTAACAATCATGCATCCTGAGGGCCTGGCAGGAGTAGCAGGAGGTCTGAACTGTGGTAAGTCAACTCTCTACTGTCTATCACCCCCTACCTGCATGCCATCACATACCCCTACCCTAACTCACATCACTCCACTACTACTCACACACCCCACCATCAAATCTCACCCATCCCAATGCCAGCCCTGCATGCACCACCAATGCATGGACACCACTCACAGCCCTGCATGGACACCTATTATTAAAGCATGCACACTGGAGAGAATCAGCTAGTCCACCACATACTCACACAAGTTAGAGCTGCCAGGACAAATATAACCTAAGAGGGCAACCCACCCATGCACAAAATGTCACACACAGAAACAATAACACTGCATTTACATCCCCACAGGTATCCCAGCCAATGTCACTGGAGAAGAGGTGCCAGCACTAGCCAGTCCTATACCTCGGTCCCCAGGACACGTCAATCAGCAGTGTGTGCATCACTACAGGGACCCCAGGGCACACCTCATACCCAAGACAATCAGGGACCTGGGGTCAGTGGGCACACGGTTCGGGGGACAGAGGCACAGGACAACAGGGAAGCTGGGGGGTCTGCTGCGCACCAGGGGGAGGACAGGCCCAGGGAACCGACTCTTCAAGAGGCACTCACTGAGATCCTGGGAGCATACCAACATTCCCATGATACGCTGGGCCAGATCCTGGCCAACGTGCAGGAGAACAGGCGGCTGCAGGAGGGACAGTACCAGGGGATCAGGGAGGACTTGCAGGCCATTAACACCACCCTGGTCTCCATTGCAGGGGTGCTGGCAGACATGGGCAACATTATGAGGGAGGCAGCCTCACAACAGCGGGCCCCCTGCCACTAGCCAGACAATTGAACAACCTTCCACCTCTGCTGCCGCTAGTGGCCAGGAGGCCCTGCCAAAGGACCAACAGGCCACCAGCACCCCTCCCCTGCAGAAGGAAAACTACCCCGCAAACAATCCCTGCGAACCAGGCAGAAGCCAGAGGCATCACAGAGTGGGTTCCATGTTGGGCAGGGTTCTGATGTGATATTCCTCCTACCTAGCTAGTAGGCATCCACTATTGGGCAGTTGGCGGCATGTGTCCCCCCCTATGCCCTGGTGACTAGCATTGTTACTGGTAGTGTACTGCATAGTGCATAGGGCTGTTCACTGTGTGAGAGGGTGCTGTGTACGCCAACAGTGGTGTTGGTGCAGCCATTGACCAAGTGTTTCCTTTGTCTCCCCCCCTTTTTGTTTTGACATCCTGTCCTTATGTGCATTAGCATCACCTGGCAGAGGAGCAGAGGCACCGGCGACGGAGGGAGCTGCATCCCTCAGGCAGAGTCCACTGACGGTGAGGGCACCAGTGGGACGGAGGGTGAGGGGAGCACCACAGCAGAGACTGGAGGGGACAGTTCGGACACAGATACCTCTTCTGATGGAAGCTCCCTGATGGTGGCGGATACCTCTGTGCCCAGTCCAGCTACAGGTACAGCCGCTACCCCTCGTACCAGCACTGTCCTCCCAGCAGCCCTTCAGCTCAGCTAGTTGCCCATGCCTGTTCACCGAGGATGGTGGGCATCTCCATCGCCCCAGGCACCTCAGGCCCTGCCCCAGTGAGCCCTGCTGCCCTGAGTGAGGAGGCTATTGACCTCCTGAGATCCATCTCTGTTGGGCAGTCAACCATTGTGAATGCCATCTAGGGCTGGCAGCCCAAATGCAACAAACCAATGCATTTCTGGAGGGCATTCACACTGGGTTTGCAGCCCAACAGAGATCAACCCAGGCTCTGGCCTCCTCTGCCCCTGTTTCCACTCTCCCCCTCAACCCCAAACTATCCCAAGCAGACAGGCAGACCAGCATGCACATAAGACAACACACAAGAGTGGTTCAGGCAAACACAAGCCTCACACTTCATAATAACAGGCACTCACACAAACACCATCTAGATGAAGGTATACCAACATCCACTGCCTCCACTGTGTCCCCCTCCTCCTCCTCCTCCACGTCCCTCCCATTGCGTCTACACTCACACCTGCATGCAGCACATCCTCATCCACTACCGCCATTGCCACCATACCTAGAAGAACGCACATCTCACTGGCAGCCATGAACACATCCCCTGTGTCCTCTCCCACTGTGTGTGTGCCCCCCTCCCAAGGTACACAAACACAAGCACTCAGACACCCAACAGCCATCCACCTCACAACAGCATCCAGCCCATGCACCTGCACCCACACACAGCAAACACCTCCCACACCTTCTCCCTCTTCCCGCCCAAATGTCCCTAAGAAGTTTCCTCCCTCTTCCCTACCCCTCCCCCCCAATCCTTCACGTCTGGCCAGGGTGGGTAAAACCCAAGCAAGTACCTCATCCACCCAGTCCACGGGCCCAGTAGTGTCCACAGCAACTCGTGGTAGTAAAGGATCCCGGCCACCAGGCAGCCTCGGAAAGGGTGTCTGCCCCAAGTGCTGCCCGAAAGGGCAATGAGCCATCCCCAGCTGCTGCCCGGAAGAGCAAGGAGCCATCCCCAGCTGCTGCCAGGAAGGGCAAGGAGCCATCCCCAGCTGCTGCCAGGAAGGGCAAGGGGCCTGCACCAACTGCTGCCCTGAAGAGCAAGGAGCCATCCCCAGCTGCTGCCAGGAAGGGCAAGGAGCCATCCCCGACTGCAGCCAGGAAGGGCAAGGGGCCTCAGAAAAGTCAGCAATGCGTTGATTCCTTTCTCACAAGGGAGCATGTGCATCGTTTCTTCTCCCGTCGGGCCGGTGATGCATCATTTTGTTCTCATGCAAGAGAGCGATGCGTCGATTTTCGGACAGGGCACCTCGGACCCTCGCAGAGTCAGAGTTACTTGGACACCCAAGGATTATGCATGGAAAATCCAGTCGCACGGTGTTAGAAAAACACAGTGCGTGGGGTTTGCGCCATTATCACCAGCCACAAGTGGGTGTTGCACATTGTTTCTCCAGCAGCTATGAGTCAATTTCCCAGCTGCGATGCAGGTTGAGCGTTGACGTCAGCCATGAAGCCGACAGCAGGTCATTATCAGCCGTGTTGCAGATGGTGCACCAAAAATTTCCTTGCACAGCATTCTGTGTGTTGATTTCCAGCTCTTGTTCTGTCAACTTCACCTTTCAAGGGCCCAGAGACTGGATAGGGCACCACTTGGTAGGGCAGGAGTCTCAGCAGAGAGTCCAGGTGCTGGCAGAGGAAGTCTTTGATGGTCCTGAGACTTCAAAACTGGAGGCATGCTCAGTCCAAGCCCTTGGAGAAGTCTAGTCTTTGTCCTCTTTCACAGGCAAAAGCAGCAACTGCAGGACAGCCAAACAAAGCACAGCAACAGGCAGGAGCAGCACTTCTCCTCAGCTCTTCAGCTCTTCTCCTTGGCAGAGGTTCCTCTTGGTTCCAGAAGTGATCTAGTTTTCAGGGGTTTTGGGTTCAATACTCCTTTCTGCTTTTGAAGTTGGTGGAGACTACTTTGTGAGAGGGCAGGCACAGCCCATTCAGGTGTAAGTGACAACTGCTGCCTCCATTCTAGCACAGATAGCTCATCAGGATGTGCAGGCTACATCCCAGCTCCCTTTGTCTCACTATCTAGAGGGGATTCACAAACAGCTCAACTGTCAAACTGACCCAGACAGGGAATCCACATACAGGCAGCGTCACAGAATGGTTTAGGCAAGAAAATGCTTAGTTCATAAAAGTGGCATTTTCAAACTAACAATCTAAATACCAACTTCACTAAAATATGTATTTTTTAAATTGTGAGTTCAGATACCCCAAACTCAAAATTTCTATCTGCTCTCAAAGGGAAGCTGCACGTTATTAATATTTAAAGGCAGCCCCCAAGTTAACCTCTGAAAGAGATAGGCCTTGCACAGTGAAAAACTGAATTTGGCAGTACTTCACTGTGAGGACATGTAAAACACATCAGTACATGTCCTACCTTTAACATAAACTGCTCCCTGCCCATGGGGCTACCTAGGGCCTACATTAGGGGTTCCTTACACATATAAAAAGTGGGTAAACTTGGCAAGTCAATTTGGCAGTTTAAAACTACACCTACTAACACTGCAGTGGCAGGTCTGAGCCATGTTTAAAGGGCTACTCTTATGGGTGGCACAACGAGTGCTGCAGGCCCACTAGTAGCAGTTGCTTTATAGGCCCTGTGCACCTCTAGTGAGCTTTACTAGGGACTTACTAGTAAATCAAATATGCAAATCATGGATAGCCAGCTACACATACAATTTACACAGGAGCACCTGCACTGTAGCGCTGGTTAACAATGGTAAAGTGCCCAGAGTATCAAAACAGCAAAAACTGAGTCCAACACACATCAACAATCTGGGAAGCAGAGGCAAAAAGTTAGGGGAGAACATGCCAAGGATGCCAAGTCTAACAGACAGTGATACCTTCTTTCAAATCTGAGGTAGTGCTATATGGGATACAGAGAAATCCTATGACATACACCTTGCTACAGAATACCCGATTACCTTCACAGTTGGATGTCTGTTGATAGACTCAAATCTTGTCTGCTGTGTAGCTTAATATTGTCCATGTTAGCTCTCAGTTTGCAATTGTTCATTATTGAGACACCAGACAGCTGCAGAATGTGAAATGAAAACTGACCTGTACATCAGCTTAGGAGTAACCAATCTACCTGGCCATATATAACAGGTTACACCTAGTACAGCACACTGCAGATATGTGTGTTCCTCACAGTTGATTTGCTTACAATACGTTTTGGGAGGTAAAAAGACCATTTTAGCAGTAGACACAGCTGAAGCTGTGTGTTGGTGTTATTGTTCTGGCAGATGCCCATGGCATTGCTGTCATTTCCCTAGATAGTGATATTGTAGATCATTCAGGTTGGTTTAGTTGATTGTGTAGCTGGCATGCAGGGATATTTTAATTTTGGTACACTGTTCTAGTTTTCTTAGTGGTAGGACAGTGCCTGCTGGGAGCTGTAGTGCTGTCAGTCCCTGTACTACCCACTCCTTTCACAGACACTATGCCCCCATGTGAGTTTAGTTGACATGTGGTGTGCCAGAGAAAGTTATTTGGACAGTTGGTCACAGGGGTGGTGAGTGTGTTGGTTGCTAAGACGTCAAAAGGTGATCAGTGAGCATGCAAGACAGAACTTTTGGGTGTCATTTTCAGTGTAGTGACTTACTCAACTCCACTCCGCCAGATATTTCTGTTAAACCCTCAGGATGCAGGATGTCGAAGACGTTCTTCTTGCTGTGACTGTTCGGGGAGGAGGTGGGGTCTGGCAGCCATGAAACATACCTTCCCCTAAAGGTTGTTCCACTTCTTCTTCCTGATGTCCTCCCTTGTGCATGGATAGCTGCCTTCAGAATTTACCCTTTCAACTATAATTTGCCACACGTCCATTTTCCTGGCAATCGAGGTTTGTTGGACTTGTGCTTCAAATAGGAGTGTCTCTACACTAATAATTTTATCCACCATGTCCCTCAACTCATCGTCTGTGAATCGGGGATGTTTTTGTTGGTACATGGTATTGATGGACAATACGATAAGGAGAAGAAAAATGGGTGATGGGGTGTGGGTGCTATGTTGTGAAGTGGGTGACGAGTGGTGTCTGATTTGTGGATAAGAAAGCTATGGGATATGTATGATGTGCAGGTGTGTGGAGAGTGGTATCTGGAGTGCTGAGGGGTGCCTATTCAATGGTTCCTAATTTCTGTGTGTGGCCTCTATCTTGCAGTGTATGGTGTTTTGATGAAATGGATTGTGGGGTGTGAAGGGGTGTCACTAGCCATGCTGTACATTCTGTAAGTGTTTGTATGGTGTGAAGCGTGTTGATAGCTAATATTGTTTTTTGTATATTTCCTTCATCATTCAGGATAAAGGTTTCTTTTCTTTGGGGGAATTTCAGGTACTTTGGTAAATATAGCACACTGAGGCCCTCATTACGAGTATGGCGGTTTTGAGACCGGAGCAGGCGGTGAAGACCGCCGTATTATGAGTTGTGGAGGTTTGGCTGGAGCCAAACCTCCACAACTCTGCCTGGCCCAGCCTGGCCCGGCAGTAACCTCCTCCAATACGGCGGCAGGCCTCAGGCCGCCATCTGGGTTATGAGGTTGCACCTTGCCACAAAAAGCCTGGCAGTCACGCACCCTGCGACAGGAATCTTCATTCCTGTCGCTGGCAAACACACACATCACCACACATGCGCACATCCTCCACCCGTCCATACACTCACAGACACCCCGCACCCCTTCACACACGCATGCATTCACATACACTCGCAGACATGCACACATTCAGCACACCCTCTGCAAACACACACATGCACCCAAACACACCACAGACCCCCTCCCCCCTTTCTGACACCCACATACCTCTTCCGTCGAAGAGGACGTCCCAGAGGGGATGGATCCTGGTGGTGTTTCCTCTCCGCCATCACCACGCCAGCCGTACATGCCGAGCCATATTACAGCTCGTAATACGGAGGTCGGAGTCATTCTGTTGTGGCGGTGCCGGCAAGGGAACAGCCTCTGCACCGCGGACCACCAGAATGAATGATGGCTGCTCCCTGCCTCAAAAACAGCACTGGCGGTTGAATGGTGGGTTCGGATTTGGCAGTCAATGGAACTGACTGCCAAATTCGTGATGAGGGCCTGAATCTTTTAAGGACTGTTGTGCCTCTTCTTTCTGTTTTTTGGGCATGGTAACTATTCTCCTTAGAATAAGAATAAGGTTAACTGTTAGATGACGTCTTCATGAACACTGGGAAACTACACATGAATCCTATTTGTGCTGAAGAGCGAGTGCATGGTTCATTTAACTCATGCACAATGTTTCAAAACTGGATGTCTGCTATGTTTGAAGAACGGTTATGTTCCTTTACATTCTTCACAGTGTTTGCACAGCCATAGCAGCTGGTTTAGAAATATTTTGTGCACCACTTTCAGGGCTGTAGCCTGAACAGTTGCGTTGACTCAGGACAGATTTGAGGACCTCTTTTTATGCACTTACACTGTCTCAAGTGCATTCATTACCCGATATTTCTCAGTGTTAGCGCATGACTTCAGACAGCATAGCTCAGAAATAGAAAGAGGCAAACCATGCTTACTGTGTCCGTTCTGTGCGATCTAAAAAATAGGTTCTACCCACAGTAAAACAGATGATTGGTTCATGCTGAACCCGTGTAGCACATCATGATAGTGTGTGCTGTCTCATATTTGGTGCTCCCCTTTAAATATTTGTAGCAAAGGGATGTTAGGTGAGGTTTTCCATTCTGTGAGGTGTTGAAACTAGCTACGTCAGACACTGTGGAATCTTAACAATATGAATAACATAAATATACATTCATTATTTTATAATTCATTAATGGATTAGTTACATTTAAATAAAAAAAATTTTTTTTTGTGTTTCATATTTACCTTTTTTTGCCATGTTTGTTTATGTGTCCTTAATTTGGACATCTTTTTAAAGTTTTTCTTTTGTGTTTGGTGTCTGTTTAGGCCCGTATTTATACTTTTTAGCGGCACATTTGCACCGCTTTTTGACGGAAAAGAAGCGCAAACTTACAAAATACAATTGACGCAAATGCGGCGCTAAAAAAGTACAAATATGGGCCTTGGTCCGTATTGTAGATATACTTATAATAGAACAATTATTTATTGCCTTTTTAGTTTTTATGTTATGGTTTATGTATAGTTTTAGGATTTTTAGTATAATAGGTGCTGTTTTTAAGTTACTTTAGTTACCTTTTTATGGTATGCACTTCTTTCAGTTATATTGGTTCAAGATCCAATGTGCTGGTGTGCTACCACTCAAGCAGGATTACTGTTGTTTTAAATTGGCTAGATTTGCAGCAAATAGTGTGCTTCTGATGATCTTTTTAAATATTTTTTATATTGTTTTTAAATTAATCCTGTTGTACTGCAAACCGTTATTGTTCGAATATCATTGGTTACTTTGTCAGTTTCCTTGTTTTAATGTGGAGTACCTTATATAGGGAACGCTAATTAAAGTGTTATTTTTGTGTTATAACTTTCCTTTATGTTATTTGTAGAAGTTTTTTTGTTATTTTCGTTAATCACAGCACAGTTTGAGTACTCAATATTTTTGTTTTTAATACTTTTGTTGTTTTACATTATTTTCCATGTTTTCAAAATATTTTGATGTTTGATATTTGTTAATATTTTATATCTTTAGTGACAATATTTGTATAGCCAATATTATGGCGAAGTGGTGCACTTAGTGCTTAGTTTGTGTGCAGTTGTAATTGTACAATTCAGCTCTGACTCTGCCCTTTTGTTAACCATTTCAAAGGCATTTCTAAAGGCATTTTATGAAGTAGTATTTGTGTTAGCCTGCCTCTGAATTTTCATTGCTCATAAACGATAGAGACATTGTTAACACAAGTCCTGCTTTAAATACACTTGTGGTATGTGAAAGATAGTGTAAACATGCTAGGTGCTGTGCAATAGAACATAACCTTACATTCTTAAATAGGGTCTCTGCCAAGCAGCAGCCTTAAAGGCATTTGGCGAGCATGTGAATCCTAGCACACAGCACAAATATGCACAAATTCACATGTGTAACACCACAAACCCACACATGCACAATGAATTGCACACAATGCAGGGACCACAAACACCGTCTACATGCATACAATTGGTTACATGACAAATGTATCTTCAATATAGAGCATAAGTTATAATACGATTCCAAACAAATTTCTCAAAGAAGAATATTGTTTTAGTTGTTTTCAGAAGAGGGTGTAAGGTACAAATAGCTGAAGATGAAGCCAGGGGCTGCCTCAAGTAAAAGCTACAACCCTATTTGGGATTCAAAATTAAAATTAGGAAAACAGTATTTACTGCCTTTCAGTTTGGTAAGATACACACACCGGTGCTACAAACATCCTGATATAAATCTTTCAAATTATTAATGTATTTTTTGTAGATAGAACTGTGTAGCTAATGGTGTAATTTTTTGACCTCAATATTTCCAAAACAAAAAAAAAGAGGTACTTCTGAGCTTTACATTTACTCCGGTCTTTCATTGTCCAATAAAACACAAAGGGGCATATTTATACTCTGTCTGTGCCGAATGTGCTTCAAAGATTTTGACGCACATTCAGTGGAAACCTTGTCCCATATTTATACAATGACGCCCGACCCCGTGAACGTCAAAATCCCTCCGTGTGTGTCATTTTCTGGATGCGGGAAACCGCCTTGCGTTAATGACATGCAAGGTAGGCGTTCCCATCCAAAAAATGACCTTAAGGCCTGTGCGTCTTATTTATACTCCTGCGTCATTTTGACGCACAGGAGGGGGCGGGCTTTAAAAAACGGCACACAGCCTGATGTGTGCCGTTTTTGAACGCGTGGGTGAGGGCAGGCGTTAAGGGACATATGGGCCCACTTCCATGGTCTCTGACCATGGAAGCAGTCCAGAGGTGCCATTCCCTGCCTCCAGGGACACCCCCTGATGCCCTTGCCCTCCCCTGAAGGACACCCATGGATGGGGAGACCTATCCCAGGTCAGTACAGGTAAGTTTGGGTAAGTATAATTTGTTTTTTTTTTAGAAGTGGCATAGGGGGGCCTAACTCCCCCCCCCCCTCCCACTACAAGCCACTGTGCCCAATGGCCATGCCCAGGGGACAGAAGTCCCCTGGGCATGGCCATTGGGCAAGGGGGCCTGACTCCTGTCTTTGTTAAGACAGGAGTCATTTCAATGGGGGTTATGCGTCTAAAAATGGCGCAAGTCAGGTTGGAGCCATGAGTTTTGACGCTGGCGCTGGTTTGCGTCAAAAAGTATAAATATGGGCCAAAGGGCCTAATTACGAGTCTAGCCATCACTAGCCCGCCAGACTCACAGTGGCGGTCTGGACCGCCACTGCTGTGGGGTCCATCGGCTACATTGCGGTACCAGCTTCTCTGCCAGGATCAGTGATACCGATGGGCTGACGGTGGGTGCATATTGCATTCAGCCAGGGCAGCGCTGCATGCAGTGTCACCCTGCTGATTACAACCGGGTTCACCTCCATGAAAAGGCTGGTGGAGAACAGGCGAAGGGGCCACAGAAGGGCCCCTGCACTGCCCATGCCTGTGCATGTGGCATGGGCAGTGCAGGGGTTTGATAACGAGCCGGGAACAATGCTACCGCTGCTTTCTTGCTGGACTGCCCGGCCGATACCTTGGTTTCTGCTCGTCAGCCCAGCAATAAAGTCTTAAAGGGGCTGGCGTGGAGCTCACCACTACAGTGGCAGCCACCCTTTCGTAAGTTTGGTGGACGGTGTTCCCATCTACCAAACTCATAATAAGGGCAAAAGACTAGTTTGAACACTTTGAGATGCCATTAAACTCAGGAAGCATAAGTGACCCTTAACCCAACTACTTATTACAATAAAATGTAATAATTCAATGTCGAATAAGTGCTATTACTTTTAAAAAGTTATTTAATTTGCAAACAGCTAAATGCCAAACATAACATTGCAAATATAGTCAGTGTAATCCAAAATGCTCTAGCACTTCATGAACCATTATTCTGTATTAGAAGGTCTCTTGGAGTTAAACAATACAAAAATTCAGGCTGTTTATCAAAAGGTGTGCAATGTAAAATCTTTTCCTATTGTATTTATTGAAGAGTTTGTGATATAAAAACCTTTTCCACTGGATTTATCTGAATGTTCACAAAAGTAAAATCCCTATTTTTGTAATTGTCAGAAGCTCACCATTTAAAACCCCTCCCAGTAGCTGTCATGGGTTTGCACAACGCATTAACAGCATTGGCTTTGCAAGGATACACGACAATGTTGCTTCCTATTGAAATTGACAAATTTGCAATGGTCGGTGTTAATACTGTTTCTATCATTTGTGAGCAGTAGAACTACTTTGTCCCTGGATTGCCACTACTGCTGACCAATCAAATGCCCGTAGAGAACAAGATCAACGTAGCGGTGGAACCAAAGACCATTTCTCAGTGCTGGTTGTGGAGGTTGGCAGACAACTAAGCATGTACACCTACGCTAGCCAGGAAAACACACTTGTATATATGAAAATTAATGGAAGGCTGTTTATTTGAGCTACAAACTCCAGTACAGTACAGCAACTCAATATTATATTCAGTAGCCAATGAATGCCGCGATTTTCAGAAGCGAATGCTATACTAATAAAATGTATTTACTTTGCCAGAGCATGTACAACATCGATATTGAGATGGGTTTTCATTTGTAATCATTTGCATCTATTTATCTCAATATGCCAAGACAGATAGCACATGCCATCCACTGCTTGCAGAGATTTAAATTGGAGGCTAACAATGAACCTGTGGTCTTTCTATTTTGTACAAAATATACCTAATTAATAGGCGGTAACTCAATTTGTAGGGCTCAACTACCTCAAATCTAATGTCCTTTTAAGTCAACTACGCATTATATTGCCCTTAAGAAAACTGCAATATTTTACAAAACGAAGGGCAAAACACCCGCCAAAACCTAGGGCCGCATTTACATGACCCTAGTACCTCCTTGCGCACGGAAGCGTTTTTTTTTTTTACACTTATGTGGCTCAATGAGGCAAAAATTGCGACGCCATATTTACAAACTTTGTGACCCCTTGCACCACATTATGCCTGCGCGAGGCTTAATGTATGCAAAGGGGGTGTTCAGGCGTTATTAGGCCCACAAAAAATGCACAATAAAATCTACAAGATTTAATTGCGCCATTTTTGGTGTCATTTTTAACACCTTCTCAAACAGGCTTTAAAAGGACGCACCCATTGCAGTCAATGAGCCTTCTTGCACTTTGCTGCACTAGCGTCAACATTTTTTACGCTTGTGCAGGAAAGAGCCACAATAGCATAAAAAAGGTTGACAATATTGGCCTAACATTAGCCATGGTATGCCATATTGTAAATGCAGCGCACCCATTGTATCGTTAGATGGTGGGGCGCAAGAAATCTGGTGCATCAGTACTGATGTGCCAGATTCTTGTAAATCTGGGCCCTACTTTTACAGGTGAAAGCAAACTTTGCTCTCAGATAAAAGTGACCGAAGTTCAGATACTTATAATGAAAAAGTTCTGCACTTCTCAAGTCTTTGCTGGTGAAATTTTACTTCCACACACCCTACTTGCGGTCCATTTTACAGGAAATTCATACTAAAACCTGTCATTAATGAGAGTGTGAATTTGTGAAATTGAACATTAACAGGACAGATAAAAGAGTGAATTAAGTATGTTTATGTAATAACCGTTCCTTAAAAATGACCTTTTTAGCATCCTTGTCGAGAAGGAAATAAATATGATGTTTTGAAGTAATTTTGGGTTTAGATAAAAAATGGCTACGGCTTAAAAAAACAAATAGAAGCAGTACATCGAGATTTGTTTAAGCAAGAATATGAAAAAAATCTGGCACGGTTACAGGTATTCACAAACTGGTAGCAGCAGCAAAACATCAACCATATCAGAAGCCATATGGACAAGTAAGCAGAAGAAGGAAGCCATCTGAAAGGGCTTACTCGTGAATGAATTACAATAAAAAAATGAGTGAGGGTAAGCAGAGAGGCAGAAAACCATCTGCATACTTTTACAGAATATACAAGATTTCTTTTGTGATATTTTGTTATTTTGATTAACCAATGTTTAATTTGAGAGCAGGGACTTAGATGTAGCCTGTGCCACATGCTGTATTCAAATTTTAATCTGTTGTTAATATGGAATGCAGACCTTGGCAAATGGCTTGTTTTTGTAATTACCGATAAATCTAATGCAGTTCTAAGTTTCTGTGATTCAAAGGGTGCTGAAAAACATATATTTATTAGCATTTAACCTGAACCTATGTTTCCAATCCGCATAAAACACCACAGATTAAACACACTAGGGCCCATATTTATACTCTGCTTGCGCCGGATTGTTGACGCAAATCCGGCGCAAACTTAACTCCATATTTATATTTTGGTGCTAGACATGTCTTTTGCCAAAATATTGAAGTTAACAAAAATGTTTGCCTACGGGAACCTACCTTGCATCAACGAGATACAAGGTAGGCTTTCTCAGGCAAAAAATGCCTCTAAGGTCCTAGCGCCTTATTTATCCTCCCGTGCAAAAATTACGCACGGGAGGAGGAGGGCCTTAAAGAATGGCGCTAAGCCTGCTTAGTGCCATTATTTAACGCCTGGGTCTGGTCAGGCGTAAGGGGACCTGTAGGCAATTGCCCACAGGTTCCCTTCCCTGTCCCCAGGGACACCCCCACCCACACCAGGAGGTCACCCACGGATGGGGGATCCATCTACGGGTAAGTCTGGGTGAGTATTTTTTTTGTGGTCCAATGCTGCTCGGGGGCCCTGAACTGGGGCCCCCTGCACGGCACTGCCCCAATGGCCATGCCCAAGGGCCATTGGGGTGGTGGGCATAGCTCCTGTCTTTACAAAGACAGGAGCCATGTCCATGGGGCTTGTGCGCCAGAAAATGGTGCTACACTGCTTAGAGGCATTTTGTTTTGCCTCTAAACAGTGTAGTGCCATAATTTGGTGCACAAGCCCCGTTCCCCCTAAATCCAGGCCCTGCTTGCATCCTTTTAAAAGACGCTAACAGGGCCTTTGTGCCAGCTAGTGCCATTCCTTAAATATGGCACCCGGCCGGCATCTAGGAATGGCGCTAGCCGATGCTATACTTTTTGACGCAAACCTGCGCTAATGCAGGTTTGTGGCAAAAAGTAGAAATCTTGCCCTAAGCCCCTCATTATAGGACATGCAAACCTAGGTGGTAATTTTATACTGTGTAAGTAGCTATACTGTTCTGTGCAGTACTCACAGGGTATGTAATTAGCTCACCATTCTAAGTTTTGGACATCAGAATAAGGAACAACAAAATATATTTGTCTTCTCTTCTCCTTGGTTGCAGAGCCGTATGTTTTCCATAAGTTCCGTCATACAAAACCACTAAGAATTTCTGTAAAATTTTTAATAAAGCTTATTCCGTTTGGAAATACCTTATAAACAGATGTTGAAATTTCAAGAAAGTCTAGCTTAGTGTTCACTAATACCGTCTTATTTCTGAGATAAAGTTTGGTGTGATGTCACAAAAGAGGGGGTTAACACATATGGTATCATTATCAATGAAGGGGGCAGATTAAGACTCACCCGCAATAGTATACAAAAATATGTGTAAGAAGGACAAAAAATGATAATTACAAAGTGAAGCAAACTATACACTAACAACAAACTGCAGCAGCTAGCTCACACTACAGATTAGGGTCCTCACTCCAAAGTTTTGTAGAGTGGTAATTTAGTATTTTTGTGGAATTACCACTCCACACAATTATCCAGTAAAACCAAATGTTGCTCTGCTTACATTTTTGACTGCAAATCAATTGGCTCTGATCCTCATTGGTGTGAGAAAAGGCCTCTTTTTCACATGGTTAGCCTCCACTTTTTGCCTGATGTATGATGTAGCCTAGAAATTGTAGTGCCCAGGGCCCCTGCTAACCAGGTACCCTGGGCCAGAACTCTTTCTCCAAAACTGTTGAGATGCATTGTCAAAATGGGTTACACCTTTAACTACCACTACAAGGGCCAGATGTAGCAAAGGGTTTTTCCCATTCTGTGTCAATGGGAAAATGTGTTCGTACATATGGCCCTAAGTCCCTAGTAAAAGGTACTTAGGTACCCAGGGCATGGGGTATTATGGGTAGGCCCCTGAGGGCAGCAGCATTGATTGTGCCACCCTCTAGGGCCATGCTTTCAGATGCCCCCAGCATTGCCATTGCAGGCTGGGTGTACTGGTGCAAACCTAAAACACAAACTCGACATGACACACTGCCTGTGTGCCCTGTCCACCATACACTGCATATACTATGGGTGAGACATCCCTCTGGCAGGCCTTACAGCCCCAAGGCAGGGTGCACCAAATCATATGTGAGGCAATACCTGCATGAGCAAAATGACCCTGTGGTGTCTTTGCCAACCTAGGTCATAGTGAGTGAACAGAGCAGCCATTTTAATACATGTGCTGGACACTGGTCGACACGAGTTTCCCAGCTACATGATGACCACTCTGAACCCTCGGTTGTTTGGTATCAAACAACTCAAAATGATAAATCCAGTCTGGCACCAGTATTGGATTCATCCCTAAATGTACCTAGGGGTCACCTTAGAGGTGCCCCTACAAAAGCTAACTACCCTGGCATGGTTCCTGACTGGTTCTATCCAGCCTGCCACCTCCAGACACCCAATCTACAAACCTTGGCACAGAGCACCATCTCTCAGGTTTGTAGAACAATGCCCTTCCTGGATGGAGGTGCTAACACTCTCACCCTCATGGACGTGCACTGCTTTGGTAGTGAGCCTCAAAGGGCTAACCGCCTTTTGAAGCTCGACCCCCAGGCCCACTGCTAGCAGCAGATGGTCAATCCCTTTGCAAACCCCCACTTTTGGCAGGAGCAAATATGGGTTACTACACAAAGGGTAGGAGAAGTGGCCCCACCTGGAATGCACCACCCCTAAGGTGTTGCCTTGAGGTGGACACTCCATTTAATTTTCCTCCACCTTAGATGGAAGGAAAATAATCAATTAGGAATAGGGTAGTGACCCTTCCTACAGGAAGTGGCCAATGTAGTGAGTGTCGCCACCTAAAGGTAGGTGTCCCATTGGACACTACCAGATTCCCCCTAAAAAGCCCACTAAACACTAAATTTAGTATTAAGTGGGTATCCCAAGACCAGGTAATCAGATTCGAAGGACACAGATAAGGCTTGCACCAAGAAGATCCAAGGCACGAGAACTGTGGACCTGCTGCAGAAAGAAAAGGTGCCAAACCCTGCCTGCTGCACATAGGACCCGACAATCACCGCTGCACAGGTGCTGGGTAACTGGGCTGACCTCAAGAACCCAATAGGACCCCCTGGCTTTGCCAATTGCCCAGGAACTCCCTCCAGAGTGGAGATTTTCTCTACAACAAAGAAGAAACCAGCAATCCAGTGAGGGTCACTTCAATGACCAGCCACTAACTCCCAAACCGGAAGTTGCAGCTGGACCTAACGAAGCACCGAGAACCACAAGGACCAACCCTGCAAGTGTGCTAAGTTTGGTGGCACTGCATCCTCCAGTGGTCAAACCATACTAATACCCTGTGTATAGGTCAGCTGACGTCGGACACCAGGAAAACCAGCCTGCCTGGGGCTTAAAATGACCAGGAAGAAGCTCCAGTTGATGGACTTCAGGAACACCCTCGACCTCCATCCAAAGTGCCCCTGTTGTCCTTCAAACGACCTTTGAAGTGACTTACCTCCAGATCCAAAGGGCATTTGTGCGCACAGCTCCTGGCTCACTATTTCGCTCTGCACCCAGTTGCCCTCTACCCTGTGATGAAGAACCTACTGTGCCCTAAGGGTCTCTCATCCCTTGCAACCTTGACACTCTAAGAGGACCTCAAAGAACCACCTGACAGAACTTTTCCAAGTAGTCCCCCGCAGTGCCCCTGCACCAGCTCCACAGACCTTTCACCACTGCTCCCGCCAGAACTGGGAGCCACCCAAACTTCTCCAGCTGGCACAGTATGCCCACCGACGACCTCGACCTACCTGCAAAAGAAGAACTTTGTAAAGCAACTGTGTGATTTTTTATGCATTTTTAACAGTGACTTTCAAATGATTTCTATGGTGCGTAATTACACACAAAAATACTATTTTTTTTAAGCTTCAAAAATCCATATCTCAAAAGTTACTTAACCACTTTTGATAATCTTGGTCTTAAAAATAATATAAAAATCTGAAGTATTTTTAAGAATTGGTCTTAAGTTATTCCTCCAAATGTGTGAGCTGCATAATTGATACTGTGAGTTCTCCAAGATTGGCCTGACTACTTGACCAAGCTACCTTAAAAATTAGAGCATTAGGTGATCTCGTTTTTACCTCTGTAAACCAAAATATGGTTGCCTGGACCCCTGTACAGTGAGTCTAGTTTTGTACACTACGAGGAGGATCAGCCTCCTACAATTGGCATTTTTTTAATCTTTGCTCTTTGATTGCCATTTTCCCTGATTGGCATTTTTGTTTTTTTCTAAAATCATGTCTCTAACTGGAGATCATACATCTGCACCTGCACCTACAAAAATGGACTGCGAGCTGGTCAAGCTAGCGAGCTACACTGTGGCCCAGCTCAAGGATTTCTGCAAGGGGTTAGAAGCCTGGGATGCACCAATAACCCAGTAAGAGGGGGGGGGTGACATAATAGAGAATGATGTGGAGCTGGACCAGGATTCACTGAAATGCCTGAGGGGCAGGGAGCCAATGAAGTAGGGGTTCCTCCCAAGGCAGGGAGCAGCATTTCATCTACAAGCCTGTCCCCAGAAGAGCTGGAGACCAGGAGGGAGGAGAGAAAATTGAAATTGGAGCTGGCTAAGCTCAAACTGGCAAACAAATTCTGTGAGAGACTTAAAGGAGAGGAAACACATGTTGGCTTATGAACTGAAGCTGAAGGAGCTGGACATTAGGGCCAGGCGAGCTGAGTCCAGTAGCGATGGTGGCAACAATCCTTCAGTGCCCTCTGACAGGAGAGTCCACATACCAAAAGTTCAGGTGTCTTACAGATGCACAAGGTCTCTGAGGAGCATTGGAGCACTAGTCTGTGGAGGCCTATACCTAGTGAGGGGGGACAACCTGCTGGCTCTAGAGGAGAGGGACAGGATGGGGTATCTTTTGAAGAAGGCCCTAATCAGGAAGTTTGATTTAACCCCAGAAAAGTACAGACAGAGGTTCAGGGACAGTTAGAACCTATCCCAACAGACCTGGATGAATTGCGGGGATCTCCTTTGCAAGGCACTGGATGGTTAGGTGAAGGACAGTCAGGTCAAGGGATACCAATGGCTGTATAACTTGATTGACAAGGAGCACATGTTCAGTCAGTGTTTTCCAGATCTGCACTACCATGTTGATAGTTAGCTCACTGACCCCAGGGAGCTTGCTAAGGAGGTGGACCGCTGGGTCAGTACCATGGTCCACAAGAAAGTATCTAGAGTGAATCAACACAAGGCTGGCCTGGGTCCTCCCCAAAAGAAGGAGAAAGGGGATAGAAAGAAGAGCAAGGAGTTGTCTAAAGGACCCCAAACTACATCTGTGGCCCAGGGCTCCCATGCCCCTGCTGAAAAGAAAAATAAATGGTTCCCTGACAGTCAGTTTGCAGCAAAGGCACCCCGTAAGTGTTATGATCGTCTGCAGGAATGACACTACAAGGAGGATGCCAAGTGTCCCAAGAGGGCACAGCCCCCCACCGGTGGGCAGTCACTGGGGTTGTCCAGTGTGGTGCTTGGGGAAGAGATTGCCTCAGATATTTTAGGTGACATTGTAGAGGTTATCCTAGTGTTCATGGGTGACGAGAGATTGTGCAGAGAATCCACATGTCTGACAATACTAGGAAGTACAGTATGTGGGTCACCATCAATGTCAATAGGTGGAGGCTCTGAGAGACACAGGAGCCAGCATGACCTCCATCAGGTGTCATCTGGTATCTTCAGAGAAGGTAGTCCCTAATATGCACCACCAAGTTGTTGCTGATGACAACCGTGACATTCCCAGAACCAAAGTGCCTCCCAGTGCTTGCTGACTTACCTCTTATTCTGAAGTCTCAGAGACATCAAAGACTTCACTCACCACTGTTGCAACCTCTGGACTGTGCCAACTGTGAGACCTTCCCTGCTAAGTGGTGTCAATTCAGTTTAAGGCCCTTGGAAGTGGGTTCTGCAGCTGTCACTACAAAAACTCATGCATCACCATCACTGCTCTGACTGGAACCGCTGCAGCTCTCCTCGACCTCGACGCATCACCACTGCCACGGCGGAGGATGACATTGCAACGCAGTTGCACAGCTCAAAATGAATGCATTGCCTTCAGCATGACACATTAGCTTCGCAACAGCGGCTATGTGGCTCAACAATGACACATTACCTTTATCGCCAAGGATCTACTGATGACACATCCATATTACGCAGATCAGAAGCAACGCATCACCTGTGCATCACCTCCACTGCTCCTAGCATCAGGATTTTGACGTTGACACACCCTCCATCCCAAAGGTACTTTTTCAGCAGGATACGTTTGGTCCATGTACCTGACCCACGCTCCACTGATATCGGCCTGACTTTTCGGATTTTACCAAGTTTAGCATGACCAGATAACCCCAGATGGAGCTTTAAGCTTTTGATCAATATATTTGCACATATTCTTTAAAAAGCCATATCTCAACTTCTACTTATTGGATTCTTCTAGTTCTGATATCTTTTTGTTAATTATGTTAAGCCCTCTGTTGCCATCGTGGTGTGGATCATTTTTGGTGTGGTGGTTTCACTGTTTTACTGTTTTAAATGCTGCACAAATGCTTTAGATGTTGCCTCCTAAGTTAAGCCTTCCTACTCTGCACCAAGCAACCAGACAGTGAGGACATTTAATTTCTTGTCTGCAACGGGCTAACCTTGACTAGGATTGTGGTCCCTACTTGGACTGGGTGCATACCTCTGCCAAATAGAGACACAATTTCTAACACATAAAATAAAATATCCTTAGCTTCCACTAACGGGATCCACCAATTGACTGCATTTCCAACTAGATAGAAAAAAACAAAGGCCTAGCAGCATCACTGGGAAAACTATAGGGTCTAGATAAAAAATGTAAATTACACTGATTTATGTAAAAGACACTATATTTAGCGGCATCTCCAAAGAAGAACTCAGGTGGAGTAGAGGAACAGGGACCAGTGTGGTGACACTAACGTTCAGTAGGTTTAGTGTAGAAATCCCCTCGATATGGTTGAATAAAACTCCATGTCTCCCTAGGGATAGCTCCTGTCTCTCAGAAACAAGGGTTCTCACTGGGTTTATAATTTCGCAATTCCATTTTTAATTCTGTGTTTTCTTGTCGTAATGAATGTAGCTCTTTTTGGAGTGTTGCCAGTGCCTGAGCTAGGTTTGCCAATGAAAGGAGTTTTTCAGAAAGGGCCTGGGCCAAATCATGTGATCTGACTCCATCTCTCAGGTGGAGAAGAGATATTATGGCTGTGCTTTCTGTTAGGCCATGCCACTCCTCTGCAATGTACATGGTGATTGAAATCTTTTGGGTTCACAGTATTCTGTAGTCAAAAAGATAAGCACAACAAATTAAACATTTCAGAAGACTTTCCCTTTCCAGGCAGTCATTAGGAGTTTGGGAATACACTCACTCAATTAGAAACCATAAAGATAGCTGATATATATAGTCCAATGTGGCAGGCAACTAGTAAATGAATGATACAGCACTCCAATAATTTTTACTCTTAGGTTAAATTGTCCCAGATTGCTTTCCCGCCAGAACCCTAAGTTCTTTTCTTTCAAGTTCTCGAGTGTCCAATGGAAGGTTGTTGCTTAGACCTCTCTCTTATTAGATCTCTAGACAGTATGAGTGTCTATGGCGCACTGAACTTGGAGGAAGATAACTGTACTCCTTGTTTTCTTCTTTAAATGATCCTGCTGTTGTCGAAGGGGAGAGTCAAATTTGAAGCGCCATGACACATGGGAGTTGGGTGTCAGAAGAACGCACTGCAATAGGATCACAAGTAAGCTGCTGGAGAGTTTCCTTCCTCAATTTGGTAATAAAGCCAAGCACCGGCCTTGTGACTATATATCTGCCCCAGTCAAAGTGATCGCCAGTCATGTGACATGGCTAAAACCTCGCAAGTTCTCATGAGAGCTCGCAAGACCTTGCCTAGTTGTTCACATTGGTACTGGAAAGGTACGACCACTGTTATGCAAGTTGGGGGTTAAAGATGGGGACAGTATGCTGAAAGACTACATATCTGACTAATTTAGGCAATAATGGGTGGACGACCTTCTAGTAAGGATGCTTTAGGATGGTTGGCAGCAGGTCACAGCAGAAGGAAATCCTCTGAGAGTCCTTCTGCAGGTCCAGTAGTGAAATGAAGAGTTCGTCTGAAGGTCACTTTTTTATTCCCTGATGCCCTCCTTCTGGAAGGTGGGAGAAGTTTCTAGAAGGGTTCTTTAAAGTGCTTTGAATTTCCTCACTCCTTTGCCCTGGCTCCAAGCTGGCTGCAGTGACAAAACAGGGTCATTGGGTCTTTTGTGTGCTCACCTCTGCCCCTCCCATCCTGCCAGTTGATGGCCCCTTGAGGCACTCATGATACCTCTATTGTGTGGTATCTGGGTGGAATTCACAAAGTCTAGCAGATACACCCAGAGATGTGATCTAAGAAGACCGACTGCACACACAAAGGGATAAGGGCATGAAAATGCCAACTTTCTAAAAGTGTCATTTTCAAAACTCTGACTTTTGACATTAAAGATGTTTTAGCCTTACAATTCCATGGGCCTCAGAGTGATGAAAAACGAATTTGACGTTTTTCACTACAGCACATGTGAAACTTAGAAATACATGTCCAACCTTTTAGTTACACAACACCCCGCCCTATGTGCTACCTATATGCCAATTGGATGTAGACCAATTTGACCATGTTTTAGAGAGCGAGCACTTTAGCACTGATTAGCATTGGTAAAATACCCAAAATCCTAAGGCCAACAAAATGAATTCATAAAAGATGTAGGAAGAGGATGGCAAAAGGTTTGAGGGTGACCCTGCAGAGAAAGTCAGGTCCAACACGCCCCCCTTCAGCATTAACCCAGAGTAGAATAATTAATACTTTGATGAACGTCCCTGCTTAGGAAACTGAACATAGACACTTCCCCTGTACTGAAGAGGCCAGTGACAGTTCTATGCCCCTCTGGACCCCTCTGCCTCCATTCTCGTGTGCCACTGCACTCACCCATGGGGAATCCTTCTCCTCACTTAGGACCCCTTTTGTGCAACATCTCATCTTACTTTGCTCATAGATGCATCACACTAGGCAGTCAGTACCACAATGGTCAATAAAGTGGTGTGGTTTATTCCACCCCTTTCCAAGGGACTCCTTTCCACAAACAAGGTAAACTCTGTACATAAAGACAGCAACCAGCAAAGGCCACTGAAAACCTGAAAACTGCCATTGTCAACATCCAGGTCCCAGGCTGTCTAAGGCCTTTGCCCCTGTAGATTTTCAGAGTAGGGGGCAACAGCCTCAGGTGTTAGGTACCCTTTTTCTACTCTCCTTCTCACCTGTTAGACCTGCATCCTTGGCGTGGTCATCCCAATCTTTTTTGTCTCTGCTTCCCATGTTTTGACTGTGTGCTGGACTCTGTTTTTGTTGGTTTTGGTACTATGGGCACTTTACCACTGCTGACCAGTGCTTAAGTGCAACTGCTCCCTGTGTATGTTGTATGAATAATTGGCTTTTCCATGATTGGCATATTTAATTTACTAGTATGTCCCTAGTAAAGTACACTAGAGGTAGAGTCTGTAAATAAAATGCTACTAGTGGGCCTGCAGAACTAGTTGTGCCACCCACATGAGTAGCCCTGTAAACATAGCGCAGACCTGCCACTGCAATATCTGTGTGTGCAGTTTTAAGCTCCTAATTCGACCTGGCAAGTGTACCCACTTGCCAGGCCCAAATCTTCAATTTCTATACATGTAAGTCACCCTTAGGTAGCCCTATGGGCAGGGTGCAGTGTATGTTAAAGGAAGGACATGTACTGATGTGTTTTACATATCCTGACTGTGAAATACTACCAAATTCAATTTCCACTGTTGAAAGGCCTATCTCTCTCATAGGTTAACAAGGGGGCTACCTTTAAATATTTTTACGTGTAGTTTTAATTTGGGAGCAGATGGAGATGTGGAGTTTGGGGTCTCTGAACTCACAATTAAAAAACACACCTTCTGGTAAAGTTGGTTTTTAGATTGTCAGTTTGAAAATGTATCTTTTAGAAAGTGGACATTTTCTTGCTTAAACCATTCTGTGACTCTGCCTGCTTGTGTATTCCCTGTTTGGGTCAGACTGACAATTGGACTGTTTTTGAATCTCCACTAGACAATGACACAAAGGGAGGTGGGGTGTAGCCTGCATATCCTGATGGATCATCTGGGCTAGAGTGGAGGGAGGAGCTGACACTTATACCTGAATGGGCTGTGCCTGCCCTCACACAATGCAGTCTCCAACCCCCTGGTGTGTGTGTCTGGGACCATTCCTGAACAAGGCAGAATCTTGTGAACAACAGAAACTTTCCTTTGAAGCTTGCCTACATCAAAGGCAGAAAGGGGAATAAGTAGTGGACCAAAAAAACCCAGATCTTCAGATTATTCCAGGATCCAAGAGGAACCTCTGCCAAGGAGAAGAGCTGAAGAGCTGGAGGAGGAGTACTGCCCATTTGCCTGTGACTGTGCTTTGCTGTGTTGGCCTGCAGTTGATGCTTCTGTCTGAAAGAGGACAAAGACTGGACTTTGTGGTATATTCCCACTTGTGAAGTGTCTCCAAGGGTTTGGACTGAGCTTGCCCCCTGTTTTGAAGTCCCAGGGCCATAAAAGACTTCCTCTGCCAGCACCTGGACTCTCTGCTGAGACTCCTACCCTTCTAAGTGGTACCCTATCCAGTCCCTGGGCCGTTGGAAGGTGAAGCTTGTGTAATCAAGGTGGAAATCCATGCACAGGAGCCGTGTAGGGAAAATGTTGACATGCCACCTGCAAGGTGGCTGTTAAATCGACGCACCACCTTCATCGCGGCTGTGAAATTGATGCATCACCTGGATCGCGGCTGGAGAAACCCACTTGCGGGTGCTGAAATCGACGCAAACCCCACAGAGAGCGGATTCTCATCCTCATGCGGTTGGATTTCATATGCAACGTCACTGGGTGTCAAAATCGATGTGAACCTGCCCGGACCTGAGATGCCCCGCCCAGAAATCGATGCATCGTTCTCTTGTGGGAGAGAAAAACAATGCATCGCCTACCCAACCGGAGAAGAAAAGATGCATGGCCTCACTTGTGAGTAAGAAATCGATGCAATGCTGATTTTTCTGATGCACACTTGCTCATGTAGCTTTATTTTTTACGCAAACCAGGTACTTTGTGTAGCATCAACACATCCATTGTTTTCTATGGTAAAAGACTGTTTTTACTTTTTGGCGCCAACCAGGTACTTTGTTTAGCATCAACACATCCATTGTTTTCTATGGAGAAAGAATCTTTTTACTTTAAACATGTGTTACCTGACTTGTGTATATTGGATTTTTGTTGTTTTGGTCTTGTTTGATTTAGATAAATATTTGCTATTTTTCTAAACTGGTGTTGTGTCACTTTTATGGTGTTTTTACTGAGTTACTGTGTGTGTTGGTACAGATACTTTACACATTGCTTTTGAGATAAGCCTGACTGCTTGTGCCAAGCTACCAAGAGGGTGAGCTGGGGTTATTTCAAGTGTGTATCTCCATTGCTCTGACTAGAGTGAGGGTCCCTTCTTGGACAGAGTGCAAACTGACTGCCAACCAGAGGCCCCATTTCTAACACAGGTCCACAGCTTGTAGCTTGGAGCTAGCCACTCAGCACATGATCTTTACCCTGATGCTGAACAAGAGTTAAGACTCTTTCATCCCTCTTTCTCTCCATCTAGGTCTCTGTACCTTCCATTTGCCCAGATATCTCAGCTTTCACCGCAACCTGGGTGGCCACCCCTCCTAGCTCATCTATCACTGGTGGCAACTCATTTCCAAGAATACAGCCAATGGGCATCAGGGGACTAACTATAACTCTCCTCTGGGTCACCTCCCCACCCTAATCCAGAGATACCAGGCCCATGGGACAGACAAAGACCTTCCCCTGGGTCTGAGTTACCCAACACATGTGACCGGTGTACTGATCTGGGATAACCAGCCTTTCCACTACCATGGTCTGACTGGCCTTGTGTACCTCAGAGGAGTGACAAGGACCACATTCACATTGAACTGGTGGACGTGATGACTCCCACCCTCAGGGATCTCGAGTCTACCCTCTGATTTGCCCCCCCAAACAAGAGAGATTAGGGCATGATCTATCTCCTGTGCTTGGGGACTACCTACCCCTAAGGCCATACAAACCACCCCTATAGAAGTCCCACCAGTGGGTGGTTTCTTTGGATAGACAGAGTCTCCCGGTATGTGTTCTAGCTGGGAATAATCAAAGCAGTGGGGTTGGAAATGGGGCACCCTCCGTCTCTGCCTACCAGAATCTCCCTTTTTCTTCTTAGAAGGGTCATGATAACCCTTCACGATAACCCTTTACTTTCCTCTTAACCAGAGTTTTCTGGGTCTCACTTGACCTCCCTCTCACTCTTTTGGGGGTGAATCTGAACCATCCTCTTTTAAGGGTCACCTCGAAGTACCTTCTTGAACACTCTGGAGCTGGACCAGAGGTCCGCCTCCTAAGCAAGCTTCCTGGGGTCAGTCAACTTGCTATCTACCAGGTGCCAGTACAACTTTGTAAAACAGTTTTGAGCAAAGGCTACCTCAAACTCAGATTGTACAGTACATTGAAATCATCTACCTTGCTGCCCCTCACTCAGTCCTTCAGTGCCTTCCTGAAATAATCTAAGAAATCCATCAAAGACTGGTTTGGGAGTTTGTGGCTGTCCCTGAACTGTTGCCTTTATTTCTCAGGGGTCAGCCCAAATTTATTAAGAACAGTGGCCTTCATGGGGGCATACTTGATGTCACCCTCTACCTCTAGTGTCTGGAGTGCGGCCCTCCCCACTGTGGGCATGTACTTCCACAAGCTACTCCTCACAACACCTCTGGATCCCTCTGTAACCTCAGAGATACTTCATAAGCTGAAAACTACTTGTTTATATCATCTCCCACCACATAACTGGTCTGGTCACCTGTCCTTGGGTATGCAGACTATCAATTCTCCATTGGACACTGCTGGTATGCTGCCTCCATTACTGCTGGCCTCCACTTGCTTGTCTTTTATGCCCAGCTCCATGGGTTTGAGATTTTGGACCAGTCTCTTCTCTGTCCTTAGTTTGGCTAACTCCAGTTTGAGTTTCCTCTCCTCCTTCTGGCCTCCAGCTCTTGTGGATCAGGCCTCTGGCAGACACACTACTCCCCACTCCATCCTAAGCATCTGGGCCATCCAGATCATCTACTGGAGTAGAGTTGGGCTCTCCTGGAAGCTCAGGATCCTGAACTGGGTCCTGACCGCTCATCCTCCTCTTTCTGTGCTCCCTCCTCTTCATTGTCATCCACCTCATCCTGCTCTGAGGTACCTGCCATTGTTGCACCTCCTTAAAGGCCCTGAGGGCTACCTGGAAATCCAGCTTGGTAGCCTTCTTGTCTGCTTTCAGCCCCTTCTGTTTGCAGAGTTTCGGCAGCTCAGCCCTGCTGAGGGTGTGCAAATTCCAGAAATGTATCTCCATGGTGCAAAGGGAAGTTAGGACACTTAAACTGAGAAAAGAAGGAAAATAACCAATTGAAAAAACTAAAGAAGAATTAAAAAAGTTGTCACTCTGATGTTAAATTATTCATCTGGGATTTTTGTGTGACACAAATCACTATTTGGTACTGCACCAACACAAACCCAGTGTGACAAATTAGGTGGTTGGTTGACTGGGGTGAGAGCCCTTTTCAAGCAAAAGTCACAATCCTTTGTAGGGTGAACAACAAAAAGTAACTAAATTAACCTGTGTTTAACCCTGGGTAGCTTGGCACAAAAAAGTAAGGCTTAACTTAGAGTTAATGTGTAAAGTATTTCTGCAGCACACAAGCAGTAATAAAGTGAAAACACAACACAAGAAAAGTTCCAAAACAATTTAGAACAGGAGTAATGGATTTTTGAGTTTTAAGTGCAATCTAGTGTCTGAAAGATAAAAAGCTGACTGCGGACATGTATTCATGCAAGACCAGGTCAAAGTTGAAAGTTAAGGCCGATCGTGATGGAGAACAGTTCAGATACGAGAAGTGGATTGGACCTGGCCAGCACTTACATTCGGACTTTCCAAAACGTTTGTAGAAAAATTTCTGAGAAGGTAGAGGTTCAGTGGGGCAAGGCTGCAGGAGCGTTTGAGGCTGGAGCATTGTTGCCGGATGACTGAGAAGCGAGGCTGCAGTGAAGATTTTTACCTTGAGACTTAGTTGCTGAAATGGAAGTCGAAAATCTCCAAGGGAAGGCTGTAGCCGAAGACAGTTCCTGGAGGTCGGATATACCTTTGGCGAAGGACCGCTGAAACATAGTTGCTGTTGTGGAGAAGAACAAAGAAGGAGAAGCCACAAAGACTATCTGACCAGCAATGCACCTCATGTGGATGGGCAAGCAGGTTGGTCCCAGTCTACTCCTGGTTCTCAGAGCACTTTTTGGTCATATTTTGTCTCCAGTTTTGGAATCTGGACATCTTTAGCACCACAATCAATGATCCAGGACTGGTGGGACACCTCTTGAGGGGTCAGGACTCACTCAGGCTGGGTCCAGGTGATGGTGGGAGCTTGTTATTTCCCTGTGGCTCTGAACAGGAGGCCAGCAAACTAGCCCTTGGAGTCACTTATGGTAGTCCTGGGTGCAGTGTTGGTCTCTGAGGGTTCAAAGCAGGCATCAGGAAGCAGGGCAATCCTTACAGGTATAGCAGCTGTGTGGTGGAGTGCCCAGCAGGTCATAGAAGCAGGCAGTCCTCTAAGAGAGTCATTCGACAGGTACTGTAATGAATGGAAAAGTGGATCTGTATGTCCTATTTTTATACCCTGGTCCCCCTTCTTCTGGATATGGGAGATGTTTCTAGAAAGGTTCTTTGAAGTGCTTGGACTTCCCTGACTCTCCTCCCCTGGCTCCAAGCTGGCTGCAGTGACAATACCGGGTTGTTAGGCCTTTTGTGCGGAGACAGGACACAGATTATTCAAGCATAAGCGGGGCTGCGCTCAGCTCCGTCTCTCCCCCCCACCATCCAGCCAGTTGTGGCCCATTGAGGCCCACAAATCCCTCTATTGTGTGACTGTCTGAGAGGAATTCACAAAGTCTGTCAGCTTTGTCCAGTCATGTGACCCGAGACAGGTTAAAGGCACAAAGGGCTAAGTGCAGGAAAAATGCCAACTTTCTAAGAGTGTCATTTTCAAAATTGTAATGAAAAATCTGACTTTACAATTAAAGAGAGTTTATCACAATTCTATAGGTACCAAACATGACTTATCTACTTACTCCCAAATAGGAATTACATCTTATTAAATGTACTAAGGAATCCCTGATGCTCTCCTATGGAAGAGGTAGGCCTCACAATAGTGAAAAATGAATTTTGGAGTTCACTACCAGGACATGTAAACTATAAATGGACATGCCCAACCTTTTAATTACACAGCACTGTGGAATATGGACTGCCTAGGGACTATTTAGGGGCTGCTAATATGTAATAAAAGGGTAGTTTAAGGCTTGACAAGGAGGTTTGGTTGCTAAATTGAAATTTCAGTGTGACACAGCATTCAGGTTCCAATGGCAGGCCTGGGACATGTTTTGGAGGGCTACTTAAGTGGGTCGCACAATAAGTAGCACTTAATGTACAGGCCATGCGTATGTGGTTGACCACTCTACAAGGGACTCACAAGTAAATTAAAATGCCAATTGGGTACAGACCAATTAGATCATGTTTTAGGGAGAGGACATAAACACTTTAGCAGTGGTAAACTTACGGCCACCAAAACAGATTCAGCAAAAGAGTAGGAGGAGGAATGCAGAATGTTTGGGGGTTGGCGAAGAGGGCCAAAGCCAGCACAACCCTTTTAGCATATGCACACTAAGGGCCTGTGTACATGGTGTCAATTTAATTGGTCCACCGTCTTGGAACTGTTTGGCATGATAGTGTTAGTGAGGTGGGTCTCCTACAGAAAACCAATGCCTAAGTTATACCTATTGAGATGCCAAGTGCATATTTGGCATTCTTTGCAGGGGTCATTTAACCCTTAGATGTTCCATGTAATAGAGTGCATATTGGCTTGGTGAGACTGAGTTATAATCCTAAACTAACCAAGATCTATTGATAACGGAACTTAACCATTTATGTAGCCACGAGGTAGGACTCTTGAATGAAGAGATCTTTAAGAAATGGAAGGTTGCTTTCAGTCCTTCCCCATGAATTCTGACTACAAAACCTGTCAGATGCCAGCTCAGCAATGTATCGGGTGTAAGTTGTAACAATGTTTCTAATGATGCACAAGTTGCTTCTGTCATGCTGTAAACACATATTAGAAGCAACAGAAAAAAAAAACAGAAGAGTGGCACTGGGGGACCACCAGCACACTTGCTGCCCCAGCTTCCGGTACCTTGGGCTCACTGTAAAGGAGATAATTCTCCTAATAGATATGATGATAACCAGAGGCTTCACCTGCTGCCTGGACTGCAGCCTGTTGCCTCAAACCCACAAGAGTAGGGCACTCTTTCTGTACTTTGCAGTACTCCTCCCTGGTTGGCCCACCCTCAACTTGCCAGCCAGCAAGCTCACGCAGGTTACATGGGGCGGCTATGCCCACCCCAGTTGGCTCAGGGGCCTCCTCCTCTGGTACCCCATCAGACACCGCAGGAACATCTGGGACTGGTTATCTGCACCCCTTTCCCTTCCTCTTTGCAGCTGTCTGGGCCACTGTTCCAGGTGTCAGACACCCTTGAATCCCTTCCGGGGCAGCCATGGACCATGTGGTCATGCAGATCCATTCAGGCAAACCTAACATTTCCAGGTGAGACCTGAGCTCCACCTCCTTCCATGTAGCATGCCCAAGGTCGTTGTCTAGCAGATAATCTGCAGGCATGGCAAGACTCCCAGGTACTTTTAGAGTACCAGAGACCCCCCACCACACTCAAAGGGAATGAGAGCCACTGGTATGTGACTCTCACTATTGTCAGCGACTATGACCTGGTAGAATGCATTGGGGTTGACCTGTTCTGCTGACACCAGCTGACCCTTAACAGTAGTCATGTTGGCTCCTGTGTCATACAGAGCATCTACCCTTTGCCCATTAATGGTGACCCACTGCCTATACTTGGAAGTATGTGCAGGCATGTGGCCTTTTGGCACCATTTCTTCATCTCCCAGGGACACTAGGGTTACCTCTATCTGTTCCCCAAAACTAACTTGGACTACCTCCTCCCTGAGCGCTAAGCTAGCCAACCTATGTGTCTGCCCTCCAGTGGGGCTGTGCCCACATTGGACACTTGGAGTCGCCCTTGTAGTGACCAAATTTGGTGCACTCTAAGCATTTGGGTACAAACTTCCCTTTCTTTTTATCAAAGAACCCCGGCCTCTTTTCAGAATCAGGTTGGGACTGGTTTCCACTACCCCCCTGGAAATTGTTCTGGGGGCCTTTTGAGAACACCTTTGTGGGTGTCCCCCGATACCTTTTTGGACAATCTGGTGCTAACCCAGTGGTCCACCTCCTCAGCAAGCTTCCTAGCATCAGTCAGCTTACTGTCAACTAGGTGCTGGCACAGCTCTGTAAATTAAACACTGAATATATGTTTCTCAGGATCAAATTATACAACCCTACATAGTCATCTACTTTACCGCCCACATCTATCCATTCATTGCTATACTGGAATAATCAAAAAAGTCTACCCAAGTCTGTGTGGAGAGTATGGTGCTGTCCATGAACGTCTGACGGTACTTCTCAGGGGCCAGCCCAAACTTGGCAGTTAAAGTGGCTTTCATTGGAAAGCATGTGTTCTGATCCTTTGGATCTAATGTGAGGATTGTGTCCCTCCCAACAACTGCCACATATGCCCACAAGCCTGCCCCCCATTGGTCTTCAGGAACTCCATGAGCCCTTGGTGCAACTTCATAAGCAGCCGACCACTTATCAATGTCATCTCCCACCACATAACTTGGCATCACTTTTTTGGGTATACAAACCTTCTTCAGCAGGTCCTGCATGTCTGATGCCACCATTACTGCTGGACTCAAACTGCCTAGCCTTGATGTCCAGCTTTTTGAGACTCAGTTCATGAGACAACAGAAGTTTCTTCTCCTCCAAAGCTCTCAAAGCTGCATCTTTCCTTTCCTCTGCCTCCATGTTTAACCTTGCCATTTGCAGTTGAAATTCTCTCTCCTCCCTCCTTTCCTCTGTGGTCAGACCATGCCTAGATACACAGCTCCCTGGTTTACCAGGGGGCACAATTTCAGGGGTAACATCTCCCGCTGCTGGTGGCAAATCCTCTGAGTTGCCATCCTCTGGCTTCTCCACCTCATCATTCTCTTGTGGACGGGCGTCTGCCCAGGCCCTCAGCACCCTTTGGCATTCCTCCTTTCTGGAGGTACCCCAGGTAGGTACTTTCATCCCCTTGCAAAACCCCTTCAGCTGGCTAACAGAATATGTCTCCAGCTTGGCTAGGTCAAACTCTCCAGCTCCTGCTTGAGACCCTGCCAGAGACATGTTGTATGAAGATTTGATTAAACAGACAAGCAGAAAAATGAAATTGCAGAAAAAGAAAAAAAATCAAGTTGACCTTCAAATGCGGGTAGGTAGTGAATATGTAGCTATTGTATGTTACTGCACAAATACAAGTCCTATCTCAGCGCTGACCATCGATGATAGAAATGGAGTCTCTAGCTGGCAGAGATATACACCTTTGTCCAAATAGGGATCACAATCCTAATCTGGGTGAGTCACATACAATCCAAATTATCCTGTGCCCACCCACTGGTAGCTTGGCACTGAGCAGTCAGGCTTAATTTAGAAGGCTACGTGTAAAGTATTTGTGCAATAAATCATGCAATAACACAGTGAGAACACTAACACTACACAGTTTTAGAAAAATATAAGATAGTTATCGGATTAAATTAAGTTAAAAAGGATCAAGATTTAATCAACAATTGTCTCTTGCAAGCACAAAGTTCCTGGTTTGTGTCAAAATTACATGCACGAAGACCGCAGAGGAGGAGATGCATTGAAAAAGGTAGGTGTGTGTCAGATCTCCGGGTTCACACAGATGATACATCAATTCTTTTCCAAGCAGCAAGGGCTTTGCAGCAAATTCTGGCACACAGGCTTGAATCCTGTTTGCGATGCGGGTCTTTTGATGCCCAGCGATGATGCAGGGAAATCCTGGGAGTGCTGGATGAAGTCACAGGTGCTGCATCGATCCAGTGGGCAATGCTGCAGAGTTTCTGTTGCACGACTGGTGCTGCATCGATTCCTCTCGCAGGAAGTCGGGCTGCGTTGTTCCGGCACGGCGATGCAGTGACTTTCTCACTGCTGGGCAGACCATGCATCAATTCAGGCAGGCTGTGCATTGATTTTAGCCACACAAGGAGTTTCTTTTTGGCCCTGAGACTTCGGGAACAGGAGGCAAGCTCAATCCAAGCCCTAGGAGAGCACTTCTCAGCAGAGCCAGAGGCCAGCAAGACAGCAGGGAAACAGCAAGGCAGCAGTCCTTTACAACAAAGCAGTCCAGGTGAGTCCTTTGGGCAGCCAGGCATCTTCTCTTGGCAGGTTTCAGATTCTGGTGCAGAGTCTTTCCCAGGAAGTGTCTGTCTTGGTAGGGTCAAGGACCTAGTTTATATAACCAAAAGTGTCTTTGAAGTGGGGGAGACTTCAAAGAGTGGTATAGAAGTGCACATGGTCCCCTTTCAGCACAATCCTGTCTGCCAGGGTCCCAGTAGGGTGTTTAGCAGTCCATTGTGTGAGGGCAGGCCACTGTCCTTTGAAATGTTAGTGTCAGGCCCTCCACCCTTCCAGCCGAGGAAGACCCATTCAGTTGCCACATGTGTGTAGATGTGACTGAGCAACCTGTGTTTGTGGTTGTCTGGGTGAAATGCACAAGGGAGCTGTCAGCTAGCCCAGCCCAGACATGGACTGGAGACAGACTGTAAGGCACAGAAGGATTTTAAGTGCAGAGAAATGCTTACTTTCTAAAAGTGGCATTTCTAAAATAGTAATATTAAATGCAACCTCACCAGTGAGCAGAATTTTGTATTACCATTCTGGCCATACTAAAATGACCTGGTTACCCCTTTCAGATCAGAATATACTGCTCAAACAGTATATGAGGGTAGCCCTAATGCTAAAGGAGCAGGCCTCACAGCAGTGGAAAACAAATTTAGAAGGTTTACACTACCAGGACATTTGGAACACACATGTTCATGGCATGCCTTTTACCTACATAGCACCCTGCCCTATGGGTTACCTAGGGCCTACCTTAGGGATAACTTATATGTAGAAAAAGGGAAGTTGAAGGCTTTGCAAGTACTTTTGAATGCCAAGTCGAAGTGGCAGTGAAACTGCACACATAGGCCTTGGAGTGGCAGGCCTGAGACATGGTTAACGGGCTACTTAGGTGGATGCCACAATCAGTGCTGCAGGCCCACTAGTAGCATTTAATTTACAGGCCCTGGGCGCATGCAGTGCACTTCACTAGGGACTTACAAGTGAATTAAATATGCCAATTGGGTATGAGCCAATGTCATTGTTTTAAGGGAGACAGCATATGCACTTTAGCATTGGGTAGCAGTGGTAAAGTGTGCAGAGTCCTTAAACCAGCAAAAACAGTGTCAAAAAGTGGAGGGAGGCAGGCAAAAACTTGGGGGTGACCACTCTAAGGCTGTCAGATTATATATATCTCTATATATCTATATATAGATATAGATATATATATTATATACATATATGTCAGTGTGTGTGTATATATATATATACATATATGTGTATATATATATATATATATATATATACACACACATATATATATGGAGAGAGAGAGATTTAATTAAAATGCTACGTGCCCGATTCACAAACGTAAACTTTGGGAATTCACAAAGGGCATTTGCGACTACTATTTTTAGGTCCGCACTCGGGGATGTTTATTAAACCAGTGATAGAATAATGAATCCGACCCTATCCACTTTTATCCAATGTTTATTAGACTTGGGTTAGAATAATAAAGCTCTTCCCCCCATATATGTGTGACCCCAATGTCTAATAGATTGGAGTTTGAATAATAAATCTGACTCCACCGAATCAACGTATGCCCTTTCCCTAATTTTCATGAACCAGAATTATAATAGGAAATTTCCACCCTTGAATATATACTTTCCCTAATGGTTGTTGAATTGGAGTTGAAATCATAAATCTTACAACCCTGTGTGTACATTTTCCCAATAGTTGTTGGACTAAACTTAAAATGTTAAGTCTGCCCCCTCTGAAAGTATGCTCTTTCCCCAATGTTTGTCAAACAGAAATTAATATAGTAAATGTGACCTCTACTTTCACTTTACCAATATGTTCTCTTTACCCAATGATTGTTGAGATATAAATCATACTTCTCCAATGTTTCCCCTTCACTCATTGTATACACTTTCCACAGTGTTTTTAGAGTGGAGTTGGAATCGTCAGTCTAACCCTTATAATCCCCCAAGCCCCTTTTATAGGCACTTTCCTCAGTATTTGTAAAACTGGGATTAGAATAGTAAATTTGACGGCTCCAATGTATGCGCTTTCTCTCCAATGTTTATAAGTCTGAGGTGCAGCAGAAAACTTGACTCCTCACTGTATGTACTCTAGCTAATATTTGTTGGATGGGGTTAGAAACTAAATGGAAACCCCTTCCTAATGCATGTACTTTTCCCGGTGTTTGTTAGATTTGGCCTCCACTCCAAAACACATGCACCTTTACTAGTATTTATAGAACTGCCTGTCTCAGTATGTGTAATTTACCAACTATTTTTTACACTGGTGTTAAAATAGTAAATGTAACTCCACTCCGTCTACTTTCCCCTGTATTTATTTGACTGAAATTAGAACTGTAAATCAAACCTTAGCTGATGTAAACTGAAGTTATAATAGCAAAGCTGTACTTTCATCACCCAATACATGCATTTTCTATAATGTTTGTTAAACTGGAATTAGAATAGTGAGATTGAACCTCCTTTATATTCCCTTTCTCCAGCGTTTGTAAGACTTAGTATAAAATAGTAATCTGACAACCCTGCCCTCCCCATATATGGACTTTCCCCAAAATGTATTTGGCTGGCTTGAAAAAGTAAACCCCTTATATGTATGCACTTTCCCCATCGTTTGTTAGACTGGAGTCAGAATAGTACATGCCCCCCTACATGCACCTTCCCCTGAGTTTAGTAGATTGGAGTTAGAAATGTAATTTTGACCACTCACCTTCCCAATATAGGCACATATTCCAATGCTTGTTAGTGTTGGAAAGTGGATTAATGGTAAGGACAAGTAAGCACCTACACTTAGCATTATCCACTAACCTCCACTTAGGTCCAGTGAGGTCTCAATAAATTATATTCACCTCAACCCTTGGCAACTTGACAACGAGCGAAAAGGCTTAACTTAGGAGACAAGTCTGTAAAGTATTTAAAAATCACAAAACAGTAAATAAGTAAAACACAAAACACAATAAAATCCAACACTAATTTATAAAAATAGATTATATTTTTATCGTTAAAATCTCACCAAAACGAGTAAAATCGGATAAGAGGACTTGGATATATGAATTTTAATAATTGGGGGCATATTTATACTCTGTTTGCACCGAATTAGAGTCTTTTTTTTACTCTAATTCGGTGCAAAACTAACTCCATATTTATACTTTGGTGCTAGACCCGTCTACCGCCAAATTTATGGAGTTAAAGTCATTTTCTGGAAGTGGAGACCTACTTGCCTTAATGAGATGCAAGGCAGGTGTTCCCGTGCAAGAAATGACTCTATGGTCTTCACGCCATATTTAGGGGCATATTTAGTCTCTGCAGCATATTTATACTCTGTTTGCACTGAATTAGTGTCATTTTTTTTACTCTAATTTGGTGCAAAACTAACTCCATATTTATACTTTGGTGTTAGACCCATCTAGCACCAAGGCCCTGATTTATACTTTTTCTGCGCCGCATTAACGTCATTTTTTGACACAAAAGTGGCGCAAACTTACAAAATATTGGCACTTACTTATACTTTTTGCTGCAAAACTGTACTAACTCAGTTTTGCACCAAAAAGTTTAGCACCGGCTTGCACCATTTCTGTGCACCAGCTGGGCACCATATTTATGGAATGGTGCAAGCCGGTGCAAAGGGTAGGCTAGAGTAAAAAAAAATGACTTTAGTCGGGTGGGGCTGGTAGTATAGAAGAAGAGGGTTTAGCACCAAAAAATGACTTTAGGCAGGTTAGAGTAAAAAAAAAAAAATGACTCTAACCAGATTTGCGTCATTTTATGGTGCTAAACCTACCATGCCACATGACTCCTGCTTTAGAAAAGGCAGGAGTCAACCCACCACCCCAATGGCCAGCACAGAGGACAAGGGTCCCCTGGGCATGGCCATTGCACCCTGTGCCATGTATGGGGGCCCATTTCAGGGCCCCCATGGCACTTTCAAAAATAAAATGCAATCTTACCTGTACTTACCTGGAATGGGGTCCCCCATCCTCCGCAGTCGCTCTGGCGTGGGTGGGGGTACCCCTGGGGCCTTGGGAGGGCACCTGTGGGCTTATTCCATGGTGTTCCACCATGGAAATAGGCCCACAGGCCCCCTAACGCCTGCCCTGACCCAGGCTTTAAAAAATGGGACAAAGCAAGCTTTGCCCCATTTTCTTCCCCCTCCTCCCTCCCTTGCACCATTTTTGCATGGGAGAATAAATATGGAATTAAGGCTATAGAGTCATTTTTTGCACGGGAACGCCTACTTTGCATCTCATTAAGGCAAGGAAGGTGTCCACTTCCCAAAAATTACATTAACTCCATAAATTTGGCGCTAGACGGGTCTAGCACCAAAGTATAAATATGGAGTTCGTTTTTCACCGAATGGGAGTTAAAAATTAAGCTAATTCAGCGCAAACAGAGTATAAATATGCCCCTTAGCGTAAAAAAATGACGCTAATCTGGTTAGAGTCATTTATTTTGACTCTAACCTGCCTAATGCCATTTATTTACGCTAGTTTACCCTTTGCACCGGCTTGCACCATTCCATAAATATTTTGCCCAGCTGGTGATAAAAAATGGTGCAAGCTGGTGCAAAACTTTTTGGTGCAAAACTGCGTTAGTGCAGTTTTGCACCAAACAGTATAATTAAGGCCCTTAGTGTTTTTTAGTGCATAGAAATGAATAGCGCCAATCTGGTCAAAGTTTATTTCGAACTCAGTTATTTTCTTGAAGAATTTCTTCAGCGTGACGAAGTCCGTCCAGTCCAATCTGACCTCCATGGAGCCCTTCCTCGGATTTGCATCGTAGGAGACCTCGGTGAAGATTTCTACGTTCGAACTTAGATGATTTTTCGAGAAGAAAATCCTTTATCAGGGCCAAACCTGAACCTTGATCCAACATCTCTGGGGCCCTCCCCGGACACCCTGCACGGGAGATCCCAGTCAACTTTCTTTGTTTGGACTTTGTCTCTTTTTCAGAGATTTTCTTCAGCAGGACGGACCTGCCAGTCAGGCCGGGTTGCGGTTAATGCAAGCCGGCTAGAGTCGCCTCTGCGGGTCGGTCCCTCTATGAATCTTTTTCCAAACAGTTCTACAATCTTCTCCAAACTTCTGGATCTTCTGCCAGAAGGTCTTTTACTGTCTTTTAGGAGTCTACAGCTCACCCGAAGGTTCCAGAAGCTCTGAGTTGCTCCTTGAGGGTGCAGACTACAACTCCCAGAATGCACCTGGCTCAAACATCAAAACAGCCAATGGATAGTGGTCAGCTGGTCAGTTTCTCCAGCATCTGAGACAGGGGACTCTGGTTAGCAATTTTTCACCTGTAGCAAACTGGGAGTCCCTCCTTGAACCAGTTGAAGTGCAGGCAAAGTACTTCTTGTGGTGAAGCCCAAGTGTGCAGTTGGTGCAATCCTTCAGAGTGCAGTGTCCAGGTGCAGGTCAGGGGTCCAGCAGGGCAGTCCTTCTTCTTCTGATGTTCTTTCTTGTAGGGATCTGGTAGGGATCTGAGGTATGAATGCAGCTCTGCCACATTGATGCTTGCTCCTGGGTAAAAACAGGGGGTGCTGAGTGTCCATTCAGAGGCAGGGTTCTTCCCCCTGTGATGACCACGTCCTTGGAAGTATGGCAAAAATCAATCCCAGGGAGCACCATTCTTCAAAAATCCAACATGGCTGAAAATTATTTTTGGAGGTTAGATCTGGCTGAGCCCACCCACTGGTGTAGCTAAAAATCCTAAACATACCCCTCTCCAGCTCTCTCCTAATCTAATCAAGAGGGCACCTAATTGTCCAGGGTTGCAGGATCTGAGGTAGGTGCTGGGTTGATACAAATGTCCTTCCCTGCCGTTGAAGAGAATTTTGGCAGCCCTCCACCTTCCTCCTTCCCCATATGCTGAGGCAGATCTCCTCCCCCAGACACATCCTTTGTGTTCAGCCCAGGCCACTTCACACCTCATCAAGGCAGCCTGGCCAAGGTTCCAGAGCTGGCCAATCAGAGAAGGGCACTACAGAGCTGAAGTTGGCAACTTTTCAGGTAGAGTTTAAAACTCGTTACCTGAACTAGTTATATTAAATCCAACACTTGTACACTATGGGATTTATTATAACAATTAATTTGATTCCAAACACAAGGTATCTGCCACTTAAGGGGACTTTGTTAATTAAAATAAAGTCTCTCCATTTTAGCCTATGAGGAACAAATTAATTGGGCTGTTTTACCTCACCATGGCTTATAAAACTATTTTTATGAGGTCCCTGCTTACAGTTACATGGCACCCAACACTATGGGCACATAGGGCACACCTTAGGGGTGACATATTTAAAAATAAGGTAGTTTAAGACTTTGGAACTACATTTAATTCCAAAGTCGAATTTGCATATAACTTTAATTTAAAAGCAGCCAGCAAGGCAGGCCTGCCTTTAAAATGACCCTGGGCACCTCAGCAGTGCAATGATGGGTGCACTACCTATGCTGGGGTCCCTACACCTACGTACCCTACCATATACTAGGGAATTATAGGTAGGTTGACATAGCCAATTATAATTAGCCTAATTTGCATACTCATTTTACACAGACCACAGGCACTGGGACTGGTTAGCAGTACCCAGGGCACCATCAGAGGCAGGAAAACACCAGCAACAAAGTGAAAAATGGGGGCAAAAAGTTAGGGGGCTCTGCAATTATCCCTGTTTTCTCACAATAAGTTAGAACAGTAAATCTGCCTCACGCTTTGGGGCTGATTACCAGTTTGGTGGTCCCGTCAACGCCATGTTGGCGGTGGTGGTCTGACCGCCAACAATCTAGTGGAGTGGACCGCCATATTACAAGTTTGGCGGTCAAGGAAATAGGAGACCACCAGCGGTCCACCACCACTGCCAGTCTGCTCAGACTGTTTCTGAGTTTACGAGTTTGCACACTGCCAATGTTACAGCCACTGTAAAACCACCATGGATCAGCAGGTAGAAATGGGCACTTCAAAGGGAGACACCCACCTACACACAGCAATACATGGCCGGAGTCACCATAGAGCCATTCCTAAATGTCATGCTCTTGTTTGCTGAAAGACAAGTGATACAATGCTGACGTGAAAGACACCCACCGTAAGTACAAACACCTATCTGTATTATTAACATGCATGAAAAATTCAGCAGTTACACCTATAAATCCATACACACACACTCACATACTGCAACACAGACGCCCACAGTTTAACAATACTCACACTTCAGCCAGAACACACACACACGCTGCATGGCAACACCACATATATATGCACAGCTAGACAACACAGGCTCAGGTACAGAGTAGGCCACACAACATACATACACACCACAACAACTACACAATTATTCCACATATACAGGCACAGTTCACAAAACCACAACCAACATTAGCCAGGGACTGGCCACACAAACAACACACCTAAACATCAATCTGCCTTGGCACACACACTAAGCCACCATCATACAAACCTGCTATCGACATACACATCACACACTCTTATAGCACAATGGACCAACAGTGCCATGCACAATGCACACAGACACAAATCGTCAAAAAACACAAAGCACACCACCACAATAACACCTACACAGCTAAGATATGGGCAGCAGGCCCATACTTGGAAGGAGGCAGCATTAGGACACATATCTTATCAAACAAGGCACAAAACAACATGAGCACAGAAGTTGTACATAAATGAATATCAGGGACATGCAATAGAAACACTTATTGTCACGCATAGTCAGTCAATGAGGAAAGGGCCAGGAATCAAAGCACACACAACCCAATCTACATGGGACATACCCCTACAATACCCAAATGCAAGGGGACCACACCTAAATGGAAACATGTACACTCAAATGTGAAGCAAACTACCACAACTCAACACACTCCAGGTCTGCACTGACAAAACTCAAGAACTTACACCACAGGTAGACAACATCCATATTATGGGACACGTCATACACCATACATGCCCACATGACACAACACAAAAAATACAGAAACCACTACAAACACAACACAAAGCTATGACACAAACATTGCAGCAACACACACATGCTCATCACACAACACACACCCTTCCCTTGGGGGGCAACAGCAATGCACACTAGCACACTTCAAAAAACACAACATGGAGCAGCAAGTAGGCCAAACACACACAAATATAGACACACAACGAATGTCAGCTAGGAACAACAGAAAGCTAGGAAAGGAAATGCAGGACAAAGGTGTAACCAAAACTCCAATTGGGCAGGCAGGCACCTCAGGGATTGGGGGGTAGAGGAGGGGATGGGGATTTGAGTCTGTGCTTGGGAGGGTGAAACCTTCTTGGGAGGGTCAGCTTCTTCTTGGTGGGGATATGGGCATAGGTTCTTGCAGGGGGCATGGGGGGCCTTGGAGGTGGAAGGGATTGCCTTCAGGAGGGAAACCAACCTTTTGGGGGTACTACAGGGGGAAGAACAAGGGTAAGGTCAAGACCACAGAGAAAATCTTTATTAGACACATGTGACAGATCATCAGAAGGGGGTGGGGATTTGGAGTTTGAGGGAGCGGTTGTCTGACATGTTGGTGTGGATATGTCAGGAGATTACTCATTAAATCAAACTTCCACAGGAGCAGATGCCTTTTATCCAACTCCCTCCAACAGATGCGTGCTCAAACTTTATTGATTATCTGGACCCTGCAACTGCTAGGGGGAAAGGGGAATGGGAATAGAAAAAGAGAGACTGCCTCCAGATCCAGTTCCAGCCTGTGTTTCACACTTGAAGATAGGATATTGAGTGTGTTCTTCTGTAACCTGCACCTTTGTTCTTATTGGGATTTCTTTAAAGGAAGGACCTGTGTGAGAAAAGAGGGCTGATTGCAGAGGCCCCCTAACTTTTTTCCCCCATTTTCCACTTTTTGCTAGTGTTTTCCTGACTCTGACGGTGCCCTGGGTACTGCTAACCAGTCCCAGGGCCTGTGCTCTGTGTAAAATAGATATGCAAATTAGGCTAATTATAATTGGCTAAGTTAACATACCTATAAGTCCCTAGTATATGGTAGGGCATGTAGGTTTAGGGACCACAGCATAGGTGGTGCACCCATAGGTGCACTGCTGAGGTGCCCAGTGTCATTTTAAAGGCAGGCCTGCCTTGCTGGCTACTTTTAAATTAAAGTTATATGCAAATTCGACTTTGGAATTAAAAGTAGTTCCAAAGTCTTAAACTACCTTATTTTTACATATAAGTCACCCCTAAGGTGTGTCCTATGTGCCCCTAGGGCTGGGTGCCATGTAACTATAAGCAGGGACTTTATAAAAATAGTTTTATAATCCCTGGTGAGGTAAAAACAGCCAAATTCGTTTTTCACTCATTGTAGTAAATGGCCTTCATAGTCTAGAATGGGGAGACTTTATTTTAATTTGTAAAGTCTCCTTAAATGATGCATACCAATAATTTGGTATCAAATTAATTGTTGTAATACATCCCACAACTTCCAGTTGTTGTATTTAATATAACTTGTTCAGGTAAAGAGTTTTAAACTTTACCTGAAAAGTTGCCAATTTCAGCCCTGCATTGTTTTTGCTGCTGTGCTCTGATTGGCCAGCCTCTAGCAGCTTGGCCAAGCTGCCTTGATGATGTGTGAAGTGGCCTGGCTGCACACAAAGGAATGTGCCTGTGGGAGGGAACCTCCTTCAGCAGATGGTGAGGCAGGAAGGGGGAGGACTGCTAAACTGGTCTTCAAAGGCAGAGAAGGACATTTGGAGCAACCAGCAACACCCCCACATCCTGCAACCCCAGACAACTAGGTGCCCCCTTGATTAGATTAGGAGAGGGCAGGAGAGGGGTGTGTTTATGATTTTTAGCCACACCAGTGGGTGGGCTCAGCCAGATGTAACCTCCAAAAATTAGATTCAGCCATGACGGATTTTTAGAGAATGTTGCCTCCTGGGATTGATTTTTGCCACACGTCCCAGGAAGTGGTCATCACAGGGGGAAGGACCCTGCACCTGATTGGAGAACCAGGACCCCCCTGCTTTTCACCCAGGAGCAAGGATAAAACTGGCAGACCTGCACCCACACCTCAGTTCCCTACCACATCCAACAAGGAAGAACTACAGAAGAAGAAGGACTGCCCTGCTGGACCCCTGGCCTGCACCTGGAACCTGCACTCAGAAGGACTGCACCAACTGCACACTTGGGCTTCACCACAAGAAGGACTTTGCCTGGCTTCAACTGGTTCAAGGAGGGACTCCCTGTTTGCTACAGGTGAAAAATTGCTAACCTGAGTCCCCTACACCAACTCCTGAAGAAAGCGACCAGCTGACCACTGTCCAGTGGCCAAAAAGGAGTTTGCGCCAGGTGCATTCTGGGAGTTGTAGTCCGCACCCCCAAGGACCATCTCAGAACTTCTGGACCCTTGGGGTGAGCTGTGGACCTCAAAATAACCTTAAAAGGACATCTGGGAGAAGCCCCAGAAGTTTGAAGAAGTTTGGACAACTTTTGAAAAAAAGCTCCATAGAGGGACCGACCCACCGCAGCAACTCTAGCCGGCTTGCCTCAACCGCAACCCGGCCTGATTTGCTGGTTCGTCCCGGTAAAGAAAAATCTCAGAAAAAGAGACTGAGTCCGAAGGTAAAAAGTTGACCGGGACCTCCCAGCCAGAGTATCCGAGCAGGGTTCCATGGACGTCGGATCAAGATCCAGGTTTACCCCGGTCGAAGGATTTTCACCTCAAAAAAACGACTAAGTCCGAAGGTAAAAATCTCCACCGAGGATTCCAGCATCGCGTATCCGGAGAAGGGCTCCAGGAGGTCGGATTGGACTGGCAGGTTCGTCCTGCTGAAGAAAATCTTCGAAAAAAAAGACTAAGGGGGTGATTCTAACCCTGGCGGTCGGTGTTAAAGCGGCGGCCAACCTGCCAACAGGCTGGCGGTAAAAAATATGGAATTCTGACCCTGGCGGGAACCGCCAACACAGACAGCCACTTTAACACTCCGCCCGCCACGGCGGTACAAACAAACAGCGCGGCGGTCACCGCCAACAGCCAGGCGGCAGACAATGTACCGCCCACCCTATCACAACTCACCAATCCGCCACCTTTTCCGGGGCGGGAGCACCGCCGATAAAAACACGGCGGAAACAGACTACGAACGGGAAAACGCTCACCACTATGCACTCCAGGAGGAAGGAGGACAGCATGGAACCCGAATTAAACATCCTACCTGCTCTCGTCTACCTTCTCATCTACCACGAATACGAAGTCCGGCGCAGACGACAACGGTGAGTACTGCACCTACGACACACGGGAGGGGGGAGGACGAAAGGTTACGGGCACACACATATGCAACCCCCCCCCCTCCAAATATGTACACACCAATGCAGAGCAACAAGTCACAGTGACACCACCCAAACACCCCAGAAAAATGCTAGGGCATAATCAAATTTGGAATAAATATTTACGTACCAAAAAGGTCCTGAAAATTATCGTACAACCATGAAAGATATTCACAAGAAAACTAATGACATACACATCAGTGTATAACTGAAGTAACAAGTCCTGCACATCCTACGAATTCATCATGTCCGTGGGCCAAAGTTCTGAGAAACAAGGGCAAAGCCCACACAGGAGACCTGAGTCCTTTGGAGAGAACACTGCAGGGGCATCAGATGTAAAAACAACAGGCACCTCAGGGGGAAGGGAAGGGGGGGGCACCACAGCCACATGAGTCCACGACGCCAGATCCACGAGGAGCCACCATGCCCACTGTACCATCCTGGGGAGTGCAAAGCCACAGTCTCTCAATGTCTCTACAGTGGGTGGGCTGCCCACTGTACCATCCTGGGGAGTGCAAAGCCACAGTCCATCAGGTGGATGACAGTCTCCACTGGTCAAGGAGGAGGCATGGTGGGCACATTGAACCATAAACAGTGATTGAGACGGCGGTGCCCAGCGGAGCGGTGCTTCACAGGAAGGGCCCAGCGGAGAGGTAGAGAGACAGCGGTGCCCAGCGGAGCGGTGCTTGACAGGAAGGGCCCAGCGGAGCGGTGTTTGAGACGGCGGTGCCCAGCGGAGCGGTGCTTGAGAAGAAGGGCCCAGCGGAGCGGTGCTTGAGAAGAAGGGCCCAGCGGAGCGGTGCTTCAGACGGCGGGGCCCAGCGGAGCGGTGCTTGAGAAGAAGGGCCCAGCGGAGCGGTGCTTGAGATGAAGGGCCCAGCGGAGCGGTGCTTGAGATGAAGGGCCCAGCGGAGCGGTGCTTGAGAAGAAGGGCCCAGCGGAGCGGTGCTTGAGAGGAAGGGCCCAGCGGAGAGGTGGAGAGACAGCGGTGCCCAGCGGAGCGGTGCTTGAGATGAAGGGCCCAGCGGAGCGGTGTTTGAGACGGCGGTGCCCAGCGGAGCGGTGCTTGAGAGGAAGGGCCCAGCGGAGAAGTGGAGAGACAGCGGTGCCCAGCGGAGCGGTGCTTGAGATGAAGGGCCCAGCGGAGCGGTGTTTGAGACGGCGGTGCCCAGCGGAGCGGTGCTTGAGAGGAAGGGCCCAGCGGAGAGGTGGAGAGACAGCGGTGCCCAGCGGAGCGGTGCTTGAGATGAAGGGCCCAGCGGAGCGGTGCTTGAGAAGAAGGGCCCAGCGGAGCGGTGCTTGAGAGGAAGGGCCCAGCGGAGAGGTGGAGAGACAGCGGTGCCCAGTGGAGCGGTGCTTGAGATGAAGGGCCCAGCGGAGCGGTGCTTGAGAAGAAGGGCCCAGCGGAGCGGTGCTTGAGAGGAAGGGCCCAGCGGAGAGGTGGAGAGACAGCGGTGCCCAGCGGAGCGGTGCTTGAGATGATTGGCCCAGCGGAGCGGTGCTTGAGATGAAGGGCCCAGCGGAGCGGTGCTTGAGAGGAAGGGCCCACCGGAGAGGTGGAGAGACAGCGGTGCCCAGCGGAGCAGTGCTTGAGATGAAGGGCCCAGCGGAGCGGTGCTTGAGAAGAAGGGCCCAGCGGAGCGGTGCTTGAGACGGCGGGGCCCAGCGGAGCGGTGCTTGAGAAGAAGGGCCCAGCGGAGCGGTGCTTGAGATGAAGGGCCCAGCGGAGCGGTGCTTGAGAAGAAGGGCCCAGCGGAGCGGTGTCTGAGACGGCGGTGCCCAGCGGAGCGGTGCTTGAGAAGAAGGGCCCAGCGGAGCGGTGCTTGAGACGGCGGGGCCCTGTTCAGCGGTGCTCTTCTCCACGGCGGGCCCTGTTCAGCGGTGCTCTTCTGCACGGCGGGGCCCTGTTCAGCGGTGCCTATCTTCACGGCGGGCCCTGTTCAGCAGTGCTCTTCTGCACGGCGGGGCCCTGTTCAGCGGTGCTCTTCTGCACGGCGGGGCCCTGTTCAGCGGTGCTCTTCTGCACGGCGGGGCCCTGTTCAGCGGTGCTCTTCTTCACCGCGGGCCCTGTTCAGCGGTGCTCTTCTCCACGGCGGGCCCTGTTCAGCGGTGCTCTTCTTCACCGCGGGCCCTGTTCAGCGGTGCTCTTCTCCACGGCGGGCCCTGTTCAGCGGTGCTCTTCTTCACCGCGGGCCCTGTTCAGCGGTGCTCTTCTGCACGGCGGGGCCCTGTTCAGCGGTGCTCTTCTGCACGGCGGGGCACCGTTCAGCGGTGCCTATCTTCACAGCGGGCCCTGTTCAGCGGTGCTCTTCTGCACGGCGGGGCCCTGTTCAGCGGTGCTCTTCTGCACGGCGGGGCCCTGTTCAGCGGTGCCTATCTTCACGGCGGGCCCTGTTCAGCGGTGCTCTTCTGCACGGCGGGGCCCTGTTCAGCGGTGCTCTTCTCCACGGCGGGCCCAGTTCAGCGGTGCTCTTCTTCACCGCGGGCCCTGTTCAGCGGTGCTCTTCTGCACGGCGGGGCCCTGTTCAGCGGTGCTCTTCTGCACAGCGGGGCCCTGTTCAGCGGTGCCTATCTTCACGGCGGGCCCTGTTCAGCGGTGCTCTTCTGCACGGCGGGCCCTGTTCAGCGGTGCTCTTCTGCACGGCGGGGCCCTGTTCAGCGGTGCCTATCTTCACGGCGGGCCCTGTTCAGCAGTGCTCTTCTGCACGGCGGGCCCTGTTCAGTGGTGCTCTTCTCCATGGCGGGCCCTGTTCAGCGGTGCTCTTCTTCACCGCGGGCCCTGTTCAGCGGTGCTCTTCTCCACGGCGGGCCCTGTTCAGCGGTGCTCTTCTTCACCGCGGGCCCTGTTCAGCGGTGCTCTTCTGCACCGCAGGCCCTGTTCAGTGGTGCTCATCCAGCAGGTCAAGGGAGCCAGACCTGGCCTGGACTCCCTGCTCAGTCGCCCTCGGACCATGACGTTTCGGGACCCTTCGGGGACGGACTCCTGGCCTCCTTAGTGTCCTCCTTCCCAACTGGGATGTGGCATCTGGGGTCCACCTTCTCCGCGCTCCTGCTGCCCTTCCGCTCCTTTGATGGGGCTCTCGGGCCCTTGCCTCCCCTAGATGGTGTGGGTGGTGAAGTGGCCGCACATTGCTCCTTGGGGGCAGCCCTGTCGGTCCTCGCACGGCGGCCCTTGTTTTTGCGGGTCCTCTTGCCGGGGGGGGGGGGCTGGACGTGTCCTTGCTGCTGATCGATGTGTCACTGCTGGCAAAGGGTGGGCTCCAGAACCCATGCACAACAGTGACACCCGAAGCTGGGCTGGTGGTGGCTGCGGTGCTCTTGGGACTCTTTGAAGATGGATGGGGGAGCTCATCGGGGGGAAAGAGGTCAAGGTTAGCCATGAAAAGTTTTTTAGGGCCAAGGTAAAGGGTAGGAGAAGTGGAGATGGAAGTGGAGGTAGAGGAGGTGGTTGGAGGAGAGTCAGGTGTGCTGTCATTGGGTGAAGGTGCTGGTGCTGTAGGCTGTCGTGAGGTGGATGGCTGTTGGGTGGGTGGCTGCCTGCGTTTGTGTGTCTTGGAAGAGGGGGTGACAGACACAGTGGGAGAGGACACAGGGGACGTGTAAATGGCAGTGGGGGTGGTGACTGCACGAGTGTGGACTGTACTGGAGGGTGAGGTGGTGATGGAAGCACTGGCTGATGTTGGTGTGCATGCAGGTGTGAGTGTAGACGTCACAGGCAGGGAGGAGGGAGACGAGGAGGAGGGGGACACAGGGGTGGCAGTGGCTGTTGGCATGTCTGTATATGTGTGTTGCTTGGATGAGTGTTTGTGGGATCTGTGGTGCTTGTGTTTGGATGAGCTGCTCTTGGGTGTTGAGGTGTGTGCAGGCTGGTCTGATGGTGTGGATGGGATAGGCTGAGGAACAGGAGACAGAGAAAGGCTGGAGGCAGTAAGAAGAGGGAGGCTGGAAACAGGGACAATGGCTGCCGTCAGTGCTGAGGCCAGAGCAGTGAACGCTCGTTGATGGGCAGCCTGACCCGAATGAATGCCCTCCAGGTACGCATTGCTCTGTTGCACCTCCCTTTGCACACCCTGGATGGCATTCAAAAGGGTCGTCTGCCCAACAATGAGCGTCCTTACCAGGTCAATGAGCTCCGCACTGAGGGCAGCAGGGGCAACAGGGGCAGGGGCTGAGGTGCCTGGGGCGAAGGAGACGCGCGCCTTCCTGGGCAAACGGGCACGGAGCGAAGACTGAGGGGCTTCTGGGAGGGCGGGGCTGGTGCGCTGGGTGGCGGCTGTACCTGTAGAGGCGGGGGCACGGATGTTGCTGTCACCGCTAGGGAGCTCCCATCCGAGGACGTGTCGCTTTCGCTGCTCTCACCAGCGGTCCCCGTCGTGGTGCTCCCCTCGCCCTCCGGATCACTGGTGCCCTCGGTGTCTGTTCCTGGGCCCACCGGGGCATTGTGTCCTGCAGCTCCCTCGTGCTCCGATGCCAAATCTCCTCTGCCTGATGATGCTAATGCACACATGCACAAGAAGATGAAGAGAAAGGGTGGGGGGAGAAAAAAGAAGACCAGGTTGAGTGCATGCAATGTCAACACCGTTGGCGGAGAGGACAGACACAGGAGCCTAATGCACTAAGCCGCGCATTCGGGGTACACTACTCAGTACTACTGACTAGGACAACAGGCCAAGAGACGTCAAACGCGCACATGGGAGATGCTGGACCTTCAATGGCTGTACTTGTCACCCTACCGAGGTGGGGGCCGGGGGCACAGGGCCATGCCTAAGGGAGAGGACTACACTACAGAAAGCGCCCTGGCCTAATGTCACCCACAGCCCTCCTCCCCCACCCAGACGCCTCCACTGCGCAGAAAGATAGGAGAATGTGCTGATACTCACCCCCTTGTGTCTGCTGTGATGTCTTAAAGCGCCCATCCAATTCTGGGTAGGCCACCGCCAGGATCCGGGACATCAGGGGGGTCATGGTGCGACTGGCACCCCTCCTAAGTTGGGAGGCCATCCCCAGCAGTGTTTCTGCGGTCTTCCTTGTTCCGCGGCGGATGTCCTCCCACCTCTTGCGGCAGTGGGTGCCCCGTCTGTTGTGGACCCCCAAGTTCCGGACTTCCTTGGCGATGGCACGCGAAATCTCGATCTTCTGATGGGCGCTGACCTATTTGACATGTACAGGGTGGAAAGGAGGAAATCATCAATTACCTGCATGTTAGATGTGATTGGCCCCCCCCACCAACTTTGCCATATGGCACATGCTCTCATCTGTCGGGCGTTGCACTCCTCATTCGCCCCCCACCCCACCAACTTACATCCACCCCAATCCACACAGGCATAGCCCATTCCATGTGCACCCGGTGTACTCACTTGTTGGTCTGGAGGACCGTAGAGTAGCGCATACTGGGGGAGGACCCCATCCACGAGCTTCTCCAACTCTTCAGACGTGAAGGCAGGGGCCCTTTCCCCAGTCGCAGCAGCCATTGTATCTTCCAGACCGAGGTCACAGCAGCACTTGCAGTATAGGTCCTCTCCTGTGGATGATCAGGTCTCGAGTGATTAAGCAGATAGAAAATGGCGGTCACGCCCGCGGCGGTGCGTACCGCGGCGGTGCGTACCGCGACCGCCGGCGCACTTCATCATTGGCTCCTGAAACCCATAGGCTTCAATGTTAACCAATGCGGCTTTGCGCCGCGGTCTTCGACCGCCTACCGCCACGGTGTGCCCCGCCAGCGCATTGACCTCACATCCCATTGTCCCACTTCACAGGTCAGGCAGCCGCCATTTCAAGGGCCTACATGGCTTAATTTTGACTGCGACACACAGGCCTAGGCCTTGCATTGCCACACATACACGCCTTTCAACCCATTGCCATTCTTTAACTGTGCAAGCTGTCTGTACGTACCTGTGGTTTGGCTGACTCTGTGCTCCATGTTGTCCTTCCTAGGCACCGTCCGCTGGGACTTGGGATGAGAAGGAGGAATCCTCGCGTGTACCGACCGCTGGTGGACCTGTCGACAATGGAAGAACGCCATATAATACTTCGATACAGACTTGACCGTGCCACTATCCATGAACTGTGTGCCCAGCTGGAGCCAGCCCTGATGTCCCCCATCCGCCAACCCACAGGGATTCCCCCTCTGGTGCAGGTTTTGTCAGTCCTCCATTTTTTGGCAACTGGGTCATTCCAGACCACAGTGGCCATGTCATCTGGAATGTCTCAGCCTATGTTTTCAAAGATTTTGAGTAGAGTGTTGTCTGCCCTGATGAAACTCATGCGGAGCTACATCATTTTCCCAGAGGAGGGTGACTTGCCTACAGTGAAGGGTGATTTCTATGCCCTTGGACATATCCCCAACATCATTGGTGCCATTGATGGGACCCATGTGGCTTTGGTACCCCCAAAAGACGATGAGCAGGTGTACCGAAACAGAAAAAGTTATCATTCGATGAATGTCCAGGTGGTCTGTTTGGCTGACCAGTACATCTCCCATGTAAATGCCAAGTTCCCAGGGTCAGTGCATGACGCGTATGTGATGCGAAATAGCAGCATCCCCTATGTGATGGAGCAGCTACAGAGACAACGTGTGTGGCTAATAGGTGACTCTGGTTACCCCAACCTGCCTTGGCTACTGACCCCAGTAAGGAATCCCCGGACCAGGGCAGAGGAACGGTACAATGAGGCCCATGGGCGAACTAGGAGGATCATCGAAAGGACCTTTGGCCTCCTGAAGGCCAGGTTTAGGTGCCTGCATATGACTGGGGGATCCCTGATGTACTCACCAAAGAAGGTGTGCCACATCATCGTGGCCTGCTGTATGCTTCACAATCTGGCATTGCGACGTCAGGTTCCTTTCCTGCAGGAGGATGGTGCAGATGGTGGTGTTGAAGTAGCTGTGGAGCCTGCGGAGAGTGAAGAGGAGGAAGACTCAGAGGACGACACAGACAACAGGGACAGAGTAATAGAACAGTATTTCCAGTAGCACACAGGTAATAATCACCCATGCCATTTTACATTTCCTGAAAGCCTCCTGCATCTCAACTTTGTCGGTTTCCCCCCAGACCTATGAACATGATGTTTGATTTTCCCTTCCCTTTTCTGTGCTGTATGAGCCACTGCGTGACCTCGGCTTGGTTGGCCCATGGACTAATGCTAAGTTACCTCGGTATGTGTAATTCACAATGTTCACAATACGTAATTGATATGTAATGTGTCATACATTTGTAAATAAGACAGGCTGAGTCCTGATTGATTTCAGTGCAATGTGTGATTTATTATTAGTGCATAGATATTGGTACATGATAGTGAAACAGTGATGGGTGGGGGTGGAGTAATGTCCATGGCGGAGTCCAGTTCTCAGTCTCACAGGTGCATTGTCCATATGCCTGTGGCAGGATGGAGCAGGGACAGTTCAAGGTTTGACAGGGTAGCAATGTGGGACAGTGGGAGGACTTCAGGGGGTATGTGATGCTGGCGGGGGACTTGACATCCTACTCTGTCGTTTTTTTTTATCTCAGGCTCCTTTTGTGGGGCGGTTGTTGTTCAGCAGGAGGTGGGGTTCTGGGGGGCTGTCGTTGTGGTGGGGCCTCCTGTCCACTAGCGCCGGCGGAGGTGGTAAGCTGTTCCTGTTCCTGGCTAGTGACAGGGGCCCTGTGTGATGCCACATGGTCCCGAAACGTGTCCTCTATGCGGTTCAGGGCCTGGACTATGCTCCCCATAGCGGTTGAGATGTTGCTGAGTTGGTCGCTGAACCCCATGTAGCGTTGCTCCTGCTGTGCCTGGATCTCCTGGAACCTGGCCAGTACCGTCGCCATTGTCTCTTGTGAGTGGTGGTAGGCAGCCATGATGGTGGTGAGGGCCTCTTGGAGAGTGGGTTCCCTGGGCCTCTCCTCCCCCCCCTGTCGCACAGCAGCCCTCCAAGTTGCCCTGTTTCCCTGGGCCTCTGTCCCCTGGACGGTGTGCCCACTCCCACTGCCCCCAGGTCCCTGTTGTTGTTGGGTTGGTGGGTTACCCTGGGGGCCCTGTAGTGGTAGACACACCGCTGCTTGACCTGTCCTAGAGACAGAGGCATGGGCCCGCTGGGTGGGAGCTGTGCTGTTGTTCCCAGAGGGGGTTGGGTCTGCAGTGGCCTGTGTCTGGGTGAGGGGAACCGACTGCCCAGAGGTCCCCGATGGTCCGGGCTGGTCGTCAGGTTCCAGGTCGACAGAGCTGCTGTCATCACTAGTGGCCTGTTCCGGGGGTGGGATGGACATTTCTGGTCCCTCCTGACCGGTGTGTTGTCGTTCGGGTCCTGCATTGGGTAAGAGGGTATGGTTATTGTTTCTGTGTGTGCATTAGCTTGCGTTTTATGGGTGCCCTTGTCCCCCAGTGCTGGCATTCCCTTGGGGGAGGTGTTGTGAGGGTGTTTTGTGGGGGGGGGTGATGGGTATGTGCAGTGGTCATGCTTAGGTGATGGGTGTCCATAGTTTTGGGGTGGCATGCAGGGGTTGGTGTTGGGTGGGTTGTGCTGGGGAGACATTCTCAGGGAGGATGTGTGCTGGGGGGTTGGGGGTGAGGGTGGGGGTTAGCATGCTGGGGGGGGTGAAGTGGTTGGCCTTGTACTTACCAGAGTCCATTCCTCCGTGTACTCCAGCGAGGCCATCAGGATGCAGGATGTTGAGTACCTCTTGCTCCCATGTTGTGAATTCGGGTGGAGTGGGTGGGCGTTCCCCGCCAGTCTTCTGCACTGCGATGTTGTGTCGCGAGACCATCGAGCGCACCTTCCCCCGTAGGTCGTTCCATCGTTTGCGGATGTCCTCTCGATTTCTGGGATGCTGTCCCACCGCATTGACCCTGTCCACGATCCGCTGCCAGAGCTCCGCCTTCCTTGCTATGGTGGTGTGCTGGACCTGTGAGCCGAAGAGCTGGGGTTCCACTCTTATGATCTCCTCCACCATGACCCGGAGTTCTTGGACCGAAAAGCATGGGTGCCTTTGTGGTGCATTGGGGTGGTGTGTATGAGGTGTGGGGTGGTGTATGTGATGATGTGTGTGTTGGTGTGTGGTGCTTTGTGCTTCTATGTGGTGTGTGTGATGTTGCGGTGTGCCTCTGTGTGTCTGGCTATCTATTCTCTGATGTGCCTCTCTCTCCTTCGTCTCTGGTTTTTGTTGGTAGGGGTTTGTGGGTGATGTGGGTGTGTGTTTTATATGGTATTGGATGTGTGGGAGTGGTGTGTGTATGTGTTTCAGGTGTGTGCCTTTCAAATTGTCCAATGTGGTAGGGGTTTGTAAAGGTGTGTGTATTTTGACCGCGGCGGTGTGTACCGCCAATGGAATACCTCGGTTGAATGACCGCCGCGTGGATTTGCGGGTCATAATGGGATGGGCGTATTTCTGTTGGCGTGGCGGTGGAGGTTTGGTCTTCTCCAGTTTACCGCTGGCCGCTGATGTGGCGGACTGCAGTGGAGGGCGGATTTTCTGAGGTTTTGCAGTTGTGGGTCAGAATGTCCGTGGCGGCTGACCGCGGCTGCGGCGGTATTGTGGCGGCCTTCTGACCGGCGGTAAGCGGCTTTTACCGCCAAGGTCAGAATGACCCCCTAAGTGTGAAGGTAAACTTTTAACCGAGGCCTCCCGCGGCCTGTAGCCGAGCAGGGCTCCATCGCAGTCGGCCTTAAACTTTGACTTTGCCCCGGTCGAGGTGCAACCAGATGACCCGATAGGCGCTTTTTGTTTCTAGGCCCTAAAAAAACCAAAATTCTTTAAAAATTCATATCTCCGGTTCCCCTTATCCAATTTTATTCATTTTGGTGTCATTTTAAAGATACAAATATCATCTATGTTTATAAATTGGTTTTGGATTTTTAAACTGTTTCCTGTGTTTTATTTAATTACTGTTTTGTGATATTTGAATGCTTTACACTCTGTCTCCTAAGTTAAGCCTTGACGCTCGTTGCCAAGCTACCAATGGTTGAGCTGGGTTTAATTTACTGAGACCTAACTGGACCTTAGTGGAGGTTAGTGGCCTATTGCTAAGTGTAGGTACCTACCTGCCCTTACCAATAACCCATTTTCCAACAACCTGCAGTCAGGTGATAAGAGCATAGATAGGCACATTACTACTGTGCATTCAACTGTTCAGCCATTCACATTCACCCATTTCTATTGTTCTCCTAACCTGGATCTTTTGAGAGACTAGCCTCTCTAAGAGATCGATGTTAACTTAATATCTTTTTTTCTCCAGGAGTAAGAGATATCCAAGGTTCTCTGGAGAACAGTTCAAAGGTTCACAAATATACAATCTACTCATGTCCTTTACAGGAAACGAAAACTACTTCTCAAGGTTCAGTTTTCTCAATCACAGTCTCTAGGATTTAGCCTGAGCACTGAGGTTTGTCTCTAAGTCTGGCAAGTCTGCAAGGCGAAGAATGTTTGAATATATATGTACATATGCATATATATTGGCAAGTCTGGAAATCATACAAAAGGATTCCTTACTTGCAGTTGCTTGAAGTTCTGTTAAGACAAAACAAATTCTCCTCAGACAGCCGATAGCCAGTTGTTGGAAGAAGGAAGAAAATCAGTTTCTCCAGAAGGGAAAAAGTAGCTGGTGTGCACACCTAACAAGAAAAATAATTAATTACTCAAAACTGTAAGAATTCTCTATGAAACGAAGTGCCTCAGGAACACTGCTCATTCTCCTCAGGATGACAGTTGAAGTGCACAGCTCCCAGAAAGGAACAGCTGGAGGGAAGCTTCATCACAAGACTAAGGTAGAAACACTGATTTGCGGCCACCATCTTGAGTGGCAGTTAAACCTGAAGAAACTGGTTCTAAGAACAGCATCTGCAAGAGCCACTGGGAGTGAGGACGCTGCTGCAACCAATGTGGGTACAAGGAAAAGGTGAATCGATTTTGCTGAGGGAAGAACTTAACAACATTGACAATAGTTTTCCTGACAGGATGTTTTGGGTGCGTGTTTATGGGAGGTGTGCTTGTGTGTGGTTGGTGTCTGTTGGGTAGGTGAGTAAGGGTGTTTATGTGTTTTGGGCTGAGAGGGGTGGAGATGCTGGGAAATGCTGTGGTGTGTGGATGGGTGTCTTTGGGAAAGTGACTGCAGAAATGGTGAATGTGCTGCATGTAGGTGTGTCTGTGGTGTCTGTAGTTGTGGTGACTGGGGTGTATGTCTGAGGGCCTCCTTGGGTACTGTCTGTGGTTATGATAGATGTGGTGGCTAGATCAGTGACGGTGATGCAGTATCTGTGGGTGTGCCAGATGTCGTGTGTGTGATGCTAGGGGGGTCAGGGGAATTCATGACTGTTACTGTGTCTGCAGGAGGATGTTGTTTGTTTGCTTGCCAGTGTTGTGTTTTGTGGTGCTTATGTTTGTGTGTGCTAACCTTGTCTTTGGAGGTGGATGCATGCAGGTCTGTCTGTGTGTTTTGGGTGGGTCGGGGAAGGGGAGATTTGGACTGGGAAGCAGGTGTTACAGGGGCTGGGACAGAGGTGCCCGCGGCAAAGAAGACTTCAACCTCCTTGGATGAGTGGGCACAGCCAACTGGGTGGGGAGCAACAGGGAGTGCAGTGATTGTTTGTGGGGTGGTAGACAAAGATGGTGCTGGGGTTGCCTCGCTGGGACCGCCACTGCTAGGGAATGGCTACTGGAGAAGGAACCCGATGATGTCAAGCCAGATTCGGCCTTTCCTGTGGCACTCCCCTCGCCCTTCGTGCCACTGGGTCCCTCGCTGTTGGTGCTCTTGTGAACTGAGTTCCCTTGTCCAGATGCTTCCCCACTGTACTCGGCCCCATCTCCTTCTCCTGCCAGTGCTGGTGCTGTAAAACAGAAAGTGAATTAAGGTCATTATATGTACATGATGACACATCAATCCAACAAAAGACAAAACATACCATTGTGGCCCACGTACAAAATGATAGCAAAGTGGCACCATGATATGCCAAAACAAAACCATGCATGCCATATGAACTCACTAAGGAAACAAATGAGAAAATCTTGATCTCAGATAACTGCAATAGCAAGGATGAAGTCTAGCTACCACACTAACCCTAACTCAACTAGCTGACCACTCCATGAAAAACGTGTGCCACATGCAGCCCACCACATGGAACTAGTAGCCAAGAACTGGATATCATTGTAAGGTACCCAACCAATTAACGCACACAAGCCTATGAACACATCTAACTAGGTCCAATATGCTGTCTCTACAATAAGTGATGTTGGTAAGGAAAGGCAGACAACACTGGTTCATACATGCCGTCGCTGGATTAGGTGACATGGAAACATCCATATCACAATGGACAACTCACAACAATGTACAGCTCCACAAGTCACATATTTTCAAAATGAGCCAGAAAGTTAGTAGCAAGGTCACCCATATGTCCAACACCTGTGGCTTTGCATGGTACAACAATGAAGTCAGGTTCCAAACCTAATCGAGAGATGTCTCCAGAATACACACATGAATGGCCCTGTTAGACACTGGATGTCCCCCAACACTGTCTCATACCAATCTCCATGTACACTTCTGAGTGTGGTTGTTGTGGACAACTGTACCTTGCAGGATGGTGCGGCACAGACCTAGCAATCACTATCAGGAGGATAACAAATAATTTTACAATGAGAATCAACATCACTGTCCACATATCAGACATGACAGGCTTGGCATTTGCCTGTGGATGAATCCCTGACTCCAAACACATCATCCAAACTTCACTGCAAGTCAATCCATCATATAGCCATATACTCAGGGTGGAATTCCTAAACAACACACAGGTGTGGTGGACCTACAACCATCATACCACATCAAGGGTAGAAATCATCATCAAGGTAGGTGCCCCTACCTGTCATGTCCATCATGGCTACTGCAGGTACACATGACCTAAGACATACTATGAGGCATGAATGTTTCTTTCTGACTACATATAATGGTGACACAGTCCTGTCTGGGGCATCACAGTAAGTGGACAACCATTGCAGATGTATCATAATTATAACAGGACCCCATGAGCATATATGTAAGTGTTTATGTAAAATCATTTCATTTGCATGGCTAGCACATGCCAGACATCTTCTGCAGATATATATATCCTAGTGGGAATGGAGCATATGCAGACACAATGGCACACGTTATGGTTACTACACTGATATCACACCACCCATGGCAATACACATTCCCAACTTACTAAGGGAAAATTGTATGATACAGCTGCCAAGATGTAACCCGTAAATCATGTCACATGTATGATGGACACCCATGCATCACAGCCTGCTATGAGGAATCAGCACCCAATTTTAAATAGAGGAAAATCTCACCCGGTTAGCAGATGTCAATATACACATATTCCCAGGCACATGACAGAGGGCAGTGACCCACATCCTACTTACCTTTGGAAAGGAACATTTGTCAGGAGTGATCTGTTGGTGAAAAACTAGCAACCACAAGACCAGTCAAACCAGGATATCTGAACACTAAATCATATCATATCCATGCAGGGCATTTTGACTGAGGTTTCAGCATAGTTTAATCCTAGGTCCCAGCACCAAAAGGATGAGCACACCAGTTGGAAGTACATGTCCTGTCTACACCAAGTTGTAGCCCAGAGGCTATGTGACACATGACACATGCTACATTGTCAGGGGGAGCATTCTGTCCCTCACTCAATCACCTGCTAAAGGTCCGATAATGATAGTATATATACTCATGTACTTACCCTCTTGTGGCTGCTATGCTGGTCTTAAATGCCCATTCAAGGCCGGATAGGCCACCACCAAAATGCTGGCCATTAGGCAGATCAAGGTCCGATGGGCACCCCATCTTCGTTGGGAGGACATTCCCGGCTGGGCCTCTGCAGTCTTCCGTGCCCAGTGTCTCCGGTTCTCCCACCTCCCACCAACAGTGTGTGCTACGCCTACTGTGGACCCCCAGGGTCTGCACCTTCTTGGTGATGGCACGCCAGATCCCCTTCTCCTGATGGGTGTTTACCTGCATGGGTGCAAAGGACAAGACAGCATATTATGTCCAAACGTCCCATACAAAATGGCTGAGTAACATACGTCAGTGCACCTAGTCAATGACATCCTACACTGACCATCCTGTTCACCTGTGGCACGTAGCAAGCATTTTACTCAGGGACCTCCCTGCAAACACTCCCCATTAGGGTGCACAATACACACTTCGCAGCTCAGGGCCTGCATTGACCAGGTAAAAAAGGCAGTGACTTTGGTGGGACATGAGCCAATTGCATGACATTGACAAGGAACATGATGGAACAGATCCCACAAAGTGGCAGATGACAGGTAAAGCAGACTGCAAACCTTGCACTAAAATATTCACTACACCTACATGTCACCTGCTGCATACAGTCCTGACATGTCACAGCAAACCAACATACAGACCCATTGTCTCTCCACCACATTGAAGGGAGTGACATGTAGAGCACAAAAAGAGGCAAGCCTCCCATGTGTAGACATGTGCAGTGACTGATGCAGGCACCTGACACTTCTGGTGGTAGTGGTTTGTGTGTCACATCAACATTGAGCTACACAAAATCACATGTGTGTCCACAAAACCTATAGCACTGAAGGAGAAACATTGTACATGTTCTGCTTCATAGCCATAACCACAGAATCTATCATCATGGCCACTCAACTATACAATTCCTACAGATGTGCAATGTTCAAAATGATAGGCACCTTCACTGAACACATCAGTGCCGGATGAAAGAGACAACAAGGATGTGGGATCAAGGGATCAGTTAAGGCTATGTGATACACATTGTCAGGGATGTTAGGAGTACATCAGTCACAGATTATGATCCTGCCCACATGCAATTCACATAATAAATACAGTATTGGACATGGCCTAAAGAAGCTGCATATTGGCAGTGAGGCATGTTTTGGCACCATCACATGCTACCAGGATATACAGAGGGTGGGCACAGTGTCACACTGCTAGTGGAAAAGGAAATTGATACCAGCCCAGATGTTCAGTTATGGAGTGTCTGACAATACATGTGACCCCTTCTCTGCAGGCTGAGCAGACATACCTACACAATAAACCATGTCCAAATAAATAAGCATCACAGTACATCATGTAGGCCACATCCAATCTATATGCAGACCTGAGGGGCATACTGACTAATTAGCTGGATTCAGAAACAATAGTCCAACAAGGCCAGAAGTGGCCAGAGATCTCTGTGCAGACATTGAGAGAGATCAAATAGTGGCACACCAACACGTCGAACCATCCAGCTGTCATGCAGCCACATGTGACTACACATTATGAACATCTTGTGACAAGATTACATTGGGAACGGCTGCCATAACACCTCACCTAGCTATGTGCATCAAATGCAACTTGGTACAGGAACACTCAATGCACACTCACCACATTGTCTCAATACCACAAACCTTTCACTTGGCATAGATACATGCCCATTGAATCAACCATTGATGTCCACTGACAGCACCTACAGGACTTTGCAGACTCACTCATACAAACTGGTCTCAAGCCTAGGATAACTAAAGATATTATAAGTTGAGGTACAAAGAATAGTGTGCCAATGGTACACTTACCTGCTCGTCTGGTGCATAAAGCTGTTCATACAGGGGTAGGACTTCCTCTATTAGCATTTCCAACTCCTCAGGGGTGAAGGAAGGGGCCCTATCAACTGTAGTACGGGGCACGATTGCTCCCACAGGTGGCACACAGAAGCTCAGGTTGTGGATGTCTTGCTGGCAGCAGTGTCAGGAGTCAAGAGAAAGAATCAGTGAAAAATGGCAGTCAGGTCCACCATTCACGCGACTGTCACCACTGGCAGATTCTGCCATTGGACCAAGCCTGCTACAGACAGTAATGGTCTCCTATGGCAGTGTCCGCCACTGTAGCATCGGCCTACCACCATGATGACTTCTGCCGGTGGTTGCGGGCGGTTACTATTGTCCAGTGGAGGGGGTCAGTCAGCCACCATTTTAGAGATCTACAATGCTATTACAAGACATCTATTGATGCATTAGAAGTATAGAAATTATGTCCTTGCAAAGATTGAGTGCTGGCCTTTTCCTGTCACCCTCTCCCCCATGTATAATCCAGGCTTTGGGCCATTGATCCAACATATGTAGATGATCAAAGCGTTAACGTTTCACAAATGTTCAAGTGTTAGCCCTGGTAAGTGGCATTGGTCCAGGTATTGTGTATGGAAAATTTCAGTTGCGCGAGTTCCATGCCCAGGCTGCATGGACAGTGGGAGGGCAGTGATGTGAGCTGCAGATGAGATCTGTTTGTCCTGGTATGTTGGTCCAATGGTTTCATGTGTGTGCTCATGTGGCGTTGTGACATGGCATCCAGTCCAATCCATCCATTCTCCCTTCATATTGTGTTGATAATGCTACTGTATGACCTGTATGTACATGTTGGGGTGTTTCCTCATTGCAGGTTATAGTGTCTATCCCCATTTTTACTGTATGTATGCTTGTTTTTGCCTGTGTCACTGGGATCCTGCTAGCCAGGACCCCAGTGCTCATAAAGTGTGCCCTATATGTGTTCTCAGTGTGGTGCCTAACTGTATCACTGAGGCTCTGCTAACCAGAACCTCAGTGTTTATGCTCTCTCTGCTTTTAAAATTGTCACTGCAGGCTAGTGACTAATTTAACCAATTCTGATTGGCACACTGGAACACCCTTATAATTCCCTAGTATATGGTACCTAGGTACCCAGGGTATTGGGTTCCAGGAGATCCCTATGGGCTGCAGCATTTCTTAAGCCACCCATAGGGAGCTCAGACAATTCTTACACAGGACTGCCACTGCAGCATGAGTGAAATAACGTCCACGTTATTTCACAGCCATTTTACAATGCACTTGAGTAACTTATAAGTCACCTATATGTCTAACCCTCACTTAGTGAAGGTTAGGTGCAAAGTTACTAAGTGTGAGGGCACCCTGGCACTAGCCAAGGTGCCCCCACATTGTTCAGGGCAATTTCCTCTGACTTTGTGAGTGCGGGGACACCATTACACGCGTGAACTACATATAGGTCAATACCTATCTGTAACTTCACAATGGTAACTCCGAACATGGCCATGTAACATGTCTAGGATCATGGAATTGTCACCCCAATACCATTTTCGTATTGGGGGACAATTCCATGCATCCTGGGGGCTCCAGCATGGACCCCGGGTACTGCCAAACTAGCTCTCTGGGGTTTTCTCTGCAGCTACCGCTGCTTCCAACCCTCAGACAGGTTTCTGCCCCCTTGGGGCCTGGGCAGCCCAGTCCCAGGAAGGCAGAACAAAGGATTTCCTCTCCCTTTGGAAATAAGTGTTAAGGGCCTGAGAGGAGTAGCCTCTCCTGGCCTCTGGAAGTGCTTTGAAGGGCACAGATGGTGCTCTCCTTGCATAAACCAGTCTACTCCGGTTCTGGGAGTCCCCAGCCCCTGCTCTGGTGCAAAACTGGACAAAGGAAAGGGGAGTGTCCACTCCCCTGTCCATCACCAACCCAGGGGTGGTGCCCAGAGCTCCCCCAGTGTGTCCCAGACCTCTGCCATCTTGAATGCAGAGGTGTGAGGGCACAATGGAGACCTCTGAGTGGCCAGTGCCAGCAGGTGACGTCAGAGACCCCTCCTGATAGGCTTTTAGCTGGTTAGTTAGCCAATCCTCGTCTGAGGGCTATTTAGGGTCTCTCCTGTGGGTTCCTCTTCAGATAACGAATGCAGGAGCTTACCAGAGTTCCTCTGCACTTCTCTCTTCAACTTCTGCCAAGGAATGACCACTGACTGCTCCAGGACGGCTGCAAAACCGCAACAAAGTAGCAAGAAGACTACCAGCAACATTGTAGCGCTTCATCCTGCACTGGAAGCCAAGAAGAAATCTCCAGTGGGTCGACGGAATCTTCCCCCTGCTAATGCAGGCACAAAACATCTGCATCACCTGTCCTCTGGGTCCCCTCTCATCTTGACGAGCATGGTCCCTGGAACACAGGAGCTAGATCCAAGTGACCCCGACAGTCCAGTGGTCCTTCTGTCCAAATTTGGTGGAGGTAAGTCCTTGTCTGCCCTCGCCAGACAGTAATCCTGTGTACTGCATGAACTGCAGCTGCTAGGGCTTCTGTGCACTCTTGCAAGGATTCCTTCATGCACAGCCTATCCCAGGTCCCTAGCACTCCATCCTGCATTGCTCAACTCGCTGAGTTCACCACCGACTTTGTGGGACCCTCTTTTGTTGTGGTGAGATGACTGCCATGCTCAGATATTCTGAATGCCTGTTCAGGTGCTTCTGTGGGTGCTGTCTGCTTCTGCGTGGGCTCTCTCTGTTGCTGAGCACCCCCTCTGTCGCCTCCTCCAAGAGGTGACCTCCTGGTCCTTACTGGGCCCTGGCAGCACCCAAAATCTTCAACCGCGACTCTTTCAGCCAGTAAGGCTTGTTTGCAGTCTTTCTGTGTGAACACTGCATCCTCCAACACGCCGTAGGACATCTTCTGACCAAAGGAGAAGTTCCTGGCACCTTTTTCTTCGCTTCTTCCACCCACAGGCAGCCCTTTTTCACCTTCATCCGGGGTTTAGTTGGTGCCTGCCCCCCTGGACACTTGCGTGACTCTTGGACTTGGTCCCCTTCCTTTGCAGGTCCTCAGGTCCAGGAATCCACCTTCAGTGCCTTGCAGTCAGTTGTTGTTTTTGCAGAATCCCCTATCTCGACTTTACTGTCTTTCTGGGGTAGTATGGTAACTTTACTCCTACTTTTCAGGGTCTTGGGGTGGGGTACCTTGGACACCCTTAGTGTTTTCTTACACTCCCAGCAACCCTGTACACACTACACTAGGCCTGGGGTCCATTCGTGGTTCGCATTCCACTTTTGGAGTATATGGTTTGTGTTGCCCCTAGGCCCATTCTCTCCTATTGCATTAAATTGTGTTCTCCAGTGTTTGCACTACTTTTCTAAGTGTTTTACTTACCTAATTTTGGTTTGTGTGTATATTTTGTGTACATTACTTACCTCCTAAGGAAGTATATCCTCTGGGATACTTTTGGCATATTGTCACTAAAATAAAGTACCTTTATTTTTAGTAACTCTGAGTATTGTGTTTTCTTATGATATAGTGCTATATGATATAAGTGGTATAGTAGGAGATTTGCATGTCTCCTAGTTCAGCCTAAGCTGCTAGAACACTACTAATCTACTAATAAGGGATAACTGGACCTGGCTCAAGGTGTAAGTACCATCAGGTACCCACTATAAGCCAGGCCAGCCTCCTACAGATGCCGCCTGCCCTTTGACCTCTGTGGCAGCCAGTGGAAGGGAGGCCCTACCAGGGGAAGGACCTGCCTTGGACACCCCTGCCTCTGCAGCTGAAGGACCCCCCACAAGCAGGGGCGTCCACCCAAACATCCAGGAGGTGCAGATGCCAAGAGCTCAACCACTGCCAGTAAGTGACCTCTTCTTGGTGCAGCCCCTTTTTGTGCCACAGAATCACTCTGTTGACTATTCTTCACACACTATCCAGTGGCAGGTAGACCTGTTGAAGTGAGAGACAGAAAGTTACAGGTTGTATTGTATTGTGACATGTACCTCCAACAGTTTACAGTGACATTTGATTACAGGCATGTGCACATTGGCTTTACATTTTTCCCTCATGTGAGAGGCATACCTGCTATCAATTATATACACCTACCATTTGGAAAACAGACCAATTCCATTTCTGGTTACTGTAGGCAAACCAGTGTCTGGGCCTGATGTGTATTAGGTCATCTTGAGACCTAGTAGAGTGTTGTTCTATATGTTAGTTGTCATCATGTAGTGAGTGCATTGTGAATATATGTTTTTCCAAGAGCATTTAGATGAATCTTGGTACCTCAGAGTTGTCATACATTAATTGGGCACATGGATGTGGCTGTCCTTCCTGTGCACATTATTTTTAACTTGCCTTATTTGCTCACGCAGGATATGGTTAATACATCACAGAGTGTACCATGATATGTATGTTGGTACCTCCCAGGTAGGTAACCTGCATTAGTGAATTAACAGACAACAGCCCATAGTCATTGTGGACAGTGTCCTGTAATTAGAGTTAAAGGTACTGTTCCTCCTGGATTATACAGTCATGTCACACCACGTACTGCACAAAGCATACATCAATCAACCTCTCAAGTGACTGGATTTTCATGGCAAGTGCTGTACAAGGATGTTAGAGCAGATGCACAGTGAGCAGTATTTTTGCATTGAGTTGCCAGTGCCTGCTGAGCTTGGCACTGCTGTATTTGCCTATCCCACCCACACATTCTATAGTTGATATCCCCATGGGCGAGTACATGGCAAAGGCTGAGTAGAGAGAGAATGGTCCTACTAGCAGAGGCAACAGTGTTGGCTGAGTGGAGTGACATTGCCAGTGTCTGCTGAGCTTGTCATTGCTGTCTTCACTTGTTCTACCTACACACTCTCCAGTTGATATCCCCATAGGTAAGTAAAAGGCACATGCTGAGTAGAGGGAGAATGGTCCTAGTAGCAGAGAAGACACTATTAGCTGAGTGGAGTGACATTGCCATTGCCTTCTGAGGTTGGTATTTCTGCCTTTGTCTGTCCCACCCACACACTCTCCAGTTGATATCCTCATAGGTGAGTAAATGGCAAAGGCTGAGTAGAGGGAGATTGGTCATAGTAACAGAGAAGACACTATTGGGTGAGTAGAGTGACATTGCTGGTGCCTGCTGTGCTCGGCATGCTGTCCTTGCCTGTCCCATCCACACCCTCTCCAGTTGATATCCGCATAGGTGAGTACATGGCAAAGGCTGAGTAGAGGGAGAATTGTCCTACTAGCAGAGAAGGCAGTGAGGCTGAGTGGAGTGACATTGCCAGTGTCTGCTGAGCTTGGCATTGCTGTCTTTGCCTGTTCTACCCACACACTCTCCATTTGAAATCGCCATAGGTGAGTACATGGAAAAGGCTGAGTAGAGAAAGAATGTTCCAAGTAGCAGAGAAGACAGAATTGTCTGAGTGGAGTGACATTTCCAGTGCCTGCTGAGCTTGGCATTGCTGTTTTCACCTGTCCTACCCATGCACTCTCCAGTTGATATCCTCATAGGTGAGTAAATAGCAAAGACTGAGTAGAGGGAGAACGGTCCTAGTAGCAGAGAAGATAGTACTGGCTGAGTGGAGTCACATTGTCGGTGCCTGCTGAGCTTGGCATTGCTATCTTTGCCTGTCCCACCTACACACTCTCCAGCTGATATCCCCACAGGTGAGTACATGGCAAAGGCTGAGTAGAGGGAGAATGGTCCTGGCAGCAGAGAAGACGGTATCGGCTGAGTGGAGTGCCATAGCCAGTGCATGCTGACATATCATTGCTGTCTTTGCCTGTTCCACCCACACTGTACAGTTTAAATCCTTTTAGGTGGTACACTCTAATATGGAGTTGGCAAAGGTGGTGATTTGGATTGGGCTACACTGTTCTGGTTTTAGGGATAGTGGAACAGTGGTTGCTGGGAGTTGTAGTGCTGTTAGTCCCTGTACAGCACCCACTATACAGAGATGTACTTCCCCCAGGTGGGGGTGATTGGCATGTTGGAGGCCAGACAGGGGTTTATTGACAAGTGGACAATGGACTGTTGTGTGGTGTGACATTGTAGGTGGGGAGAGGGGATCATTGAGCATGCATGCCAATACATTTAGGTGACTTACCCGACTCGACTCACCCTGGTATTCCTGTCAAGCCCTCCAGATGCAGAATGGCCAAGACCTTGTGCTCCCATGATGTGAACTGTGGGGAAGGAGGTGGGGGACCACCGCCAGTCTAGTGGACTGCCAGCTAGTGCCTCACGGACATGGAACATACCATCCCCCTGAGGTCATTCCACCTCTTCCTGATGTCATCCCTTGTGTGCCGGTAGCTGCTTACATTCACTTTGTTGACTTTACTGTACCACATTTTCATTTTCCTAGCAATAGTGGTCTGCTGGACTCGGGCTCCAAAGATGTGGCTCTACTCTAATGATTTCATCCATCATGACTCTTAACCCCTCATCTATGAAGCGGGGATGTCATCTGTGGTGACATGGCGGTGATATCAAATAAATTGTAGGTGCTGTGTGCTGAGGGGGTATTGGGGAGTAATAGTAGTGATAGGGTGCAATTATGTGTACTGGGGGTGTTGTGTGGATGTTTGATATGTGCGCTGTGAGAGATGGTGGGCTGCCTGATCTATGGTTAATCTTGCTCGATGTTGCTCTTGCTTCTGCGTTTGGCATTGTAGATGCAAAGGATTGTGGTGTGTGGAGGGGTGTGTTGTATAGCGTAGTTAGTTGGTGTTTCGAGTGTGTATATGTGCGTCAGCTGTGTTGTGTTCAAATCTGTCCAATGTGGTGCTGTGTATTAATGTGGGGAACGCCGACCGCCCCGGCTCGCATTACAATTGGAAGACTGCCATGGCGATTTTTGACTTGTAATTGGTTCGGTGTTTGGTTGATGGCCTGGTGGTGCCGGTGGTCGGACCGCCTCTTTCTTGCCCTCCAGAATCCTGGCGTTGTCGGGATAATGGCTGTTGTTTGTCAGTCCTGGCTGTGAAACTCGTAATACGTCGCTATGTATTACTCCAAACATTGCTACCACCGCAGCGGTCTGGCAGTCAAACCACCAAACTCGTAATGAAGCCCTTTATCCCTAATGTTTGTAGGATTGTAGTTAGAATGGTGTATCTGAATTCTTTTTTTAAATGTTTTAATGATTTTTGATTGGAGTTATATTACTACATGTTCATTCATCTTTCAATGTTATTAAAATATTTTGAGCATTTTTAATTCAAAGTATATATTTCTAATTAATTTATTTCATTTAGGTAATTTTCGATCGCGTTATGGCTTTTTTATATTATTTTCTTCATTATGCTTTCAGTATTTAATAGTATTATTTCTTTACATAATTTAGAAAAAAGTCTCCATAAAGATTTAATACATTTAAAATAGGTTTTCACATTTGTTACATTTGTTATGAGTTATACAAGCTTATATTGTATTGTTTACATACATGAACAACTGATTTATCTAATAGTTATTTAACTTGTATAATATAGTTGTATTTTTATTAAATGACATTTTGTTAGTTATATGTACTTTAGGAATCATTTATTTTGGAAGTTAATACCAATATATTGTTGATATTTTGGACCAAACTATTTTGGTTGTCAATATTTTTTCACCTTACCGTAAAAGTCAATATTTTGATTTCAATATTTTTAAAATATTTTTGCATGGTACTAGGACATTTGTGTGATCAATATTGTGTCATGCAACCTATGTCAGAAATTTCACTGAAAGTCTTATTTTCACTTTTTATAGCTGGTGCTCCTTGTTCTTCATCACTTTTCTTTGGGTGCAATCATACTGAACGCATCCAATATTATATTAAATATAAGTGGGAAATGGCAAAAATATTGTCTGCGCTATATCTACCAATGTTTGTTTCTTTGTGTTTTTGGCTACCAAACGGATATATGAACGTTTGGGTCCTTGTTCATAAAGGCACTTTTCTTTAGGAATATCCTCTTACATTTTGGTGGAAATTTCAACACTCATGGAATTCAGAAATTCCAGGTGAAAATCTCTGTTTAAAAGTAGGTTTTGCATTTCCACACATCCGAATGAGGGAGCGGTGTCTCCTTCACAACTTAGGCCCTGATTTATACTTTTTGACCCTAAACTGCGCTAACGCAATTTTGCTACAAAAGTTTAGCGCTGACTAACACCATTTTTAGCGCCACCCTGCTGTCATATTTATACTATGATGCTGGGTAGCGCTAAAAATTGTTTAGAACCATTTTTCTTGACGTTAACCATTGCGCCTTGTCGTGAGGCAAAATTACGTTAATGCCGGAAAAATGACTCTAACCCATTTTACGACACATAAACATGTCGCAAAACGGAAATGCAACATTTTTGGAGAAAACAGTGCAAAGGAGATGCACAATGGACCCAGAAAGCCAGGAGAGACCGCAGGGAGACCCCCATCAACCAGTAACCAGCCAGGAGGACACCGACAAGACCCAGGGGAGGGAGAAGAAAAAGAGAAAGTGTTGTTTCAGTGCAGAGGAGCATGAAATACTGGTGAGAGATGTGACGGAGCATCAAAATCAACTCTTCATCACCTCAAAATTGCCATTTGGAAGGAGAGAGGCAATTTCACATCAGAGAGTAGACACGATTAACAGTGTAGCAGAGGTGCGGAGAACCGTAGCAGAGTGCAAGAAATGCTGGCATGACTGCAAGTGAAGGACAAAGGAAAACGTTGCAAGGAACAGGAAGGCAGCACTGCAAACTGGAGGTGAGAGTCCAGCACCACAAGAGGACTCGGACGAGATGGAGGAGATGGTTGCAGCGGTCATCCAGGACGAACTCGTCACAGGAATCGCAGGACAGGACATCACAGACTACCAGGAATCACCACAAATGCGGAATAAGTTGCATGGGGGAACTTTATGCTAAACTGTCAAGTGCAAGAGGGGGGAGGCACATAGGACTCACATAATGCATATCAAAGGAGCGCAGAGGGACACATTGCACATTAAGCAAGTTGCAACATGCTGAATTAAGCTACACGTGTACCTACGCCCTGGTAGTGCCATGCCTCATAACACATACACAACCTGGACATATGTCGATCACCAAGCCTAAGGGCCAGATGTAGCAAGCCGTTTGCATGTCGCAAACTGCGAAAAATGCAGTTTGCGCCATGCAAACGGCTTCCTGCGATGCTCATTCCCAAATTGCGAGTCGGTATTGACTCGCAATTTGGGAATGCGACTCGCAAATAGGAAGGGGTGTTCCCTTCCTATTTGCGACTCGCATCGCAATTCAGAGTTGCTTTATGACTGCGAATGCAGTCGCACACCAACTCACAGTTACCACCAGTGTCACACTGGTGGTAACTCATTCGCAAAAGGGAAGGGGTCCCCATGGGACCCCTTCCCCTTTGTGAATGTCAACAAAAATATTTTTTCAGAGCAGGCAATGGTCCTATGGACCACTGCCTACTCTGAAAAAAACGAAACCAAATGGTTTCGGTATTTTTTTCATTTTGCAACTCGTTTTCCTTTAAGGAAAACGGGCTGCAAAATAAAAAAAAACCTGCTTTATTTAAAAAGCAATCACAGACATGGAGGTCTGCTGACTACAGCAGGCCACCATCCCTGTGAGTGCAGGGACTCGCTATGGGGTCGCAAAATGCGACCCACCTCATGAATATTGATGAGGTGGGTCTTTGCGACCCCATAACGAGTCGCAGAAGGTGTCTGAGACACCATTCTGCATCCTATTTTGCGACTTGCAAATTGCGAGTCGCTCAGACTCGCAATTTGCAAGTCGCAAAATCGGATTTTGCTACATCTGGCCCTAAATACCCACATGTAAATATGCAGCACATGGGATGGATGGCATGTATAATCACTGTGCCTCTGGTTGTGTCATCACAACACCCCTTCTTTATAGTCATATCAACCCTACCAACACGACCAAGACTTCCGAGACTGGGTAGTCAGACAGTACCATTTCTGGGGTAATGTCATGGTGGTGTCCCTTGGAGTAACACCTTGCAACTGCCTTGCCTCATTGCCCAAATACAGATGTTCTGTCTCTCTCAGCACACAAGTCATTGCAACAGTACCAACAGTACCCAGACATGTGCTGGTAGCACCACCACCCGCACATTGACAACACATCCACATAAGGCAGCCACCACTCCATCATGCATTCAGGATGCCCTCTGGGTGCAGGGAGCACTGAACTGAACAGGCGCTGGGGGAATAGCAGGCTGTTCCTGTATCATTGGTGACATGCCACTATCCAGACCAACTAAACTGCTGTAGAGTTGAACCACACATCTTGATGCTGAACTGAAATGTGCCACTACAGAAAATATGTACCACAGATAGCAAACAGTAGGTCACAACAGTCACAGGCTGAGCCCACAACTACTGTGACGCAACCATGTGGGACACATATGAATGGGGAAATAAACACACTTACAACATATGGGGTGTGACTGTGAACATAATGGCGTATAATTCCACATTGATGGGCGTGGGATGGTGCATGGGCAAGTCTGGTGTTGGTAAGACTGCCAGTACAGAGTACCCTTGGCGGTTGGCAGTATGAGTCACACGTTGGGATGGCAGGTGGAAATCTGTCTGCTCATGGTAGCACTGTGGGACACTTAGTACAACATTGTTGATGGATCAAATGGAGTCAGTGCCAGTTTTGGGATACATTGGGTGTAACAGGACACCCTGCACTTAGCCCTGCAAATCAGGCAGTAGAAAGGGCAAAGGGCCAGGACATGGGACCCCCTACTCTGCACATGCCAGGTTCATGGGCTGTGCGGGGGCACCCAGGGGCACACCACACCACATCACCACCAACCTTTGCATGGGGGTTTTACCACCATGCAAAGGCTGGTGGAAATGCAGAAACAGACCTGGAGGGTAGCGTTGAACGTAATACTGGTCTGGTATCACAGAACAGCTGGCATTGCCAGTTAAGCTGCTGGAAACCTGTCAGTCCCAGGCCATTGGCCCATGGGGCATTCCACATTGACAGCAGTTGCCACTACTACCTGTGCTGTTGGGGTGGTTAAATAGACAATGGCAGTCAAGTGCCCATAGGACTGACACACTTGAAATGAGGGACTAGCAGAATCACCATCAAACTAGCTTCAGGCCCTGACCTAAGTTCAACTCCTGTTAACTGGCTATGTCCATAGACTCATTTTCCATCAGGCACTGTCACATACTTAATGATGTACACAACAGAAATGTCATACCCAGGCTGGCCATCCCAGGGTCTAACACTGTGCCTGTGTCAAATTAGCTGCACTGCCACCATGCTGCACTCATGTATCATAGTGCAAGGAGGGCTGCATTGAGGGGGAGGACAAATGTGTGTAGGAAGGCAAACCCACCTGCACAGACAGAAGATTAAATTTAACTCTGCTGGGTCCATGAGTACAATGCAATGGTATGCAATGTAGCACACATACACAAGCATCAATATGAGGAGCCATCAATGGTAACAAGAGCATAGTGTCCTGGCAATGCCATCTCTGGGGTGGTGCAAGGTCTCAGCACCACATGGGTGTATGCAAAACATGTAAGACTGGACAGGGGAGAATTGCAATGGGTGGTGCTGTGGCATGAGCACAGCAACACCCATTGCAAGGCCTCACCATGCAAATGGATGCATAGGGAGAGATGACAATGACAAGATGGTGTCAAGCTACAAAAAGGATAGACATCAAACCTAGAAGATATGACGCAGCCTGTGCGCCAACTGGGCTTCCCTACATGAGACACCCATGTGGAGTATAGGGCTGATAGACTGCAACCATGATGTACAGGAACAATGGCCCATATTTATACCTTTGACGCGAAACTGCGCCAACGCCATTTCTTTGCACCGTGCGGGCGTCAAATTTATACTTTGACGCATGGCGGCGCAAACCACAGGTGTGAGTCATTTTTTTATACTCAAACCACTGCGTCACGTCATAAAGGAAAATGATGTTAACGCGGTGAAAATGACTGTGAGCCGGTTTACAATGTCGCAAACCGGATACATGCCGTTTTTGTGACGCAATTGCGTCATAAACCGCCACAAACACTGCAAAATGTGCATAAGAGAGTCAAAGTGAATCCCAGATGCTTGCACAGACCCCAGGAAGATGACAACAGACCAGGAACCAGCCAGGAGGACCCACAGAAGAACCAGGACAGGGAGAAGAAGAAAAGAAAGTGTCGCTTCAGTGCAGAGAAGCAGGAAATTCTGGTTAAAGAAGTGACGGAACACCAGCACCAACTGTTAGTCACCTCAAAGTTGCCAATCAGTAGGAGAGAGGCAATATGGCAATTGTTGACAAGATCAGCAGTGTGGCAGAAGTACGGAGAACAGTCATCGAGTGCAAGAAACGCTGGCATGACTGCAAACGCAGGACCAAGGAAAAGATGGCCAGGAACAGGAAGGCAGCACTGCAGATTGTAGGTGGGAGTCCAGCACCACAGGAGGCCCTGGACCACATGGAAGAGATGGTTGCAGCCATCATCCCTGAGGGGATCGTCACAGGGATCCTAGGACAGGACAGTGCAGACTACCAGGAGACAACGCACATGCAGGGTAAGTAGCATGGGGAATTAAAATGCAGAAATGTTAACTGTAAGCAGTGGGGTGGACTTACCTACTACACAATGCATGTAAGTTATGGTAATCATGGAGTGGAATGGGTGAAGGGGCATGGCCCGTTCTAAGGAAACCTGGGGCACACCACTACACAACACCAACAACCTTTGCATGGGGGTATGCTGCCATGCCAAGGATGTTGCAAAGGTAAAGCCATGCCAGGAGGGCAGGGTACAACGTAAAACTGGCAGCTCGTCACACGTCAGCCAGTATTCTCCCTACAGTAACTAGGGCCCAATTAACAACCTCTGGCTATACCTGCAAATGGAATGTAACGTTGACAACAGTTGCCACTACCACCTCTGCTGTGTGTGCAGGTCAAGTAGCTAATGGCAGTAACGTCCCCGTGGATCAAACACACCCAAATTAGAGGGTTCAGGATGACAACGTTATCAATCCCTTGAAATCAAGACAAATGTCCTAATCAAGCCAAATGTGATTGTCCAAAGTTGTTACAAACATCAGCCATTGTCATTAACATTAGGAGGTACACAGCACTAATGCCATAGCCATGCTGCATATGTCAGGGTCCACCCTGTGACTGGGTCACAATAGCTCCAATGACACCATGCAACATCCCAAATGTCATACTGCTCAGACAACAGCATTGAGGGGGAGGACACATGTAACTGGCTACAGAAATACACCTGCACAGTCAGAGGCGGAAATAGAACACTGCTACGACTATCAGTGAAATCCAATGTACCACACATTCCCCAACATCAGCAGTACACATTCCCAATGCTGATACCCATATTGTGCCATAACAAAGCTAGACATAGTATATGCTACATCTCAACTACATATAGGTGGATGTGAAAGATCAGAGACTGGGGCAGTTCCAGATTGTTAAGTGTGCTGCTAGTGCCTAGAGGATGTGATGCTGACAAGTCCACAAACTGACCACAATACATGTGACATGCAGGTGGAGCATAGGCCTGGGAGAATGCTAATATGAAAGACAGGAACAATGAACAGGAACCAAGATCACAATGTGAAACAAATAAGAAGGCAGGCATGTCTCATTACAAATCTCATAACACAGACACACTAATTGTACCGTATCTCATTGCAGAGGACAATGGCTCTCCTGCGGATATGCCTGTCCAGGACTACCCTGATGACATGGATGACGAGCTGACAAACATCAGCCAGCAGACCCTCCAAGATGTCCTTGGAACCCTTCAGACCCCACCTTCAGTCACAAGGAGGAGCACAAATACAGCAGCCATCACAGAGGATGCACCCACCACCCCAATTGTACTACCTGCCAGCTCCAACACAGCTGAGGACTCTGATGACCCTGGCACCAGCTTTGAGCAAACTGTAGTTGGAGTACAGCGGGAGCTGGCCAAGGAGGTGGGGATGCAAACTATGGCAGGCAGCCTAGAGAGGTGCGTTCGTGCATGATGTCAACTGAAGAACAGGCAGCAGCTAAGCAACGGCGAACAACAATCTTGCAGGAAGTTGAAAAAAGGTTGAAGGAAATCAGCACAGCTGTAATAGAGTTGACCCAACACCTACAGCAACAATCTTGGCAACAAGTGCACAAATGTAATATTGAACCCCTCAGGGCCGATCTGGCTGCCTACCACCGTGATGTAGCTGCTATTCTTAAGAACCAGCAGCTCCTCGTTGCTGCAGTACTGCCCTTAAGACCCCCAGAGTTAGCAGCTACCGGAATGTCTGACTCCACGTCTTCAAACACTGAGGTGTGTGTTGCCCCTTCACAACCACCACTACCAAGGGCAGAGGAGACTACACACACATCAGAAGATGAAGACGTGGAACAGATCACCTTCACCCGTAAGAGTACCCGGTAGCACGAGTCCCTGCCACATGGCCACCTATTACCAAGGTCCTGTGCTTTGTAACATGCCAGTCTTGCAACAATTGTCCTTAAGCATTGTTCTTCAACCCACTGTTTATCTTGTCAGCCTGCCCTGTGATTGTCTCTCACTAACTGATTGGCAAATCCTGTCCCTCTGCACTGTCTGACACTTCACCCCAGCATGTCCAATGACATGTCCTTTTGCACTTGTGTAGAATCTCAATGGAAGATGTCACACTAATGGACTCACAATCATGGACAATGTACAGAGAGCACTACAGCACTTTTAAATAAATAGCACTTACACAACAACTTTGCCTCTGTGTAATCCGACACATCAACCGTGATGGCTATCAGTGATGGTAACCTCAGGTCAAGGATCATTGATTGTCTATACACCTGACCTGAACGAATCCTGGCTGATAACTATGCACAGTGGCCTGGATTGTACCATCATCTGCCCTCCCTGAGGGTTATTTCTGAGGAAAATATAAACTTTACATCAAAATGCTGTGTTGTACAGAATAACACCCCCTCAAGGGATGTCTAAGCCAGAAAATAGTGCCTTCGATTGTTACTGAAAGTCAAAACTTAGGTATGTGACATTTTTCCCAATATTTACCTAACTCACACCAAACAGCATGAAGGGATGTGTATGAGTTGCAATACAAAAAGTAACCATGCTGAACATTGTAACAAATGATATGTGTGAGTTATGTATACCATCCTACATGAGAGCATACTAACACTCACTTTATAAGGATTTGCTTGGACATCAGGCTGCAGGCAAACTTAACACAGTGTCCCCAATACCAAATCTGGTAGCAAAATATGTGACATTGAAAACATACAGCACAAAATAACCACACTTTTGGATCCATAGTAACCGTGAGTGGTGGGTTCAATGGATGTCGAAATCTTAGCTAAGTAGCTTTGGTGTATCTGCCAATGTAACAGCTCAGTTGGGATATGGTTGCAGCATGGGACACAAAAGCTAATGCAAAAGAGACACTGTTCACTCATGGCAAGGCCCTGATCTACAAGCATTTGACACATACTGTTAAGGGTTACCTAGATATTTATTAAACAGTAAAAACAGAAGCTACTCTAACTACACATTACCCGCAACTGTCCCTAACTAACCTAAGCTAAACTTAACTTACTTATCACATTTAACGAAACAATATAATCATCAACCACCCACCCCCCTTATAAGACGGGACAAATGGAGGACATTTACTAACCTAAACACATACTATCTAATACTAAACAAATATATATATGTATATATATTTTTTTTAAACACCAAAACCCCAACATTGCCCCCCACCCACACACATAATAAAAACAGTTGAAAAAAGTATGAAACCCCCACCCACTACTACTAACTAAACTAATAGCCTATACTAACCTAACACTAAGCCCCCTAAACCCACTAAGTTAAAGAACCAGGAAAGAGAAGGGAGGGGAGGGAATCATGTCTGAGTAAAAGCCTGCAAGTTGGCCCTCCTCAGGGTCTTTTTGATGGCACGCACCCGCCTGTTAACTTGTGCCACCTCCTGCTTCAGTCTGGTCATTTTCCGTAGGACACGGTCCAAGTTCCTTTGTATCTGGGCAGAAGCTGCAGGGTCTATGGCAGCAGCCGGGGTGGTCTGGGTGCCAGTGGATGAAGTATGTTGGTGCCATGTCCGTAGGCTGAGGTGCAGGTGGTGCTGTGACTGGTCCTAGAGCTGTTACTGTAGATGGTCCAGCAAAGGTCCCAGTTACTGTTGGTGCCACCTGGGCGATAGTGGTGGTGCTGGTGGTGGTGGCTGTGGTGGACAGGGAAGGGCCCCCTTGGGCAAATGCCCTCCACACTCCGGAGGCTCTTTCATGGCAATATTGTCTTGCCATGTTGCGGTACCCAGACTCCACATCCAGAATGTGGCGGTAATGCATTCCCCTACGCTGAAACTCTTGAATCTGGATGGGAGTCATATTGGCAGCTGTTAAGACAAATAGAAAACTAAACATTAGGTACTTCATTGTGTGAAATGGCTCAAGAAGTAAATCAGACAATACATCTAATGTACCTGTAACAGCCCATATCATCATACAGATCACTGATAGTCCCTGAGGAAGTAGATGGCAAGCCAGCCTACACATATCCTATCATCAAACAGCACATTCAAACCCTACAAGATGGGTAACAACTGGAATGACTTTGGCATCATTGTTCTCCCACTTGTCAGGTAAAAACCATGCTGCAAATCCTCCACCACTGACAGGTCAACACATTTCTATGTTCTGGATGGCAATCTAGGGCCACAAGATCTGTGTGTTGTAAATGGAATTGTCAGTATAGAATGCATGTGCTAATCATGAGTGGGTATCCTAGGTTTGGACAAGTGAGTTACTGATTTACATGTCTGTGTACCAAATTTGGATCATCAGTCCTAGCTACACTATTCACAAGCCTACGCCTGAGCCTAAGGGGGGGGTGGACAAGCAACTAATAATTTCTAACAACAAGGACACCCAGGAAGCTTTGGAAAGCTGTACATGGGTTTGGCCACACAACACAGGTAAGGAGGAACTCCAAATAGGATACACCCAGACCTTGGACAATCCCATCAACACTTATCTTTGGAAATATAGACCATAGTCAACATCATTTCCTACCAGTAACCCATGACTTACAACAAACAGATAGATGCAAGCACACCTCTGGCCATGAGCTGCATGCACACCTAGGCCATTGTACTCAAGTGCCTCATACTCGTAGCACAACATGTGGAGCTACATGCTGCTAGGAAGTTAAGCATACAGTCAAACATGTTCATTAGTGAATAGGGAAGCTGAAGTCTGTGGGTAAGACTTTGGCATCCCTATTCTGGGAGAATCAGGGTCTGACTGGCTGACTAATTCACTAATGTGGTCCACTGCTACATTTTCTGAATTCAAGTTTTATCCACATAACTCATCCCTATTCACATTGCCGTGCCTACAGGACTGACCTAGAATCCCAAAATATGACAATACGATAAGGATTGGCCAACTCAAAGATGGGGAAAAATGATACTCCACTCAAGGAACAAAACAGATGATTGACTAGCACATCACACCTTGCTATGTGTCCAACACACAGGAGTCAATCACACATCATCAGCAAACACAACACAGAAGAGAAATATCAACACTTACTGGAGATGTCTGGGTCCACAAATCGAGCCACATCTCCAATTGTGTAGGTTGCAAGTCCACCTGTAAGGCATGAAAGGGAGAAATGTGCTCAATGTCTGTGCACTGTACAACACTTCATAATACAAATACTATGTGTAATATTAACTCAGCAAGTAAAGCCTCTCAGACATGATGATACTGCATCCTACATACCACTGCAAACATGTACAGACCCGGGGACTCCAGTGAGTGATACACACATATCTGCACACATGCAGTGGCCCTAACTATCATGTGGTGGCAAACGTGTCCTTCATTAGTGAGCAGACAAAATCATGGAGTGTATTCCTCTCATCATGTGTATCCATGAGAGACATGCAATGCCACTTTCCATGAGGACTGCAATACCAGTCACCCAGACATTGTGACTAAGACCAACTTTAGACACACAGGTACAATGTACAGAGGGCCAGGGTCAGTTGTTAGACCCCAATTTTCTTCATTTGATGTGCCACAGCTATGGTGAGTTGCACCAACGATAGAGATATGAACCTGTGTGCATACCTTTTGCCAGCCATCCCTAATTGAAATGTGGCACTACAAACTCAAAATATCAGTCTAAGATGTTACCTGAGGTAAGCTATAACTTGTTACGTATGTGTCAGAATCCAGTTCAGGCATGTATCCAAAAACAATTGAGGGACACAATATTTCTGGAAAATTTCTGGATTTCCAAGATATGTTTCCTGATACACGCACCGACCACACATGAAACGTAAGTTTGTGCCACATTGCCATCATCAATTGACATGAAACCAGCACTAATTTTCAGGCTCCTATTGTGTTTAGAAAGTTAGTCTAGATGTTGCAACAACAAATGATGGTAATGTGTAGGAAATTTGTATACCTCACAGGCAACTGTGGCCCATATCTATACATATTTTGCACCGCATTTGTGTTGCTGTTTGACACAAAGGCAGCGCAAACTTACAAAATACAATTGTATTTTGTAAGTTTGCGCCACTCTTGCAGCAATTGCGGTGCTAACAAAGTAGAAATATGGCCCTGTATGTTTCACTAGCATTCCATGTTCAAAAACATTGCCGGCAGAATATGAAAAAATCAGCTACTGTCACTACAGAGCATTTAAATGTGCACATTACTCTGAATTGTACTCACCAACAGGGCCACCAATCACAATCCCCAGGTGGTCCAGCAGGTCTTGCTCCCTGGCAACAAGGTCAGCCCAGCGGTGCTTCAGCTGGTGGTCATTTCGTAGTGTGTTGTATATTCTCTGCAGATGGTACAACACCTTTGCCCACCGGAGCCTCCTTGCCTCTGTGTGATAGCCTTGGATCACACGACCACCTGCCTCTATCATCAGGGGCAGGAAGTGGCACACCAGCCAAATAATCCCACCCAGCTCCTCCTCTCCCATCCTACCAAGATGAGGCCTACCCAACATTATTGCACCAAAAATAAAGAGGGGATAAAGGGGTACAAAGGAGAATAGAGGGAAAGTAGGACAGGAAAATGCTAAATAACTATGGACCCACAGCCCAACTATACCCAAACTACCACTACCCACAACAGACTCCCAACACAACAAAGACAAATGTTGACAACACAAATGACCCAAAAAACACTCAGGATACCACAGACAGTTATTATACACAAAAAGACAATTTAAAGACCACACTGGAGACAAAATCACTAAATGCACAAAGAGACAAGTATATACACAGCCACACAGTCAGGAAATATCACAGACTGCAAAGTGAAAGTGAAAGTACACCCATGGAACCAAATCTGTAAACAGGTTATCCTATTACATAATTTCCTGCCTCAAATGCGGGGCGTTTTTTCTTGTTATGCGTCAAAATATTATGACGCTTACAGTCTGTGCATCATTTTTTTTGACGCACATGATAAGAAATAACCCTGCATCCATACTGTTAAATATGTTTCATACTTAACCAATTTCCGGGGGTACAGTGTGGGAATTTACCACTCAGGGCCAATGGATGTTTCAGGGCATTGTGCATCACATTTCAACACATATGTGTCATTTTTAGACGCATTTGCGTCTTTTTTTTACACCTATCCGTCAAAATTTCTGTCATTAACTAGGTTTGGGTCATTTCTCATTTTTAATGGGATGTGACAGTTGTGACAATACAGCGATAGGCGGATTGCACCCATATTGGGCATTACGGTGTATGGGCACATGTGACAGATCATACTACTGCGGACCATGATCCTCTACTTGGTGTACTGGATTTTCACTCTTCACTGACGCTATAGATGGCCAAACGTGTGGGATACAATTATGTATTACCCAGTTTGGGCATGTTTTGCGTCAAGAGAGGATAGCAAGGTGACGCAACTCACTACAATAACTCAATGCCTATGGGTCAATGTGTATGATTTGGCTACTACTATTGTTATTGACCCACTGTGTGAACATCACAAGATGCATTTTTGCAAATCTACTTGCATGCATGTGGATTCAATGTGTCCAACCCTCAGGTGCAAGTGAGTGTGGAAATGAGAAAGGACATGTGTTAGTCATACACATAGCAACAACTGCTGTGTGCACTTCCTAGTTTTTTTGGAACATAAACACCACCAATGACAAAGCATGCACTGGATAGATAGCAGACGGTTGTTTGTGTCAATGTTCCACACCTTAGCCATCACATGTCCTGGAATGTTGGATACTACTTCCTAGGCACTTGTTTGTTAACCCACCATGAGTCAGGCATGGGATCATACTATGTGGGTGCCATGTTTGTGACACGGAGTCCCAAATTTAATACACAATTGTAATGTTACGCCACAGTTGGAATCATATAACTGAGCCATGTCTCTCCTGTGGCAGTGGAGGACCAGCCGACCAAGCCGCACGTGTTCACATATTTCCAGTGGTAAAATACACAGAGGTGTCTGGTTCATGCGTGTGGGCCAATGTTTAGCCTGTATAATTATTGGGGTCTATGTTGTCACAGTTATGTGCAGGTCTAGTCATGAGTCTGTGGAGCCATTTCCTGTATCTACAAGGTATCCTTCGCAGATCAATAGAAGGAAAGCCAATGAGGATTTGAGAACACCCTGTCACTGCAGACGTGTTATGAGACTGTCAGCAGGGCAACCTTGGTGTGCTGACAAAGTTAATGTCTCAGGATTCTCATACCGGCAGTTTTACTCACAACATTTGTACACAGGTTGGCCTCTAAAATTCCCACAGCATCTGGGAACATCAGTGCCTCTGTGCTGATTAATCTCACATCTATTCACCACACAAGCCCCATCAATATGTTGGGAGCAATGTGAATCAGCGTGTGGACTGTCGGGTTCCTAACATGTGTAGACATTTCATGCACATTATTTGACGTTGTTTGTTGTGCTGGAGGCACCATACCCAATCCATGCATACAGCCATGGTACACTGTCACAATTTGTCACTCATGCATACATGAGACCCAGACAAGGGATAGGCCATGATTCGGCTATTTGGAGACAAGTTCACCCCCATGGTACAATAAATAAACTGATTATGCTGTACAATGTATTTGAGTATGCATTGTAGACCCACCTGACACAATACCCCAGGAGGAATATGAGGGTTGGGAAAGCAACTATGATACAAATGTAGGCCCAAGGAACCTTTAGGGAAACACAAAGACAGGAGCCAGTCACGCTAACAGGATGCAGGGTCAATCAGGATCCAAACATTTCACAAGGTAAATACACAGTGGTCAGACTGAGAGTGGTCAAAGGAGGAACAAGACAATGGAAATGGAAAACTGTGTTTTTCCTGTGTGTTGGAACGTAACACATTAACCCAAGGGCTGTGTTACACAGCTGATTTATACGGCAAGGCATAACAGTGTTATAGATACAATGGCTGCTTCTGTGCTGTTCCAAGCAGCTGCAAAGGCAGTGCATGTTCAAATGGCTGGTCTCCATGGAGGTGCTCACAGATGTGTGCAGCATCAGTCTCTCACAAGTCCTGTAGGTGAGATTCAAGTTCAAAGGGCCAAAAGTACCTTTCACATGGGAAGCAATGTACAGGTGATAACAGGTCTTAGAGACTACAAGCCAGTGCATTATTTAACCTGATGTCCATGCAGACAGAAGTACAATGATTATGGCATACCATACTAAAGAGGGAAGCACACTGGATTTACGTTGTGAGTCTAGGAGTGTGTAGAGGAGGGATTATCTGGGGACACATATTACCATTCCAGGGACCTCTGAAGAAGGGTGAGGTGAGACCGGGAACATGGGTGTGTCTGGACTTAGGACATGGGCTGCCATGTGCAGGGGATGTCATGTGAGCAATGCTAATCATACCTGGGGCACTTGTGCTATGAATTTGCTGCTTATATGGAAATCTGGTCACACATAGTCTTTGCAAAGATAGGTGATGTAAGGCTTACTGCTGTCAAGGGTCTGGTCATACATGTTTCCAATGCAATAGCACATCCACTGCCTCGTGTATGATTCATTTTTTTACCTTATTGACTGATGGTGTCTTAGTTGTGTGCCATATGCTACGATGAACCATGTTGCCAACATGTATGTGTGAAATAGGTGTGGTCCTCTGCTATTGCCCTTCAAATGTGAAATGTACAGGATATATGGCATTTACTGTGTGAGTGAATGTGGCTGTACATTCATACACATCAAACTAGTTTAGGAATGTTCTGTCTCCTAATCAATTTCAGCAATGCTCCATGAGGCTACACTCTGAGTCTTATAGTTAGAAATAATGTTATGCAAAAATGATTATTCAGACCATGATATAGTGATTAATATAGGTGTTTATTTAAATATGGTAAGACAGTGGTGATGGGTGAGTAGAGTTAAAAGAAAGTTTGGGCAATATGTTGTCTCTGACACAATCCTGCAGCTGTGTTTGGATGGTCCCCCTCATCTTGATGGACAGCATCCTCCTCTTCCTCCTCTTTAGGCATTTGTGGGTCGGGTTCATATAGGGGAATGTTGCTTCTTACACATATGTTGTGCAGGATGGCACAGGTCAAAATTATTTTGCACACCATTTCTGGTGAGTATAGGAGGCTGCCTCTGGTGATGTCAAGGCACCTGAATCTTGACTTCAGGATGCCAAAGGACCTCTCGAATATGGTGCGTGTCCTCCTATGTGCCTCATTATAGGCACGCTCTGCTGCAGTGCTTGGGTTTGCAAATGGGTCATGATCTATGGCATGATCCCATACCCCTGATCAGCTGAAAGAGAAAATGAGTGAGAACATGTTGATGTTGATGTACCTTGCACCATGTATATCACTTTGCATGGCAGTTGTTCTCTTGTGTTGTCTGTGACTCATTGGTGTTTGTGTTATTGTGTGGATTCCTAGGCTTCTAGGATGTACCATCAGCATTGGGTTGTTTCCTTATCTGAACAGGTGTTTGGCTGTTGACCGGATGTCAGCAGTATTTTTATAGAGTTGCAGTACAGTGTGTACTCCCTTGCGACTTGTGAAATAGGTGTCCCTGTGTCTTAACTGGGGGTGAGATGATACTTCCATACACAGCATCAATTCGACAGTGGTGGTAACACGGTTGCATCTATATACCCTGGACATCCCATACAATTTCACATATGCAATAGAATTATTTAACCATCAGTAAGACCCTTAGATTTTGCAAGGTGACAATGTGCAAAACATCTCCGTATGTTGTGAGCACTGACGTGTTAACAATTGACTATGCACTAATTTCACATGTGTGACAAGTTCACTGCAGACCTATTTCTCTGCCCTTGCCAAGTCAACTCAGGTTGTAATGTGTACCTATACTACTGAACATGTTCTAGTTCAGATGGCTAACTTGGTTGTGAGGTTGTCATTTCCAGTTTCAGAAGGTCCGTATGCCAGTACATCTGTTGTGTGTGTGTTAATTTGTCGCAATGCGTATGTGTAGGAATGTGCACTTTCAATATTGTCCCATCAATATGTGTTCTTCGCACAGTCCACTTGCTTCTTGGTAGTGAGCAATGTGAGAGCAGGGGTGATGTGAGATATTGGTACAGTCTCAATGATTACACGTGACCTTCATTGTAGTCATCATCATGCTATGTGTGTCATGGTGTTTGACCTGCAGCAAAACACATTACACACCCCTTACACAGTATGTATTGGTTTGAAGGGTGTTGGATTGAGTGTTATTGATGTGATATTGAAAGATTAATCTTCTGAAATGTACTGCCAGTTGGGGCCATGTCTTTGTGATTGTGTTGTTTAAAAATGTTCCCTTGTGTCTGTGGAGTGGCATCTGTTGTTATTTGGAACTGTCATTTGTCCCTAGGTGTGTCTCCCATTGGGTGAGGATATCAAACATGGCTAGCGGTGTCACAACCTCAGTGTGTTCCTGTCCATGTCGATGTCGTGGTGTATGTGTTGTGAGTTCTAGAGGGTTGCTGAGCAGTGTGTATATAAGTAGGTTTTTGTACTTACCAACAAGTAGGCCATTTCCATATCGTCCATCCTGGAAGAGTTGATTGATGGTGCAGTGACGGAAGATGAATGAATCATGTACACTCCCAGGATACTTTGCCACGATGTTGGTGATCAAACCCCGGTGATCGACAATGGCTTGCACATTAATGGAGTGTGTGTGCTTCCTGTTGTGGTATAGATGTTCGGTTGCAGCAGGTGGCACAATGCATACATGTGTACAGTCAATGGCACCAAGGACGTGTGGGAAGCCATTAACTTGGTAAAACCCCTGTTTTGTCTCCTGCTGCTTCTTCTGTGTGATGGGGAAGTTGATGTGGTGGGGTGTGAGGGAGATGATGGCATCCAGTACCTTGGGTAGGAAGGCAGAGAATGATGGCTGTGAGATCCCAGCAACCAGGGCGTCACTGGTTTGAAAGGAGCCACTTGCCAACATGTGTAGTACAGCTAGCAGCTTGGTTTCTGGTGGAATGGTACGGGTGTCTGCAAGATGGGTGCAAACTGTGGCTCAATGTTGCGCAGCAGCTGCTGAATGACTTGCCAGTTAAGCCTGTACCTCTGAATGATGTCTTGTTGGTGGAGTCCCAGAAGGGTTTTCCTGGTGCGGAATATCCTCTCCTGCCTTCTGCGTTGCCTTTAAGGGTCCCTGCTTGTGTTGTGGAAGCTGCTGTTGTTGGTCCTGTGCTTTGCGCCTGCGTGCATGCTGGATGAAAAGCACTTCCACATCTTCCTTTTGGAGCTCTGCTGTTGCTTCTGTGTGTTTTCATTAAGTACAGGTGTGTTTGCTCCATTTTAATGCCTGCCCTGACCCAGGTGTTATTTTTTTACGCAAATCGAGTTGTGCGTCATTTTCCGACTCCACCTCCAGGACGTGCGTCATTTTTGCGGTAGCATAAGTAAGGCGAATGGGTGTTTAAGTCATTTTTTGGACAGGAACTCCTACCATGCATGTCATCCAGAAAATGATGCACAAGGCAGGATTTTGGCATTCGTGGGCTCGGGAGTCAAAGTTTAAATATGGTGCACAGTTTGCACCGATTGTGCGTCAACATTTTTTACGCACATTCGGCGCAAACAGAGTATAAATATGATGTGAGAATAGCAACTGCCACAACACAGATAGACTGATTTTACACCATCTTATTGCAGAGGATGATGGCTCTCCTGCGGACCTGCCTGTCCTGGAGTACCCCTATGACCTGGATGACCAGTTGACAACCATCAGCCAAGAGACCTTCCAAGAAGTCCTTGTAGCCCTCCAGACACCACCTCCACTCGCAAGGAGGAGTATTAATGTAGTAGTCATCCCAGAGGCCCCACCTAACACCCCAATAGTACAACCTGCCAGCACCAATACAGTTGAGTACTCTGAGGACCCAGGGGCTTTGAGGGGACAGTGGTAGGAGTCCAGCAGGAGCTGGCCAAGGAGGTGCAAGTGGGGATGCAAAGTATGTCAGCCAGCCTAGAGGGTACGCACACATGCATCGTTACGGCCACTGAACAGACTGCAGCCAACCGAGGCACACACTCCCCAATGCATGGAGTCCAGCAGTGTCTGAGGCACATAGCTGCTGCCATGAGGGAGAGGCCACAACAACTGCCCTCTTCACCACCATTTAGCCTACTTTGATATCTGATCTTTTGACAGCTTTCACATCTAGCATTGTGTGCAACACACATGACTCACTCACACCAAACCCTGGATTACTTAACAGGGCACACATTATCACACTTACTGGATACACCTTGGTCCTCAAATCTTGCCACTTCGCCAATGGTGTGGGGGGGAGGTCTACCTGTAAGATATAGATTGAAAACCATGCTTAGGCCCATATTTATACTTTTTTAGTGACACATTTGAGGCATTTTTTGACGTAAAAGTGGCGCAAACCTACAAAATACAATTGTATGTTGTGAGTTTCCGCCGCTTTTGCGTCAAAAAGCGGCACAAATGTGGCAGTAAAAAAGTATAAATACGGGCCTTAGTGTTATATCACTGTCACTATTAGTGGACAACATAAAACATTGTGTACTATTTTAGAGGAATGACCAAGTTTTCCTGGTATAAAACAGTGCAACAGACACACCACTGCAAACTCACGATGACACTCAGGTGAGTGAGAGACACACATCTGTACACTTACACTGGGTCTGTTACTCATGTAGTGCTACACCCTGCAACAACCATATGTGGCCAATCTACAGAAGATGGAACTCCGTGGTATGAGGGGGATTTGGGTGACAAATACATGACATTACCCTGGTGCTTTGCAAGACAATTGACTCAGGTATTCATGCTTGTTCTGCAAGGCACCCGGAGGCACTTTATGATGGACATGCGGCTCCATTATTCGTCTGCAATGATCATGTGTTGAGTAATCAATGACTGATGTTGCAAAGTTGTCTGTTGGTATCAAGTGCCCCATTTACTTTGCCCCCCTAAGGTGGGTAAGCCCCCTTTGCTAACATGATGGCAGAGATGATTTGTGTGAAATTATGACAATGCAGCACTATTCATGCATTACCCTACTTTGTTGACACAATCCAGTTAAATGTAGTAGGCTGGCAGTGTCTTGATGTATGATACATGACACTATGCCGGGGCACAGGTGTCGCCATGGCCCCTGAATGTGACCTGCATTGGTATAATGAAAGGACATGTGAACTCCATGTATAGACTGGCACAGTTACACTCCATTTTGGTTGCATGCAACCTGTCCACAAGCATTGCATGCAGCACTCCAACACATCTGCTACTGTCATTCAAGAGCGATGAACAGTAAACAGTATGCCAATGGGAGACTCACCAACAGGGCCACCGATCACCACACCAAGATAATCAAGCAGATCCTGCTCCTTGGCCACCAGATCTGCCCAGCGATGCTTCAGCTGGTGCTTGTTCCTAGTGCTCCGAAATACCCTCTTCAGGTGGTGGAATACCTTGCCCCACCGCAGCTGCCTCACCTCTGTCCAGTAACCTTGAATTACACGGCCCCCCCATCTCCAACATCAAGGGCAGGTAGTGGGATACCAGCCACACAAAGCCACCCAACTCCTCCTCTCCTATCCTAGTTAACCTCCCTCTACCAGACATATTAACCAAGTACAAGTTGACCAAAAGTATTAAAGTGATAAAATATAAAGAAATAAAGGAAACTTAAGGACCAATACCTAAACCCAACTAACCCAACTTAACACCTATCCCGGACAGACACCCCACAGTACAAGTACAATTATACACAAAAAGCACACACATTTACAAACACTGGGACAAAGTACAGACAAAATAGAAAAAAAACAACAGGAGGGACACCACAAGATACAAAACGCAGGTAAATCACACCTCCAACTTAGAACACAACCACACAGTCAAGAGGCACAGACTGTAAAGAGAAAGTGAAAGTACACCCACTGTACCATGCTTATAAACAGGATTTCCTATTTCATCACTTCCTGTCCCTGTGCGTCACGTTTTCTGTTATGTGAAATGTGCGTGAGTATTTTGGACACATGACCTAGGTGCAACATTTTTATTGACGCATTACCTCTATGTGTCGAATTCACTGAAAATGAACATTGAGAGAAGTGCGAAGGTGGAATTCACACTAAGGGACCATATGTCAAATACTTTGCATTTGCGGATGTTTTAGACACATTTGCATCAATTTTTTTGACTCAATTGCAGATTGCGTCATTTTCTTCCATTGTCTATAGATGCACCATGTATCAACATACAAATGGAATGGCCTGTGCTGCAGTGTGGCATGTTGTGTATGGCCACATGTGGTAGTGCATCCTACAATGTGATGAAGTTGTGATTGGTATGTGACACTTATGTGTGTGTTAAAGAGTCTACAGCATGCAAATAGTTGCATGTCATGCACATGTATGCATGTGTGACAACAGTGGCCCTCATTGCAACATTGACGGTAAATCCCGCTTACCGCCGTGCAGAAGACCACTAACACACCGCGGCGGCGGCGGAATATCGCTACAGCTATTACGACCCACAGCCCGGAATCTGCCAGAAACCAGACACCCACACAAGTCCGCCAAACCAAAGGTCAGTGATAAACTGGCGATAACAAAACCTCCACAATCACACCAACAGGAATACGCCCACACCATTACGACCCACGAATCCACGCGGCGGTCATTCAACCTCAGTATTCCATTGGCGGTACACACCGCCGCGCTCAAAATACACACACACTTACAATACACAACCACATTGGACAATTCCAAATACACACACCTGATACACATACACACACTACTCCCACACACTCAATACAATATAAAACACACACCCACATCACCCACAAACCCCTACGACAAAAATTGAGAAAGAAGCCCAGAGAGAGACACCACCATCAACAACAATAGCATCCACAGGCACACAACACCATCACTCACACAACATCCACGAACCTCAGACAACACATACAAACACATCCCCTCACACATCACAACACACATCACCCACACCACACCATGGCACCGCAAAGACACCCCAGGTTCTCTGAGGAGGAGCTCAGGGTCATGGTGGAGAAAATCTTCCGGGTAGAGCAACAGCTTTTCGGATCACAGGTGCAGCACACCTCCATAGCTAGGAAGATGGCGCTATGGCGCAGAATCGTAGACAGGGTCAACGCAGTGGGACAGCATCCAAGAACACGGGATGACATCAGAAAGAGGTGGAACGACCTACGGGGGAAGGTGCGTTTCGTGGTCTCAAGACACCAGATTGCAGTACAGAGGACTGGCGGCGGACCCCCACCTCCTCCCCCACAACTAACAACATGGGAGGAGCAGGTCTTGGCTATACTGCATCCTAAGGGCCTTGCAGGAGTAGCAGGAGGAATGCACTCTGGCAAGTCAAATCGTAACTATTACATCCCCCACCCTACCTGCATGCTATCACATACCCCACCCTCAGCCCCATCACTCAAACACCTCACAAATGTCCCACTATCACAACCCACACATCCCAACACCAAGCCCTGCAAGCAAAACCAAAGCATGGACACTCATTACGAAAGCATGCCCACTACAGATACCCACACAGACCCAGAACCAATTATCAGACACGGTCCTACACAAGAATGCAAGCACTGGAGTACAGAGTCACCCACCCATTGCACACGATGGCACACACAGATGCAATAATCATGCCTTTACACCCCTATCCAACGTCACCGGATAGGAGGTTCCAGACGTGTCCACTCCCCCCACAGAAAAGGCCCACAGTTATGACAGCAGCTCTGTCCAACTGGATCAAGATGACCAGCCTGGCCCATCTGGGACCTTGGGACAGTCGGTTCCCCTGACACTGGCACAAGCCACCACAGAGCCTCCCCCCCAGGAAACACCATCACAGCACACACCCAGCGGGCCCATCCCTCTGTCCCCAGGTCACGGCAAGCAGCAGTGTGTCCACCACTACAGGGAACCCTGGCAAACCCAGCAACCTAAGAAAATCAGGGACCTGGGGGCAGTGGCAGTGGGCACACAGTTCAGGGGACAGAGGCACAGAAAATCAGGGGAACTGGGAGGACTGCTGTGGGACAGGGGGAGGACAGGCCCAGGGAACCCACTCTCCACGAGGCCCTCTCCAACATCATGGGAGCGTACCATCATTCCCAGGAGACGATGGCAACAGTACTGGCCAAGTTTCAGGAGACCCAGCGGCTGCAGGAGGAACAGTATCTGGGGATCAGGGAGGAACTTAAGTCCATCAACACCACCCTGGTCACCATTGTAGGGGTGCTGAAGGACCTTGTGAACACCAGGAGGGACACTGTGGCACAACAAGGGGCCCCTGACACTAGCCTGGATGATGAACAGCCCACCACCTCCGCCGGCGCTAGTGGACAGGAGGCACCACCACAGGACCACAACACCAGCACCCCACCCCCTGCACAAGGGGAACCACCCCGCAAACGGTCCCTGAGATCCAGGACAAAGACAGAGAACAATACAAAGACCCCCGCCAGGAAATGAGACCCCGCTGAATGTCATCCTTCTGTCCCACTTCATCACCTTGTCCATCCATCAACTGCCCTAGCTCCACTTCCTATGCCCCTTTGGACAATGCACCTGTGAAACAAATAGACTGGACTCTGCCATGGACAATCCTCCACCATCACCCCTGCCCATTTTACAACCCCCTCCACTATTTTGCACTGAAATGAACACCCTTGAATCAAAAAACAAGCTGGAGTCAGTCTGTGCTTTCACAAATGTGTATTTGCAATAACTATGGAATATAGCAATGACGATTGTATTGTCAACATACCGATGTAAAACAGCTCTAGTCCATGAGGTAATATAGCAGAGGTCACACAGTGGGACCCACATCTGTGAAATGGAAAGGCAAAGTGACAAGTCAAGGTCCATACACTGGGTGAAAGTGACAGACATATGATAGATCTAACAATTGTATGAGAGGTGTGAAGCAGTGACATCTTCTTACCTGTGTCTCACTGGAAGTATTGCTGGATAAAGTTGTTTCTGTTGTCGATATCCTCTTCTTCTGCCTCCTCTTCTTCACTGTCCACAGCCTCCACAGCTGCCACAAGACCTCCTTCTGGACCATCCCCCTGCAGAAAAGGCACCTGTCGTCGCAAAGCCAGGTTGTGCAGCATGCAGGCCACGATGATCTGGCACACCTTCTTTGGTGAGTAGTAGAGAGAACCACCTGTCACATGGAGGCACCGGAACCTGGCCTTCAGGAGGCCGAAGGTCCTTTCGATCACTCTCCTAGTTCGCCCACGTGCCTCATTGTAGGGTTCTTCTGCCCTTGTCCTGGGATTTCTCACTGGGATCAGTAGCCATGACAGATTGGGGTAACCAGAGTCACCTGCAAATGTCGAGGGACAACTGTTAGACACACACTAACCCTTAGGAACAACCCCAGACCCAGACAACTATTCACAGGGTATAGGGTGCTTGTCCTCACCTATTAGCCTCACACAGTGCCTCTGGAGTTGCCCCATCACATAAGGGATGCTACTATTCCTCAGAATGTTAGCGTCATGCACTGAGCCAGGAAACTTGGCATTCACATGGGAGATGTACTGGTGGGCCAAACACACCATCTGCACATTCATTGAATGGCATCTCTTCTGGTTTCTGTACACCTGTTCACTCCTGCGGGGGGTAACAATGGCACCTATGATGTTGGGGATATGTCCCAGGGCATAGAAGTCACCTTTCACTGTAGGCAAATCCTCCACCTGAGGGAAAATGATGTAGCTGCGCATGTGGTTAAGCAGGGCAGACAACACGCTGGACAACACATTTGCGAACATAGGCTGGACAACATCCCTGATGCAATGGCCACTGTTGTTTGAAAAGACCCACTTGCCAGGAAATGGAGTACTGACAGGACCTGCACTAGAGGGGGGGATTCCTCGGGGTGGAGGATTGCTGACATCAGGTCTGGCTCCAACTGGGCACACAGTTCATGGATTGTTGCACAATCAAGTCTGTAGGTGACTATTACGTGTCTCTTTTCCATTGTCGACAGGTCCACCAGCAGTCTGTACACCAGAGGATGTTGCTATCTCACCACCTGCCCCAGCGGACATGCCCTATGGAGGAGAACAGTGAGCAGAGAGTCAGCCAACACTTAGGTATTAATAAATGTCATTAGCACACATTTGTTAATCCGCAATGTGCCTGTTACTGTGTGTATGCATGGCCCACATAGGTGTGATGCAGTTAATATTAATGCCATGTGGCCCCCTGAAATGGCCGCTGCCTGACCTGTAAGGTGGGACAAGGGGATATGAGGTAACTGTGCTGGCGTTCTACACCGTTGCCATAGGCGGTCGAAGACCGCAGCACAATCCTGCATTGGTTAACATTGGACCCTATGGAGGCAGGAGCCAATGACGATGTACGCCAGCGGTGACGGTATGCACTGCTGCGGATGTGACCGCCATTTTCTGTCTGTTCACTCACTTGATACCTGACCTTCGGCAGGAGACGACCTTCACTGCAAGTGCTGCTTTGAACTCAGTCTGGAAGCGACAATGGCTTATGTGTCTGGGGAAAGGTCCCCTGCCTTCACTTCGGAGGAGTTGGAGAAGTTAGTGGATGGGGTCCTCCCCCAGTACACGCTACTCTACGGTCCTCCAGACAAACAGGTGAGTACACTGTGAGCATGCTGCATGGGCAGTGCCTGTTTGGAGTGGTGTGGATGGAAGATACATGGGGGGGGACTGAGGACTGCATGTGCGGACGGTGAGTGTATGTGCGTCAGGGCAAGGGTGGGAATGTGGGCCAATGACTGTGATGGTCCGAACGGTTAAAGTTTTTCCTTTTGTGAGGCAGGCTATGTGGCTCCCGAACCCCACCAGTGGTAAGAGCCATCTACACCTAGTCAGGCTCCTGTGACTTAGATGTGTGCAGCAATCGGGCATAGGCCTTGTTCCCCATGGGCATGTGATTAATCTAGGAACTCTAAGTGCATGACGTAGTGCAGAGGGCTGCTGTGTCTGTAGTGTCCGCCAACGGTTGTGGTATTGCATGCACTGAACATGTATTTTTTCTGTCTTTCCCCCACCCTTTTTGTGGTCTCCCTGTTTTTGTGTGCTATAGCATCATCCGGCGGAGGAGCAGTGGCACCGGAGCAGAAGGGAGCTGCATCCCACTTGGCCCTTGAGGGCGAGACAACAGAGTCTGAAGCCACCAGTGGGATGGAGGGTGAGGGGAGCTCCACGGCAGGGACAGGAGGTGACATCAGTGACAGCGACTCCTCCTCTGATGGGAGCTCCCTTGTGGTGGCGGGCCCCTCTGTGCCCCCGCATCAACAGGTACAGCTGCCACCCCCCCAACCAGCACCTCCCTCCCAGCAGCCCCTCAGCGTGTGTCCCGTGGCCGCTCACCCAGGAGGGTGGGCATCTCCTTCGCCCCAGGCATTTCAGGCCCTGCCCCAGTCATCCTTGTTGCCCTCAGTGAGGAGGCTATTGACCTCCTGAGAGCCCTCACTGTTGGGCAGTGTACCATTCTGAATGCCATCCAGGGTGTCGAGAGGCATTTGCAACAAACAAATGCATACCTGGAGGGCATTCAGTCTGGCCAGGCAGCCCAACAGAGAGCATTTCAGGCTCTGGCCTCAGCACTGATGGCAGCCATTGTCCCTGTGTCCAGCCTCCCCCCTCCAACTTCCTCCACCCAGACCCAATCCCCTGTACCTCAGCCTATCCCAAGCACATCATCAGACCAGCATGCACACACCTCATCACACAAGGGTGGCTCTGGCAAACATAAGCACCACACATCCCAGAGGCACTCACACAAGCACCATTCCCATGCAGACATACCAACATCTACTGCCTCCACTGTGTCCCCCTCCTCCACGTCGTCCTCCTCCCTCCCTGTCTCATCTCCACTCACACCTGCATGCACTACATCTACAGCCACTACCTCCATCACCAGCATTCCCATCACCACACACCGCTCACGTGCACTCACCACCCCACTACCATTGGCACATCCCCTGTGTCCTCTACCAGTGTGTCTGTGAGCCCTCCTCCCAAAGTACACAAACGCAGGCACACACCCACCCAACAGCCATCCACCTCACAACAGCCTCCAGCCCATGCACCTTCACCCAAATTCAGCAATCGTACACTTCCTACAACCACTACCTCTTCCTCCACTCCCAAACCCACTCCATCTACCCATCTCAGTGTGTCTAAAAAAAAATTCCTGGCTAACATTGACTTCTTCCCTACACCTCCCCCCGTCTGGCCCCTAGGGCCAGGCTTTCCAGGTCCCAACCCAGCACCTCAGCCACCACATCACCGGGCACAGTGGTCCCAGCAACAGCGGGCTTTTGGAGGGCAGCCAGTGTGCCATGGAGCAAGGGCAAGGACATTCCGCCACCTGCGAAAGTAAAAAAGTTGCCCACAACCCAGAGGGAGAAGGCGAAAACACCTGCCACCAAGGGCTCAGGGAAAACAAAAGGGGATAGTGGCAAGACAGCTGCGCCACCATACAAGGTAGGGAAGGGCCAGAAAATCAAGGGCAGGTCAGGAGAGGGCATGGTGGCACTGCCTATGGGACCAGTGTCACACCTTCTGTCCACGTCGACGCCAACTGGTATGGCGGAGAAGACCGCCACATGCACCGCCACCAGCACCACAGTCACTGAGCCCGCCACCAGCACCACAGTCACTGAGTCTGCCACCAGCACCGCCGCCACAGAGCCCGCCACCAGCACCGCCACCACAGAGCCCGCTACCAGCACCGCCACAAGAACCACCGCCACAGAGTCCGCCACCAGGACCGCCACCACAGAGTCCGCTGCCAGCACTGATGCCACAGAGGCCGCCGCAAGTACTTCTGCCACAGAGTCCGCCGCCAGCACCGATGCCACAGATGCTGCCGCCAGCACCGATGCCACAGAGGCCGCCGCCACCACCAATGCCACAGAGGCTGCCTCCAGCACCGCCACTACTGACACCGCCGCAAGCACCGCCAGCGGCCCCGCGACATCCTGAGCCAGTGGCACCACCGCAGACATGGCTGCCATCCCCAGTGGTCAGTCGACCGAGCCTGGTGGTCAGTTCCAGGAGCCTGGGCAGCTTCCATGATGCAACACCTTCAGTGGAGAAAGGCATCCACTACCTCTGTCCTTGGCAGGATGAAGCACGCTGGGAACAAAGCCCCCTCCAGAACCAGTGGAGAAAGACATCCACTACCTCAGTCCTTGGCAGGATGAAGCACTCTGGGCAAAATCCTCCCTCCAGAACCAGTGGAGAAAGGCACCCACCTGAGTGACTGTGGCTTTGCACTCCCCAGGATAAAGCAGAGACTTGAGAGACTGTGGCTTTGCACTCCCCAGGATAAAGCAGTGGGCAAACCACCCACTGGAGAGACTTGAGAGACTGTGGCTTTGCACTCCCCAGGATAAAGCAGTGGGCATGGAGTGCACTCATCGCTTGTGGAGCAGTGGTGTCGTGCACCCATCCGGCTGACATGCCCCCCCTTCCCTTCCCCCTGAGGTGCCTGTTTCATTTCGATCTGATGCCTCTGCAGTGTTCTCTCCGTTTGAAGTCTGGAATCGAGTGTGGGCCTCGCCCATGCATTTTGGGCCCAGTGGTCCACGGACAATTACTGGTGCCTGTTTCAGCAGGGGAGTGACTCCGTCACCCCACATGAGATTTCTACGGTCCTTCTGTTGCAGGGTGAAGACAGGGAGTTCTCAGGGCGTGCACACCGTGGAAACTGTTGTAGTTGCCGGCTGGACTTGTTGTTGTTACAGCGGTTCCTGGAGCAGGCTGCGGTTGATCCGAGGTCAGAGGATGAAGTAGCAGTCACAGAGGATTCCTGCTGGAAACCTGCAAGTAGAATCTGAAGAAAACCCATAGGAGAGACCCTAAATAGCCCTGAGAGGGGGATTGGCTACCTAATCAGGTATGGACCTATCAGGAGGGTTCTCTGACGTCACCTGCTGGCACTAGCCACTCAGAGTCCTCCAGAGTGCCCCCACACCTTGCAAAGCAAGATGGCTGAAGTCTGGGACACATTGGAGGAACTCTGGGCACCACCCCTATGGTGGTGATGGACAGGGGAGTGGTCACTCCCTTTTCCTTTGTCCAGTTTCACACCAGAGAAGGAACAAGGGGTCCCTGAACCAGTGTAGACTGGCTCAGGCAAGAAGGGCACCATCTATGCCATTCAAAGCATTTCCAGAGGCTGGGGTAGGCTACCACTCCCAAACCCAGTTAAAGCAGCAGGAGACAAAATAGGGGTTCTGCCAAATCCATGGCTTCTCGCATGTGCTCGGAGCAATTTACTGCACCCATGTCCGTCTCGTACCACTTGCAGCAACCGAGCACTTATACCGGAATCGCAAGCACACCCATTCCATTGATGTGCACGGCCTAGTGGACCACCAGGACTATTCATAAACATTTTGGCCAAGTATCCTGGGAGTGTCCATGACACCTTCATATTCCGGCATAGCAAGATCAATGAACAATTCCAGGATGGACAATATGGAAATGTCCTGCTTCTGGGTAAGTCAAAAAACCTAGCAATATACACACTACACACCAACCCTGTATTACACGCAAGACATACACCACTACACCAAAACATGGCCAGGGTAACACAGATGTGCAGGTAACTACAAATATGCACCATGCTGTAGTACAGCACATTCACTGCACAATACAAACACATGCATGCACATGTATGTAACACACCCACTACTTGACAGGCACACCATATGAAGGACAGGTGCAGATATGTACCCTTTGCCAACAGAAGAACTACACAGACCACTACAAGTACCCACAGGTTGCCTACTACGTACCCTTCACTGCCGAACAAACATCAAATGCCAGACAACTTATGCCTATACTAACTACATCTAAGCAACATATACCTGACTTACCTGTAGTGTGCATAGACATTTGCCTGACTCATTTGCTCACACACATAGGAATACAAGATCAATGCCCATCACATACCATGTGCCAGATGTATGAAAACTTGCACCACACAAACTGTAGTGCCACCTCACATGCACCACTTACTGACCCATAACACGATCATGTCTGTACCAGTTACAATAAATGGCCCACCATGGGCCAGAGTCACTGTCAGACAGTGCAGATCATGGATGCCATAGTGGGACCCTGTAGCAGAAGACAGGAGATCACTGACCTCACATGCACTGTGCCAAGGGACACATCTGCTAAGTACCTGACCTCCATTCCATAGCCTGCACTGTGCATGTGTTGACAGTATAAATGCTGACTCATGTGTTGGAAGATAGGAGAGACACTGGTAGTTATGTTGATCATCCTGAAACAATGGTATACACACCCTTGGGCACCTGATGGCTGCCACACACATTAGCTGCCACTCAGGATCACCAAGGGATCTATTTAAAAGACCACAGTGCCATTGTCATGGCCTGCACTGTGTGTATAACTTGGCAGATGATTATTTTTTAATGACTTGAAGCCACATTGTAAATCAGCCACCCTCCCATGCAGTATGTTGCGTGGAAGGGGCATGCAATGTGTGTTGCTGCAGGTCTCTCACCACAAGATACATAGCATGATGATTGTGACTCAGATGTAGGTGTCACCTAAAACCTGAGTTAGTGTCAACATCAAACACCACCCAATGGGTGCCATTTGAAGGTCGCAGTAAGGAAGTAGACTGTGCTTTGAACTCATATGAATGTGCTACCAATTCATGCAGCATATTGCTGCACACACAGAGCCAATTGTATATCAAAACAGCATATTATAGGGCAGTGTCCCTTCCTGCACAGATGCATCCACTTCCATAGGGCAGCTAGCCAATTACCCTGGTGCAAAATTGGTAGTGTAGGTCACAGCTGTATATGAGCTATGGGCACAGGGGACAACAAAGTGTTGCCTAGTAGCATATCACACGTGGGGCATTCTTGCACAGTCAAAATATTGCCGGAGAGAGCTGCCAATGTTGGAGATGTGATGTGCATTGTCACGTTGTCATTTCAATGTGCCTAAGTGTCGCACATCATCTGCAATGATGCATGTCAAAATTGATAGGATGCCCAGGATCTGTAGGTCTACCATGTTGCCAACACATATGACCCCATTGTGTTGTTAGGATCTGTTATGTTACCTCTAGTGATAGCACACAGTTACAAAGGTGCACTAAACAATGCATGGTACATGCATACCGACCATCAGTTAGGAATCCATATCATATGTCCCAGGTCCTTGAGCCAAATTCAAAATTGTCATGTCCAACAACCCAGTGCTGAGAAGACCTTACATAAGGCCAGGAACTCACACCATACCACAAACCCATATGAGTCACACCCAACTCAATATATCAGCTGCCATGATATATGACAAACCTGTTGTAAGCCTTAACAACAACCTACTCCTTTAATCTTTTGCAGCAGATCAGGGTTATGGCACACAGCCATGGATAATGACCCCATTTCCCAACCCAAGCACAGCAGCAGAGTGTGCATATAATGAGGGACATTGGAGGACACAGAATATTGTGGAGAGGACATTTGGCATCCTGAAGTCAAGATTCAGGTGCCTGGACATCACAGGAGGCAGCCTCCTATATGCCCCACACATCGTCTGCAAGATCATAATGACATGTGCTATCCTGCACAACATATGTGTAAGGATGAACGTCCCCTTGTATGAGCAGGTTCATGACCTGCCTGAGGAGGAGGAGGAGGATGGTGGCGAAGGAAATGAGGGAGGAACAGCACAACACAGCTGCTAGGATATGCCGCAGACTGCACATAGTTGATAACTTCTTCACTTAAAAATTACTTAACTCATCTTGTACATTTTGTTAATAAACACCTCACTTATTCAAACAATCCTGCTTTGGTCTCTTCAGTCTCCACAACATATACCTTAGGATTGTGAGTCTAAGTCGATGATCAGTTCTTTTGGACTCCTCTCCTGGTGACGAGCGTGCTCCTTGGAACACAGTGGGTGGACCTCATTGACCCAGACTGTCCTCCGGTCCTGCTGTCCCAATTTGGAGGAGGTAAGACCTTGCCATCACCCAGAACAGTACCCCTGTACACCACGTCTTCTTCACATTCTGCGGCATCTGTGCACTATTTGCAAAATTCCTCTGTGCGCAGCCTGGCCCAGGTCCCCAGCACTCCATCCTGCGATGCTCAACTCGCTGAGTTGATCTCCGGTGGTGTGGGACCTTCATTTGTAGTGCTGCACCAATCACATTTTGCTCCTCCTTTGTCCCCGTGTCCTGGGACTCCCGTGGGTGCTATCTGCTGCTCTGAGGGCTCTCTGAAGTGCTGAGAGTCCCCTCTTCCTCCACACAAACAGTTGATGCCCCCAGGTCCCTCCAGGATCCAGAAAGTGCCTACTTGATGCAAAATGCGACTTTGCCGCAATCAAGGCATGTTGGAGGAATCCAGTGCCAAAACTTGCCTGCATCCAACTTCACGATGTGTGACATCCTTTGCATCATGCAGAAACCTGCTGGCATCTTCCTAGGGTGCATTTCTGCAGTCTTCGTCCAACCAGGAACTCTTCTTTTGCACCCTCTTCCGGGTTGGCAGGGGCTCCTGTCCTTCCTGGAACTTTTTCGACTTCTGAACTTGATCTCCTTCCTTTGCAGGTCTTCAGGTCCAGGAATCCACCATTTGTTGTTCACAGACTTGGTTGGTTCTTGCAATAACTCTAATCACGACTTGTAGTGTGTCCTAAGGAAACTTGCAGTACTTTTCTTCTGCTTTTCTGGGCTCTGGGGTGGGGTAATTTACTTACCTTTACTGTATTCTTACTCTCCCAGCTATTCTGCTCACACTACACTTGTCTAGTGGGGAATGTTTGATTCGCATTCCACTTTCTTAGTATATGGTTTGTGTTGCCCCTAGACCTATTTTCTCCCATTGCATTTTTTGCATTTCCTATTTTTTACACTATCCTGTATCTAATTACTTACCTTATTTTGGTGTCTAGTGCATATATTGTGTATAATACATACCTCCAGAAGGAGTATTGCCTCTAAGATATTTTGGGTACTGTGTCACCCAAATAAATTATCTTTATTTTTGGTAACACTGAGTATTGTCTTTACATGTGTATAAGTAATGTGTGACTATAAGTGGTGTTGCAGGAGCTTTGCATGTCTCCTAGTTCAGCCTAAGATGCTTTGCTATAGCTACCTCTATCAGCCTAAGATGCTAGAACACTACTACATTTCACTAATAATGGATAACTGGGCCTGGTGTTAGGTGTAAGTACCCAAGGTACCTACTACAAACCAGGCCAGCCTCCTACATTGGTGGTGCAGCGGTAGGATAAGTACTTGCAATTGATTTACCACTTTTGTTACTGGTGCTTTTCACAAGAAAAGCTTGTTCCAATACTTAGAGCATACATAGTATATACCTACAAATAATTTTCTAACTTTCTAAAAAGTTCTTTAAACTTTGCAAGAGTTTTTATAAAGTTTTGAAATGTTTTCTTCTTTTCTCTAAAAAGTTAGCTTTTTTATTCTACTAACTTTTTACTAACTTTCCTAAACGTTTTCTCTTTCAATATGTCTTCTGTAGAATCTACCCCTAGAGTTGTGAAAACAACCTATGAGAATCTTAACTTAACAAGTTTGAGGGGTCTCTGTATGGAAAGAAATGTAGGGATTGGGAAGAACTCCAATAAGGAATTAACCTTAAATCGTCTCCTCCAAGATGACCAGGGACTCAGCACTGGTCCAGATCAGATGGGGGAGGGTAGAGGATGATTCCAACCAGGCAGGCTCTGAGGAGCAAACTGATAATCCTGGGGAGGGTCCTTCCACTGATCTATCTGTTAACATCCCCCTTAGTACAACTGGGAGTGGGAAGGGTTCACACACTAGTAGGGCTCCCTTCACACCTAGAGGCCAGTTGACTAGAGGTAACATTCCCATGTTACCTCTGTTTCAGAGACATCCCACACATCTAACCCTGAGGTCCAGTCCCTAGATAGGGAACTCAGAAAGCTGAGGTTAGAGGAGGCCAGGCTGAGGCGCCAGCAGCAACAGTTGGCCTTAGACAGGGAATCCCTGGCTGTGGAAAGGGGAAAGGTGGGTTTCGGGTTAGTTCCCCATGGTGGAAGCAGCAGTTTTAGGAATGCAAATGTTAGGGAACCTTTATTTGACTCTAGGATTCTGCATAAAGTTGCCCCTGATTACCAGGATGGAGATGACATATATGAGTGGTTTGCTGAACTTGAGAGGGCATGTAAAGTTCAGAGGGCACCTCATATTCAGTGGGCTGCTAGCCTGTGGCTATTCTCTGGCAAGGGGAGAGACGGACTCCTTATTGCTAGAGAAGATAATGCAGATAATTACCAAATTCTTAAAAGTGCACACTTAGATGGTCTGGGTTTAACAACTGAATAATACAGGATAAAGTTCGGAGAGACCAGAAAGGAGTCATCACAGGATTGGACAGACTTTATAGACTGTTCAGTGAAGGCCCTAGAAGGTTGGTTAAATGGCAGTAAGGTGACTGACTATGAAAACCTATATAACTTGATTCTGAGAGAGAATATATTGAATAATTGTGTGTCAGACTTGTTGCATCAGTATCTTATAGACTCAGATCTGACCTCTCCCCAAGAATTGGGAAAGAAGGCAGACAAATGGGTCAGAACAAGGGTGAACCGAAAACGTCATACAAGGGGTGACAAAGACAGCAAAAAGAAAGATGGTGAAAAATCTCAGGACGAGCATGGGGATAAACGTAAACACAAAGATCCTTCTTCAGGTCCAAAACTAAAGGTGTAGTCGGGTTCACTTTTGGGTCCATAATAGATACTGGGGTAGATTGCCCCAAGACAGTTTCTATCAAAACTGGTGGCATTGGCCTTGCCACCTTTGCTGCTTGTCGCCTTAACATGGATAAGTACAGGCAGTCAATCTTAATAAATGGTGTTGAGGTCCAAGCCTACAGGGACACAGATGCCAGTATCACTTTGGTGACTGAAAACCTGGTGTTACCTGCACAACACCTCCTTGGACTGAAGTGCAAAGTTACTGATGTCAATAACTCCACTCAGTCTCTCCCCTTAGCTGTAGTTCAACTTAGTTGGGATGGAGTTACTGGCTCTGAGCAGGTGGTGGTATCACCTAGCTTACCTGTAGATTGTCTCTTAGGGAAGGACCTAAGGCCTCAGGTTGGGCTGACGTAGAGTTTAGGACCCATGCTTCCATGCTGGGTATCCCTGAGGAATTGCTTCCTCTCATTTATGGTGAAATGGAAAAGCAAAGGAGAGGAAAAGGCCTGGAAATTTCAGGATCCCTCTCCAACAACAGGTAAGAAGGGTATCAAAATATCCCCTCCCCTGTCTGCCACTGAGGATACCATTCCTGTGGTGGAAGAAACCTCTCCTGGGGTGGATCCTGTACCAAGGGAGCCCTCAGCTACCACAGCTGAACTCCCAGAGATAAAAGTACCTCTCTGTGGAACTACTAAGCCAGATGTGCAAAAGTGCACCATTTTAGTAAATATGTAGCATCCCTCCAGCCCTTCCAGAGAAACCGTAGTGCAGCAGCCCTGCACTGCCTCTAAACACTTAGGACAGCAGCACTGTCCTAGTGTGGAGCTTATAGGACAGCAGCCCTGCCCTGGTCCCACCCAAGAGAAACTACAGCCATATGGGCAACCTTTTTGCCCAGCTATGGCTTTGTTGAGACAGCATCCCTGTCTGGTATTTACTGCATTTGACATAGGCCCAGTGGATCATTCCCATTGCCCAACTTTAAAACATACTAATAGGAACTCTGAGAATTTACACTCACACTGTTGGTTAGGTAAAAATCTCTAAACAGGGTGGTGTACATCCCCACAGGGAGGTAACCATATAGTGGATGATAAAGGGAGTAACCACTCTATGGCAGATCTACTCTCCACTTATCACCATTTAGACAATAAAGTCTCAACTGGCCAAGGTTAGTGTTATTGTCCTTTGTTTGTGGGGTGGGCTATGTGAGAAAGTAGCCTCTTTCTAGAATGGTGACCCCCACTTTTGGCCTGTTTGTGAGTGTGTGTCAGTGTGTATTTATTGTGTCACTGGAGTCCTGACAGCCAGAACCCCAGTGCTCATAGTGGAAACCCTATATGTCAGTGTGTTTTGCCTGTCTCACTGGGATCCTGCTGATCAGGACCCCAGTGGTCATAGTTTGTGGCCTAATGTGTGTGATGTCAGTAGTGCCTAACTGTGTCACTGAGGCTCTGATAACCAGAACCTCAGTGCTTATGCTCTCTCTGCTTTTAAGTTTGTCACTATATGCTAGTGACTTCATTTGCCAATTTCAATTGGCACACTGGACCCCCCATATAAGTCCATATAATATGGTACCTAGGTACCCAGGGCATTGGGGTCCCAGGAGATCCTTATGGGCTGCAGCATTTATTTTGCCACCCATAAGGAGCTCAGACAAACCCTTTCACAGGACTGCCACTGCAGCCTGCGTGAAATAGCGTACACATTATTTCACAGCCATTTTCACTGCACTTAAGTAACTTATAAGTCACCTATATGTCTAACCGTCACTTGCTGAAGGTTAGGTGCAAAGTTACTAAGTGTGAGGGCTCCCATGCACTAGCATAGGTGCCCCCACATAGTTTAGGGCCCATTCCCGTAACTTTGTTAGTGTGGGTATGCCATTACACGTGTGTACTACATATAGGTCAATACCTATATGTAGCTTCACAATGGTAACCATGTAAGGTCTCAAAGATCATGGAATTGTCCGTCCTTTCCAAATCTGGTATTGGGGAGCCAATTCCATGCATCCTGCGGGCTCCCCCATGGACTTCCAGTACTGCCAAACCAGCTCTCTGAGGCTTGCACTGTAGCTACAGCTGCTGCCACCTCACAGACAGGGTTCTGCTCTCCTGGGGTCTGAGCAGCCCAGTCCCAGGAAGGCAGAACAAAGCATTTCCTTTGGGAGCAGGGTGTTACACCCTCTCCCTTTGGAAATAGGAGTTACAGGCTGGGGAGGGGTAGACTCACCCAACCACTGGAAATGCTTTGAAGTGCACAGATGGTGCCCTCCTATCCCCATACACTCCACTACCTTTGCAGAACCATAGAACTAAAAAGATAAAGAAACAAATCAGAAGGCTGCAAGGAACCTGGCACAAAACAAACAACAATCAAGGCAAATGTCAGCTACACAATGTTAACAGAATATACAAATCATCAACCAAAAAGGCTAAACAAAGGTACTACTCAGACAGAATAAAAAATGCTAAATCTGCAACTAATTCTTTTTTTAAATTCTCACTGAATTTTGAAAACCTAAATGCATGGAAGGAAGTAATTCCATCACTCCAGATTTCACAAACAAACTGGTCATTCATTATACAACCAAGGCAGACACATTGGACTAAAAAAACATCAGCACCAACCCGTTTCCTAAAATCTCTTACAAGAGTAAACCAACCCAGCCTCTGCACTTCTTCAAATAAATATCACAAGTGAATTTATGGACTTGGTCAAAGCAAGCAGGCCTTCTGTCTGCCCTTTTGACCCTTGTCCACCACACATCTTCAAGAACATTATTTTATTTACTTCTGCTGCCACACCAGTGAGAAGAATCATCAACAACTCTTTAACTACAGGAACTTTCCCTGAAGACCTCACAAACACATTGATACACCCATTATTAATGAAAAATACCTGGATCTGCGGGACTCCAACAACTACAGACCAATTACAAATGAACCTTTTCTGGGCAAACTGATAGAAAGAGCAGCATTCACTCAGATGTAACAATTAATTGAAGAACACTCCATACTTTCAGACTACCAAACTGGATTCCAACCAGGAAGAGGCACTGAATCTGCACTCATATCAATCTAGGATGATCTTTAAAACACAGTTGACCACAATGGAATTGCTGCACTACGTCTATTGGACCGCTCAACTGCCTTTGATACTGTTGACAACAACACCCTAATTTAAAGACTCCATGAAGCTGGCATAGACGGGACTTCTCTCGACTAGATGGCATCCTCCCTTCAAAACAGAACTAGTATCATCCATCCTACCCCACCTTCATCCAAACCCTATCTCACAAAAGCAGGGGTGCCTCAAGGATCAATCATCTCACCTGTGCTTTTAAACATCTACATAATGTAATTACCAGAATTGATCAATGATTTTCAACTCACAGGCTACAACTATGCAGATGACACACAAATACTCCTTAAATTGGAATACTCCAAATACATTGAAAACACACAAATCTTCAGTTGCGTCAGTGCTGTTGATCAGTGGATGACTTAGAGCCATCTCAAACTGAATGCTTCCAAAATGGAAATGCTCACATGTTGCGACTGGAAAGATTATGACTCACTGTGCGTGTGGCCTGATGATCTGGGACCACCTCCTCAAGTATCTAAGGAAGTTAAATACCCTGGAATTACCAAGGACTCCAAGTTTACAATGAATGTCCAAAGGGACAAATTAGCACAATCAAGCTTCATCACCTTGATAACTCTGTGACGCAAGTTCCCCCACCTCAGATTTCCACACAAGGCGCAGGCTACTATCTCTCTTGGACTATCTAAACTGGATTACACCAATGGCCTCTACTATGGTTCATCTCTATCTACTACAAAAAAACTATAATGTATTAAGAACTCAGCTGCCAGAATACTGTTATATATACAGCCACAAATCCATATCTCCGCTGTCTTGAGAGCACGACATTGGTTACCGGTTGCTAGAAGATCCACCTTCAAGCTGCTTTGTATCACCCACAAAGCAATACATGGAACAGGACTGCTTTTCATCAGAAATAAAATAACCAAATACATTCAACAAAGAAACCTCCTCTCAGGATTGGCACTTCACCTTAAAATACCACAATACTAGAAAAAGACAACAGGTGGTACAACCTTCTCTGTTCAAGCAGCCAAACTATGGAATTCATTACCCCCAAATATAAGAGCTGCAGATAATTATCTTATCTTCAGAAGACTACTCAAGATTTGGCTCTTTCCTTCACAACCAACATATCCAAACAGTAATGGACTGCATATGTATGTGTTGATAAATATTTAGAATCTGATTATCAGTATTTGCTAGATATCTACATTTCTTTAAGAAATATGTATAGTTACTATTTAATAATAATAAAATATACACATACTATTTAAGCCTATTTAACAAATATATATTTACTCACAGTTAGATGAATATATGTGTGTATGCGTGTATGTGCATGTTTGTATATGTATATGTGGGTAGATACATATATATGTGTATATTACTCTATGCTTAACATGTTCATAAGTCATTGCATAGCTCCTAGATAAAATGTTACATATGAATCTCTTCTTTCTTTTTTCTATCACAATGAGCAAATGTTATCTTAACTATTTTCCAAGCAAGCATTTCACTATTGAAAAATTGAGGAAAGTTAATGATAAATGAATTTTTGAAAAGTAAACTTATTATTTAACATAAAATATTGGAAATCTTGAAAGTCTGTATTTATACAATATAAATTTACTATTATACCCAATATTATATTACTTAAACATATATTTCCGTACTATGTATTTACATATCTATTTATCACTCTAGTCCTACTGTACTAGAGAAAAATAAATAAATAAATACAATTAAAAAATAAATAAGTAAAAATAAACAATAAAATAAAATTTACTCTCTCGTAAGCTTTACTCTGTCTCCCCATCACCCTATGTCTCTATCAATCTATCTTCCATTCCCACTCTGACTCATACCAAACCAATTCTACTACTTTGATCTTCAAAATAACCCTGCCTAAGCTCTTCCCTCTTCTACCACATCTAGCTCACCCCAAATCTCAGTTTATTACTATGATTTCCCAAACAACCCTTCTAAATTCTCCCTCTTTTATCTCATTTATCTCACCTTTTACTCATCCAAAAACCCTTCTACTACTATGATCTCCCTAACCCCTTTCCACAGACTCTTCCCTCCTCCATCTCTCCTTTACTCATCCCCCCAAGCCTCATCCTATTACTATAAACTCCCAATTAATACTACTGGATTCTTCCCTCCTCTACCCCTCCATTACTCTAGTCAATCCAACTAACAAACTCACGTATCCTCCGCTCAAATTAACTCATACTAATACTGTACTCATATTTACTTACACTGCTCCACCACCAAATCCTCTTGGGATCCGGAGTAGCGTGCCTCTTGCCAAAAAGCGTTTCGACGCCTTTTCAGAGGTAGTAAGTGCTATATAAATATGATTGCAATACAATACAATGTATCATTTGTAGGGACTTGTATGGGTCAAATAATAACCTATATGATTTGCTAATTAGTACTGTGACTAGGCTATTGCTGGAAGCTACTGTGAAACAATTCTGGAGATGGTCTTCAAACAATGTTCACTGTTTCTCTTAAAACTTATTTCATTGTACCCACAGGTACTGGGGACAGTGATTTTGATAAGATGCTACACATCCATAACCAGAAGATGAGGACAATCCCAGGTAAGATATTCAATCCTCATTCAAGCTACAGTGCCAGCTGCTGGTCCTGCTGAGGAGAAAGAGAAGGACATTGTTGGCCCAACAACAGGATTGGTCCTCAGACTACTTTGCAACCGTTCAACAGTCATCTCCCAAGGACTTTCCTGAGGATTACACATCCCCAGCCCCCAGCTTAGCAGTCACAGATGCCTGTCCAGCTATATAGGGCTCCCCTCCAAGAAGCCTCATCCAACAGGTAACCCTCAGTTCGCTCCCTGCACAACCCTTCAACTCACAGTTACAATATAGGGAACTTCGGCAGGCTTCCCCGATAGCCTTCACATCATACCAGATTTTTTTGACTGCCAAATCTAGCCATAAACGGGGCAGTGGCTGCAATAAAAATTAATTTTGTGGATGTGAATGCAGGCCTGGAGGTGTGCTATCTCTCACAGCACGCTTGCATTACCAAACGTTTCGTTAGATTTCACAAACAGAATCAAGCCTCATCAATATTAATGTGGCAGCCTTCTTCAAGTCCTAGCAAACAGTCATTATGCATATGTTGCAGTCCCAAAAATGACTGTACACAAATAGTGACTGCATTGCAACTTAACCATGATAGAACAGGCTATTAATGTTAAAACAGTAACCAGGTGTCTGTTTTCATTAGAGTGAGTTAGTAGAGCTCAGATAGAGTGGCTGAGATGAGAAACATGATTACATTTTTTTGTTTTAGAGCAATGGACAGGTCGATTGAGACAGTGGTCTCATTTTCAATTCACTTAATTTTCTGAATGCTACTATAGCACACATGCATTGACACCAATATTTGGGATATGCGCTCTGCAATTTATTCAGTTGCTGTGCAGGCAATATATTTCAGAAGGAAATCGCTTGGTTTTCAATCTCCTTTCTTTTGGTTGCAGAGAACAATTACTTGGCCATAGGGAAACACATACTAATGATATAATTTCAATCTCGTTGATGTCTAAGGCACAAGACCATTCAGAACAGTCACAATGTTCACAAAGTTTACTAAACATGTTGGTTTTAACCCCTGACCCTAATGTATGACCATCTCCTTTGGTTCCCCTGAGTTTGAGAATATAGAACTTGCACAGATCATGTTTTGTAAAGTGATTCTTTCTTCAATATTCAGGCATTTCAAAATGTTCCCAAAATAAAGCATACTTCAACATCTCAAGACAACAGACCATGAGTTCTCTAATGATGTCAAGTCTCATGACAGAGACTTGTCTAAATTGCTCATACATGTTAGCAGGTCCGCACACCTCACCATCCTCCAGCTCACCAAAGGGTTCTCCATTATTCTTTGAAAACATTAAAAGTGCTCCTCCTTCTCAGTGAAAGAGTTGGAACCCGTAACACTTTATACCCACTTCCAAGGTCCCAGGACTGGATTGGCACTATTTGGCAGGGCAAGACTTGCAGCAAACAAAGTCCAGGTGCTGGATGTGATGAAGAGATCTCTTTGATGTCCCTGACACTTCTGAAGAACAGGAGGCAAGCTAGCAAGCCCTTGGAGTCACTCTGGCTTAGGAGTCAAGTGTTGTTGGTCCAGTCCTTCTCACCCAGGCAAAGAGGGAATCAGGCAGCACATCACCACAAAAAGAAAGTAGTTCTTCCAGATCAGCAGCACAGCAGGACTTCTCACTGACACAGTATCCACATGTTCAGAAGTGTACTGAATGGGTGGTGTTTGAGGTCCAGTATTTATCCCCGGTTGTGCCTTTGAACCGGGGAGACATCAAATAGAGTACTTTGAAGTGCCCTACCTGCCCGGGCTTCAGACTCACTACAGGGGATCTGCCCCCCTTTGTGTGGGGACAGGCACAACCTATTCAGGTATAAGTGTCAGCTCCTCCTTCCCATCCTGCCCAGGACGGTCCATCAGGATGTAGCTAAAACTTGTAAAATATTAAACTTAAAATGAGGCTAAATACGGGGGAACCAACTCAGGTCCAAGACATCCTCAAGACAATGGACCTGGTCTTTATTGTGAAGAAGCCAGTGGCCTGCAGCAGCACTTTCCCATGTTGGACCTGTGAAGGTCAAAGCAATTTTAAAAAACGGTAGTAACAAGGGGAAGGAACACCGTGAGAATCATTATGAAGATGGAGTTACCTCTCCACTTTAGCAACACAAAAGGCTGATGGACGGAGTGCTGAAACATTTCAAACACTCACCCTGCACATAAACAATTACACCCCTCAACAGAGGCATCCTTGCACAATGGTGCATGGATGCCTGCATTGGCAGCTATATTTAGTGCCAGCGCAGGAGGAAATGCAGGGGTGTGCCGTATTCCTTAAAATACGGTGCATGCCCGCGTTTCTAAAGTGACGCAGTGTGGCACCGCCAATTTTGGCGCAGCACCGCGATGCGCCACTTTTCTTTAAATCTGGCCCATTTTTTTTTTTTACTCTAACCTGCCTAACGTAATTTTTTGGTGCAAAACCCCCTTCTTCCATCCTGCCAGCCCCACGAGGCTAACGTATTTTTTTTTAATGCAAGCCTACCCTTTTCATCGGCTTGCACCATTCCATACATATGGTTCCCGGCTGGTGCTCAGAAATGGTGCAAGCCGGTGCTAAACATTTTGGTGCAAAACGGTGTAGGTGCAGTTTTGCACCAAAAAGTATAAATCAGGGCCATAGTATTTTTGAACCATTCATTGTGTGGCATACAATGCAAATGTCATACACATATAAATACAACTAACTTCTAAAAGATCGAGTAGAATTGATAAAATTTGTGATTCATACAACAAATCCTATAACCTGGATGAGTCAGCATGCCGATGTTTGAAACACTGTGACTGATCATCATCATGGCAATAGTTTGTGAGGACATCCACACTTCTAAGAATCTCTGAATGGCACACTGAGTGCAAATGTAAGCGAAAACCTTCCAGATACACCAAGGATTGAAACATTTGAGAAATATTGCTTTCAATGGACAATTATATCATCATTGTCAACAGATGATTCTATATCAGAAATTCAAGATGGTCAGAAGAGGCAATGTCTTCTTTGGCATTTCAGGATCATTCAATAATTTCTGCTCTACTTAGTGGTTAAGGAAGCATTACAAGATGTGTTGCTGTCTTAAGGTGGTGGACATGTATCTGAGAAGCTGCCACTTTTGTCACAAAGCTTTGTAGGAGCACATCTTTCATAGGCTTTCTTAAATACAGAAGGGTGCCCTAAAGATATCAAACCATACTTTCTTATGTCCGCTCCTCTGCAGCTGAGTGAAGTAATAAGCTCAGAAGCTGCATACCTGAAAGTTAGCAGATGGAAGTTGGTGCTCCTAGGGTGGCAACGTGCCTGCTACCTAATGCATAGGCCTGATTTAGAGATCTGTGATAAAGTAATAGCTGTTGATTACTTGGAGATGCTGTAAATCAACCATCAACAAGTTTATAACCAATGGGATTCTTCCTGACACTACAGCACAGTAGCCACAAACCCATGGATGATTTGAATTACATATTGATATTAATAAAGATATGAAGCATAGTGTTGTGAAAATGGACTGCAGATTTTAAACATACCCATGGTAAAACAAACTCCATTCCCCAATAACATTTGAAAGAAACACAGCACTGGCCTATAACTGACAAGTAAATGTAAAATCTCCATACTCGTGGTCAAGGAATTTGCAGAAAGAACACATCAAGCAGGGCGTGTGAAGAGGGCTTTGTAAGGTGGAGTTTGCGATGTAAGATTGTGCACGCCCACAAACGTATATTGGTGAGCATTCACAAACTCATCCTATCCCTTCCCACCTGGGTAATGGTCGAGTAGTTACTCCATCCAGGCCTTGTGGAAACTCTTCTTCCAGGATCGCAGTGGGAACCAATCACCCCCCACCCCCATTTTTTGGCGCTAGTGCTTTCTCCACTAGGAAAGGCAAAAAGATGAAAACCAAAAGGGCATTTGCACAGCAGGCTTTGTTCTCCCTGTATTGCAATCCAAAGTTTATACATTTCTGCAAAAAGGGAAAGGGAGCCCCTAGAAGATGTCGGATGAGATGGTCAATGGTACCCTTGGAAAGCTGCACCTGGCATACTTGTGAATTGAAAAAAAGGTACAAATATGCTTATGGAGAGATGTAAATGTTTGTACATACTGTTAAGTTTTCTTCATGATGGACCCTGTGAGTGCACCTACAATTTCAACTGGTGAATGTAACAGTAAATGCAGGGAGTACATTATTAGTGCATTTAATGGTTACTGCATTTGGGATATTTCTATGGTACAACCTGCGCCTCAATAGAAGCAATTATTAAGTGATTTTCATTGTAAGTGCCAGAAACCAAACAAGAAAATGACCACATCTGACAACGTAACACATTTTGTGTCTGTGCAAAGAGGCACATTTTGGGGCATATTTATACTTTGTCTGCACCGAATGTGCGTCAAAAGCTTAACTTTGAGACAATGTGTAAAGTATTTATGCATCACTCAATCAGTAACAAGGTGAAACCACAACCCAAGAAAAAGCCCACACTAATCTAAACAAGTAAATGTTAATTAATAAAATTATGCCAGAATGATAAAAACCCAATCAGTAGAACTGGAGATATATTGGGGCATATTTATACTCTGTTTGCGCCGAATGTGGGTCAAAACTTTTGACCCACATTGAGTGCAAACCTTGCACCATATTTATACTATGACGCCCGACCCAGCGAACGTCAAAATTCCTCTGTGTGCGTCATTTTCTGGATGTGGGAAACCACCTTGCGTAAATGACATGCAAGGTAGGCGTTCCCATCCAAAAAATGACTTAAACACCCGTGCGCCACATTTATGCTACCGCGCAAAAATCCCACACGGCGAGGAGGCGGAGTCGGAAAATGACGCACAGCCCAATTGACGTAAAAAAATAACGCCTGGAACAGGGCAGGTGTTAAAATGGGGCAAAAACACCAGTCCTTAAGGAAAACACACAAAAGCAACAGCAGAGCTACAAAAGGAAGACATGGAGGTGCTTTTCATCCAGCATGCACGCAGAAGCAGAGCACAGGACCAGCAACAGCAGCTTCCACAACACCAGCAGGGACCCCAAAGGAAACGCAAAAGGCAGGAGAGGATATTCCGCACCAGGACAACCCTTCATGGCCTCAGGGAGCATGACATCATCCAGAGGTTGAGGTTGAACTGGCAAGCCATTCAGCAGCTGCTGCGCAACATTGAGCCACAGTTGGCACCCAGCTTGCAGACACCACGCACCAACCCACCAGAAACCAAGCTGCTAGCTGTACTACACATGTTGGCAAGTGGCTCCTTTCAAACCACTGGCGCCCCTCACAGGCATCATTCTCCGCCTTCATGCCCAAGGTACTGGATGCCATCATCACACTCACACCTCGCCACATCTGCTTCCCCAACACACAGCAGAAGCAGCAGGAGACAAAACAGGGGTTTTACCTCAATAATGGATTTCCACACGTCCTTGGTGCCATTGACTGCACACATGTGCGCCTTGTGCTACCTGCTGCATCTGAACATCTATACCGCAACAGGAAGCACACACACTCCATCAATGTGCAGGCCATTGTGGATCACCAAGGATTGATCACCAACATCGTGGCAAAGTATCCTGGGAGTGTACATGATTCATTCATCTTCCGTCACTGTACCATCAATCAACACTTCCAGAATGGACGATATGGAAATGGACTACTTGTTGGTAAGTACAGAAACCTACTTACATACACACTGCACAGCAACCCTCTAGGACAAACAACACATACACCATGACAGCGCCATGTGGACAGGAACACACTGAGGTTGTGACACCGCTAGGCATGTTTGATATCCTCACCCAATGGGAGACACACCTAGGGACAAAGTACCGTTACAAATAAAAACTGATGCCACTCCAGAGACACAAGGGGAAAATGTAAAACAACACAATGACAAACACATAGTGCCAACTGGCATTACATCTGCAAAGATAAAACTCCAATAACACATCAATAACACCCAATCAAACACCCTTCCAGCCAATACGTACTGTGTAAGGGGTGTGGAATGTAATTTGCTGCAGGTCAAACACTGTGACTCACATAGCATTATGATGACTACAATAAAGGTCACATGCAATCATTGAGGCCATTCCAATATCTCACATCACTCCTCCTCTCACATTGTTCACTACCAAGAGGCAAGTGGACTGTGCGAAGAACACATCTTGATGGTACTATATGGAAGGTACACATTCCTACACATACACATTGTGACAAATTAACACACACACAAGAGATGTACTGCCATACGACCTTCTGAAACTCAAAACGACAACCTCACAACCAAGTTAGCCAGCTGAACTAGACCATGTGCAGTAGTCTAGGTAGACGTTACAACCTGAGTCAACTTGCCAAGGGTAGAGAAATAGGTCTGCAGTGAACTTGTCACACATGTGAAATTATCGTACAGTCAAATGTTAAGACGTCAATGATCACAACGTACGGAGAAGTTTGGCTAATTGTCACCTTGCAAAATGTAAGCGTCTCAATGATGGTTAAATTAATCTATTGCATATGTCAAAATGTATGGGATGTCCAGCCAGGGTACATAGATGCAAACGTGTTACCACCACTGTCGAATAGATTCTGTGTATGGAACTATCATCTCACCCCCAGTGAAGACACAGGGACCCTGTATCACAAGTCACAATGCAAGGGAGTACACACTGTACTGCAACTCTCAAAATATACTGCTGACAATCGGTCAGCAGCCAAACACTTGTTTAGCCAAGGAAACAACCCAATGCTGATGGTACATCCTAGAAGCCTAGGAATCGACACAATAACACAAACACAAATGAGTCACAGACAACACAAGAGAACTACTGCCAAGCAAGGTGATATTAATGGGGAAAGCTACATCAACATGATCTCAATCATTTTCTCTTTCAACTGATCAGGGGTATGGGATCCAGCCATGGGTTATGACCCCATTTGGCAACCCAAGCAGTGCAGCAGAGCGTGCCTACAATGAGGCACATAGGAGGACACGCACCATAGTCGAGAGGACATTTGGCATCCTGAAGTCGAGTTTCAGGTGCCTCAACATCACTGGAGGCAGCCTCCTATACTCACCAGAAATGGTCTGAAAGATCATTTTAGCCTGTGCTATCCTGCACAACATTTGTGTACGAAGGAACATTTCATTATTAGAACCAGAGCCACAAATGCCTGAAGAGGAGGAAGAGGAGGATGCTGGCCATCAACATGAGGGGGACCAACCAAACACAAATATATTGTCAACAATTCCTTTTGAATCAACTCACCATCACCACTGTATTAACATATGTAAATAAACACCTATAATAATCACCATATCATGGTCTGGGTAATCATTTTTGCTCACCTTTAGTTCTAACTATCAGAATAAGAGTGTAGCCTCATGGAGCATTGCTGATATACCGATCAGGACACAGAAATTTCCAAAGCAATTGTGATGTGTATTAATCAATAGTCACATTTACACACACTGTAAATTACATATATCCTGTACATTTCACCTTTGAAGGGCAATAGCAGAGGACCACACCTATTTCACACATACATGTTGGCAACATGATTCATTGCAGCATATGGCACACAACTATGACACCATCAGTCAATAATGGAACACAAAGCATAATACATGAGTAAGTGGATGTGCAATTGCAACAGTAACATTAATGTATGGCCAGACCCTTGACAGCAGTAACTGTTACATCACCTATCTTTGCAAGGACCATGTGTGACTAGAATTCCATATAAGCAGAACATAGATAGCACAAGTGCCACACCTATGACAAGCATTGCGCACATGACATGACACACCCATGTCCTGGTCTCACCCCACCCGTCTTAAGAGGTCCCTGGAATGGTAATATGTGTACCCAGATATTCCCTCCTCTAAACACACACAGACTCACAATGTTAATCCAGTGTGCTTCACCCTTTAGTATGGTATGTCATAGTCATTGTACATCTCTCTGCATGGATGTCATGTTAAATAATGCACTGGCTTGTAGTCTCTAAGCCCTGTTATCACCTGTAGATTGCTTCCCATGTGAAAGGTACTGTTAGCCATTTGAACTAGAATATCACCTACAGGACTTGTGAGAGACTGATGCAGCACACACCTGTGAGCACCTCCATGCAGACCAGCCATTTTAACATGCACTGCCCTTGCAGATGCTTGGAACAGCATAGAAGCTGCCATTTTATTGATTACACTGTTATGCATTGCAAAAAAATCAGCTGTGTAACACAGCCCTTGGGTTAATGTGTCACCTTCCAAAACACAGGACAAACACAGTTTTCCATGTCAACGGTCTTGTTCCTCCTCCGACCAGTCTCAGTCAGACCACTGAGTATGTACCTTGTGAAATTGCTGGATCCTGATTGACCCTGCATTCTGTTAGCCTGACTGGCACCTGTCTGTGCGTTACCCTAAAGGTTCCTTGTGGCTACATATGTATCATAGTTGCTTTCCCAACCCTCACATTCCTCCTGGGATATTTTGTCAGGGGGTTCTTCAACGCATACTCAAATATATTGTATAGCATAATCTGCTTATTTATCGTACCATTGTTGGGAACTTGTCTCCAAATACCCAAATCATGGCCTATCCCTCGTCTGGGTCTCATGTATGCATGAGCGACAAATTGTGACAGTGTACCATGCCCGTATGCAGGGATTGGGTATGGTGCCTCCAGCAAAACCAGCAACGTCAGATAATGTGCATGAAAAGTCCACACATGTTAGGACCCTGACAGTTCACACGCTGATTCACATTGCTCACAACATATTGATGGGCTGTGCGTGGTGAATAGCTGCGAGAATAATCAGCACCGAGGCTATGATGTTCCCAGATGCAGTGGAAATTTTAGAGGCCAACCTGTGTACAAATGTTGTGATGACACCTGCCGGTACAAGAATACTGAGATATGATCTTACTCATCACACCAAGGTTGCCCTGTTGACAGTCTCATAACATGTCTGCAGTGACGGGGTAGGAACATCCCCATGTGGGTTCTCAAATTCTCATGGGCTTTACTTCCATTGATCTCTGAAGGATACTCAGTAGATACAGGAATAGCCGCCACAGGCTCATGAATAGACATGGACGTAACTGTGATAACATAGACCCCTAAAAATATACAGGATAAACATTGGCCCACACACATGAACCAGACAACTCTGTGCAATTGATCACTGGAAATATGTGGCCATGTGCTGCTTGGTCTGCTGGTCCTCCACTGCCACAGGAGAGTTGTGGCTCAGTTATATGACCTCAACTGTGGCGTGACATTACAAATGTGGTTTATTTTTGGCTCTCCGTGTCACAAACACGGTACCCACTTAGTATGTACATGTGCCTGACTCATGGTGGGTTCACCAACAAGTGCCTAGGAAGCAGTATCCAAAATTCCAGGACATGTGATGGCCAAGTTTTGGACCATTGACATGAACAACCGTCTGCTATCTATCCGGTGCATGCTTTGTCATTTGTGGTGTTTATGTTACCCAAAAACTAGAAAGTGCACACAGCAGTTGTTGCTACGTGTATGACTAACACATGTCCTCTCTCATTTCCACACTGACTTGCTTCTGAGGGTTTGACTCCATATGCATGCAAGCATATTTGCAATAATGCATCTTGTGATGGTCACACAGTGGGTCAACAACAATATTAGTAGCCAAAGCACACACATTGAGCCCTAGGCATTGAGTTATTGTACTTATGTGCGTCACCTTGCTATCCTCTCCTGATGCCAAACATGCCCAATTTGTGTAATACATATATGTAGGCCGCACGTTTGGCCAGTCAAGAGTGAAAATCCTGTACATGAAGTAGAGGATCATGGTCCGCAGTAGTATGATGTGTCACATGTGCTCATACACCGTCATGCCCAAAGTGGGTGCAATCAGCTTATCTCAGTATTGTCACAACTGTAATGTACCATTAAAATGGTAAAATGACCCAAACCCTGTTAATGCCTGAAATTGTGCCACATATGCTTCAAAAAATGACGCACATGTATCTAAAAATGACGCTTATGGCTGAAAAACGACGCATAAGGCCCTGAAAGAACCATTGACCATGAGCGGTATCTTCCAGACTGTACCTCCGAAAATTGGTTAAGTTTGAAACAATTTAGAATCATATGGCTGTGGGCTTAAAACTACTCCTGTGCGTAGATAAAAATGACGCGCAGACTACATGCGTCAAAATATTTTTACCCATGACAATAAAAACGCCTACCATTTTAGGCAGGAAGTGATGTAATAGGATATCCTGTTTACAGAATAGGTACCGTGGGTGTACTTTCACTTTCACTTTGCAGTCTGTGATATTTCCTGACTGTGTGGCTGTGTCTCAATTTGTCTCTGTGCATTTAGTGAATTTGTCTCCTGTGTGGTATTTTTATTGTCTTTTTGTGATTAAAAACTTGTTGTAGTATCCTGTCTGAGTGTTTTTTGTGGTCATTTGTGTTGTAAACTATTGTCTTTGTTTGTTGTGAGTCTGTTGTGGGTAGTGTTAGTTTGGGTATAGTTGGGTTGTGTTAGTAGTTTATTTGAATTTTCCTGTCCTACTTTCCCCCTATTCTCCTTTGTTCCCCTTTATCCCCTATTTCTCTTTTTGTACCAATATGTTGGGTAGGCCTTGTCTTGGCAGGATGGGAGAGGAGGAGCTGGGTAGGTTCATTTGGCTGGTGTGCCATTTCCTACCCCTGATGATTGAGGCAGGTGGGCGTGTGATACAGGGGTACCTGTGAGGTATAGAATTTTCCAACTCATTACCATCATTTGTTGACGCAACAGCTAGACTGACTTTCTAAACACAACAGGAGGCTGAAAATTAGTGCAGGCTTCACGTCAATTGATGATAGCAATGTGGCACAGACATATGTCTCATGTGTGTTTTGTGAGTGTGTAAGGAAACCGATCATGGAAATCCCGAAAATCTTAGGGATTATTGTGCCCCTCCTTCTTTTCGGATACATGTCTGATCTGGATTTGGACACATAGGTACCAAGTTCTAGCTGTGCTCAGCTAACATCTTAGACTGGTATTTGGAGTTTGTAGAGCCACATTTCGATTAGGGATGGCTGGCCAAAGGTATACACATGGGTTCATATCTCTACGGTTGGTGCAACTCATCATAGCTGTGCCACATCAAATGAAGAAACTGTAACAAAATGAGGAATAACAACTGTCCCTGGCACTCTGTACATTGTACCTGTGTGTCATAAATTGGTCATAGTCACAATGGCTGGTTGACTGGTAATGCAGTTCTCACGGAAAGAGGCTTTGGATGTCTCTCATGGATACACATGATGAGACGAATACACTCCATGATTTTGTCTGCTCACTAATGAAAGAGCATGTTTGCCACCACATGATAGTTAGGGCCACTGCATGTGTGCGGATATGTGTGTATCACTCACTGGAGTCCTTGGGTCTCTACATGTTTGCCGTGGTATGTAGGATGCAGTATCATCATGTCTGAGAGGCTTTACTTTCTGATGTAATCTTACACATAGTATTTGTATTTGGAATTGTTGTACAGTGCACAGACATTGAGCACATTTCTCCCTTCCATGCCTTACAGGTGGACCGGCACCCTACATTGTTGGCGAGGTGGCTCGATTTGAGGACCCAGACAACTCCAGTAAGTGTTGATATGTCTGTTATGTGTTGTGTTTGCTGGTGATGTGTGATGGACTCCTGTGTGTTGGACACATAGCAAGGTGCGATACGCTGGCCAATCATTTGTTTTGTTCCATGAGTGGAACATAATTTTATCACCATCTTTGAGTTGGCCAATCATTATCGTATTGTCATATTTTGGTATTCTAGGTCAGTCCTGTAGGCACGGCAATGTGAATAGGGATGAGTCATGTGGATAAAATTTGATTCAGAAAAAATCGCACTGGATCATATTAGTGAATCAGTCAGCCAGTCAGACCCAAATTTCCCAGAATAGGGATGCCAAATGCTTACCCACTGACTTCTGCTTCCCTATTCACTAATGTACTTATTGAACTGTATGTTAAACTTCCTAGCAGCATGTAGCTCCACATGTAGTGCTACGAGTACGTGGCACTTGAGTGCAATGGCCTAGGTGTGCATGCAACTCATGGCCAGAGGTGTTCTTGAATCTCTATGTTTGTTGTAAGTCATGGCTTAGTGGTAGTAAATGATATGGACAAAGGTCTGCGTTTCCAAACATGAGTGTCGATGGGATTGGTCAAGGGTTAGCTGTCTCCTATTTGGAGATCCTCCGTACCTGTGGTGTGTGTGCTGGGCCAAGCCCATGTCCAGCTTTCCTAAGCTTCCTGGGTGTCCTTGTTGTTGAAATTATTAGTTGATAGTCCACCCCCCCTCAGACACAGGCATAGGGTTGTGAATAGTGTACCTAGGACTGATGATACAAGTTTTGTAAATCAGTGAATCACTTGTCTGAACCTAGTATACACACTCATGATTAGCACATGCTTACTATACTGGGAGGTCCATTTACAACTCGCAGATCATGTGGCCCTAGATTTCCATCCAACACAATGACATTTGTAGCCCTGGCAGTGGTGGATGATGTGCAGCATGTTTTTTAGCTGACAACTGGCAGAACTATGAATCCAAAATCATGCCAGTTGTTACCCATCTTGTAGGGTTTGGATGTGCTATGTGTGATAGGACCTTTGTAGGCTGGCTTGCATTATACTTCCTCTGGGACAATCAATGATCTGTATGATGATATGGGCTGTTACAAGTACAATAGATTTATTGTCTGATTTACTTTTTGTGCCATTTCACACAATGCAGTACCTAATGTTAGATTTTCTATTTGTCTTAACAGCTGCAAATATGACTCACATCCAGGTCAGGGAGTTTCAACGGCGGGCAATGAGATACCGCCACATACTTGATGTTGAGTCTGGGTACCGCAATATGGCCCGCACATATCGGCATGAATGAGCCTCCGGAGCCGAGAGGGCATTTGCACAAGGCGGGCCTTCTTTGTATACCACAACCACCACCAGCACCACCACCACTACCACCCAGGTGGCACCACCAGCAGCTGGGACCTTTGCGGGACCATCCACAGCAACTGCTCCTGGACCAAGCACAGCACCACCTGCAGGGCAGCCTATAGCCATTGCCACAACACGGGCCCATACTTCCTCGGCTGGCACCCAGACCACCCCTGCTGCAGCCATCGACCCTGCTGCTTTTTCACAAATGCAAAGGAAATTAGACCATGTCCCTAGAAAGATGAGCAGACTGCGGCAGGAAGTGCGACAGGTCAACCGGCGGGTGCGTTCCATCAAGAAGACCCTCCTGAGGGCCAACCTATAGACATGTAGATGGACATGATTCCCTCCCCTCCCTCCTCTTTCCTGGTTCTTATACTTTGTGGGTTTAGGGCCAGATGTAGCAAAGTTTTGTGAGTCGCAAATGGGCCGATTCGCTATTTGCGACAGTGCTAAATCATAATGGGATGCAAAAAGCCCATTTCTGACTTGCATAAAGCGATGGGACCCGTTTGCGAGTCGCATCAGTTGCGACCCCATTTTGCGACCCGCAAATAGCAAGTCGCAATTTGCGAGTCGCAAACCTTATGCAATTGCAACTCGCAAATTGCGACTAGTCGCAAAAAGCCCATTTTGCACGTCCCATTTACCACTAACTCAGAGCAGGTGGTAACCAATACCAAAGTATAAAAGGAGACCCAGAAGGCACCTGGGTTACTCAAGATGACGGAGATATACCTGATAGCAGTGAGAAGGAGAGTCCAGGCAGCCCAGCAGAGGAGGAGGAGGGGCCACAGACAGGAGAAGATATATAGAACAAGGCAGACTCTTTTTCAGCAAACTGAGGAAGAGATATACGATAAATACCGCCTTAGCAGCGCAGCCATCCTAGAATTAATTGATTTACTGAAACCACAGCTAGAACACGAGACTGTGCGTGGCTGCGCCATCCCTACGCATGTGCAAGTGCTATGCTCACTGCACCTCTTGGCTTCAGGGAGCTATCAGGGGGTCATTGCTGTGGCAGGTGGGGCATCCCAAAGTGCAGTGTCCAGGTTCCTCAGGGCCTTCCTAGATGCCTTAGTCACGCACATGTCTCACTTCATATACCTACCAAGGAATGAGGCAGAAATGAACAGCACCAAGCTGGACTTTTACCGCATTGCCCACTTTCCCCATGTCATAGGGTGTGTAGATAGGACACACATTCAAATATGCCCCCCTACAAATCTGGAACACCTTTTCCGCAACAGAAAGTGTACCCACTCACTCAATATTCAGGTTGTGTGTGACGCCCATTATGTCATCACGGACATTGTAGCTAAGTTTCCAGGCAGTACCCATGACTCATACATGTTTAGGCATAGTGGGATACATCAACGCCTGGAACGTGGGGAATTCGGAGACGGTTACCTCCTAGGTAGAGCTACAGACACTTTGCAGACATACACACAGGTCACTGTGCACAACAATCAGGACTTCCTAACAGTGTACTTTTTGTGCCCAACAGGTGACAGTGCATATGCTCTAAGGCCATGGATCATGACTCCGTTTTTAACACCCAGCAATGAATGTGAGAGGCAATACAACAATGCACATAAGAGGACCAGGAACCTGATAGAGCGCACCTTCGGACTCCTGAAAGCAAGATTCAGATGCCTCCACCGCAGTGGAGGTGCCCTCCAATATACCCCCATTACCGCATTCAAAATTGTGGTCGCATGCGCCATCCTCCACAACATAGCCACCCGACGTGGGTTACCTCTCACCCCTGCAGACCCAGATCCTGATGATGAAGAGCAAGAACAACCACATCGCCATCATGGGGATAGGAGTATAGCTAATCAAGGCAGACTGAGACGGGAACACATCACAACACAATATTTTGGAAGGTACGTGTCAACTCCAACCATACTCACCTATTGACCAAAAACTCCATTTGTTAAGTGGAACAAAAATAACTATTTTATTAGTGCAGAAATGAAACTATTTACAAGTACTGAATGTCCATGGGCATGAAAATGCAAACCAGGCATGTGGAACATTGACGTCATGTGCCACTTCTAATGGTCCAGGGTGATCTCTATGACCTTCTGCCCCTCCTGCCAGCCTGGCTGGTCCCTGGTGCTTCCGTGGTGCTCTGCCTGCTACTCCTGAGCACCCTGCTGTCAGTGACAGAGACCCTGCTCACTGTCGAGCCCTCCTCACTGTCCTGGGGTGTTTCCCCTGTGCCCCTAGACATATTCCGTGTCTCCATCAAGTCAATGATGTGGGTCAGACGTCCCAGGCCCCTAGCCACATCCCCAGCGAAATGGCCCATTTCCACCTGCAGCCCAACTGTCCTCCTCGACAGGCCTGTGGTGTTCATGGCGAGCCTGCCGATGGATGTGGCCATCCTGTCCAGTCTGTGCAGGAGCTGACAGTCTCTGCGCCGCCCACCCTCGGCCTGGGCCAGTAGTCCTCCCGCCAGTTCCCTCATGGTAAGGGTAAGGTCCCCAGTGTTAGTGCAGATCATGTCCATCCTTGAGTTCAGGTGCTGCATGCTGGCATGGTTATTGCGCACGAAGCGGTGCAGCACACCACTAATCCTCCCTAAAATTCGATTTTGTAGGCGCTGACCATGCAGCAGATGTGCCTCACTGGTGCTGGGAGGAAGTTGCCCGGATGCAGACTGCAGCCCTGATGTCCTGGACCTGCGACGCCTGCGCAGCGGTGGCTGCCCTGTGATTTGCCCTGTCTCATCCCTGCCTGTTGCTGGGGAAGCCTTTAGTGATACTGTTGCAGCAGGTGTGGCTACTGCAGGGATGCTGCTGACTGTGCAGGTGGGGGTGCTGGCGGGTCCTGAGGTGTCCTCATGGGGCTGGCTGATTGGAGTAGTGGTGGTGTCTTGTTGGAGATCTGTGGGACATGGGGAACAGACTGTCAGTGTCTACTATCTGTTGCACACTTCATAATAAACATTTGCCTATGAACTGCCTACTTGACTACATTTCCCATAATGCATCATTCTGGCATTTGCAACCCTGAAATGGAGCTATCTTGGTTGTGCATGCCCCTGTGTACATGGTGGGTGGGGGTATGGCATTGATAGGGGTACAGGCATGTCACATGGTACTCACCGGTTGATGTGTTGGGCTCTGAGGTGTCCAGGTCCCCAAATCCAGACACTGCCTCCTGCTCCAAGGTTTCCTCCACCCTTTCTTCCAAGGGTGTGGGTGGTGGCACAGACAATGGTCCCCCCCCTGTGCCTCTCATCTCCCGGAGCCTTTCAACCACCCTCTCCTTGGTCCGGGAGCGGAGGTCATACCACCTTTTCTTTATGTCATCTATGGTCCTATGGCTCACCCCCAGGGAATTGATCTTGTCCTGTATGTCCTGCCACAGCTGTTTCTTGGTGGCTTGAGGAACATTGAGGGCTGATTTTCCAAACAAGTCATCATAGTGCTGACAGCATTCGTCTGTCAGCACCTCCAGCTCCCTCTCAGAGAATTTCAGCTTCCTCTTCCTTGGTGTTCCCTCCATGGCAGCTGCTGTTTGTCCTGTGTGTAGTTCAGCAGTTATAAAAGGGTGTGGTCCTCCCTCCTCCCAGGTGTATTAGTAAACTTCCTGGCTGTGATGTCATCATCATGTGCCAGGAAGTGTTTCCAGAGTGTTCTGGAGTGGTTTCTGGAGTGTTCTGCTGCACCTGTAATCAATTTACAAGTTAATCGCAATTTGCGACATCCACTCGCTAATTGCGAGTTCGTTTTTTGCACACTCGCAAAAAGAGACCTCGCAATCGGCGGACTCGCACACTGCGTTGCGAGTCCGGGTGCGAGTCGCTATTTCGGCACGTGTTTTTTTCTGCATTACAATTTGCGACTCGCATTTTGCGAGTCGCATCAACTCGCAAAATCCGAGTCGCAAATTTTTAGTTTGCTACATCTGGCCCTTAGTGTTAAGTTAGTATAGGCTGTTAGTTTGGTTAGTGTTAGTGGATGGGGGGTGGGGTTTCCTGAATATTTCTACTGTTTATTTTTATGTGTGTGGGTGGGGTGGCAATGTTGGGGTTCTTGTGTTTAAAAAAAAATATATATATATATATAAATATATATTTGTTTACTATAGGATAGTATGTGTTTAGGTTAGTATCTGTTGTCCTCCATGTGTCCCATCTCATAGGGGAGTGAGGGGGTTGATGTTTAGAACGTTTCGTTAAATGTGATAAGTAAGTTTAGCTTAGGTTAGTTAGGGACAGTTGTGGGTAATGAGTAGTTAGAGTAGATTAGGATAGGTAAGGTCTTTCCCCGAGTTTTCACTTCTCTTTTTACTGTTTAATAAATATCTAGGTAACCCTTTACAGTATTTGTCAAATGCTTGTAGATCAAGGCCTTGGCATGAGTGTACAGTGTCTCTTTTGTATGAGATTGTGTGTCCTATGCTGCAAACAAATCCCAACTGAGCTGTAATATTGGCAGCTACCCCAAAGCTACTTAGCTAAGATTCGGCCATTCATTGCAACCACCAACGCAGTTAATATGGATCCCAAAGTGTGGTTTTTTCATGATGTATGTTTTCAATGTCACATACTGTGCTTCCACATTTAGTATTGGGGACACTGTGTTAAGTCTGACTGCAGTCTGATGTCCAAGGAAATCCTGATAAGGTGAGTGGTGGTAAGCTCTCTTGTAGTATAGTGTACATAACTCACATAGATCATTTGTTACACTGTTCAACATGATAACTTATTTGGATGTAAACTCATACACCTCCATTCATGCAGTTTGGTGTGTGTTAGCTTAACTTTGTGGGAAATGTCACATACGTTAGTGTTGCATTGAAGCAACAATTTGAAGGCACTATTTTCTGGTTTTGACATCCCTTGAGGAAGCATTATTCTGTCCAACACAGCATTATGGTGTATAGTTTCTCTTTTCCTCCGAAATAACCCTCAGGAAGGGCAGAGTATGGTAGAATCCAGGCCACTGTGCATAGTTATCAGCCCACATTATTTCAGGACAGTTGTATTGACAATCTATGATAATTGACAGGAGGCAAAATTCACTGATCTACTGCACGGTTGATGTGTCACATTACACAGAGGCAAAGTGGTTGTGTAAGTGCTATTTATTTAAAAGTACTGTAGTGCTATGTGTACATTGTCCATGATTGTGAGTCCATTATAGTGACATCTTCCATTGTGATCCTACACAAGCGCAAAAGGACATGTCATTGGACATGCTGGGGTGAAGTGTCAGACAGTGCAGAGGGACAGGAGTTGCCAATGAGTTAGTGGGAGACAATCACTGGGCAGGCTGACAAGATAAACAGTGGTTTGCAGAACAGTGCTTGAGTACAGTTGTTGCAAGACTGGCATGTTACAAAGCACAGGACCTTGGTAATAGGTGGCCATGTGGCAGGGACTAGTGCTACCGGGTACTCTTACGTGTGAAGGTGATCTGTTCCTGGTCTTCATCTTCGGATGTGTGTGTTGCCTCCTCTGCCCTTGATGGTGGTGGTTGTGAAGGGGCAACACACACCTCAGTGTATGTAGACGTGGAGTCAGACATCACGGTAGCTGCTACCTGTGGGGGTCGTAAGGGCAGTACTGCTGCAAGGAGGATCTGCTGGTTCTTAAGAATAGCAGCCACATCACAATGGTAAGCAGCCAGGTCGGCCCTGAGGGGTTCAATGTTGCATTCGTGCACGCGTTGACAGGATTGCTGTTGTAGGTGTTGGGTCAACTGTATTACAGCTGTGCTGATTTCCTTCAGCCTTTTTTCTACTTCCTGCAAGATAGTTGTTCGCCCTTGCATAGCTTCTGCCTGTTCTTCAGTTGACATCATGCACAAACGTACACCCTCTAGGCTGGCTGCCATAGTTTGCATCCCCACCCACACCTCCTTGACCAGCTCCCGCTGTACTCCGACTACAGTTCTCTCAAAGCTGGTGCCAGTGTTGTCAGAGTCCTCAGCTGTATTGGAGCTGGCAGGTCGTACAATTGGGGTGGTGGGTGGGTCCTCTGTGATGGCTGCTGTATCTGTGCTCCTCCTTGTGACTGAAGGTGGGGTCTGGAGGGTTTCTAGGACCTCTTGGAGGGTCTGCTGGCTGATGTTTGTCAGCTCGTCATCCATGTCATCAGGGTAGTCCTGGACAGGCATATCCGCAGGGGATCCATCGTCCTCTGCAATGAAATACGGTACAATTAGTGTGTCAGTGTTGTGGGCTTTGTAATGTGACATGCCTGCCTTGTGATTATTTCCACATTGTGATCTTGGTTCCTGTTCATTGCTCCTGTCTTTCAGATGGGCATTCTCCCAGGCCTATGCCCCACCTGCATGTCACATATATTATGGCAAATTTGTGGACTTGTCAGCATCATCTCCTCTAGGTGTTGGTTCTGGCCAAATAGTGATTTGCCACCTTCTTGTCCTATTCAACCCTTCGTCTACTTCCATTCTCATGGTGAGGCCTTTCACTGGCTGTGGGTGCTCTGATCGCACTAGCAGCACACTTAACAATCTGGACCTGCCCCAGTCTCTGATCTTTCACATCCACCTATATGTAGTTGAAATGTAGCGTATACTATGTATATCAATGTTATGGCACAATATGGATGTCAGCATTGGTAATGTGCACTGCTGATGTTGGGGAATGTGTGGTACATTGGATTGCCCTGATAGTCGTAGCAGTGTCCTATTTCCTCCTCTGACTGTGCAGGTGTATTTCTGTGACCAGTTACATGTGCCCTCCCCCTCCATGCTGTTGTCTGAGCAGTATAACATTTGGGATGTTGCATTGTGACCCAGGCACAGGATGGACCCTGACATATGCAGCATGGGTGTGACATTAGTGCTGTGTACCTCCTAATGTGGATGACATTGGCTGATGTTTGCGGCAACTATGGACATTCACATTTGACAGGACTGGAACATTTGTCTTGTTTCAGGGGATTGTCAACGTTGTCATCCTCATCCCTCTAATTTGGGAGGGGTTGATCCATGGGGACGTTACTGCCATTAGCTACTTGACCAGCACACACGGCGGAGGTGGTAGTGGCAACTGTTGTCAATGTTACTTTCCAGTTGTCGGTATGGCTAGAGGTTGTTAATTGGGCCCTAGTTAATGTAGGGAGTATAGTGGCTGACGTGCGACGGGATGCCAGTTTGACATTGTGCCCTTCCCGCCTGGCCTGGCTTTACCTTTGCAAAATCGTTGGAATGGCAGCATACACCCATGGAAAGGTTGTTGGTGTTTTGTAGTGGTGTGCCCCAGGTTTCCTCTGAACGTGCCATGGCCCCGTGCGTGCTCCTTTACCCATGCCACTCCATGTACATAATGACTTACATGCAATGTGTAGTAGGTATCCCCCCCACTGGCAGTCAACATTTGTGCATTTTAATTCCCCATGCGACTTACCCTGCATGTGCGTTGTCTCCTGGTACTCTGCACTGTCCTGTCCTTGGATCCCTGTGACGATCTCCTCAGGGATGACGGCTTCAACCATCTCTTCCATGTGGTCCAGGGCCTCCTGTGGTGCTGGACTCCCACCTCCAGTCTGCAGTGCTGCCTTCCTGTTCCTGGCCATCCTTTCCTTGGTCCTGCGCTTGCAGTCATGCCAGCGTTTCTTGCACTCGAGGACTGTTCTGCGTACTTCTGCCACACTGTTAATCTTGTCAACAATTTGTTGCCATATTGCCTCTCTCCTACTGATTGGAAACTTTGAGGTGACAAACAGTTGGTGCTGGTGTTCCGTCACCTCTTTAACCAGAATTTCCTGCTCCTCTGCACTGAAGCAGCACTTTCTTTTCTTCTTCTCCCTGTCCTGGGTCTTGTGTGGGTCCTCCTGGCTGGTTCCTGGTCTGTTGTCATCTTCCTGGGGTCTGTGCAAGCATCTGGGATCCATTTTGGCTCTCCTCTGCACAAATTGCTGTGTTTGAAGCGAGTTTTGACGCTATTGCTTAAAAAAACACTGCATATCCAGTTTGGGGTGTCGTAAATCGGCTCACAGTCATTTCCGCAGCGTTAACATAGTTTTCCTTTACGACGTGACGCTGTGGTGTGCATCAAAGAAAATGACTCACACCTGTGGTGGGCGCCGCCGTGCGTCAAAGTATAAATTTTACACCCACACAGCGCACAGAAATGGCATTAGCCGGCGGTAATATTTTTGACGAAAAACTGCGTTGGTGCAGTTTTGCGTCAAAAAGTATAAATATGGGCCTATCTGTTTAGGTTAGTATATGTTGTCCTCCATATGTCCCGTCTTATAAGGGGGGTGGGGGGGTTGATGTTTAGAGTGTATAGTTAAATGTGGTAAGTAAGTTTAGCTTAGGTTAGTTAGGGCCAGTTGTGGGTAATGTGTAGTTAGGATATGTTAGGTTAGTTAAGGTGTTTCCCCTAGTTTTATTATCCTTTTTTACTGTTAAATAAATATTTAGGTACTCCTTTACAGTATGTGTCATATGCTTGGGGATCAGGGCCTTGGCATCGGTGAACAGTGTCTCTTTAGTATTTGCATTTATGTCCCATCCTGCAACCAAATCCCAATTGAGCTGTCATATTGGCAGCTACACCAGAGCTTCTTTGCTAAGAATCTGCCATCCATTGAGCCCACCACTAAAGGTTACTATGGATCCCAATCTCACATACTTTGGGACCAGATTTGGTATTGAGGACACTGTGTTACGTATGCCTGCAGCCTGATGTTTAAGTGAAGCCTTATAAGGAGAGTGATGGTATATTCTCAAGTAGTATAGTATACATGACTCACACCTATTATTTGTTACAGTGTACAGCCAGCTTACTTATTTGTACGTACACTCATACACATCCATTCGTGCTCTATGGTGTGTGTAGAAGAAATTGTGACAAATGTCACATACGGAAAGATTGTCTAGTACAATATTTAGAAGGCAATATTTTTCGGCTTAGACATTCCTTGATGAAGACTTATTCTGTCCAACACAGCATTTTACTGTATAGTTTTGAGTTACCTCAGAATTGACCTTCATGAAGGGTAGTTGATGGTACAGTCCAGACCACAGTGCATAGTTATCAGCCCACATTCTTTCAGGGCAGTTGTAATGACATTCTTTGGGCATTGACATGGGGCAAAGAACACTTATCTCCCTCACGGTTAATGTGTCACATTACACAGAGACAAAGTGGTTGTTGAAGTGCTATTTATTTTAAAGTGCTGTTGTGCTATATTTACATTGTCCATGATTGTGAGTCCATTAGTGTGACACCTTCCATTGTGATTCTACACAAGTGCAAAAGGACATGTCACTGGACATGCTGGGGTGAAGTGTCATACAGTGCAGAGGGACATGATTTGCCAATGAGTTAGTGAGAGACAATCACAGGGAACTGTGACAAGGCAAACAGTGGGCTGGAGAACAGTGCTTGAGAGCAGCTGTTGCAAGACTGGCATGTTACAAACCACAGGACCTTGGTAATAGGTGGCCATGTGGCAGGGACTAGTGCTACCGGGTACTCTTACGTGTGAAGGTGATCTGTTCCACGTCTTCATCTTCTGATGTGTGTGTTGTCTCCTCTGCCCTTGGTGGTGGTGGTTGTGAAGGGACAACACACACCTCAGTGTTTGAAGACGTGGAGTCAGACATCCCAGTAGCTGTCAACTGTGGGGCTATTAAGGGCAGTACTGCAGCAAGGAGGAGCTGCTGGTTATTAAGAATAGCATCCACATCACCGTGGTAGGCAGCCAGGTCAGCCCTGAGGAGGTCAATATTGCCTTTGTGCACACGTTGAAAGGTTTGTTGTTGGAGGTGTTGTGTCAACTCTCTTACAGCTGTGCTGATTTCCTTCACACTTTTTTCAAGTTCTTGCAAGATTGATGTTTGCGGTTGCATGGCTGCTGCCTGTTCTGCAGTTGACTTCATGCACCAACGCACCCCCTCTAGCCTGGCTGCCATATTTTCTATCCACACCCGCACCTCCTTGGCCAGCTCCCGCTGTACTCCAACTACAGTTCTGTCAAAGCCTAGTGTTGTCGGAGTCCTCAGCTGGGTTGGAGCTGGCAGGTCGTACAATTGGGGTGGTGGTAGTGGTTTCTCTGTGGTGGCTGTTGTATCTGTGCTCCTCCTTGCGACTGAAGGTGGGGTCTGGAGGGTTCCAAGAACATCTTGGAGGGACTGCTGGCTGATGTTTGTCAGCTCGTCATCCATGTCATCAGGGAAGTCCAGGACAGGCATATCCCCAGGAGAGCCTTCGTCCTCTGCAATGAGATATTGTACAATTAGTGTGTCTGTGTTGTGGCATTTGTAATGTGACATGTCGGCCTTCCTATTAGTTGCACATTGTGATATAGGTTCCTGTTCATTGTTCCCGTCTATAATATTAGCATTCTCCCAGGCCTATTCCCCACCTGCATGTCACGTGTAGTGTGGTCAGTTTGGGGACTTGTCAGCATCACATCCTCTAGGTGTTGGTTCTGTCCAAATTGTAGATTGCCACCTTCTTGTCCTACTCAACCTCTTTCTATTTCCATTCTCATGGTGAGGCCTTGCACTGGCTGTGGGTGTTCTGATGGCACTTGCACCACACTTAACAATCTGGAACTGAGCCAGTCTCAGATATTTCACATCCAGCTATATGTTACTGAAACCTAGCATACCTATGTATAGCATTGGCATGGCACACTACAGATGTCAGCATTGGTAATGTCTAATGTTGAATGTGTGCTACATTGGATTGCACTGATGTTCCATTTCCTCTTCTGACTGTGCGGTTGTATTTCACTAGCTGGTGACATATGTCCTCCCCCTCAATGCTGTTGTTTGAGCAGTATAACATTTGCAGTGTTGCATGGTGTCATTGGAGCTATTGTGACCTACGCACAGGGTTTGTAGCAAGTATGGACATTAACATTTGACAGGATTAGCACATTTGTATTGATTTCAGGGGATTGATAACATTGTCATCCTGAACCCTCTAATTTGGGTGTGTTTGATCCATGGGCACGTAACTACCATGAGCTACTTGACCTGCACACACAGCAAAGGTGGCAGTGGCAACTGTTGTCAATATTGCATTCCACTTGCGGATGTGGCCTAAGACTGTTAATTGAGCCCTAGTTCATGTAGGGAGAATACCAGCTGTCGTGTGACAGCAGGCCAGTTTTACGTTGTACCCTACCCTCCTGGACTGGCTTTACCTTTCCAACATCCTTGGCATGGCAGCCTACCCCATGCAAAGGTTGTTGGTGTAGTGTAGTACTGTGACCCAGGTTTCCTCTGAACAGCCCATGCCCCTGTGCCGTGCCCCTTTACCAATGCCACTCCCTGAATATCATGACTTACATGCATTGTGTAGTAGGTATGTCCACCCCCCGGCTTACAGTTAACATTTGTACATTTTAATTCCCCATGCGACTTACCCTGCATCTGTGTTGTCTCCTGGTAGTCTGCACTGTCCTGTCCTTGAATCCCTGTGACGATCTCCTCAGGGATGACGGCTGCCACCATCTCCTCCATTTGGTCCAGGGCCTCCTGTGTTGCTGGACTCCCACCTCCAGTCTGCAGTGCTGCCTTGCGGTTCCTGGCCATCTTTTCCTTGGTCCCGTGCTTGCAGTCATGCCAGTGTTTCTTGCACTCAATGGCTGTTCTCCGTACCTCTGCCACACTGGTTATCTTGTCAACAATTTGTTGCCATATTGCCTCTCTCCTACTAACTGGCAATTTTGAGATGACAAAAAGTTGGTGCTGGTGTTCTGTCACCTCTTTCACCAGAATTTCCTGCTCCTCTGCACTGAACCGACACTTTCTTTTCTTCTCCTCCCTCTCCTGGGTCTTGCGTGGGTCCTCCTGGCTGGTTCCTGGTCTGTTGTCATCTTCCTGGGGTCTGTCCAAGCATCTGGGATCCATTTTGGCTCTCCTTAGCACATTTTTCAGTGTTTGCGCCATTTTTTGATGCTATTGCGTCGGCGCAGTTTTGCGTCAAAAAGTATAAATATGGCCCTTTGTGTGCCTACAGGAGTTTATGTGCTCTGAGAATTTATATCACTGATTGGTTATATTCCATTTTGACTAGATTTTATTATGATAAGGACAGTTAGACACTTATGGTAACATCGGGGACAAAGGCATTACAAGAAAATATCGATTGCGCCTGAGACCAGAGGTTTTTTTTGCGCCTAATTTAAACATGTGTGGTAAATAATGAGAAGTAAAACAATATGTAGATATATTTTCTCTCTTGACAGTTTTTACTGTTAGCGTCATAAAGCCAGACCCAGCGCAATTTGCGTTCGGTCTCCTGCTATATACGAGCGCTTAAACGCTTTTACCACTTTAGTCTAAATACCCTTCGGCCCTTACTGCTCACTTATCTGTGCTGCAAGTGACATTCACGTACAATGCGATTTTCTCTTTAATAAAGTTGACCTTGACGAAGTGGAAAAGAAATAAAACAAAACTCGCAGATGTATATGTGTCAAACATCTATACAAACCATGCTTTATGTTTAGAAATAACATTTTTGCTCGGTAAGTTGGTTGTCGTTGCAGCGCTTGCCTGTGGTTTATGGGGTTTTACCTTGCCCAGGGCGATGAATACTAGGAGTGCATAGTGCCCCAGGCCACCGTCATAATTACTCAAATAGTAATCATGACACTTTGTTTCTTTTCTGAATATTGGCTAATGGGTACTAGTTGGAACGCGCCAAATTCTGGGACAAGCACAATTCTCATGTGTTTCTCTTTCGAAAAGTTTATACTCCGATGGAGAGAGTTCTGGTAGTAAACGTCAACCGTGCATCACTTAGGCCCAGTACTCATAATATTGGACCATCCCTTTGAAGAAGGAACAGGGTCACTGCAGCAATTCTTACACTGCAGTTTGTCAGGATTTCTACACTAAAAAGGAATCGTGTACATGATAGTATTCACACCTAGTGCCCTCATTTTAAAGATTTTTTCCTTTCATTTATACATGTCCCATGGCAAAATACTGAACAAAAACAGCCATACATAACAGAGTTATTTCATGAAATATACAGAACTAGAAAATAATTGGCATTACTTGTTTCCATGTAGGTCAACTGAAAGGACATGATGGCAAGCATACCACACAAAGAGAAATATATTGTATTCGTTTGTTAACGTCCCTCACGAATGTGTCACAAACGCTTCATGCACGCCATGAAATGCTTCGGAAATACAATTACAATACAGGTATAGTGAAAGATATTACAGTGCTTGAAATTGATTTGATGCTGAGTACCTATACTACATATGAGAATAACTTTAGAATGTCCACTGTTGCCCTACTTAGAATATTTTAAACTGCACACAATTTGAGGTCTTTATGGAAAGACAAATCTTTGTACAAAAGACGAAGACACAGAAGAAGCAGGTCCCAATATGTTGAACTAAAAATGATAAGGACTGTTTCTATTACAGGAATTTCTGGTTTTGGGGGAGACTCCAAACATTACCTAGCACAGTGCAGAAGGCAAGAAGGGTGGTAAGATTTATCTTCATATTTTGACAGTAAATTAATCCGTCGACCTGATGGAGGTTCCACCCTCCACATTTTGCAATGTAAACTGGCCAGCGGACATTTCAAGCTTGGACAGCAATAATCACTGTGACAGTTCCTGACAATGAGTTTGACGGACGGCTCCATCAACATAATCGAGCAGTATTTCAACTTTACAATTTTTTTAATTTCAAAAAGAAAATTCAAAAGTGGGATTTTCTTTTTGAAAAGAAGAGAAAAACAATGCACTACTCCTCATGGCAGTTTCCTCCCATGGCATGGGAGGCATTGAGCACTTTTCAGCACCTCTTACCCACCAGGTTTTCCTGGCAATGATGGGCATTGAAGCCCGCCTGTATCCGCTCATCTAAATTAGGTGGACGGACATACAGCCAGACTCTAACTGCCCTTACTCTGTCAGGCTGTCGAATGCGGCTGACCACAGCAGAGACAAAGGGCCTCATTATGACCCTGGCGGTACAGAACCGCCAGGGTCAACGGGGGCGGGAGCACCGCCGACAGGCCGGCCGTGCTCCCTTGGGCATTCCGACCGCGGCGGTAACGCCGCGGTCGGACCGGGACAACTGGCGGTCTCCCGCCAGTTTCCCGCTGCCCAAATGAATCCTCCAAGGCGGCGCAGCATGCTGCGCCGCCTTGGGGATTCTGACACCCCCTACCGCCATCCTGTTCCTGGCGGTTCGCCCGCCAGGAACAGGATGGCGGTAGGGGGTGTCGCGGGGCCCCTGGGGGCCCCTGCAGTGCCCATGCCAATGGCATGGGCACTGCAGGGGCCCCCGTAAGAGGGCCCCGCTAGTATTGCACTGTCTGCATAGCAGACAGTGAAATACGCGACGGGTGCAGTAGCACCCGTCGCACCTTCCCACTCCGCCGGCTCGATTACGAGCCGGCTTCATCGTGGGAAGGTTGTTTTCCCCTGGGCTGGCGGGCGGCCTTTTGGCGGCCGCCCGCCAGCCCAGGGGAAAACTTGGAATACCCTCCGCGGTCTCTGGACCGCGGAGCGGTATTTTGGAGGGGGGAAGTCTGGCGGGCGGCCTCCGCCAGACTTAGAATGAGGGCCAAAGTGTTGCGTGGGCTCTCATTATCCTAAATGAGACTACTGGATTTCTAGGTAGCAGGATCTATAATGGTGTGGGGGACTGAGTCTGACCCACGTGTAAGGAACTCTGTCACCCTAAATCCGGTTTTTGCTCCGGCTAACTAGCAGTGCCTCATTTCTCCCACGGGGAAGAAATGATTAGGCAGCCGAGCGCATCACATCTTTGGAACTTCTCAGGGAAATCGTGGTCACTCAGATCCAAACCAACTCTCTCATTTACAATATGGTCTAATATACAAATGACAAAGACAGTATAGGTTTTATATAATGTTTTAATAAAACGACTGTATTTTAGATAATAAGGCGTGAGCCGCAATAACCAGAACAATACAACATAGTAGGATTGAAATAGTCACCAGGAGAGTAAAACATAAGAACAAAGCTATCATATTTCCTAACAGTTTCTACTCTCCCTCTGCTTGATCTATTTAGAGCACAGCATGTTAAGCTTCTAGCTTGCCTTTCCGAATCACCGGGGAGACATAAGCCCTCATACCTGAGCAAAGGCCTGTGATCTGGTTCAGCATCTGCAACGAGGCAGTCATCGTCTAGCTGTGGGTCTCTGGTCGGAATCTCCCTCTTGCATGTATTGGAACAAGGAAGTGATTTTATAACTAACATGTCATCGTGATCACAAAATGTCCCTACGCAGGAATGCCAAATCTAAACTCCTACCACGTCTATCGGCAATGTACCAGACTGTATCCTTGACTGAAGAACAGAGTGAATGTGTTATGAAGAACTCCAGTGCTGAAGTAGGCAAAACAGTGTGATATGAATAAAAAACAACACCGTAGAACTGGCTATTTGAAAAATAACAGTACGAAGCCTAATAAAAAGCATGTAGAGCAAAGTGCACAGAGGCTCTAAGCTGTCAGCAAATGAATAAAATACATTCAGGGCAAAGTGCACAAAGGCCTAAAGCCTGAAGCTAATGCGTAAAGTATACGTAAAACTAACCACACTACAAAAGTAATCTCCACTGTGGTCAAACTAGGGTCCACCCTATTTTAAATCAGACTGGGGGACCATTATTTTGATGGAAAGACAATCCATCACTGTTGCAATGGAGCTTTCTCTTTGCCAACATTAGGTCTCAAAGTGCATTTGACAGTAAAGAGAACCCTTTCCAAGGACAGCTCTATGACAGAGCCATGAAGATGTGAAGAGAGAACGTTTATTGGTGGAAGGCAATTAAGGTTATTAGGATGAAGGGAACAAAGTTTGTATGTTAGAATATGGTATACAGGAGTTCTGTGTGACATAAATATTTTGTTCAAAATGTGGTTTATAAAAGCACCACCACATTGGGTTTATGTTTTCTGTTATTACTTCTAATAGAGTACTTCAAATGTCATAACCTATTTCCTCAATGATGTAATTTGACTTGCTATGAGCGATGTAATATGTTGGTTCATTAGTAGTGCATGACAGTGTGCAGCTTCTAGTTAGTTCACTAATCTATAACTGGCGAATTTCAGTGTTTTTTTCAGTTTCTGAAAGTTAGTTCTTATCTCATTTTAGTGTGTAACTTTAATGTCACTTTAATTTTCTGTGAATTTCTGTTTTTTTAAACGTATTTTAAGATCTTATTACCATACCTAACTATGGCGCCATTTCATATCTCCAGGCACACAAACACCACCACAGAATCTTATAAAGCAGGTGTACAGGTCTAGGGGTAGTGGAGAAGACCCCTCAATATCATCACAGCACAGGCCTCAAATGAACGGAGAAAAAAGTCCAAACACTCAAGATTGCTGCTAGCCTACCATGTTTATTCGATTCTTCAGAATATAGCAGCCATGTCAACGTGTTTCAGCATACAGCACTTTTCTCAGGGCATCATCATATGATCCTGACTTGAGCCTTTTACTCCATTATGTGCATAAAAGAGAAAGAAGAAATACTGAGCCACATACATTTCATAGACAGTGTGAAAATGCTATACTATGAAAATTACTTAAAGTTATAAATATTTTTAAAGGGGTAAAATATATATTTTTTATTTTAACATTGTTTCCTAAGGAGTTTTGTTCTAAGTCCCTACCTTCATGATTTGAAGGGGAGGGTGTTGCAGTGCCAGTGATTGGCCATGTGTGCTATTGGCCTTACTGTAGCTCTTTTGAGTCTTTTTTGGCAGCAGTAGACATATAAGTGCAGTTTGTGAATATGAATGGACTTAGGGCCAGATATATCAAAAATCCGATTTGCGTTTCTTAAATAGTGAATTTTGGGAAATCTCTATTTAAGAAATGCAAAATGGTATGTATGATTTTTGTGATTCGGTAATAGCGATTTCTTAAAATTCGCAAATGCTATTACTGTGTCGCTACATGTAAATTTTAAAATTGTATTTACAATGCATTTTTAAAATGTGCACATGGTTACCACCAAACTTGAATTTGTGGTAATTGCATTTCCTAAATGCCCAATTCGCATTTAGGAAATGCTTGATACATGTGCTTTGGAAATCGCAAATAGGAATTCTCTATTTGCGATTTCCAATTTAGAGAATCGCAATTTGCGATTCTCTAAATAGGGTCGCAATTTTAAGGAATTGCTATTTTAGCGATTCCTTAAAATTGCACTGCGAATGCCTTTCATACATTGTGAAAGGCATTTTAGCATTCACAAATGGCCGAATTTTGCAATTTGCACTGATTGCGAATGCAAAAAAGCTTGACACATCTGCTCCATAGTCTTTTGTGGGTTGGTGCATATCTCTCCATTAACCTATCTTTCACCTTTCCTTTTCTTAACACTTTTCTTAAACCTGCTTAAACATTTATTCATAAATAGGCCCTCCCACATTTTCTATTAAAATATATACCTATGTGTGTGGAAATCTCCACTGGTATGGTGGATATTCCTGCACAGAAAGGATAGGCGAGGCAAAGGCATAGAACTCCACACATGGATCAGTGAATAGCATTTTTTGTATGCTAGTACTACTATTGTAAACTGCTAAACATACTACAAAATGCAATTTGTGAATGGACCTCAATAGTTTTTCTCATGAGTTGGTTGTAATGTGTAGATCGGTGCTGAGGGACAGTCCACTCTGCATCGTCCAGGAGGCTTAATGAGGAATCCATGTCTCATGCATCAAAGCCTACTTTATTTTTGGAGCCTGTACTAAATTTTCAAGCGTCCATTTCAGGGATCTGCATCCTGCTCTGAGTTGACTATTTTGAGTTTGCTTCTAATTCCAACTAAATCATTTTGGGGTGACATCTCCCATCCCAGATATAATATCTGTGTGTAGTATGTATTGATTATGGTTTAGTAGAACATGCAACAAGCCCCACCTTTGGAAAAGGTTCAGCAAAGTTACTATGCTCCAGGGATGCATAGTGGAATGGCACTTGAGGCCATCATTGTGTAGAAAACACTCTGATCATAAACAGCAACACAATAGCTCTTCTTTTTATGAGGAGCCAGGCCTACAAGAAAGTTATTTTGACAACAATAACCTTATCGTAGGACATAATTTTATAGAATAGCAAACTACCATTCAACCCCACTATTTTCTGGTGAGTAACACCAATAGAGGAGACTTCCGATATACAGGTGGCTTACTTATTAGCTAATGCCACCCTTTTGTGATGCGTTGCACCAACACATATGATGGCCAATTTGTGGAGGCCACTGCATTGCATGAGAAAATCATTTATAGAAGATGCCTATTCAAGTTACCAAAAAGAAGTACCAACTGAAGATTCTACACACATTCTTTGTCACAATCCAAACCAATAATGCAATCATTCACCTGCAATTTCTTCCAGGGATTACAGCACACCACTCTGTTCTGTAGAGTATGCTTGAACCATTCATCATTATGGGATGGGAAACCATACATTTCTGTTTGGAAGGTTTATTAGCACAATGATGGTTACTTTCATGGTTGCTTGCCCAAAGCCTCCTTCTGAAGCAATTATGTCCCCAGCTTGTGACTGAGAAGCACAGAAAGACAATGGGCATCTTAGTTCACTGTCCAGTGAAAATAGCACTGCCTAGATTTTCTCCTGAGTAAGATTTCACTCTTCCCAGCCTGAGCGAGTAACAAAATACATTCAAGGAGGTGTACCCATTTTAGGAGATGTCACTATGCAATATAAATAACTTGGTCAATTAACTTATATTTGTACATAACTGCAGCACATATGAGTATATGATCTCAAGATATGCAGATTTATAGAGCACACTATCACTCAGGAGGCTATCCTGGTGCTGGGCAGGTGTGAGTCTAAGCACACCTAGGACCTAGTAGGACTACTCACAAAGCCAGGTCTTCAGCTTCTTCAGTATTCAAGAAGAGAGGAGAAGACCCATATGTGTAGCCACAGGTCATTCCATGCTTTCAAAGTGATGTAGGAGAAGCATCAACCACCAGATCTGATTTTTCATATGTGTTGGATTTGTGCAAATAGGAGCCCGGAAAAGTGTAGGTGTTTGGAAAGTTTGTGAAAGCACATGAGATTGTCAAGGTATGCCACGTGTAAAATGGAGAACAATCACTTCTTTCGATTTAAAGTGTGATTTATTTTGCAAATGTAGCTGCTTTTGTCAGAATCTCCAGCACAACCTTTCCACAATCCAGAACACGGAACACCATGAACCAATGAAATACATTGCAGGGTAAACATAGCCATAGCTTGCTTACAAATACTGCCAACTTAACAAATACAAATAACAACATTAACATACTACATTATACTACACTGTTTCAGCTGAGCTTGAATTGTGCTTGTTTGTGAATGGGAAGCCCGTGGAGCTCCTTCAGGTGTGGTGTGATGTGAGTGTGGCGTGGAAGGTTTAGAGTGATTATGACTGCTGAGTTCTGAATTGTCTGCAGCCTTCTGGTGAATTTTTTTTTGACTCTGGCAGAGTGTGTTCACATAGCCCAGCTTTCTTGTGATCAGGGCATAGTTGATGGTTTTCTGGGTACTGATTGGGAGTGATTTTGAAAGAAAATGTTTTAAAAACAACCACCAAGAATGGCACATGTGTGTCTAAATTCCTTTTTGTAATCAGGTAATATTTCTTTTATACCTCTTCTAGGTCTACCAAATACTTCCAGTTTTTATGGCACACAAGTACAGTTCATTTATAGTTTTGTATAAAATTGAAGCTATACACACTCAGTCAAAAACTGTGGTAAATCATAAATGCAAACTAAAAGACAGTGCCTTCTGATTTAGCTTCATTGCCATTCAAACAGATATGGTGATTACCCATCAGTGTCACTCAATGTATTGCACAATGACCATTCAAGAGTTTCCTCCCTCTTCTTGAGGTAACCAAATAGGCTGCTAAGAGATCCCAGTGATTTGGGGGTATTGCTTTTCTTGTAGTAAAGCAGCAATACCATGGACCTGGTTCAAGGGTCATATTCCCAAAGTCTAGCACCAGATGCAAGTTGTGGGAAACCACTTACCTTGCATTTTGGATCTAATTGGAGCAATGCAATTTTTATTCGCTCATCACCTCCACAAGTGACTTATACAATAAAAATATGAAGGCCAACAGTAGAAGCGGGGAAAGTGGAATTGGATAAGAGAGAAAACAGGGCAACAGACACCACCACTCTGACTTGTTACTCCTGCTGAGAGCTGACATCCGAAGTGGGTATGTAAAGGCAAGAAGGGATAACTTAGTAACTTTCCATGAAAGTCGTTCATTTTTTTGGGCCATTGTTCCAGGCTCGAGACGCCCTTGACTCCCTTCCCGGGCAGCCATGGACCATGTGGTCATGCAGACCCACCCAGGCAAACCTAACGTCTCCAGGTGGGATCTGAGCTCTACCTCCTTCCGGGCAGTGTGCTCAAGATCATTGCCTAATAGCAATCTGCAGGCATGGCAGGACTCACAAATACTTTTAGAGTTCCAGATATCCACCCACTCAAAGTGAACCAGAGCTACCGGTAGGTGGCTCTCGCAATTGTCAGCGACCTATGAATTTGTGGAATGTATTAGGGATGACTTGCTCTGCTGACACCAGCTGACCCCTGACAGTAGTCATACTGGCTCCTGTGTCACGCAGAGCCTCCACCCTTTGCCCATCAATGGTGACCCACTGCCTATACTTGGAAGTGTTGGCTGGCATGTGGGCTTTTGGCAACTTTTCCTTCTCTCCCAGGGACACTAGTGATACCTCTATCTGTTCCCCCAAGCTAACTGGGACTATCTCCCCTCCCTACCGAGTGCTAGACTAGCCAACCCAGGTGTCTGCCCTCCAGTGGTGGGCTGTGCCCTCTTGGGACACTGGGAGTCACTCTTAGAGTGTCCCAACTGGAAGCACTCTAAGCTTTTGGGGAAGAACTTCCTTTTCTTTTGTCAAAGAATCCTGGCCTCCTCTCAGACTCAGGCTGGGACTGGGTACCACCACCCCACTGGGAATTGTTTTGGGGGCCTTTTGAGAACTCCTTGTTTTTAAGTTTTTCTCCCCCCTCTTTCTTCTGTTTGGAACCCTGACCACCTTTGTGGGTGTCCCCCCAGGTACCTTTTTGGACACTCTGGTGCTAACCCAGAGGTCTGCCTTCTCAGCAAGCTTTCTAGGATCAGTCAGCTTGCTGTCAACTAGATCCTGGCGCAACTCTGTAAAGCAAACACTGAACATATGCTCTTTCAGGATCAAATTATATAACCCCAGATAGTCATCTACTTTGCTGCCCGCACCCATCCATTCAGTGCCTTACTAGAGAAATCAAAAAAGCCTACCCAGTTCTGTGTGGAGAGTTTGGTGCTGTTCTTGAACCTCTGATGGTACTTCTCAGGTGTCAACCCAAACTTGGCAAGCAAAGCAGCTTTCGTGGGTGTGTATCGGTTTTGATCCTTAGGATCCAATGCAGGGAGTGTGTCCCTCCCCACTACTGGTACATACCACCACAAGTCCTCCCCCCCATTGCTCCTCAGAGATCCCATGAGACCTTAGTGGAACTTCAGAGGCAGCCAACCACTTGTCAATGTCATTTCCCACCACATAACTTGGCACTTCATTTTTGGGTATACAAACCTTCTTTTCCCCAGCAGGTCCTGCCTATATGCTGCCACCATCACTGCTGGACTCAGACTGCCTCATCTTGATATCCAGCTCTTTGAGACTCAGTTCATGAGCCAACAGAAAGTTCTTCTCAGCCAAAGCTCTCTCAGCTTCAGCTTGTTTGGCTGCTCTCTCAGCCTCTCTCTCTGCTTTCCTCTCCTCTGCTTTGAGGTTTAACTTTGGCATTTGCAGTTGAAATTATCTCTCCTCCCTCCTTTCTTCTGCAGTCAGGCCATGGCTAGACATACTGCTCCCTGGTTTACTAGGGGGCACAATTCCAGGGGTAACATCCCCACTACTGGCAAGAAATCCTCTGAGGGACCATCCTCTAAACCCTCCTCCTCAACATTCTCCTCTGAATGGGCTTCTGCCCAGGCCCTCAGCACTTTTTGGTATTCCTCCTTTTTGGAGGCACCCTGGGTGGGTACTCCCATCACCATGCATAACCCTTTCAGCTGTTTAACAGTGTTTGTCTCCAGCTTGGCTAGGTCAAAATCTTCAGCTCCTGCGTGAGACCCAGCCAGAGACATATTGAATGAGGATTTAGTTAAAACTGTCAGGCAGAAAACAAAATTGCAGAAAAAGATGAAAAATCAAGTTGACCTTCAACTGTGGGTAGGTAGTGTACACTAAGATATTGTATGTCACTGCACAAATACAAGTCCTATCCTCTCGCTGATCACCAATGTTAGAAATGGGGTCTTTGGTTGGCAGTCAGGTTACCCCCTGTCCAAGCAAGGACCCTCACTCTAGTCAGGGTAAGTCACACACAATCCAAATTATCTTGTGCCCACCCTCTGGTAGCTTGGCACTGAGCAGCTAGGCTTAACTTAGAAGGCAATGTGTATAGTATTTGTGCAATAAATCATGCAATAACACAGTATAGCACCACAAAAATACAGCTCACAGTGTTTAGAAAGATATAGCATATTTATCTGGTTAAATGCAGGTCAAAATGATCAAGATTTTATACGTTCAAATATCACTTTAGAGAATGATAAAAGAGGCTTTAGTCTTTAAAAAGTAACAAGTGTCTCTTGCAAGCACAAAGTACCTGATATGCGTTCAGATTCTCCGCAAGGGACTGCAGAGGAGGAAATGCATGGAAAACAGGGAGGTGTGCGTCAATTTCTCCGGCGCACACAGATGATGCATCAATACTTTTCCAAGCAGGAAAGGCTTTGCGTTGATTTCTGGCACGCGGACTTGATCCTCTTCGGGTTGTTGGGTTTTTGGATGCCCTGGGGACAATTCAGAGAAATCCTGGGCATGCAGGATGAAGTCACAGGGGCTGCGTCGATCTAGTGGGTGATGCGTTGAAACTTCTGTACCACGGCAGGCGCAGCATCGATTCTTCCGGCAGGAAGTCGGTTGCATCGTTCCGGCTCGGCTTTGCCTCGATCCAGTGGGCCGTGTGTCAAAGTTCCAGTCGTAACAGTGCGTTGATCTCCTCTCGGAGAGCCAGCTGTGTCATTCCGGTTCGACGTGTAGTGATTTTCTTACCACGATGCAGGCTGTGCATCGTTTCTTGCAGGCTGTGCGTCGAATTTTCGAAGCACAAGGAGTTCTTTGCAGGATGAAGTCTTTTTAGTCCTGTGAATTTAAGGAATAGGAGGCAAGTTCTATCCAAGCCCTTGGAGAGCACTTCCTAGCAGAACCAGAGTAGAGCAAGGCAGCAGGGTAACATCAGGGCAGCAGTCTTTTGCAGAAAATCAGTCAGGTGAGTCCTTTGGGCTCCCAGGCAGTTCCTTTTGGCAGGTTGCAGGTTCTTGTTCAGGGTTTCTTCTCCAGTAGTATCTTGTCCAGAAGTGTCTGAATTGGTAGGGTCAGCGGCCCTGTTTAAATATCCAAATGTGCCTTTGAAGGGGGGGGGGAGACTTCAAAGAGTGGCTTAGAAGTGCACCGGGTCCCCTTTCAGTTCCATCCTGTCTGCCAGGGTCCCAGTACGGGATTTGGCAGTCTATTGTGTGAGGGCAGGCCACTGTCCTTTCAAATGTAAGTGTCAGGCCATCCACCCTCCAAGCCAGGAAGACCCATTCAATTTGCAGATGTGTGTGGGTGTGACTGAGCATCCTGTGTTTGGGGTTGTCTGAGTAAAATGCACAAGGGAGCTGTTAAATAACCTAGCCAGACATGGATTGTAAGGCACAGAAGGATTTAAGTGCAGAGAAATGCTCACTTTCTAAAAGTGCCATTTCTAAAATAGTAACATTAAATCCAACTTCACCTGTCAGCAGGATTTTGTTTTGCCATTCTTGCCATACTAAATATGACCTTACTACTGATTTCAGATCAGAATCTACCACGCAAACAGTTTATGAGGGTAGCCCTAATGTTAGCCCTTGAAATTAGCAGACCTGACAGCAGTGTAAAAATTAATTTAAGAGTGTTACACTACCAGGACATATAAACTGCACAGGTACATGTCCTGACTTTTATCTATGTAGCACCCTGCCATATGGGTTACTTAGGACCTACCTTATGGGTGACTTTTATGTAGAAAAAGGGCAGTTTAAGGCTTGGCAAGTACTTTTAAATGCCAAGTCAAACTGGCAGTGAAACTTCACACACAGGCCTTGCAATGGCAGGCCTGAGGCATGGTTAAGATGCTACTTATGTGGGTGGCACAATCGGCGCTGCAGGCCAACTAGTAGCATTTAATCTACAGGCCCTGGCACATGTAGTGCACTTTACTGGGGCCTTACAAGTAGATTTAATAATCCAATTGGGTATGAACCAATTTCACCATGTTTTAAGGGAGAGAGCATATGCACTTTAGCACTGGTTAGCAGTGGTAAAGTGTGCAGAGTCCTAAAAACAGCAAAAACAGTGTCCAGAGTGGAGGGAGGCAGGCAAAAAGTTAGGGGTGACCACCCTAAGGCTGTCAGGTCTAACATTACCTTAACAGTGAAATTATACACTTTGGTTGAATCTCTATTTACCTACTTTTTTGTGTTCTGATATTTATCTTTTAATGAAGCATAACAAGATATATGTGTTTATGTATGTTTAGCAACACTTATTAGTAAGTTAACTTCCTCATGCTTCATAAACTATGTGCTCTGTACTGTAAATCACATTATGGCCCACTTCACTCTTTTGTAATGCAAAGTTTTTTTTTTACCTTTACAAACGCAAACAAATTTGTATGTGCATTGTTTTGTACAACAAAGTAACACAAATCCGCCTGAAACGCTGCTTTCTGTTACTCTGAGACAAGCGGGCATGCTATGGTTCGTACATGGGCATTCCCATGCTACCACTCATGTTTTCCAATGCAAAACAATATCTACTGACAATAGTAGGCAGGGTTTTGCTGCACAAATCAATGCCACTTTAAAGAAGGCTTTAAAAGGAGAAATGTTTTAATTTCTCCATTCTTTTTTTACTTTGCATGTGTGCTGCACTCTATAGCACACATACAAAGTAGGATCAGTTTTGAGAGTTGTCTAGGCATGGTATTTTGTACTGAAAGGGGACTCTTCCAGTACGAAACCAATGACAGAGTCACACATTCACCCTTGCACTATGTTGGAAAGGTGTGTGCTTGGAGCTTTGCAGCAGAATTCTGTCTGGCACTTGGGAGAGGAGGAGAGAGCCATAGCTCTGTAAATATGGCGCTGTCCTGCTCTCTCTATGTCACACAACCCTGTGCTTCATTTTTGGCTCTGTGTTGAGTGACATTATTGTAAATCTGGACTTTAATATCCTATGTAAAATAGTACACAATAACACGTTTGAAATGCTTTTGATATCAGAATTTTTCCTGTTCCATCAAGGGATCAAACAAAAATATAAATGCAACAATTTCCAAACTTGGTACTCAAGTCAAGTATTCAAAATAGTTAAACATGTGTATAATCACTATGATCTGATTTTCAGAATACTTTGCATCCACAACTGTTCTCCAACAAACTCCCAAAGAAGCAACTTGTTGAACCTGGCCCTCTCTGATGGGTCATCCTCAAACGTTTTGCCATCACTTCTCCTGTTTTGCTGAATTCTTTTTTTTTGGCATTAGAACTTTAACACTACTACCCAGTGCTTTGTGCACTTTACCACTACTAACCAGTGCTAAGGTGCTTGTGCTCTCTTCCTAAAACATGGTACAGCTGGATTACACCCAGATGGCACATTTAATTTACTTATAAGCCCCCAATAAAGTGGCACTACTCAGGGCCTGTAAACTGAACGCTACTAGTGGGTCTACAGCACGTATAGTTCCACCCACTCAAGTAGCTGTTTTACACATGGTTCAAGTCAGCCATTAAAGCCTGTGTGCAGTTTTAAACTACCATATTGACATGGCAAAATAAGCCTTTTGCCAGCTGTGAACGTTCCTTTTTAATACATATACGTCACCTGTAGGGTAAGTCCAAAACAGCCTATAGAACATGGTGCAGTGTCTTTTAAAAGGTGGACATGCAACGTTAATTTTTTTTAGATACTGGTAGTGAAAAACTCTTAATTTGTTTTTTCACAACTGCTGGGCCTAACTCTTTCCTCCCATAGGATAACATTAGGTTACCTTATTACAATAATTAAGTGATACATTTTGATTGTGAGCAGGTAGGAATGCCAGGTGTGGTCTTATAAAACTGTAATTAAAAATACCTTTTAATAGTAAAGTTGGATTTTAAGTCACAATTCTGAAAATGCCACTATTAGAGAATTAGCATTTTCATGTCCTAACTGTTTGATGCCCGTAGCTTGTACCTTGGTTCACATACCTTAGTGGCCAGTGGCCTTTGTGTATTTCTCACAGACAGCATCACAAAGAGGGATTGGGTGTTGCAGGATGGGTCATCCTGATCTAATGAGAGGGGCAAAGCTGTCACCTACCACACTTGCACTTCAAAGGAGATGCCTCAGCTCATTCACAAAATACTTCACACTTGTCTATAGTCAACCTGGGCTCCTCTGAGCTAAGGCAGGGGAAGAAAGGAAATTTCAGAACCAGATGTTGGGGGAAGTCTGAAAGTTTCTCATATTTCAAATCTCTCACCAGGTATAAATATTGGGCCCTTGCACCAGCTCTTCAGATCAATTCTGGACATGTGGAAAACTGAGAAGATGGACTGTTCTGCTGCCCTGCTACTGGAAGGACTGCCCTTCTGCAAGATGGACTGCCCTGCTGCCTTGCTGCCTGAGGAAGGAAGACTGGAGCTGCTGCATGATCCCAGAACCACCAGAGTGACTCCACTGGATTGCTGACTGGCTTCCTATAGGAATAGGAACAGAAATTTAACAAGCTCCAGTGACCTGTCCTCTGTCTGCTCAGCTGCCCAGACTCAGGTGGACCTGCCAGTGTCCCGTTGCTGGCCTCTGCTGAAGTGAGTCCTGATCCCCAAGAATGCCTCTCGCCCGAGGTCCTGGACCCTCGGCTGACATCAGAGTGTACTCCTTCTGGCCCAATAGTGGGTTTGCAGTGCAATTCAGTTGAAATCAGCGCAGTCCAGAAGCTTTCATCACAGCTCCTCACAGCTCCCCATTCACAGACTCATATAAAAAGATTCAGCCTAAGTCAACTCAGCACAGGACCTTGCAGCTCCTGATTGGCGGCCCCTATTGGAATCTATGCAACTTGAAGAGGTGCAACACAGGACCTTGCAGGACCTCAATGTAGAGCCAGGGACATTAGGGCTAGACTTGGCCCTGTACTCTGTCCTCACTCTCTCTTGGTCAGTTTGAACATATGACTTTATTCAAGGCTACCAGACAACCCCATTTGGCGCTTTGTGCTTTTTGGTGCTACTTTTACCTAAGACTTTGAAATTATATATCTCCAGTTCTACTGATTGTGTTTTTTCTTTCTGACATCATTTTATTTATTAATATTTACTTTACTTGTCTAGATTAGTGTGGGCTTTTTCTTCGGTTGTGGTTTCACCTTGTTACTGGTTGAGTGCTGCATAAATACTTTACACATTGCCTCAAAGTTAAGGCTGACTGCTTTTGTGCCAAGCTACCAGAGAGTTAAGCACAGGTTACTTAAGATACTATTTGAGGTTAATCCTGATGAGAATTGTGGTTGCTTGAGTAAGGTTTCACCCCCTCACCAATAACCCAGTTTCTCCTACATTTGTTTGCAAAAGGAAATCCTGAATCCAATTAGCAAGATCCTGCCTTCTGCAACATTGTAAGAGTAATGCCTAGCAACAATGCTGAAAAATATGAGGAAGGTTGTAACTGATAATCCAAGATCGTTGCCATGCCTCCAAAGAAAGTCAGAGCATATGTACCACTCAAAAATGATGTTTCTGGTGTAGGCGTAGTGCTTTCTCCATGCATGTGAAGTTTTGGACCAGACAGCACCAACATTCTGCATCCACTGAGTCGTAAGCAGTAAGCCACAAACCCTGACATAACTTCTTCCTTATTGTTGTAAAAATAAAGTTTAGCATTTCAAATGATTTGACCCACAACCAGACCCTGAAACCTTTTAGTGGTATTTTGGTTTGCTAAAATAGAATTGCATGGATGTCCAGTGTAGATCTAGCAGACTAGGACATCTAGGAGATCTTTGAGAGCTAGAAACGTACTACAGATTTATAGCTTCACCACTGGCTATGTAAATAAGTTGCATTTAGTTTCATTGCATTTAATTAAGTCTTTTGCTCATATCCTAAATGTATGTCATGAGTCCATCCTTTCTGAACCTACATTGAACACCCCAATTTAGACATTTTCTCAAACAATTAACAGAATATTTTTCCCACATGTGCATATTTGTAGGTTTACAGCCACATCACAGCATGTTAAAGCTATGTCCAATTACCACCAATAAAATGGAGAGAAATCAGCAAACGTGTATTCTAAGACACCCCAAATGTAATTCCTTTTTTTGCTTGACATGCTTAGTCTGTAGAAAATACCTAGGAGTGACATTAATTCCACTACCAGGAATATCTTCATGCTTAAAAACAAATAGCTTTTTTTGATTGCTTGCGCCAGACATGTAATGTGTGGTGTTGTTCCATGCATTGTTAACATTTTGTACATCAGCTGATATTTATTTTTGAAATCTTTAAGTTTCTTACTGTGTTGTCTCTTTGACCAATATACAGGTGTTTAACAGTTCTCAATTTTGCTGAAAAGGCTGGTTCCCTGCCATATTATCAGGATAGCCACTGTATATAGAAATTACTCCATTTAAAATAACTATATGTAAGTTGACCTCAGATGGAGATAATAAAAATCTAGCATGACTCTAACTCTTCTGCGTTAACATTGGACACCCCTCATCTAAATTAAAAAAAGAAAAGAAATCCAGGGGTAAAGGATTTACCCTCTTTAATTTGCATTGTAGTTTATTCCGAAATGAAGTCCCTCTAAACCTTTTATTGTCAAAATCATTTCTGAGGAAATCACCTTGTAGGAAAAAATTAAGATGGAGAAAGAATTATGGACTTGTATTTCCAGCACGTCCCTTTTCGACTTTAGTTTTGGAGAATGTTCCTTTGGAATAATGTGAACTATTATTTAAAAGAAGGATAAGTATTCTGTGGTTCTCAACGCCTGCATTTTACCCTGAGAGTTCAATGTTCGAAGTTTTAATATATAGTCTCAATAAAACCTCAATAAAAAATATCTCGTTCATAATAATGTTGGTTCCACCAAGATGTAAATTATAATTTTGGCAGCAAAGCGGCACACACGGGGCCTTGTGCAACATTGAGAACTTAAAATTAAATCTTCTTGGTGCGAAGGCTGTATACTTGCACGAGAACAATCGACCAAATAAAGAACTTAATAAAAATCTAATTAGAATATTGCACTGTGGTGATATTTATGATTCCTCTGGAGTGAAATAAGCTCCCAATACATATTGCTGCTGGCTGAATTCCATTTTTAATGTGCTTTTGAGTTTTAGAATACTAGCGACATGCTAAGTGCCCGAAAAGTTGTGGTAAAATTGGTACTATAGATATTTCCTTTCAAACATGTCTGTAATTTTGCTCAATATTAGTATGAGCCAGACTTCATGGGTTTAATTTTCTAGGTGCATTACCATTTTGCATGTTGATGAGAGACTTCACTACGAAAAATACAATTATTGCGATACCTTGGTTGTTCTCTTGTGCATACATCACAGCATCACCTTTGTGGCAATTCACAGAAGCTTGGGATGCATGAAGCGTGGAAGGATGTGTGAGGCAGGGCGACGTTATGTGCGGTGAGAGATTATGCTGGTGTGTAAGGCCTGAGGTGAATAACGCTAAAGAGCACATAAGGGAGGAAGGGCTGAGTGAGGCTGGTGAAGACGGCGGTATTAGGGGGAGAGAGCAAATATGCAGAACATACAGAATGTGGTGGGTTTCTACCTCAAAGCATTACGTAAGGGTCTCCATTGCTATGTTTTGTCCATGACTTACCTAAACAGTGTAATTGTTTACGATTTTCCATAGCATTTTCCTTAGACAAGGAGCATAACATCTGAATCAAATGACGTAGCAAGATGAGGCCCTGTGCAAATGGCAGTACGAATATGGGCAAATCTAAGTACACTAAAGATGATTTCTCTCAACACATAGACCCAGAGAGAATCACGAGGGTGCATGTGTCTAAATGTAGCCTGCCCCCGTCTGCCCTCCTATACACTTACTTGAAATAGCGACATTACCCATAGCACATTGAACCGGAGAGTGTGCTTTTGATGCTAGCCCAGGCTGTCGCCTGCTGCAGTGCCTCTACCCAGCAGGTGATAGCCAAAGGCAGTGCTCCACTCTGACTCATGCACATCCGAATAGCATTGTAGGGATGCTCAGGTCTGCAAAGAGAGGGGTGGTCAGCAAAAGGTTCAGGAACATTGGATGAAAAAGGAAGGAAATAGAATAGAAATGGTCGGTGCGGAAGGTTTGGTAATGAACATCTCCAGTTAAATATTTTTTGAGGTTAAGAAAAAGCTTTTACGACTTTTGCTTTTGATTCTGCATACTTCACAGTTTCATTCATATCCTTGAACAAGCGGGTTGTTAATCTTTTAACTGGTAAAACAGTGTATTTATTTATTTGTGGCACTGCTGCAACACTACCAGTGGTGGCTGCTTTCAATAACACTCGGTAGGGTGGAGGACGGGGTCATCTGAGTGGTCCGCACAGGGGGTGTTCGCACAGGGGGTGGGAATAAAAAAAACAACAACAAAAAAAAAACCACTTACCTATCGCATGCCGCCTCAGTGCCTCTCTGCGTCTTCTGTCCTCACCCAATCTGGATGCTTCTCTCATACGTTACCCAGCATGAGAGAAGCACCTAGATTGGTCTGTCTGAGCGGCCTGAAATGTCGCTCAGCTGGGGACTGGGAGCCTGCAATGCTTCTTCACCCGGGCTGTGACAGGTTCTAAGTGCACCTGTCGGTTTGGCCTTGGGAGGCAGGCCAAACCGACAAGCGCACTTAGAGTGCACACTCCTCCTCCACCCACTGCTGGCAACGATCATCCTGCCCCGCCCTGCCCTACAAGGAGAAAGTGAAAAATAAAATGTTAATGCAATAGTTGTATTATCATTACATTTTTCTGCTGCCTTTCAGCAGTGGGGTGATTCTTCTCTGCGATAGCGGAGGGGCATTCTCTGAACATTACCCTAAACATGGAGTGCGCAAACTACTATTCAATATGTTCCTTCAAAAGCTAGGGAAGGCAGGGTTGGCAATAAGACTGATTTAATAAGTTTAGGTGGTGTGTTCTGCAAGATACAAGGTTAGTGTTGAACCTGCCATTCGGAGATGCAATTCCATTATTTCGGGAATCAATCAATCAATTAATCAGGATTTACAAAGCGCAGCTAATCACCTGACATGGTACTGGGCGCTTGAAGGTCTTGGAGTCTTATTAGAACAGCCAGGTCATGAGGGCCATTCGGAATTCCAGAAGTGAGGTGATGGCCTGGAGGAGTGTGAAGGATTTTGCTGTTATGTGGAAGGAACACCCTCCACTTCTGCTTCAGTAGATGCAGAGAGTATGGGCAAGTTAAAGGGAGGCAAAGCTTAGTCTTCTTGACGATTGGCGGAAGTTCAGGCAGTGGTTAATGTACGGGGGTCCTTGGTTATTTAGAGCCTTGTGTGTGTGGGTCAGCAGCTTGAATTGGCATCTCTACTCTATAGGGAGCCGGTGGGGTTGCCTGAGGTGGGGTGTGATGTGGATTTGTCAGAGAAGGCACAGGAAGAGTCTGGCTGTGGCGTTCTATATGGTCTGAAGTCTCTTTAGGAGGTGTGTGGTGATTCCTACATAGAGGGTGTTACTGTAGTCCAGTTAGCTGGTGATGAGGGCCTTTGTCACAGTGAGTCTTGGGTGTAGGGATAGCCACTTGAAGATCTTATGTAGAACATGCAAAGTGAGGAAGCATGCGGAGGACACAGTGCTAATTTGTGATTTCATGATGTGCTTGTTGTTCAATGATAATTCCGAGGTTTCTAGCATGGTCAGAGGAAGTGTGTGCTGGTTCTAGGTCTGATAGCCACCAGGAGCTGTTCCATGTGTTGCTGCTATTGCCAAAGATCAGTACTTCCATCTTGTCTGTGTTCAGCTGCAGGCAGTTGTTCTTCATTAAGTCAGCATTGCGTGTCATGCATCTGTGGAAGTTGGTTCTGGTGGTGGAGGAGTCCTCAGTGAGTGAGAGGATGAGTTGGGTGTCGTCTGATTAGGAAATTATGTTTAGCCCTTGGGATCTGATGATATTGGCCAGCATGGTCATATATGCGTTGAAGAGTGTGGGGCTGAGGGATTATGCCTGGGAGGCACCGCAGGTGATCTCCTTTGGCTCAGAGGTGAAAGGTGGGAGGTTGATCCTGTGGGTTCTTCCAGGGAGGAAGGAGGTGATCCATCTGAGCATGTCCCCTTGGATGCAGATGTAGCGGAGTCTTTCATTCAGCATGTGGTGGGATACGGTGTCAAAGGCTGCCGAGAGATTGGGGAGGATCAAAGCTGCTGTTTCTCCTCCATCGAGGAGGGTTCAGATGTCATTGGTGGCTGCGATCAGGGCAGTTTCAGTGCTGTGATTGCTGCAGAAGCTGGATTAGGAGGCGTCCAGTAGCTGGTTCTGTTCCAGGTATGTCATGAGTTGCTTGTTGAGGATCTTTTCCAGTACCCTCGCTGGGAATGGGAGCAGGGAAATTGGCCGGTAGTCTTTGGGTTTGCTGGGGTAGGCTGAAGGATTTTTGAGTAGTGGTCTGACTTTGGCATGTTTCTATGCATCAGAAATTGTTGCGCTGGTCATAGAGGTGTTGAGCAGGGTGGTGAGACCCTGACCGACCCTTTGCTATATAGGTTGAAGATGTGGTGCAGGCATGGGTCTGTAGGAGCTCCTGAGTGGATGGTCTTCATGGTGGAGGTGATGTCCTGAGTGGAGAGGATGTTCCAGGTGGTCAGTGTGTGGTTTGTGTCAGTTACAGTGGTGGCATGTCTATTGAGGAAGTCCGTAGGGGTCTGAAGTTTCTGCATATGGTTGCGATCACGTCGTGGAAGAAGTGGGCGAGAATGTTCCACAGCTCCTGTGAGGTTGTGATGTTGTTTTTGCCGGCAGCTGGGTTGGAGAATTCCTTAACGATGTTGAAAAGTTCCTTGGTGTTGCTAGCACTGGTTTCGATGCGTGCGGCAAAGGCTGTCTTCTTTGTTACCCTCAGGAGATGGTGGTAGAGGTTGAGGGATAGGCAGACAACAATCTTCTTTAGAGTTTGTTGTTGTTATACTTTGGGAATTTCCTTCAACAGGAAGGTTTTGCTTATCCTGTTTCATTTGTCTTTCCATTTAAAGTTAATCATTGCCTGTGGGGCAGCTAGTGAAGTTCTTATAGAATAATGCTGATGTGGTCTGACTTCTCATAATCCCTTACTAGTTGGGCTGCTGCATGCAGGATATCTTCGCGAGATGGAGTGGCTAGTTTGAGAAATTATGATTTGGGTTTTAATTTAAGTTTTTTATAGAACGGCCAGGGCCTCTGTGATACATTGTGTTAGCATACAAACAACATTACCTGCTCTAATTAAGCAGGCATTACTTATTCTCTTTATCCCAAGTCTCATTATTAGAAATGCATGTTAATAATAATGCATTTTGATAGTGTTTTCTGCCTTATTCTGGTTGCTGCCTGTCACTGTTGTACGAAACAGATGTATCTTTGTTTTGTTAATTTTTAATTAAAATGTTTTATTTGTGAAAATCAATATACAATTTTATGCATTAATTCATACAACCACCAGTTCATCATCATTAGTACTTCAATTGCCTGTGTGTATCAGGTTGTAAGATCTGGGCCATTTATCTGGGGCATGTACACAGATAAGTCCAAGCACGAAAAAGTCTAGGATATTGCATCCCAGTACAGCAGATACCCCAAATATACATCAACAGAAATATACCATTTACAGCTATATGCTATTGTCCACTATTGATCTGCAGTTGTGCAAGATATACCCTCATGTGGACCCATAGCTCTTTAGGCCTATACCTGATTGACTGCATAATGGCAAAGAATGTTGTATTGGTATTACTGAGAGCAGCACACCTAATCCAGCACTCACGCAAGAGAGGTGAACCCCTCATCCAGTGTAGGGTCAACTCCCTTTTCAATAGCAACAATAAAACTGTTACTAAGAGTAGCACAGATTTTGGTATCTTAGCAACATATCCTAATTGTGAGAAATGGGGTTGTTGGTTGAGGGGGGTAATCCCTACTCAAACCACAGGAACCATTTCCATCAGGGTGAACCATAAAAAATCCTAAAGTATCCTGTGCGTAAACGCTCTGGTGGCTTGGCACAAAAGCAGTCAGGCTCAACATAGAGGAAATGTGTAAAGTAATTATGCAACACACAAATAGTAATAAAGTGAAAACACAAGAAAAAAATCCCACACCAAATTAGAAAAACAGAGTAAATGTTAATAAAATATTTGACACCAAAATGACCAAAGCTCTCATTAATAGAACCAGAGTTATACATTTTTTAAGTTTTTAGTAAAGTCTAGAGTCTAAAAGATCAAAGCGTCAACTGCAGACATCTAGTCAAGCAAGACCAGGTCAAAGCCAAAAAATATGGCCACCATGATGGAGCGTGGGTTACACACAATGAGTGAATTGGGCCCTGTCAGAGCTTACCTACAAACTTAGAAGAAATGTTGAAGAAAATGTTCTGAGAAGGTAAAGTTCAGCAGGGCAAGGCTGCAGGTGGTGTCCAAGGAGAGAGCCTCATCATCAGGGTGCTGCTGGACAAAGGTGCACTGAAGATTTCTACATACTGACTTAGTCACTTGTTTAGAAGTCGAAAATCTTCAGCAGGACATTTAGACCTATTAGCCTAAGGGTGGTTTTCCCCCAAAGTTTTTATCTGCTTGCCTAATATTTTTGCTGATTCTTCTTGGTGGCCTTAGAGCTACTTTACCACTGCTGACTAGCACTAAAGTGCATGTGCTTCTCCCCTAAATATGGTAATGTTGGTGGTGTATACACAATTGGCATAATTAATTTATTTGTAAGTCCATTGTAAAGTGGAATACCATATACCCAGGGCCTGTACATTAAATGCTACTAGTGGATCTGCAGCACTGATTGTGCCACCCACTTAAGTAGCCCCTTAAACATGTCTCATGCATGCCACTGCAGAGCCTGTGTGTGTAGTTTGACTTGGCATTTAAAACTCCTTCCCAAACTCTAAGCTCCCCTTTTATTACATACGTCACCCCTAAGGTAGGCCCTAGGTAGCCTATTTTCCACTACTGTGAGGCATATTCCTCTCATAAGTTAACATTGAGAATTCCTTAATACACTATGAAGCTGTAATTCCCTGTGAGAAAAAAGTGGCTGTTTCATGTTTCAGACCTTTGGGATGGTAATGATTAATCCTCTTTACTGGTAAAGTTGGTTTTAACCTTACTATTTTAGAAATGCCAGTCTTAGAAAGTGGATATTTTCTGTGCTTACAGCTCTACATGCTGCAAACTGTCTTCAATTCACGTCTGGGGTGGGTGACAGCTATACTTTGTGCATGTCCTCGAGACAGCCTGAAACAGAGGAAGGTTAGATATAGCTGAATGCTCATCTGCATTCATCTGCATTCTGATGGCCCTTTCTGAGCAGGAAGGGCATGAGGGGATAACTCTTACACCTGAATAGTCAGTGCCTGTCCCCAAACAAAGGGCTGATTACCCCCTAGTGATAGTCTGGAACCAGGGCTGAGAAGGAAAGGATACTTGTGCACTTCAACGACCCTTCTTCGAAGTCACCCCACTTCCAAGGCACATTTGGGTATAAGTACTGGGTCTCTGACCCTTCCAGATCAGACATTTAAGGACCTACATCGGGGCTCTATTAGAAGAACTGCTGGGCTGCAGTAAGGACTGTCACTCAGCTGGACTGCTTACCTGGAAGGACTGCTTTTCTGTTGTGCTGTTGTGATGCCTGCTGCTCTCTGACCTTGCTGAGGGAGAGCTGGTCTCTATCTTCCACCCCAAAGTGAAATCCCAGGGCTTGTTGTCTTGCCTCATGTTACTAGAGACTCAGGGATATCACAGTCCCTGCTCCTGTGCGTTGAACTGTTGATTTTTTCCCAGTCCAGCATGACTTCAAGTAACCCCTTAAGAGCCACTTGCTTCTAAGCGCTAGAGCTCTTTTATTCTTCTCAAATTCATATCTCAACTTCTACTCATCCGATTTTTGTTATTTTGTCTTACATTATTCATAAAATCATACTCTATTTTTCTAACCTGGTGTGGTGTATTTTTGTTCTGTTCTCATTGTGTTACTGTGTGTGTGTGTTGCACAAATACTTTAAGCATTGCCTCTTAAGATAATCCTGACTGCTCTGTGCCACACTTTCAGAGGGTGAGCACAGGTTATCTTTTAGTGTGTAAGTGACTTAACCTGAGTAGAGTTTCGGTCCCTACTTTGACTGGGTGCATACCCTTGCCAACTGAAAAGACCCCATTTCTAACAGGGATCAAGCTGGAGGCTGTAGCCAAATAGAATTTCAGAAGGTCAGATGCCACTTTGCAGAGGGTTCACTGGACAGGATTTGCTGCTGCATAGAAGAATGTAACAGGAGTTGCCATGATGTCAGGCCAACCGGCGATGTACCTTGGATGAATAGTTGAGCAGGTTGGCCCCAGTCTTGCTTTGCCTCTCATAGCAGTTTTTAGCCAAAAATGTTCCATGTCCTAAGTTTTGAATTTGGGCTTTCTGTGCACCTTTAGCACTATCATCAAGGGTCCAGGACTCGAGGGGTACCACTTGGGGGTTAGGACTCACTTAGATTGAGTCCAGGCTCAGTTTCAAGATTTTTGGAACCTTTTATGTCCCTGAGGGTCTGATCAGAAGGCCTGCAAACTAGCCCTGGGAGTCTTTCTGGTAATCCTGGGTTCACATGATGAAACAAGGCTCAAGCAGCAGGGCAGGCATCTGGAGGTTCAAGGCAGGCTCCAGGCAGCAAAGCAGTCCTTCAAGTGCAGCAAAGCAGTCTTGTGGAGTACACAGCAGGAAGTCCTCTAAGAGTCCTTCTGCAGTTCCGGAAAATTAACTGAAAAGTGGGTCTGATGGTCCCCTTTTCATACATGGTGCCTCTTTTGAAGGAGAAGTTTCTGAAGAATTCGCTTTGAAGTGCTTGAAGTTTCCTGACTCCCCTGCTCTGGCTCCAAGCTGGCTGCATGAACAATGCAAGGGTGGCAAGTCCTTTGTATGAAGGCATAGTGCAGCCTGCTCAATTGCAAGTGGGACTGTGCCCAGCCCCCTCTCCCCATCCTGCCAGTTGGTGGCCCATCCTGGCACACCTACTCCCACTCTTGTGTGGCTGTCTGGGTGGAATAAACAAAGTCCAACTGCCAACTAGACCCTGTCATGTGAGCCAAGGTAGGCTGCTAAGACCTAAAAGTTTAGGGCAAGAAAATGGCAACTTTCTAAAAGTGGAATTTTCCAACTTGTAACTTAAAATCGGAGTTTACCATTGAAGAGAATTTTCAATAGTCCCTCAGACACCAGCCATGAAATGCTTACCTGTCTCCAATCAACTGTTAGCACTTATTAAATGTAGTAAGACAATCTTATGTTATCTTGTGGGACTGTTGAGCCTTGCATTATTGAAAAACCTAATTTAAAAGGTTTTCACTTCCAATGTCCAACCTTTTAATTACAATGCACCTGCCCTATGGATTACATGGGGCCTACCTTAGGGATGATTTATTTGCATTACAAAGGGTGTTTAAGGCTTTACAAGGGGTTTTCACTGCCAAATAGAATTGGCAGTGTAAAACTGCATTCAGGCTGCAATGACAGGCCTGTGGGCTACTTAACTGGGAGCACACTATGTGCTGCAGGCCCACTAGTAACATTTAATTTACAGGCCATGGTTATATACTATACTACTTTAAAAGGGACCTATATGCAAATTAAATATGCCAATCAGGTGTAAGTCAATTTTACCATGTTCAAAAGAGAGAGCACACACAGTTTTGCACTAGTTAGCAGTAGTAAAGTGCAACAAAACCAAATTCAGCAAAAATAGGAGCAGTGAACGCAAAAAGGCCCAGCAGAGAGAGCCAAGTCCAACACTAATATTGCAACATCCGGTGTATATGGAATCATCTACTCTAAAATATTGGATGTCACATCCACCACTTCCCTCCAAAAGCCTGCAATGAAACAACACCCCCATGCAGATGGAAATCTTCAGACTGAGGCTAATGACAGCAGGGACAATTGTGTGCCCTGGAGATGTCAAATCTATGTAGATTAGCAGAGGTGTAATACAATCTATGCAAACATTCGAAATGTATTACCTTGTGCTTATAAGTCATGGAAAGGGCTTCCAGCTTAGTGGAGCAATATGACTATTTACGGATGTCCCATAGATCTCCCAGGTCCCTCTCTTACATGGCCACTGCTGATACCTATCACACACATTATGACTGTCTGCATATGCCTGAACCAATCTTAGTTCTTTGAGACTATTCAAACCCCGTAATTACCAAATCATAAGATGTATGAAACGTGACATGACTGGTCAGAAACAGTTCTGGATTGTGTACATGGGTCAGACCAAGGTGTGGTAATCTGGATATATAGTGTCACTGTGTCAACTTTAATCTCATATTTGTAAGCTATTATGAGATGTTGAGCAGAAATAATAACAATAACCTCAAACAGCATCCACTGAGAAACAATCCCACCACACCAGTCCCGCCCCACACTGAGTACATAGAGCATTAGTGCCCCAACCACAATGATCATCTAAACTATCGGCAAAGTTGCCCTTCAGAACAGATCCATACATTGAACAAAAGGAGCAGTGTTTCACAGGTGGGTGTAGCCCATCACACCAAGCACTGGAAGAATGAGTTTGTATGCCAAGAATTTATGAAAAACACCTCCTAGGTGCTAAGACACATCCCACACTTTAAAGGTGAATTAAATGATTCCTACTGTAGTGTACAGTAGTGTAGCCGTATCCTGAAGCTGCAGTTTTGCAAATTGTGTCACTGCCTTTCAGTGCCACAAAGCCCACCTTGATCATGAGCTGGAGCTGTTGATCTTGGTGGAGAGCCTTGCAAAGATGCCACTATATCTTGCCCACAGCATTGTTTTACAAACAGCAATGCAGCTCTATAGTCAGTGAAGAATTTCAATTTTCCATCAATGATGATGCAGAGCTTCTCGGGGTATTGTATCACATATTTGACCCCTTTGCTGTGTAGCAGTCACTAGATTCTGTGAACTTCCTCCAAGCCTCTTGGACCGTGATGATAAAATATGGTAATGGAAAAAGATGGCAATGTATGATCCTTAATAGTGCAGGGGGCTCTGTTTCCTGGCTAGTCTGAGGATTGTGTCCCTGTCACTATAATTGAGCAAAAGGGTGATGATCGGGTGCAGAGGCCCCCGGTACAGGTTTGGAGTCAAAGAATATTGAGCTTCTTCCATCATATCCATGGCAATGAAATTACCATGGCTTAAAAACTCCAACAACATGCTTTTCACAAGTACCCCTTAATTTGCCCATGAGAGTAGATTCTGCCAGACCAAGAATCCTGATACGTAATTGCGTAATCAACACTTCTCAACATCAACATTCTTTGTAGTAGCCAACACCAAACTCGTTTCCATCGTCTGCCCTTTAGATGTCGGTCATAAGTCCACCATTGTCCGGCTATGAGATACGGTGCTCCATGCCATCTAGCTGCACATTATTTCTGTCCAAACACTGTGAGGCCAGCAAGGCAAGCTGACATGGTGTCTAGCTAAACATTAGTTATTGCAAGGCTAGCTTTAAGAGTTTAGTTTAGCCCCCAGTGCCTGGAGACTCACTGTCTATGTCCAGTTTGCTTGCCTGGTCTCTGGTGCTCCTGTGTTGTTCTAATGTGAATTTACTGTTTCTGATCAGCCTTGCCAATAATGAGGCAGTATATTGTGGTGTGGACATAAACTGCCTGGTTGTTCCCATATCATTCAGCAAGTCACAAAGAGTATGGTGATCAACAGTAGTGCCAGCAGAGCAGGAAGGCTCGGTGTCAAGGCAACAGCCCCTGGAGGCTAGGTCTTGGAGCATGCTGAGTCAGAGATAGCATGGGCTACATTAAGCAAATATTCACAAAGCATGGGTGAAGGTAAGGCAACCACTACTTTATAGGAACTACAGAGTGAGATCACAAATGTGGTCGAATGGAAGAGGGCCCAGGCACTCAGAGTGTTGTGCAAGAGAGATTGCATTTGTCTGCAGCAACACCCGGGCCACACGTTCTGCTCTATTATGCTTTCTGCAGCCTGGACACACCTTATCCCGCCCATGGAGTTGAGTCATGACGGAGTGGTGAGGAACATACAACAGCCATTCCCCGGTGTCATACTCAATAACTTGCCACACAAAGACCACTGCAGCTGCAATGAACTGCGCCACCCTAGGTGGACATCAACTCTGCAGACATGTCAGCTAGAAAGTGGTCACCCCTATTACCTCTGGGCCACGTCCCCCAATTCAAGAGATTCCCATATTATATAGCAACATCCTGGGCCACAATTGTCATCACCAGCATTCTCCTCCATCGTTGAGTGCATAGTGAAAGTTGTGAGCGATCAGCAGTTTTTAAAATTAGGTTGATTCTCAGGATTATATATTCCCCAAAGCGGAGCACTGCTTGTAAGCAGTCATTCTACAGACTACAGCACATCAGGCCACATCCCCTGTCATTTCCTACTAATTGTTGTGCTTTGTCATTCATGTCAAAATAACCACTATGCATTTTAAGTTCAACTTGTTCCTCAAAAATGCCGAAAATGAAATACCATCTCAGATTATGTATACAGATGAGCTGGATATCCCATTCACCCTAGTACAAGTGCCATTGGACCTAATGCACCTGTAATAAGGCAGATGGATAACTTGTTCACCGAAGTGTAAATTAAGCCCTTGGAGACTTTCACATTAGCCACAAATTTCAGAAATTATAGCTTGTTCTCCTGGGGGACACATGACTTCCATGCTGCTATCCTTGGTTAATGTAATAAAAAGCTAATACATCATTCTGACTTAAGCATCAACACCATACTTCTCCATTGAAACAAAGCACACTTCTCTGCAGGGCACTGATGATCATACACCTTGTATTCCTCTTACCATAGAACTCCTAGCAACGTTCTCAGCTGATTGTGGAATGTGCAAAAAGAGTAGATAGCTGTATCTTTATTTTCAAAACTAACTGACCAAGTTTCATTACACTTACTACCCATCACAAAGTGTCCCGAATTCACAGCTCTGAGTCTAGTTCATCAAGCTGTCTTCAGATCTGGTTCTGCCTAACTGCCGTTTATAGTCCCACTAAGAAACTTGTAAATCTACCTCCATTCCTGAATGGGAATCATATGGAAAGGCACAGAGCCAAACAAGAGACTTCAAACTGTAAAATAGAAAGAAAGCACAGTCGGCATTTTCTATCAGCCAAGGGTGTCCAACTCCATCCCACAGGAAATGCCCCAAGCATGTTCACTTCTTGGTATGCTATAAAATGACGTAAGACTCTAATCTTCATGAAATAAGTCCTCACCTTAATAAACAAGATATCTGTCTTTTTCAGGGAACCTGGACTGCAGAACAGTTATCCATACAAGGCTTTACAACCTATTTTTCTGCTGCCCAACCTGCTTCTGGTGGCTTTGGAAGACAGATAGGAGGGTTAATGATTTTATTGAACAATAAGCTAGAATGTGACCACTCCATGATAAAGTTTAATTCCTATGATCTGCAGGGTGTGCAACTCACATTCCGACCTGGATTCAGGATGATAGTTCTGAATACTTATGCAAGATCCGTTCCCCGTGGGTCAGAATCAATTGTTCTCACCCAGCTGATGGATTATATAGAGCTTCTGGACCCTTCAGATCTTCTGATTATAGCAGGTGATTTTAATTGCTCTTTTGTGTTGGACAATACCATCAGTAATCTGACTACTGAGGAGGACGAATATTGGGGTATTCCCCAATCCAAGGAAATGGCGTCTCTGCCAGCCTCCCGTGTTGCATCTCAATTGTCTTCCCTTTGTCTGAAATATGGCCTGAGAGAATGCAATGGCCGCACTAAATCAGATCCTGAGCGAGCCATTACTTTCAAGCGAGGGCTTTCCTTCAGTACCATTGATTATATTCTGGTGGACATTAGGCTATGGTCAAGCTCACTGGACATGGAAATATTACCTCGCCTGGACAGTGATCAAAATCCCTTGTGCCTTGTACTGACCAACCATGCATTTTTAAGAGTCCAGCACACAAAGATCACTAACGTTCCACTCCCTTACCTGAACCATAGACGCTCTCGGGTCTGTTGGCCGAAGGTCGAATCCAACCCGTACTTGATTAGGGAAATATATTCATCATTTTTAAAGCTTTTGTAGATTACGAGGAACAAGAAGTCTCTGATATTCCTATTATGGTTATCCACAATAAACTGGTGGATTCCCTACAGGGTATCTTTTATAGGGAATTCCCTTCTAAACCGAGACCTGCCGACATCCCTCGTAGGGATTGGTACAATCAGGATTGTGTGCGAGCAAGATCTAATTTAAATGAGGCCGTAAAAAACTCTACTCAAGAGGCTATTAAAGAGGCGTGACGTAGGCATGTTAATGCCCTGAAACAACAAAAAAAGACTGGGATAATGAGATATGGCAGAAGCTGTTTGAAGCAGTTAAACAACATGATGATAGTACCTTTTGGCGGCTGTTGACCTCCAGCTCGAAAAGGGGTAATGATGATATTGGAATGTATATTCAGCCCGAAAGATGGGTGTCCTTTTTTTCTGGAATTTATGCCTTGCCTGCACCGCAAGCTCTGGAGGTCCCTGGATATAATGAGTGTTGGGCTGTTACCAAGACTCCAACTGAGAGCATTGTTTTTACCTTAGCCGAAACAACAGCTGCAATTAATTCTTTGAGGCCAGCTAAAGCCCCTGGTCCAGATAAAATTCCAGGGGACCTGTTTAAATCAGAACCAAAGATATGGGCATGGTACATTAACTTATTGTCTAATGCCATAGCAGCTGGTAGCCCTATTCCAGATTCTTGGTGTGGTGCAGAAATAATTCCGATTCACAAAAAGGGTGATGTAGGTTCTCCCGCAAATTATCGACCAATCAGCCTTATCGATATCCTTCAGAAGACGTTTGCTAAGCAAGTCTTGGATAGGCTTACTGATTGGATTCAGGATAATCAAATTCTATCCCCCTTACAGGCCGGTTTTCGGCCTAAAACTAACACCATGGACCAAGTCTTCAGGCTGTCATTACTATTTTGGAAGTATGTCACCCTATCTAAGCAAAAATTCTATGTTGCTTTTGTAGATTTAAGATCTGCGTTCGACTTTGTCCCAAGAGAGAAACTATGGGGAGTACTAAACAAAATCGGTATCCCAGGAAACTTGGTGCATTTAATTCAAAGGTTACACGAAAAAACATTTGCACAAGTTAGATGGGGCAATCGGGGGGAACTCACCGACAAAATAGATATTAGGAGAGGAGTGCGCCAGAGCTGTGTTCTTGCCCCAACTTTATTTACATTGTTTATTAACGAGGTGGTGCAAGTCGTTACCAACTGCCAAAATGATGCTCCATCCTTGAATAACCACAAAATTCCAATTTTGCTATTTGCTGACGATTCCCTCCTATGGGTCTCCAGGTACTTGTGGATAAGTTTAGTTCATTTTGTGGTGACTATGGACTTGAACTTAATCATAGCAAAACTAAACATATGACCCTGGGCTGTGGCCCTACTAAGAGATATTCAGTTTTCTATAATGGAACCCCCCTAGGCATGGTAAGCTGCATAGATTATTTGGGGGTGAGAATCAGCAACAATCTGCATTGGGGGGCCCAAATCGATAAAAGTTTAGCTCTTTTGGCCCAGAGATCTGGGGCTATTCTACGCTTCCACAAATCTACCTCTGAGAGAGTGATTACTCCAACCATTAAAATCTACTGAGCCAAGGCACAGAGTGCTGCGGTCTATGGGGCAGAAATCTGGGGGTCCTCGAACACTGGCAAGTTGGCAGTGGGGGAAAACAACTTTGTAAGGTTATCTTTGGCCTGTCCTCGTAATACCCCACTGCTGCCAATGTTCTGGGACCTTGGCTTGCCACGCATCTCAGATGTAATTGCCCTACGACCATTGCTTTTCTGGGTCCGTGTATGGACCACCCCTGAGCTATCCACATACAAGGAGTCTATTCAAGACATTCTAGATAGACCAAATGTTCTTACTATTCCTTGGTTTAATCACATGTCAAAATGGTTTTATAGAATGGGTCTTAGTGTGTTTTGGAACCATCCAGGAAGTATAAGGAAGGATCAGAAGAGCCATTTGAAAACTGTTTACTGGATATATGTCAGGGAAAATTACCTGCTGTGCTCAACACACGGCAGATTGACTTCACAATTCTTTGATTTTAAATGGTACCCGTATCTGGAACCATTTATGGATACAATTCTTGACCCATCAAGTAAGAGTCTATATATTCAGTTCAGATACGGTTGTCTGCCTCTTAAATCCTATGGCAGTCCACGGAGTGCGACTACAAGATCTGATCCCTGTCCTAGTTGTAACCACACTTCTGAATCTATTGTACATTTTATGTTTATATGCCCTGCTTATTTGATTGCGCGACGGAAGTGGTTACGACCTGTGTGCAGGAATATGGGGATAAGACACTGTATTGTTGCCTTAAGGATCATGATGAGGGATACTTCTCTCCCTCTATCCTGTGGGGTTAGCAAGTATATTGTAGCTGCTTGGCATATACGTATAAATTTTCTGGGGAAAAATGATGATGAGGAACAAATTTAAAAAAAATAAATAAAAAAGTGTTTTAGTGGTTAAATTTTAACTATACACCTAGACTGAAATAAAACCCCATGTTTAATTTAAATGATAGGTATTAGGGGGTTAGGTGCATTTTTAAGGAAAGTAATTTTATGTGTTTTAAGGTTGATACATAGGTTTTTTTTATTTTATTCTTATCCCTTTTTTAACTTAATTCTTATTTCCTTTTCATTCAATTGTTGGTTGTTTTGCTTTTATGGTTGAAAGTAACCGAATAAAGCTATGTGTTTGAAAAAAAAAAAAAAAAAAAAGTCCTCACCATCTAACCTCTGGTAGCAGAAGAATACACGTCCTAACCCACAGCTTACTCATGTTTTCCTTCCTCAAGTACTTTATCCCTTACCGAGGCTACTTCCCTCACTATATATCTTGACTTCTTGTTGTGCCGACACATGCATGTCAGTTCATTCTAATCAGTTCCCAATGCATCAGCCAATATCCAACACAATATACTGTTGCTTGATACTTGATTTTCACTAAACGTACATACAAAAATATACAGGAATTGAAGTCCAAGATTTTGCAGTTCAAAAATTGGGACTCTGGCACTCCCTTTGACTTTATTTCATTTATGTATCAATGCATCTCCTTTTTAAGCACAGCCACATCTCTTCAGGGGCATATATTTTGTTCTGTTGGTATTTTGTGGGGTGGCATAAAATGCTACCTAATCCTTCGCACTGCTCTATATAACATCAGATTTTATAACATTTCAGTGCTTTTTTTCAGAGGACTTTGACTGTGACATACCTGACAGAATGCCTCCCGTTCATGACCCCAGCTTTTCCCCCGATGTCACTTCTGCCGGAGAAGGAAATGGAAACAAACATTAACAAGCATTTGCAATGCAATAGGTCTTGCATTTGTGAGAGTTAGAGCTATTGGCATTATAAATGACAATGTCTTTTACCTATGTGTTTTACTTTGGAGTGCAGTGGATGTATGCCAGATGCCACGGCAACCCTCACAGGCCTGTCACTGCAGGAGAGAGGACACAACAAGGCCGCCATCTTGGGAGTGTTTTTGCCTCATTCCATACAGACTGACTGCAAAACTCTAGAGATGCAACCCTTTCTAATGTGTTTATCTAAACTTTTATAGCACCAAACAAGTGACAAAGAGGCACCTTTGTGGCATTTAACCCAGAAAATAAGGGGGTCAAAAGAGTTCGGAACAAAAAAAAGGGGGCAGCCATATGTTTGTGTGTTATAAACTTTTAAAGGAATTATTCCTCTACAGAGGTAAAATGAGCTTGACTTTTAAAAACATTGACTATATACAAAGAGAATACCAGAACAGGCATCTTAACTGAACAAGAGGCTTCAAATGTGTGCAGATTGGTGAAACAGAGCTTCAGTGGTAGATGGTCTGACACCATCGGTTCCAGAGAAGCAACATCTGTAACCTTGGGTCAGCGTTTTAAATGGAAATACAGAAGGGCTGGTACTCTCTAGTCATTTAAAGCAATGCCCTAGGTTAATAGTCTTATAACAGCCTCCAGCTCAGGACTGCGCCTTAACGGTGCCTTTTCTGTGGATAATGGTTTTGAAGTGAGAATTATCTCTGCTGGGGTGGCTACTCAAAATTTGAAGTCTTGGCCCTGCCATGTGGACCACTCAGAATAGAGCGGTAAGCCTGGGTTTGGACAATAGAGTGTTTTTTCGTCTTGACCAGTGGTGCTCAGTGAGGCTCCTACAGGTTTGGCTTATTGCCATTTGTTTGGGCTATGAAAAGGATTTGAATGTATGTTTTTTGTTTGGGAATCCAAAGTAGGTCCAAAACTATGTCAGTTTCTTGATACCTATATAAGATAAATTACTTATATTTATATGGAACTTATTTAAGCAGTGGTTACCCTGCAAGCCTGGCATGGATCCAGCCTGTTTGTTGTGTTACACAAAGACTTCAGTCACAACACCACTTTGGGTTGCATCAGTACTAGCAGTGGTTGGTTCTGATGGCCACAGTTTGTGAAACAACCGTTTTCCAGTTTCAAACATCTCCTGCTCTTGGAGTTTTTACTGTTAATGTCTAGGATTAACTTTGAGTTGTAGTCCTTGAGTTGTGTACCCATATAAACAAACACACACATATTCCTTTAAACATGTGGAGGTGTAGTGAAGCACTGAGAGGAACACCAATAGCGGTAGGAGTGAGAAAAGGGCCACTTTATAGCGTCAGAAAGATAGTTTCTTGACATTTATTTTCCATGTACTGGGTAACCACGGCAATAAGAAATAATGCATAGAGTTTACATCAAAGCTTGAGGCCATGGTGTGCTTGGGTCTGGAGTCACAACTCCTTTTTCACCATTTTGGAGAAAACACCTTTTGCTATCTTCTTGCCTTAAACTAATCTATGTGCTTGGGTTGTGACCCTCCGGAGTGTATCTGGAGCACGTGCTATTGCCTAGTCTTAAGAGTTCTTCTCAAGTCAGTTGGTTAATGCACCCACTAGAGAGGTCTTGACAGAAGAGAATATCACAGATTACAATTCTGAAAAAGTTTTTTCACCTCTTCATCTTTGCAAGATCGAGGTAAATGAATTATAGTAATTTTGTTAACAATGGCACCTGCCTTGTAGCGCTATAAAATGGCAGAACCAGTATTACCAAGTAGTATATAAAAAAAAGAGTTATTCCCAGACTGCCCCAACATGCACCAGACAAAGACCCTCTGGGACAGGATGTGACTTAAGGTACAGAGATGCTGACTTTGGAGCTGAGGAACACGGTTCAAATTGTGGCACCAGCTCAACATTGTGTGATTCTGGAAAAATCACTTAATCTCTCCTTGCTACCAATGAATGTGTTCTTGTGTAATGGAACAAGTGCTCATCTAAAGTGCTATAATACCTTTCTATTGAGTTTGCGCTCCTAAAAAAGAAATAAAGCGCTACATAAAATGGCAAAAACATAAATAAAAAAAGATCCCGCAGACATCTCAAACAAACAGCAAGATGCCCGAAACCAAGGAAGACAAAGAAACAACATACCGTTGTGGGCGTGAAGCGGTGAGGCAAAATAAAACAATGGGGTACGGGGTAAGCGGCCAAGGTGGCAAGGAGTTAACAAGCGACAGCGGAAGGAGGGTGATTTGAATATGCTGTGGGGGGGTGCAATTTAAGCGCTATGGACGAAGAAGTAGGATGCGTGTACTGTGCCCTCGAGCTCAGCATTGTAAGCACATTGACTCACAGGAGCAGGAAACCAAGAAAAAAAGTCCCCTAAATACCAGATAACTTTAAAAGCGTAATTATACAGTAGTTAGTCCCTGCTCCCAAAGAGAAAAAGGAGGGACAAGGAGGCATGACTGACCACCAACAAGTCAGGATTTTTAAATGACACTGAAATTAACACATGAAAAGGCTTTAAGCCCACAGAAGTAAGTATGCTAAAAGTATACAAGAGGTCGTATGTTTGGGCTCAGCTTTTAAAAGTGTGTCCTTTCAAAAAGCAGGTCTGGGGGAGTTAAGGCAAACTGAGGGACCCAAAAGAAGAAAGGAAAGCTGCAAGGGCTGACAGGGAGGCAATAGACGCTGCAGGAGATGTGTTGGGAAGAACGAAACCTCAGGAGTGAGGCAATGCCACTCCAGGAGGACTTGCAGACACTCGACAGCCATGATAGACCTGCAATAGAGAAAAAGCTCTACAGAAGGAAGGGAGAAGGCCTTGAGGATTTGTCTCGCCGCAATCTGGACCAGTCACGATCCCCAGAGTGATCTTGGCTTGCCAGATGGGTGGCACAATAACACCTTACATTTAACGCTGGACCTTAACGAAAAGTCCTCTGTAATCTGGGGTTGATAAGGAGAAAAAGAGGTTTAGGGGACAGCTAAGACTAAAGTAAAGGGATGGTGCTGGGCATGAGAAACATCAATCTTTTCATTTTTCCCAAAACCATCCTCCATAACAGGGATCCCAACAAGTGCAGACATGGATCAGTTCTCTTCTCTTTCAATTGGAAGGAGAAATTTCTTAGCTTTACATTTATTATTTCCCAGAATAGGGGCATTAGACATTGGATCAAGGGCGGTAGGAGAAGGCCCTGAGTTGTTTCCCTTAAATCCTGCGACACACCAATATGTGTTTCCCCCATTTGAATAGATAATTAAAACTCATGTGAACCCAGGAGGAGAATAGCAAGACGTTCATAGCTATTTCTTTCTCCTAGCTTGTGTTCCACTTTCATCTTTCCTAAACTAATACTTGTCCTTTATATTCCTTTTGAGGTCCACCGGTGGTAGGCGAATCCTGGGTCCTTCCCTATCTGGCCAGAACATCTAGATAAGAAAGTATAGACCCATTACAATGAAAGCTCCTCGCACAAGCCTTACAGGTATCACTGTTTCAACACATAGGCCCTCATTACAACCCTGGCGGTCTAAGACCGCCAGGGCTGTTGTGGCTGAAGCACCGCCAACAGGCTAGCAGTGCTTCAGAGGGGATTACGACCGCGGCGGTAGCGCTGCAGTCGCACCGCCGGGGCTGGCGGTTTCCCGCCACATATGCCCCAGCGGTGATAATCCGCCAGGGCAGCGCTGCTTGCAGCGCTGCCCAGGGGATTACAAGTCCCCCTACCGCCAGCCTTTTCCTGGTGTTTTGAAACGCCAGAAAAAGGCTGGCAGTACGGGGAGTCGTGGGGCCCCTGGAGGCCCCTGCACTGCCCATGCCACTGGCATGGGCAGTGCAGGGGCCCCCTGACAGGGCCCCGTGCAGCTTTTCACTGTCTGCATAGCAGACAGTGAAAAGCGCTACGGGTGCAACTGCACCCGTCGCACGGCCGCAACACCGCCGGCTCCATTTGGAGCTGACTCCCATGTTGCGGCCCACATCCACGCTGGGCCTGCGGGCGGAAACTCATGTAATTATGGGCACCGCGGGAGTGTGGCCGCATTGGCGGCCGCACAGCGGTTACAACTTGGCAGGCGGCGGTTGCCGCCCGCCAATGTTGTAATGACTGCCAAAGTGTTGCACTATTTTTTCTGTCCGCTTACAAATAAAACCTGTCTCGCTGCACCATTGCACTATGCTGTTCTGCTTATCTCTTCTGATCCACACAAAAAGGACTTAAATGAATAACTGACTATTCCAATAGTCATGATTTAGGCTAAGACTTCTGTCCTTTTTGACAGATTAAAGCATGATATACATAAAGATAAATATAGAATATGTCTAAATGTTGTGTTTCCGAAGATAATGTATCTTAACAAAGGCAGTCAGCACCACACATCTTCTGGAACTACATTCCTGAGGCTTTTTTGGAGTCTGTGGGCAGGATCTTTGAAGATCTGTCACTAGCAAAATATGCTCATACATTCACGAAATTCTGCTCTGCAATAAAGGCTTCCATTATCAAACCAAGTTATCATGCAGGGCCAATATCTCAGCACATGGTTACTCATATAGTATTTTCATACAAAGTGTATCTACTGTGGCTTCATTTACTAGTCTTACACGAGATTTATAAGGTAAAATGATAACGTTCCCTTTTCCAGAAACAACACTTCTTGGTGCTCACGCTGAAGGTAATCTTTACAAAATGAGAGCAGAAGTCGAAAATGTCAAAGATGTAGGTCTCTAAAGGAAACAGTACAAGGGCCTTGCTCGAGTGCTCGGAAACAGAGCTATTAATAAACTCCTCTGTCCTAATTGACAACATTAATAGCAAACAAGTTATAAAAGGTTGTTCACATCACTTTTACACAATTGCTGGGAAATCCCTAACCAGCCTAAAGGAAGGACTCCTCCAGACCACATCTTCCCTGTCCCACTCAGTTGGTGGAAGACAATCTATCTGGGGGAGTGGCTGAAGATAGCCAAGGGCAGATGGTCACCGAATATTGTGCAAAACTGCTATGCTTCCAGCTTCTTTCCTCCTGCTTTCAACTAAAGAATATCTTGCAAACTGGTTCAACAATGGCAGGAAGTACATTAATTTCCGAAGAAGCTACCAGAGGTGCAAGTTTCAATTTCTCAGATAACGGATAGGATCTACTCTGTGCACATAGGAACAGCAGAAAGTAGGTGGTTTAGACCAATCCTCGATCTCAGAACAAGAGCCAGACTGGTGTAGAAAACAATCTCAATTCAAGTTCTGCATCAAAAAAAATCCACATTTTCAAAAGGTAAGTGAATGTACATAAACAGCTTCAGAAAGCTTAATTTCCCACACCAATCACAATAAATGATTGAAAAAGTCTTCTTGTCAAAGTGAGGAATTCTCATTGTCAATTCAAGTTTCTGAAATCTGGCCTTGGATCAGGTCGAGATGCTCTTTCCAAGTACAAGGCAATGGCAGCAGTAGACTCCGAAAGGAAGCATGTTTTTATTTATGCGTTGTCATGTACACCAGACTCTCATTCATCCCTCAAGTAAACTAGATAATCAAAATATAATTCCAATCTCTAAGAATGCTGAAACACATTTTCCCTAGTGGGTACAGTGAATAAATGCGCACATACTATGCAGGTATAAATTGCATCTACATGGGTGCTCCTGCCTCTTTCCTTTATCTGATCTAGAGAGAGAGGGCAGGCTGCAACTCCACATCTCTCCTGCCATAAAAAATTGCAGAGTCTCCCATTAGTTTGATAGATTTAATTTAAGGTTCTCTGCTTTAAGCATCAAGCAGTCAATAGTGTAGACCTCTTCTTCCTGCAACAGAAGCTTAAATTGTATCCCATAGGAGAAGGTGTGTTAAGTGGGTAAGCTGTTGACATTGAAACGTGAGATGTGGGTGTTAGTCCTAGCTCTGGCAACTGAATGAGAATTGTGGGATCCTGGAAAATCTACTAAATGGTCCTGAAAACTGTACACTTTTCTTCATTATAATGGAACTGGAAATAAGTAATACATAGGGGGTCATTACAACTTCGGCGGGCGGCGGAGGCCGTCCGCCAAAGATCCCCCACCAGAAGACCGCACCGCGGTCAAATGACCGCGGTGGTCATTCTGACTTTCCCGCTGGGCGGCCGGGCGACCGCCAAAAGGCCGCCCGCCCACCCAGCGGGAAAGACCCAGCAATGATGAAGCCGTCTCTGAATGGAGCCGGCGGAGTTGCTGGGTTGCGACGGGTGCAGTGGCACCCGTCGCGATTTTCAGTGTCTGCTAAGCAGACACTGAAAATCATTATGGGGCCCTGTTAGGGGGCCCCTGCACTGCCCAAGCCAGTGGCATGGGCAGTGCAGGGGCACCCAGGGGCCCCACGACACCCGTTCCCGCCATCCTGTTCCTGGCGGTAAGAACCGCCAGGAACAGGATGGCGGGAAGGGGGTCGGAATCCCCATGGCGGCGCTGCTTGCAGCGCCGCAATGGAGGATTCCTATGGCCAGGGGAAAACCGGCGGGAAACCGCCGGTTTCCCTTTTCTGACCGCGGCTTTACCGCCGCGGTCAGAATTGGCCAGGAAGCACCGTCAGCCTGTTGGCGGTGCTACCGCGGTCGTTGGCCCTGGCGGTCAGAATGACCCCCATAGTGTCATTGTGTAATTCAAAAGTGTAAATCCCCAATTGATGTACACAGTCATGTATCATGTCCAACTGTTCCCATTATTGTACAGTCCTCTGTTTCAATCCAGCAACGTTCACTGCTCATTAGTATCAACGCACACGTACTTCCATACAGTGTGACAGTATAGCATGTCCACTTGGTGCATTCTATATTACAAAAAAGGATGAGGAGTATTGGTCTGAGTTCAAGATGATTTTGATAGATTTGACAAACTTATCAATGTCATTATTTTACTGCAGCTTATGAGATATGAGCAGCTGAAGGTCTGAGAGTTTTCCAAGATTATGCTATGCTGTATGAGTTTTATTTTTCATAAAATCTGGAAATTACTTTCAGGAATTACCTGTCTAAAGTCAACACAGCCTATTTTAGAAACATAGGGGGTCATTCTGACCCTGACGGGCGGCGGAGGCCGCCCGCCAGAGTTCCCCCCTCCGAAATACCGCTCCGCGGTCGAAAGACCGCGGAGGGTATTCTAAGTTTTTCCCTGGGCTGGCGGGCGGTCGCCAAAAGACCGCCCGCCAGCCCAGGGAAAAACTCCCTTCCCACGAGGATGCCGGCTCGTAATCGAGCCGGCGGAGTGGGAAGGTGCGACGGGTGCTGTTGCACCCGTCGCGTATTTCACTGTCTGCCAAGCAGACAGTGAAATACTCGTAGGGGCCCTCTTACGGGGGCCCCTGCAGTGCCCATGCCAGTGGCATGGGCACTGCAGGGGCCCCCAGGGGCCCCGCGACCCCCCCTACCGCCATCCGGTTCCCGGCGGGCGGACCGCCGGGAACTGGATGGCGGTAGGGGGGGTCGGAATCCCCTCGGCGGCGCAGCTAGCTGCGCCGCCTTGGAGGATTCAAAAGGGCGGCGGTACACTGGCGGGAGACCGCCAGTGTTGCCGGTCTGACCGCGGCTTTACCGCCGCGGTCAGAATGCCCTGCGGGGCACCGCCGGCCTGTCGGCGGTGCTCCCGCCGTGACCCCCATAATGCCATAAAACTAGAAAACAATTTGAAGACGGGGAGCAGTCTTCAATCAGTTCCTGGCACTTTTAGCCTTTGCAGGACTTTCTTATTGAAGTGGTCCTGTTGCAAGGGATGTAGGATTCTGAAGATGCGCCAAGGATGCTGTGGATGTGATGCAGTCCACTGGGGTTATGCAGTGGCTGCTCCTTGGTCTATGAAGTGCGTGAGGAGGTCCTGGTCATAGGGTCAACATCCCTCTAAGTCCTTTTGGTGATGGCAGAAGTCCACTTGCTAATGGACTACCTGTCACCCAGTATTGTGGTCACTGGCCAATCCTTCCCTGATTGATAACTCACCCTTTGGGGGGTTCCATTTGCACTCTTACACTCAGCAAACTTGGGTGCAACTTTGTGCATTGGGTCTTGGTCCCTGTTGATGCACAGGCTTGTCAGCTGTCCTTGTGCTGTGAAAAGGAAGCCAGCTCACTGACATTTGGAGTCGCTTGGCTTTTGCTGGACTCAGGAGATAACGTCTCCTCTAGCAGTACACAACAGGCATAGTCCCTCTCCTTTGTTAGCCACCAGGGGCAGCAGGCACAGTGCAGCCTTTCTTTGCTGGTTGCACAGTGCAGCCTTTCTTTGTTGGTTGCACAGTGCAGCAGGGCAGTCCTTCTTTTGTCAGCTTCCAGCCCAGACAAGATCTGAGTTCAGGGTGCCAGGGTGCCCTACTCATGCTGACAAAATGCCCTCAGGGAAAGGTGCAATCAGTATCCTAGTGTGGCATTGGACATCCCAGGGTGCACCATTCTATCCACTTTCAATATGGCAGGACCACTCTTATGGCATGTGGAGCTTCCTGGCCCAGCCCGCAGGTGTGGTTAATAAGGGGGCTACATGCTCCTGGAAACAGTTTTGGCAACTGGTTTCCCCTCTCCTGTCCCTAGTGCCAGCCTGTCTGCCTGAGCAATGGAGGAGTCCCTTTCCCAATTGTTACCTATTTTCCCTTCAAAGGTGGATTCACCTTTGAAGAAACTTGATTTTTGGGTCAAAATCCTTGTGGCTTCCCCTGTGGCTTCCCGTAGGAGGGTGGTGTCACCATGTTCCAGAGTAGGCTCCTATTGTATCCTTTCCTGGGAGTCCTTAGCACTTCTCCCCAGGGAAGAATAAAGCTGTCTTGGAGACATGACCCCACGTGTAACCAGTAAGGGCACAGTATAGGATAGTATGGGACTAAGGGCAACAAAGTGGTAACTTGTCACTTTGGTTGCACTGTTCCAGAGTTAACACAGCTGGGGGTCACCATGTAACTGTGCACTCTCCGACTGGAAGACCATGTTTTTACTACTAGTACATGTACATTACATGTTCTTCTCTGGAATATGTTGCATTCTGCCTTAGGACTCAATAGGCCTGACATAGGGGTGACTTACACATATACCAAGGGGGATTCTTGCCATTGCTTTAAATGACAAAGTCAGGCCAGCAGCTAAAACTGCTTTTCTGGCCTGCAAATGGCATACTGGGAGTCCTATTTTATTTGTGTCCCACCCAGGGTGGCACAACGAGTGATGCAATCCCTGAGGGTACCCCTTGTTTACATGCCCTGGGTACCAGGTAGGTTAGATCAGCCAGTGGGGTAAAATCCAATAGGAAATATCAATATAAGCATAAGAGCACAGGCACTGAGGTCTGGTTAGCAGGCCCAAGCGCACTTTCAAACTCCCAAAAGCAGCAGCATCTGTCCAAATATTTTGGGGTGACCGCACAAGAAGAGGCATTCCTCACATCAATCTATAAAACAGAAATGTTAGATTGATTTCACTGGTGATTGTGTAATTAGTTTGGTAATTTTACACTAACACCTCCTTTGATTGTTCATGCTAACCATGTTAAAGCTGAAGGAAATGTCGTAAAGGGGTGATAGCTTGGTACTTTGTACTACTTATTGTTGTGAAATTTGATAAATGTACATGCAATAAACTTATCGCACATATTTTCACATATTTGAACTTTGGTTTCCTCTAGCCTTATCATGGTAATGATTCATGTTATTGCCTTTAACTACTTTGGTGTTACCATACTACATAAATATGTGGTATTGCTAAAATATTAAGTGCTTCAGATACATCATATATTTATCACTGCTGTGGCTGTCTAAACCTAATGAAAGAACAAAAAACGAATACTGTAAATATAATTTTGTTGCATATTACTGAAGATGAAATCTCCCTTCCAAATTATATCTGCTAAAACAGTTAAACAGATGTGATATTACCATCTTGCATGCAGAATGTAAAACGAAATTAAATTTGACATCGTTTGCAACATAACTTTCTGCTTTAATGGAAAATATGCTTCATGAGGATTCTTATAACAGCATTTATTTGTGCCAGCTCTTAGATTTAATAAAAAATGGATGTTCAGCGTGAATTGATGTTAAAAAAACAAAGGCAGCTCAAACTGTAGAGAAGATGACGTGAAACCTATCTAGTCTGCGTTGTAATGAAAGTTGCTTTCCAACAGCAGCACCATGTTATTACCTCTTTCAGTTGATTCATCTCACCCACAGAAGTTTCCAAATCATCTCCAATATTAAAAGCGGGGAGCAGAGGCACATTTCAATAACATTGATTGCTGTGTGGAGAACGCCAGCCATGTCAAGAAGTGTTATTTACATCAGACAATATGCAGATACTCTGCCTGCAAGCCTTTTCCATGCGCTTTGTGTCTCAAGAGCCTGCTACCAATGTTGACAACCACCTCGATTGATAAATAGAATAACTAGGTATTTTTTCCACTGTCGTGCTTTTTATGTAATCGTAAAACATAATTGTCGGTGTGGGAGATGGGTGTGAAAATGATGAAGCATCGTCAGTTTCCTGATTGTATCACAGCAGCACAATCAGCTATAGATATACCTTAAACTGTTCTGGAGATGATGGTTGATCCTAATTTAAATAAATACAACGGTCGATGAGACAATGTATGCCATATGCATGTTTTTATGCCCTTTAACAAAGTCAGTAGGAATTATATAAATTGACTGTAACTAGGCATCGGATGCAAATGTTCTTGATATATAATCTACTTTATGGCCCTTTTATGAAAAAGTCAAATCTTGGACAGAAATTTCTGGAAACGGAAGAAAAGGAATTAATGTAAACAATTTGCAAATGTTTAATGGAGCGACTGACTAAGAGACTTGCCCTAAGGCTGGTTTTGAATGTGGTGTGACTTTCTGCTGGTGCTCATGTGACAGAACACAATGGCAACATTCCAAGCAAAATGCCCCCGAAACTTGACCACCAAAAATACTTTGTGTGATATGAAAGTTCAAGTAATGAATGCAATATGTGTATTTTATGACTATGGAAGCTGGAAGATCATTAATGTATAACATTTCGGCAACCCCTAGGTTACCTAGTAGGGGACCTTTGAAACGAGTGGGGGAAGGGGAAACTGCAATTCAAACATCAATGAGAATTTCTCAAAAACTTAGTGAATTCTTAGGAGTCAATAATGAGAGTTGTAGTTAGAATGTGAAGGTTTTATTTATTGTAAGATTTTAAATCTTTATTAGTCAAGCATAAATTTCCATAGCATAACGTGTGTCCCATAATCTGATCCCTATTCCATTATTCTAAGTAAGGAAAGTTGCATTAAAGTTCAGATACTCATGAGAGGTTCCTTGTAAGAAAACATTCAAATCTCAGCAGTATAAATTTATCTGAGTCGGAGAGTATCCAGCAGCGTAACACTAAATAGCAAAAGGAACAGCGTCTAAGAGTCAGTTTAGCTAGTACAGCTAACAGCACTTGTAAAGAATACAGTAACATACTCTTTAGCAGGTAATAAAGCAAGTCTCAGAAGTCTGTAAACAAGATTCTACTCTGAGCGAGTTCTCCTCCTTCACCTGTTCTTTCCCTGACACGCTTATATAACAGATACAAAGGTATACCATTTATAACATTTTCTTCGGGTAAGTATTAGATCAGGCAATCAGAACACAAGAACATTGTGAGACTGGAACAGTTTTCATCAAGATGGCAAGTTTAAACAAAGAGACTTCTAAGCACAAAATACATTTTGTAGAAACTTTTGGAGAATTTAAACAACAAGCACTTTTCTCATTTATCTTGGTCTCTGAAAGAAAGAACAATCATGTAAGTTGTAAGCCTATTCACATTAAAACACTTATTATTATATTATTATAACAAGTTTTTAGATTCCAAAGCAGATCAAGCTGCTAATAATGTATGGAAATGATAACTTTCTTTGTTAGAATAGGACGTTTGTGTCATGAAAAGGCAATGCAAAAGTCATAACAGAAACATTTCTGCTGAGCTAAAGCAGTTCAGAATTTGTGAACATTAGCAAATTGAACAAGTCAAGCAAACTTGGGTCATGCAAAGTTTAGAAAGAAAATTGTACATTTAAAATGCAGCATTTGGGGCCAGACGTATCAAAGGGTTTTACCCATTCTGTGTCAATGGGAAAATGCTTTGATACATATGGCCCTTAGTTAGGTCTATTTTTCACTTGTACAGGTTATTAATTAAATGTATTTTATTTATATTGAAATCTCTAGCAATTGTTACTCACTAATACTTATTGCAAGAATAAAAAATGATCACATGCTAAAGGCACATAAGGTTGCGTTAATTAATACAAGCACAAATTGTGTAAATAGAGTGAATTGAGTGCTCAAAGGCGAGCAGGGGCAAAGTGCACCCTAATGCTAGCCTGCAGAAGAGAAAGGCTTTGGAAAACTAATGGAAATGCACGTCAGTAGACAAAAGCAGGACATTCACCAAAGAGCCACCCTGGAGAAGTAAGAAAAAAGCATGAGTAAACAAGGGCAGGATGATTCTGTTTCAGAAAAGAGAGGAAAATATTGAACAAAGATGCGGACAGAGCAGTCCACTCATAAACGTCATGCTCATTCCACTCAAAAACCCCATGTTTGGTGATAAGATATGGGGTCTTTGGTTGGCAGTCAGGTTAAACCCTGTCCAAGCAAGGACCTTCACTCTATTCAGGACAAAGGAGAAACACACCCGGTCAACACATGCTCACCCCCTTGGTAGCCTGGCACATGCAAGAAGGCTTAACCCAGCTATAATGTGGAAAGTATTCGTACCAACATACACAGTAATAAAGTGAAAACACTACAAAATTACTCTACACAAGGTTAGAAAAACAGCCAACATTTATCTAAACAAAACAAGACCACAACAACAAAAATCCAACATACACAGGCAAAGTTATGAATTTTTAAAAGATTAAACTTCAGTATAGAGCATAGAAACACAAATGCTTCGAACTGGTGATATCACAATGTTGAGATGGAGTCGTTCCCAACAATCTGACGCCATTGGCGCCGGTCACGGAGCCACACAGACCCCCAGGTACAGTACCTTGTGAAAATGAGGAAACAAGCTGGTGCAGGGAGTTGGGGATCGTGATGTCACTGGATCTGAGGTGGCGTCGGTTCTGGTGCTGTGGAGCAAAGGAGCAGAGACACAATGAAGAGGTGTCAGGTCCTTGCTGCAGAGTGGTGGAGGTTAGGCGGAGTCGGTGTGAAGTGTTGGATCCGTGCACTTCCAGCAGAGTCGGTATCCGGGGTCACAACGTGGTGCGTCGACTTCCACAGAGTCGCGGACTTCAGCAAGGCTGCAGCGGTGTCGGGCCTGAGGAGTCGTGGCAATCCAGCGAGGACCTCAGCTTCGGCTGCAGGCAGCATCACAGGATTCAGCAGCTGCGTCAGTCCGGGGTCATCCCAAGTTGGTTTAATTGGATCTTCTTGATTTTCCACCAGCTTCTCCTTTCAAGGGCTCAGGGACTGGATTAGGCACCACTTTGCAGGGCAGGAGTCTCAACAGAGAATCCAAGTACTGGCAGAGGAAGTATTTGATGGCCCTGAGTCTTCAGAACAGGGGGCAAGCTCAATCCAAGCCCTTGCAGATACTTCTCAGCAGGAATATACCACAAAGTCCAGTCTTTGTCCCCTTTCTCAGAAAGAAGCAGCAACTGCAAGATAGCCCAACAAAGCACAGTCACAGACAGGGGCAGCACTTCTCCTTCAGCTCTTCAGCTCTTCTCCTGGCAGAGGTTCCTCTTTAATCCTTGAAGTGATCTAAAGTCTGGGGTTTTGGTTCCAATACTTATACCCCTTTCTGCCTTTGAAGATGCCCAACTTCAAAGAAAAGTCTCTGTTGTTTACAAGATCCTGCCTTGCCCAGGGCTGGCCCCAGGCTCACACCAGGGGGTTGGAGGGTGTGAGTGCAGGCACAGCCCATTATCTTCCCTCCACTCTAGCCCAGATGGCTCATCAGGATTTGCAGGCTACACCCCGCTCTCTTTGTGTCACTGTCTAGAGGAGATTCACAAACAGCCCAAATGTCAATCTGACCCAGACAGGGAGTCCACAAACAGGCAGAGTCACAGAATTGTTTATGCAAGAAAATGCCTACTTTCTGAAGTGGCATTTTCAAATTAACTATCTAAAACCAAATTCACTAAAATATGTATTTTAAATTGTGAATTCAGAGATCCTAAACTCCATGTTTCTGTGTGCTCTCAAAGGGAAACTGCACTTTAAGAATATTTAAAGGTAGCCCCCATGATAACCTATGAGAGAGCTCGGCCTTGCAAGAGTGAAAAACAAATTTGGCAGAATCTCACTGTTAAGACTTGTAAAAATACATCACTACATGTCCTACCTTTAACATACACTGCACCCTGCTGATGGGGCTACCTAGGGACTACCTTAGGGGTGTCTTACATGTATAAAAAAGGAAAGGTTGGGCCTGGCAAGTGAGCACACTTGCGAAGTCGAATTGGCAGTTTAAAACTGCACACACAGACACTGCAGTGGCAGGTCTGAGCCATGTTTACAGGGCTACTCAGGTGGGTGGCACAACCAGTGCTGCAGGCCCACTCGTAGCATTTGATTTACAGACCCTGGGCACCTCTTGTGCACTTTTACTAGGGACTTACTAGTAAATCAAATATGACAATCATGGAAAAGCCAATTACACATTTAATTTCACATAGGGAGCACTTGCACTTTAACAATCGCAGCTGTGTCAGTCCATGGTCATCAAAAGTTGGTTTAATTGGATCTTCTTGATTTTCTACCATCTTCTCCTTTCAAGGGCCCAGGGACTGGATTAGCCACCACTTGGCAGGGCAGGAGTCTCAGCAAAGAGTTCAGGTACTGGCAGAGGAAACATTTGATGGCCCTGAGTCTTCAGAACAGAGGGCAAGATCAATTCAAGCCCTTGCAGATACCTCTCAGCAGGAATATATTACAAAGTCCAGTCTTTGTCACCTTTCTCAGGCAGAAGCAGCAACTACAGGATAGCCCACAAAGCACTGTCACGGACAGGAGCAGCACTTCTCCTTCAGCTCTTCTCCTGGCACAAGTTTCTCTTGAATCCTTGAAGTGATCTAAAGTCGGGGATTTTGGTTCCAATAATTATACCCCTTTCTACATTTGAAGTTGCCCAACTTCAAAGAAAAGTATCTGTTGTTTACAGGATCCTGCATTGCCCAGGCCTGGCCTGAAGCTCACCAAGGGGGTTGGAGACTGTATTGTGTGAGGGCAGGCACAGTCCATTCAGATGTAAGTGACCACTCCTCCCTCCACTCTAGCCCAGATGGCTCATCAGAATATGCAGGCTACAGCCCGCTCCCTTTGAGTCACTGTCTGCAGGAGATTTACAAACAGCCCAACTGTCAATGTGACCCGGACAGGGAATCCACAAACAGGCAGAGTCACAGAATGGTTTAAGCAAGAAAATGCCTACTTTCTAAAGGTGGCATTTTCAAACTAACAATCTAAAACTAAATTCACTAAAAGATGTATTTTTAATTGTGAGTTCAGAGACCCCAAACTCCACATTTCTGTGTGCTCTCAAAGGGAAACTGCACTTTAAGAATATTTAAAGGCAGCCCCCATGTTAACCTAGGAGAGAGCTGCTCAGCCTTGCAAGAGTGAAAACCGAATTTGTCAGAATCTCACTGTTAAGACATGTAAAAACACATCACTAAATGTCCTACCTTTAACATACACTGCACCCTGCCCATGGGGCTACCTAGGGACTACCTTAGGGGTGTCTTACATGTATAAAAAGGGAAGGTTTGGGCCTGGAAAGTGGGTACACTTGCCAAGTCGAATTGGCAGTTTAAAACTGCACACACAGACACTGTAGTGGCAGGCCTGAGCCATGTTTACAGAGCTACTCAGGTGGGTGGCACAACCAGTGCTGCAGGCCCACTAGTAGCATTTGATTTCCAGTCCCTGGGCACCTCTAGTGCACTTTTACTAGGGACTTACTAGTAAATCAAATATGCCAATCACGGAAAAGCCAGTTACACATACAATTTCACATAGGGAGCACATGCACTTTAGCACTGGTCAGCAGTGGTAAAGTGCCCAGAGTAACAAAAACTGCAAAAGCAGAGTCCAGCATACATCAACAACCTGAGAAGCAGAGGCAAAAAGTTAGGGGAGCCCACGCCAAGGACGTCAGGTCTAACATGTGTCACCCCCTGCTAAAAGTGAGGTGAACTACCCAACCTCCTGGGAGTTCTCTTCACTAAGGCAAAAGAATATGGAAAGACCATCAGCATTGGTGTGTTCTGTTCCAAGACGGTGTTCCGCCGTAAAGTCCATTCCCTGTAGGGATGTCATCTGCATCGACTATCTGATGGGCCTGTGGTCGTTCTGAACCCAGAAGTGAGTCCCAGACAAGTAGGGTTTTAGCTTCTTCAGTGCCGAGACCACAGCAAAAGCTTCACACTCAATTTCACGCCATCTACGTACCCAGGGAAGTAACCTCCTACTGATGAAGGCTACAGGTTGATCTAGGCCCTCTTCCTTTAGCTGTGACAACACTGCTCCTACACCATGCTCTGAAGCATTAGTCTGCACAACAAATTCTTGAGAGAAGTCAGGTGCCTTCAGCACGAGTGCCGTACATATGGCTGCCTTCAGGGCATCAAAAGCTGTCGGGCAAGACTCAGTCCAGATCACTTTTTAGGGTTGCTTCTTGGAAGTTAACTACCTGTTGGGTGTCTGAGTGAGAGCATTTATGTGTCTTTGTGGGGGGGGAGACAGGGTGGGGGAGGACAAACAGGATGTGTGGATGTATGTTGTGGTGGTGTCTGCAAGTGAGGTAGGTGTGCTGCATGAAGTGGTGATGATGGTGGCAGTGACTGCACATGTGGTGTGTGGTGTGCATGTCTGCGTGTCTGCTGTTGTGGTGACTGTGGGCAAGGCTGTACAGGTGGCAGGATCTGGGAATGAAGATGCAGTGCATGCAGGTGTGAGTGCTGACGTGACTGTGAGGGAGGAGGAGGAGGAAGGGGAGACAGTGGCTGTTGTAGTATGTGCATCTTGGTGTTGACTATGTGTGATCTTGTGGAGTGAAGTGTGGTGCCTGTGTTTGTCTGTGCAAGTCCTGTCTATTGTTCTGTGTACTCACTTGTCAGATTGTGCGCATGGAATGGGTTGGGGAGAGGGCTATGGGACTGGGAACAGGTAGTTGGAGGGGGTACGGAAGAAACAGGGACACTGGCTGCCATCAGAGAAGAGGCCAGAGCCTGAAATGATCTCTGTAGGTCTGCCAAGCCACTGTGAATGACCTCCAGGTAGGCATTGCATTCGCTGCCTTTGGGATGCCAGCAACTGGATGGCATTCACTATGGTTGACTGCCCTACAGAGATGGATTTCAGGAGGTCAATAGCCTCCTCACTGAGGGCAGCAGGGGTGCCTGGGACAGGGCCTGAGGAGCCTAGGGCGAATGAGATGCCGACCCTCCTGTGTGAGCGGGCACGGGAAACTGGGTGGGTGGCTATTGGAAGGGTGGTAATGGTACTTGGGTGGTGGAAGAGCTTGTAGCTGGGGTGGTCCCAGAGGGTTTCAACACCACTAAGGAGTTTCAATCAGAGGAGAAATCAGAGTCTGTAGTCATTGCTCCAATCTCCCCTGTGGTTCTCCCCTCACCCTCCAACCCACTGGTCCCCTCAGCATCGGTGGACTCTGTCTCCTGGGTCACGTGGGCTGTAGCTCCCTCACTTGCTGGTGCCCCTGCTTCTTCTCCAGATGATGCTAATGCACTCATGGAAAGGATGACAAAAAGAATGAGGGTGGGGGAGAAAGAAAGGGAGCACAGGGTCAATCAAAGCACCAACAGCACATTTGGCATACACATCACAGTCACTCCCTGGGACTTACATTGTGCAATATGGACCACAGTGACAAACCATTGCCTAGGTACTACAGCAGGAAGGAACCCAGACACTACCATCTGCACACCTACTGGGACCATTTAAGCCCTGTCTGCCATGGTATGCTTGCTACCTAGCAATACCAAAAATTCATACCAGTCAATCAATCAATCAATCAGGGAATTTGTAAAGCACACTACTCACCCGTGAGGGTCTTAAGGCGCTGAGGGGGGGGCTGCTACTGCTCGAACAGCCATGTCTTGAGATGTCTCCTGAAGGTAAGGAGGTCTTTGATCTGACGCAGGTGGGTATGTACCACTCTACATAGCTAAGCAGGAACACGCAGGAATGGCTAAACCGGCATATTGGGGCATCCATTGACTAGGACCTTGCACCCAAACCTCATGATAGGCAACATATACAAAATACCACACAGTCTGTATTCACTTCCTTGTGGCTGCTGTGCTTCCCTCAAGCGCCCAGTCAACTCAGGTTTGGCCACTGCCAGTATGTGGGCCATTAGGGGGATCAGGCTCCGACGGGCACCCCTCCTTCATTGGGAGGCCATCCACAGCTGGGCAACCACGGTCTTCCGGGCCCAGCGTCCCAGGTCCTCCCACCGTTTCCTGCAGTGGGTGCTCTGCAGGCTATGAAACCCCCAGGGTCCCACATCCTTAACGATGGCACACCACAACCCCTTCTTTCTGATGGGCATTGACCTGCAGACACAACACAGACAGAAGGATGCCATGAACAATAAAATCCAGTCTGTCACACAAATGGCTTACATACTACATTTGCCCCTCATCAAGCACACTCATGACCCGTACCTCTGCATTCACATTGCCTGCAGCCATACACATACATCTACATACAGCAATGTTGTATGCAACGTACCCATGATGTACTCACCTGTTGGTCTGGAGGCCTATACATTTGCCCATACAGGGGTAGGAACCCATCCACGAGCTTCGCCAACTCCTCCGACGTGAAGGCTGGGGCCCTTTCCCCTATAGCACAGACCATGGCAGGTTCCAGCCACAGGTCACAGCAGCACACGCAATGGAGATGTTGTTGAGTGGAAAGTCAGGAATCAAGTGAAGTGGTAGAAAGAAAATGACGGTCATGTCCGCAGCGGTGAACACCGTCTCCCACCAGCGTTGATCATCATTAGTTCCTGTACTCCATAGACCCCCATGTTAGCCAATGAGGAATAGCACGGCGGTGCAGACCGCCTTCCGCCATGACGCCTAACGCCGGCAGAGTAAGTTCACTTTCACCTGTCCCTGCATACAGGACAGGTGGTTGTCATTTCCTACTGATAGTACTCATGTTTTAAATTTACATGTGCGTCATTGGTCTCAACTGTACACACCTAGACACTTCTAGTATCCTATCTACAGACATGCTGTGTGTACTATGATGTTGTGTGTCCATAGGTCCTGTTGACACACCCATTTTACATTTGGCTCACTTAGATGCCAACCACTGTGGAGGAATAGGAGGTTGAGGCAAGCACCCGTGTACAGACCCCTTGTGGACTTGGCTACACTGGAGGACCAGCACATCATACTCACCTATCATCTAGACAGGGCCACAATCACAGATCTATGTGCACAATTGGAGCCTGATCTGCTACCTGCTCTCTGTAGCACCACAGTAATTCCCCATTTGTGCAGGTACTGTCAGTGCTCCATTTCCTGGCAACTGATTCTTTCCAGGTGACTGTGGGCTTGGCTGTAGGAATGTTACAGCCAACGTTCTTGATTGTGCTTAGAAGGGTTTTGGCTCCCTTGCTCAAGCACATGAGCAGCTACATCACATTCCCCCAGATTGATGATTTGTCCACAGTGAAGGCTGGATTCTACACAATGGGACACATACCACATGTGATTGGGGCCATTAACAGGACTCATATTGACCCAAGGGTAGGTCGCTCCCCCTGCCGCTGCAGCTCCTCCAGGTTCCTGAGTTCCTGAGACCCACCCCACAGTAAGTACCCCCCACCTCCCAGCCCCTCGTTCTGCCCCGCGCTACTCACCCTCTCTCCTGCTCCTGCTTCGTTTCCTCTTTCCTTCTTCTCTGTTCTTCCTCCTCGCTCCTCGTCTGTATTCTTCTTCTGTACTCCTCTTCTCCCCGTCTTCTCTCCTCTTCTCTTCTTCCTCATCTTCTGCTGTGGTATTCTGCACCCTGTTTCTTCGTTTTTTGTATCTCCCTCCGTGTTCTTCTGTGTTCTTCTGTGTTCCTCTGTCTTCTGTCTTCCTCTGTCTTCTTCTGTCTTCCTCTGTGTTTTTCTGTCTTCCTCGGTGTTCTTCTGTCTCCCTCTGTGTTCTTCTGTATTCTTCTCTGTTCTTCTGTCTTCCTCTGTCTTCTTCTGTCTTCCTCTGTGTTCTTCTGTATTCTTCTCTGCTCTTCTGTACTCCTCTCTGTTCTTCTGTGTTCTTCTGTGTTCTTCTGTGTGTCTTCTGCTCTTCCGGTCTTCTGCTCTTCCGGTCTTCAGTCCTTCCGGTCTTCTGCTCTTCTGTTCTTCTTTTCTTCTGTTCTTCTTTTCTTCTTGTCTTCTTGTCTTCTGCCTTCGGCTCTTCTGCCTCCTCCGTCCTCTTCTCCCCGCGCCTGCCCTCCTGCTCCTGCCTCATCCCCCTCCACCACTCGCATCCCCCCCTCTATCTCCCCTATCTAACCCGTTCACTTTCTACCTCCCTCACTCCTCCTATCTACCTATCTCTCCATCTCTCTATCCCACTATCCAACTCCCTCACTCTCCACCTCCTCCTATCTTCCTATCTCTCTATCTTTTTCCCTATCTATCGATTTCTCTATCTACCTTTTCTCTCTACCTATTTCTCTATCTCTCCCCCCCTCCCGCCACCCCCTCTATTACCTATCTTCATATCCCCTCACTCTACCTCTCACCCTCACCCACCTCTACAACCCCCCCTCCCCTATCTTCACAACCCTACACCTATCTTTCTCCCTAATCTCCTAAACCTCCTAACACTCTTCCCCCTCCCCCCTCCACCCTTAAACCCCCCTCCCCCAGCTCTTCTCACTCTACCTGTCCCCCCCTCCCTCGCGCTTTCCCGCCGCGACCTCCTGCACGCCCCCGCCCCCCAGCTCCCATTCGCCCCCAGCTGACCCCTCCCCCCCCTCCTACCTCATATGGAGCCCGTCTGCGCCCGTCCGCGCCTGGCCCGCGCCCAGCGCCATGACCCCTGGTCCCCAGCACTCCCAAGCCCCGATGATCCGCTATGACCCCACCACCCTCCATGCCCTCAACCCAGGACGCTCCAACACCTGCTTCCAAGCTCACCCCAAACGCACCCATGGACCCTTCGCCTGCAACTCCTGCAAACGCATCTTCCACCACGCAACAACTACGACCACAAGCCCACGCGCCATCAACCACCTCAAGTGCATCCTAGTCAACGCTCGCTTCGTTCACAAACACGCCGTTGAACTCTGGGACCTCCTAGACTCCACAGCACCGGACGTCGCCTTCATCACGGAGACCTGGATGAACGCCTCCTCTGCTCCAGACATCGCCACCGCCATCCCCGAAGGCTACAAGATCTCCAGGAAAGACCGCACCAACCAAGTAGGAGGAGGCATCGCCATCGTCTTCAAAGACTCCATCAGCGTCACCACCTCCACTGAAGACTCCCCTCTTGCCGCTGAACACCTGCATTTTCAGATTCGCACCGACCCGAGGACCACCCTCAGAGGATCCCTCGTCTACCGTCCTCCCGGACCTCGCGCCCCTTTCAGCGACACCATCGCCGACTTCATCTCCCCGCACGCCCTCGCCTCACCGGACTACATCCTCCTAGGCGACCTCAACTTCCATCTGGAACAAAACAACGACCCCAACACCACCACCCTGCTCGACAACCTCGCCAACCTCGGCCTCAAATAACTGGTGAACACTGCCACCCACATCGCCTGACACACACTCGACCCTATCTTCTCCGCCAGCAAACACGTCTTCTTCAGCCACGCCTCCGCCCTTCATTGGACCGACCACAGCTGCGTCCACTTCACATTCCGACGCGAGACCCGCCACCTCCGCATTCAACCCATCCCTCGCCGACAGTGGAACAAGATCCCTGAAGAGCAACTCTTCGCTGCACTCGCCGCCAACCAACCCACCCTCACCACCGACCCCAACGTCGCAGCACTCAACCTCACAAACTGGATCTCCAACTGCGCAGACAACCTTGCTCCCCTCAAACGCTCGCACCGACAGAACAACACCAAGAAACCCCTCTGGTTCTCTGACACCCTCAAAGAATCAACGAAAACTTGTCGCGCACTTGAGAAAGCCTGGCGCAAGGACCGCACCGCTGACAACATGGCCGCCCTCAAGAACGCTACCCGCAAACACCACCACCTGATCCGCACTGCCAAAAGGAATTTTTTCACCGACAGACTGGACAAAAACAGCCACAACAGCAGAGAACTCTTCAGCATCGTCAAGGAGTTCTCCAACCCCAGCGCCAACGCCGTCACGCCCTCACAGGATCTATGCGAATCCCTCGCCACTTTCTTCCATCGCAAGATCAGCGACCTCCACGACAGCTTCGGACACCAGACCCAACCTAACACCACCGAACCCACATCCCCGACCATCACCCTCAACAACTGGACCCACATCAGCACGGAAGAAACCAAATCCATCATGAACTCTATCCACTCCGGCGCCCCTTCGGACCCCTGCCCGCACTTCATCTTTAACAAAGCCGACAACATCATCGCCCCGCACCTCCAGACCGTCATCAACTCTTCTTTTTCTTCTGCTACCTTCCCCGAATGCTGGAAACACGCCGAAGTCAACGCCCTACTAAAGAAACCTACGGCTGACCCGAGCGACCTGAAAAACTTCCGCCCCATCTCCCTTCTGCCTTTCCCAGCCAAAGTAATAGAGAAGACCGTCAACAAACAGCTGACCACCTTCCTGGAAGACAACAACCTGCTCGACCCCTCACAGACCGGATTCCGAACCAACCACAGCACTGAAACTGACCTCATCTCAGTCACAGACGACATCAGAACCCTGATGGACAACGGTGAAACAGTCGCCCTCATTCTTCTCGACCTCTCGGCTGCCTTTGACACCGTCTGTCACCGCACCCTAATCACCCGCCTCCGCTCCACCGGGATCCAAGACCAGGCCCTGGACTGGATCGCCTCCTTCCTCGTAAACCGCTCCCAAAGAGTCTACCTCCCTCCGTTTCGCTCAGAACCCACTGAGATCATCTGCGGCGTACCTCAAGGCTCATCACTCAGCCCGACACTCTTCAATGTCTACATGAGCCCCCTGGCTAACATCGTACGCAAGCACGACATCATCATCACCTCCTACGCCGACGACACCCAACTTATACTCTCCCTCACCAAGGACCCCGCCAGCGCCAAGACCAACCTACAAGAGGGTATGAAGGACGTCGCAGATTGGATGAGGCTCAGCCGCCTAAAGCTGAACTCTGAAAAAACTGAAGTCCTCATCCTCGGCAACACCCCGTCCGCCTGGGACGACTCCTGGTGGCCCACGGCCCTCGGCACCGCACCGACCCCCGCAGACCACGCCCGCAACCTCGGCTTCATCTTGGACCCCCTTCTCACCATGACCAAGCAAGTCAACGCCGTGTCCTCCGCCTGCTTCCTCACCCTCCGCATGCTCTGCAAGATCTTCCGCTGGATCCCCGCTGACACCAGAAAAACCGTGACCCACGCCCTCGTCACGAGCCGCCTGGACTACGGCAACACCCTCTACGCTGGGACCACCGCCAAACTCCAAGATCGCCTGCAACGCATTCAAAACGCCTCAGCCCGCCTCATCCTCGACGTACCCCGCAACAGCCACATCTCCGCACACCTGAGACACCTGCATTGGCTCCCAGTCAGCAAAAGGATCACCTTCCGACTTCTCACCCACGCACACAAAGCCCTCCACGACAAGGGACCGGAATACCTCAACAGACGGCTCAACTTCTACGTCCCCACCCGCCCCCTCCGCTCCTCTGGCCTCGCACTCGCCGCCGTCCCTCGCATCCGACGCTCCGCGGCGGGTGGGAGATCTTTCTCCTTCCTGGCGGCCAAGACCTGGAACTCCCTCCCCACCAGCCTCAGGACCACCCAGGACCACTCCGCTCTCCGGAGACTCCTAAAGACCTGGCTGTTCGAGCAGCGATAACCACCCCCTTTGTCCCTAGCGCCTTGAGACCCGCACGGGTGAGTAGCGCGCTTTATAAATGCTAATGATTGCCTTAGTCCCTCCCAGGGCAAATAAGCAGGTATACAGGAATAGGAAGAGTTTCCACTCTCTCAATGTCCAGATGGTTTGCCTTGCTAACCAGTACATCTCCCATGTCACTGCCAAGTATCCTGGATCTGTGTATGATGCATATGTCTTGAGGAATAGCATCATCCCATAGGTGATGGCACAACTACAGAGGTACAGAGTGTGGCTTATAGGTGAGCTCGAGTCCCCACCCAGTGTATGTCAGTGTATGCCTACTGGAGTCATACCACATGCCATTGTGCATGAGTAATGTGTGTCGCTCACTTCTTCCAGGTGACTCCGGCTATGCAAACCTGTCCTGGCTGTTGACCCCTGTTCGGAATCTGGGAAAAGGGGTTGAAAATCGGTACAATCATGCACCTGGAGGATTGTCGAACACACTTTCGGTCTCCTGAAAGCCAGGTTCAGGTGCCTTCATTTAACAGGTGGATCCCAATGCTACTCCCCTGAGAAGGTCTGCCAGATTGTGGTAGTCTGGTGCAAGCTGCACAATTTGGCACTCCTACGCCATGTGCCCTATCTGCATTAGAACGGGGGTGACAATGCACCTACGGCAGCAGTGGACACTGAGGACAGTGAGGAGAAAGAGGAGGAGGGTGTGGACAACAGGACACATATCATTTAGCAGTACTCCCAATGACACTCAGATAAGACTGTTGATATACACATGCCTCCATTTTAGTAAAGTGCTGTGTGGCTGTTGTGTTTTGCCAGTCACTATCTTTGCATCACAATTGACTGTCACCTATGCCTTCCCTTATTGCAGATGTTAGTGTGGTTACAACAGTGTACTGATGTGATGACTACAGACTGCTGAGACACATTTGTTGGATGGATTCACACATCACAGGACATTTGCACAGGTTAGTGCTGTTCAATACAGTTGAATACATTGCACATTTCTTTCTGATAAAGCACTATTACTCAAGTTGTGTTCAAGGGTGTTTATTTGAATAACAAAAAACAATGGAAAGTGCAATAGAGTGGGGTGATGGTTGGGAAAAGTCCAGTGTAGCGGCCCAGTCTGTTTGTAGCACAGGTCCAGTGTCCATGGGGCCATGGGAAGGGGAGCAATGGCAGTCCAAAGTGAATCAGTGGAACAGAAGGGGGACATTCTGGAGGGGCTCATTTCCTGGTGGTGATCTTGGTCTTGGCAACTGCCTCTGGTATCTGTCTGGGTCGCAGGAACGTCTGTGGGGTGGTTCACCTTCTGCAAGGAGAGGGGTGCTGGTAGCCTGTGAGTCCTGTTGCAGGGCCTCCTGTCCATTAGCTGCAGAATATGTGGAGGGCTGGTCAGTACACTGGCTAGTAGAAGGGGCCCGCTGATGTGTTGTGTACTCATGTATGATGTTCGCCATGTCACTCAGCACCCCTGCAATGGAGGCAATGGTTGTATTCAAGGCCTGCAATTGTTGCATAACTTCCTGGTGGTGTTCCCCCTCAGCCATTGGTTCTCCTGCATGATGTTGATCACCTGACCCATCCTGTGCTGGGATTGTTGGTATGCCCCCAGGACATTTGTGAGTGCCTCCTGGGCAGTCAGTTCCCTGGGCCTGGCCTCCCCCTGGTGCACAGCTGTCCTCCAACTGTCCCTGGCCCCTTGTGTCCCCTGAACCGTGTGCTGACTCCCACTTACCCCAGGACCTTCATCATCTTGCCTGTGTGGTGTTGACTAAGGTCCCTGTACAGGTGGGCACTCTAGTGATTGACGTGTCCTGGGGACAGAGGTTTGTGGGCATTGTCTGGCTGTTGTGGTGTTTGGGTCTGAGGGGGACCTGGGGTGGCCTGGCTGTGGGATGTGGTTGCCGACTGACCTGTGGTCCCAGATGGGCCAGGGGAGTTCATCCAGAGCAAGACCTCCAGAGTTCCTGTAATCACTGAGGGCATCTTCTGGTGGGGGACTAGGTTGCCATGGCACATCCTCACTGCTGACATTGGCTGGGGCACCTATGGGGATGTAATTGATTTGTTAGGGTAATTGTCACATATTGCCCATTTCTACCTTTCCCAATGATATTGGTGTTGTCCTCCCACCTTTGGTACTGTATGATGATGGATTGTGGGGTTTGTAGTTCTATATTCTGTCCATGCATTGCTGGTGGGTGTGCATGCAGAACTGAGAGGGATGTGTTTGCAGTGGGTATGGTATGCAGCGGTAGACATTTAGGTATGGTAACTGGGGTGGTGCACTGTGTGGAATGGAGTAGGTTGAAGGGAGTCAGGGTGAGGGGGTAACATGTCATGCAGGTATGGGTTGTTGTAGGTTGGTAATGGTGACTCACCAGTATCCAGTCGTACGGCTACTCCACTGTGACCCTCAGGATGAAGTATTGACAAGACTTACTCCTCCCATGCTGTCAACTGTGGGGGAGGAGGCAGGGGTCCACCGCTAGTCCTCCTGATGGTGAGCTGGTACCTTGCTGCAATGGAATGCACATTGCCCCGTCCATGATCCTCCGCCATAGCTCCATCTTCCTGGCAATGGAGATCTGCTGTACCTGTGCTCCAAACAGCTGTTGTTCTATCCTGACTATTTCCTCCACCATCACCCACAACTCCTCATCAGTGAAACAGGGATGCCTTTGTGGGGACATGGGTGTTGTGTGGTGTGTGTGTTGTGCAGAGGGCATTGAGTAACGTGGTGGGGTGTGTAGTGCGTGAATGATGAATGGGCAGTTGTGTGCATGTGTGCAGTAATCTCTGGGATTGGCCTGGCAAGGTGTGGCAGTCTTCTTGTGTTTGCAAAGGATTGTGGGTGATGCGGACGGAGGATGTTTTATAGTGCTGTTGATGGCTGTGTGGGGTGTGTATATTTGTATGAGGTGTGGGTTTTTTGGACTGGCCAATGTTGGCTTGTTTTGGTATTGGGTGCCCATTTCTGCTGCAGCAGCGTGCACTGCCATTGTTTACAGCCATTGAATGTCCGCAGTGGTGATTCATGGGTCATTATTTGAAGGGCGTTGTTTTGCTGGCGTAACGATATCGGTGCTAGTTCCAACAATTTTTCATGTTCGTTGGGTCTGGCGGATTTGTGGTTGTGGCTGGTTTCTGTTGGTTTTATGTCCGTGTGTCATAATCTGGCGGGCGGATGTTCACTTCCACGGCGGTATGTTGGCGGCCGTCACCATGGCGGTTTTCGGAAAATACCACCAATGTCATAATGAGGGCCATAGTGTGCACAGAGTCCAGACTTAACAGAGGCTGAAGTCGATAATACTAATGCTCTCTTTTGTGGTAGTGTGGTTGAGCAGTTAGGCTTATCAGAGAGTAGTACAAAGCATTTGTTGTACACACATAGACACTTAAGGAAGCACACACTCAATTACCTAACTCCAGACCAATTGTTTTTATTTGGCAAAAATATATTTTGTTAATTTATTTCTAGAACCACAAGATTCAAGTTGCAAGTAAGTACATAAATAAATAGGTCCTCTGTGGTGCAGGCAGTCCTCTGGAAGCTTGGCAGAGGTCGCTGGACCCACAGGATGCGTCACCTTCTTTTGTAGGGATTTTGAAGCAGGGGACAGGCCGGTAGGGCTGGGGCCAAGCCAGGTTTCGTCTTCCTTCTTCTCTGCTGTGGTTTCAGCTCAGCAGTCTTTTCTTCTTGTGAGGTTGCCAGGAATCTGATGACTTGGGTTTAGGTGAGCCCCTAAATTCTGGATTTAAGGGTGTTATAGGGGTCAGAGAGTGGTAGCCAATGGCTACCGTCCCTGAGGGTGGCTACACCCTTCCTGTTTCCACTCCCTTTTGGGAGGGGAACACAGACCTAACCCTATTGGTCCCAGTCCTCTAAACTAAGATGGAGGATTTTGCACGGAGGGGGTCATATCAGCTCTGGACACCCTAGGGGTGGTCCAAGCTGGGGTGGCAACTCCTCTCTGCTTTCCCTAATTTTTCCGCCAGACTTGCAGCCAAAAGTGGAGCTTTGTCCAGGGGGGGCAGGCATCTCCACTAGCTGAAGTGCCCTGGAGCACTGTAAAAAGAGGCTTGAGCCTTTGAGGCTTACTGCCAGGTGTTACACTTCTCCTGCAGGGGGAGCTTTGAAGTACCTCCACCCAGTGCAGGCTTTGTTTCTGGCCACCGAGAGCACAAAGGCTCTCACCTCATGTGGTCAGAAACTCATCTCTAAGTGGCAGGCTGGCACAGACCAGTCAGTCCTGCAGTAAAAGATTGGTTAAAATACAGGGATAATCTCTAAAATACCCTCTGGGTGCATTGTTCAATAATTCCAATCCTGGCATCAGTGTGGGTTTATTGTGCTGAGAAGTTTGATACCAAACTTCCCAGTATTCAGTGAAGCCATTATGGAGCTGTAGAGTTCGTAATGACAAACTCCCAGACCATATACACAATATGGCTACACTGCACGTACAATGTCTACGAATTTAGACACTGTAAGGGCATATTGCCCATGCAGCTATGCTCTCACCTATGTTATAGTGCACCCTGCCTTAGGGCTGTAAGGCCTGCTAGAGGGGTGACTTACCTATACCACAGGCAGTGGTTTGTTGGCCCGGCACCCTGAGATACGTGCCATATCAACTTTGCCTTTTTCTCTCCATCAGTACAAACAAGCTTCAAAGGCAGTGCGCAGTGTGCATGTGCTTGGTGAGGGGTCCCCCAGGGTGGCATAATACAAGCTGAAGCACGTGGGGACCTTCACTGACCACAGAGCACTTGGTACCCTGGGTACCTTTTACAAGGGATTTATCTGGATGCCAGGGGTGTGCCAATTGTGTAAACAAAGGCACAGATTTTGAGAAAGAACACCGGTGCTAGGGCCTTGTTAGCAGGATCCCAGCACACTCTCAGTCAAAGTTGGCATCAATATCAGGCAAAAAGTGGGGGGTAACCATGCCAACAAGGGCACTTTCCTACAGTAAGTCCCTATCAGATACCACCTCCTTGGGGAATCCCATTTGGGAAAACCCCCCATCAATGCATGTCCCACCACAGGGGCTCTAATTGACTTCAGAGGAATAGCTTCTAGGTACGGGGTGGCATGGTCCATCAAGACGAGGATGAACCTGTTGCCCATGGCTGTCTTGGGATCCAGAGGCCCCACAATGTCAATACCAACCCTTTCAAAGAGGGTGCTGATAACAGGAAAAGGTTGGAGAGGAGCATTACGTTTCCAACCACTCTTGCCACTTGCCTGACAAGTTTGGCAAGACCCACAGTGTGCATCTGAGTGCCTGCGCATTTGGTGCCAGCAAATGTGGGTGACAAGCCTTTCAAAGGTCTTGTCCTGCCCCAAATGTCCAGCTAAAGGCGCATCATGAGCCAGACCCTGTCGTAGTTTGGAATCTTGCTCTAGGCAAAACTGCTGGTTTAAGGATGACAGTACTTATGTTTGTAGGCGACTATGCCTATCCTACAACAAGTTGCAACTGTCGTCCCAACCTTACCGGCTCACTAGCAGCACCTCACCAGAAACCAAAATAGTAAGAGGTGATTTGTGGCAGCCTTCACACATGGACTCGGGAGTATGACTTCTCAGGGAGTGTTGTGGTTAAACAGAGATTACCCCTTTCCCATAGATATATCATGTCTCATACAAACGCAGGCAATAACAAAGATGCGGTAAAGTTTAAATGGTTTTTATGTAACAAAACTGCAATTTGCGATAAGTTGCATGGGCTGCAATGATTAGGATAATGAACAGTGCAAGAAACAGAATTGTAAAGACAAGGCTCATTATTACAAAGACCCCCAGCATCTTGCAAGAACATGAAAAGACATCGAGAGCCATATTTATACTTTTTGACGCACAACTACTCAAAAATTTTACCGCCGGCTAACGCCATTCCAATGCGCCATGCCGGTGCCCTATTTATCAAATGGGGATTGTGCATCAAAAAATGGTGCAAGTCAGGTCTGAGACAAAAATCAGGCCTCAAACCGGACTTGCGCCATTTTTTTGACGCACAATCCCCATTGACATGACTCCTGTCTTAGCAAAGGTCATGGTCATTGGGCATAGTGGCATGTAGGGAGGCCCAAATTAGGCCCCCCTGTGCCACTTAAAAAAATGATAAAAAGTACTTACCTGAACTTACCTTTACTTCCCTGGGATGGGTCCCCCCATCCATGGGTGTTCTCCAGGGGTGGGCGAAGGTGGCAGGGGGTGTCCCTGGGGCGGGGGAGAGCACCTCTGGACTCCTTCCGAGCCCACAGATCCCTTAACGCCTGCCCTGACCCAGGTGTTAAAAAATGGCGCACAACAGTCTGTGCGCCGTTTTTTAAGGCCCACCCCCTCCTGTGCGTCAAAATGACGATGGGGTATAAATAAGGCGCAGAGGCCTTAAAGTCATTTTTTGGAAGGGAACACCTATCATTAACGCAAGGCAGTTTCCCGCTTCCAAAAAATGACGCACATGGTGGAATTTTGACGTCCACGGGGTCGGGCATCAAAGTTTAAATATGGGGCAGTGTTTACGCCAAATGTGCGTCAAAACTTTTGACGCACATTCAGCGCAAACAGAGTATAAATATGCCCCCAAGTGTATAATATGTCCTAATACCCTGTCATGAGAGGCCTAACCTCCTACATAAAGGAGAGCTGGGTGTTTTAAACCGAATCTGCCAATGCCATGTCCATGAGAGGATCCCCAACACCCATTACCTTGAAATGAGGTCTCTATCTCAGACTCCGTAGGGACACGAAGACTGGGTCAGCGTCAAAACGATGTGCAGCATCGATATCAGCGATGGTGGCGATGCCCTCTGGTCGGAATCCCTCTGATTATATGTCTAAAGAGTGATGTATTTATACAGATCTACTTGGACCCGTGACATAGGTGGTTTCCCAAACAATAGATAACAGGTATGCTTCGGGCAGCAATTAGTATAAACAATTTCCTCGAAAGAATAGAGAGGGAAAGTCCCTAAGTGTGAACACCTACTGTTTGTTTGTCTTTGTCACTTGATCTTGACGCCTTTACGCGGTGACACTAATAATGCAAATCATAACAAGTGGCCTAACTATAAACAAGGCAGCCATCTGAGAAGAATTAAATAATTAAATGGGCTAAGACAGAGCAAGCTAAGTAGGTTAAAAGTCACTAAGTGACGGGGGCACGAGTCTGCAAGCCAAAGGCTAAGCTAACTCCTTTTATCCAATTAAAACAAACTAGGATTCACTACACCCTCCCCATTGCCGTAACAAGTATGACGCCATAACTGGACGCCACGGAAGATGAATGAATCCAAACGCTAAAATTGCTCTGTACTAAAAAGCTAAAAGCATAAAAACTAGCTAAAAACACTTTTAAAATTTATTTAAAAGTATTAAAAACATTAGTTAAAAATACATACAGAGAATGTTAATGTCAATCATGACAAGCACAGCAGGCCAAAGTAAAAGCAATTTGAATGTATACTTTTAATCGGGAATGGCAAGCCAATTCATCAAATTGTTTGTTATAGTCATGATCTCTAAGAGTGTCATCGAAGTCACCAACCAAGGATCTCAAAAATGAGTCCATATCGTCAGATGTTAGATAGATCACCGGGCGGGCATATGGAACCACAGACCAGAAGTGCGTGCCAGTCTCATGTGCAGGTCCACCTGCAGCCCTGCCATTGTCCATAGTATATCTTAGAACTGAAGTCTCATAAGCTGCCTTGCGGAGCGGCCTTAATCTCAAGGGGCACGACCGTGAATGAACCTTCATAGGGGACACCAGCAGTTCTTGGTCCACAGGAGCTGTCGGTGCAACAGCAAGACACACCATAGGCAGGTGTTTGAAGAGGCACCACACGCAGCGGAAAACTGGTTGTACGCACCAGAGAAGTGGCCGAAATGACAATGACCAATCACGCTCTAATTCCACCAGGCAAGGAAGCATCGAAGATCCGAACCATGCGTTCACTGCACAGTTGAGTTGGTGGGAGCGGCTCCATTGCTCTGCGTAGCTGGAAAGAAACAACTACTGCGAATCAGAAGAAATAGCAGTAGTAGTCTGCCAAACAATGCCAAAATAATCAGAAAACCGCCAAACACGCTTGAAAAGAGTGAATGGATGGCTGATGGGATGACTCCGAAAACAGTCTGGAAGACAACACAAAACCAGACCCGACAGCCTTAAAGAAATGGGCAATCCCAGCAGTGCTCGAAGCATTGAATATTCTGGATACCAGTTCTCCAAAGTGCTTGGGTAAGTTGGTATTTAATAGGGATTGTATCTCGGCTGATGATCTTGCTATCTGGAGAGCATACGTCTCTCTAGCGGATGTCAACATGACCTGTTTTTTAAACAGTAGCGCCTTTAGTCTGCTCAGCTTGTCATAATTTACATTAATAGTATCTATGTGGGGCCACATGTCAGATACTTTTATCTCTCGTGTGGGGGGGGAATTAAACATGTCCGCAACACGTAACGACCTTCGAGACCGAGATTGCGTAGGCAATTCCTGGTCGCATGCCATTACAACTTTGATCACTCAGTATCACATAACTTCCATTTGAAAGTACATGAAACACCGGTCAAATCAAAGGGACGGGAGTATCCTTTAGAAAACAGGCCAAGTTTGTGACCCCCGCATTGTAAAGGCCGTGAAGGGACACCTGCTTGCAGATCATTGAATGACTAACAGAAGTCTCACATTTGCTTCCACTTAGAAAAATCTCTGTTTCGCCATTCAAACATTTGTACTCAAAGGGCAGCTCCCACTCTTCCTTAATACAGCTATCTCCTAGCTGCTCAAACCTGCCCTCTCAAGATGTTTCAAGCAATTTGAGAAATGAAAGGTCGAGATGGGCAATTTAATTATGCAATGTGAGAGCCAAATTGTTGAAGGACTCTCTGCTACTGTGAAGGGCAACTTATCTAACTTTTCAATGTGAAGCATGGTGAAACTAGCTTCCCTTTTAGCCATCGTCTGCTGTTCCCTGGAAAGATTAAAAGCAGTCAACAATTCACTACCGTTAATATACTTCCATGGAATGCGGCCATTTTTCAGTGTCTGTAATGTCCAACCTAGCTGCTTGATGGAACGCAGCTGAGTTTGTCCATGATATAAACAGGACAAGTCTGTCTGTATGATATCAATAGCAGACGACAGAATGTTGGATAGTGAATAAATCCTGTTGGACAGAGTGGTCATGCCATTGTCGACAACTTGCTAAAGCCTTTTCCAATTTTTCCTTATCTAATTGCCTTAAACGTGCATCAGCTTCTATCTGTAAAAGTTTCCAGATTTCATTATACACAGCATATAGGAACCTTTTAGAGTGCTGTTTCCTAGGACCTAGCAGGAAATCCTGCAAGTCTACATCTTCAGAAAGAGTGTTAAGATGTTTTTTAACTGCCGCTAATGTGTTAGTCTGTACCCATTGTTGGCACAGTTTACCCACACTGAATGTTATAAATATACCTGTATGTTGACCCGATACAAAGCGAAGTTCTGGTCTGTTAATTGAAAAAAAAACCTGAAGAGTTCAGAAAACGTGCTTGACATCTAATAGTGTTGATCAGCCATATTAACCACCCGGCGGGACTGGAAAGTGAAGAATTATAGGTACCAGCCTTAACCATTGCATCTAGCGTTTCCTCTGTGATATGAAAGAAATATTGCCAATCATTAAACCTTGCCGATGTGGGAATACTGAGCGTGTTCATCTCTTTAATTTTTGCTAACCCCAGACCAGATGTCTGTTGGATCATGTTATTTAAAAAGATCATTTGCACAGGAATCAGGCATGCTCTAAATAAAGCTGCTTTACCCTGTATCTGCCAATCTTGTGTTGCCCATACACTTTTCAAGTCAATAGTGCTCTTCCAGTATTCGTAACCTTCAACTGCGAGCCGGGAGACAAAGGAATCCGAATAAATCAATTTCGTGTTAGTTAGCAACATTTTCCTAATTTGTGAAGAAGGTAGTCTGAAGTAATATGAATCTGCATTCTTCGTGTCATGCCCAGTAAAATATGTAAATATATCTGTATAGTGTTTTGGGCTCCCCACTGGAGGTGTTGGACAGTGTTCCCACTGTGTATAGTTCAATACTGGCCAGTGTCTACTGGCACTGTGTAGGTAGTAATGTCCCCAATTGATGTAGCAGAACATTTCCCCATGATTCATTGTATGTCCATATACATCATCACTTTCAAATACGGAATAGTCCTTCATTTCAGCTGGCATAGAATCAACTGTCTGGACATCCCAATCATCGGATACAACATCAGGTGTAATCACATCTGTCATAGATATTTTGAATACATATGGAATTTGAATAATCTCAGTAGGCCGGTATATATCAAAGGGAACGTTGTCCCATACAATCCCATCAGAAATCGGTAGTGCTGTAATGTTCACAAGGGACAAGTCTCTTCCGACCTTATGTGAGGAATGATATGGAGTTAAGACTTCGTCCACAGGCTCAACAGAGGAGCGATCAGGAACGTAATGACCATTTATGAGCAAAAAAGAAAACAGTCACAAAACCAACCCAAAAAAAGAATGAAGAAAATGTCAAACAGAACCATAAATAGTTCCATGGGTAGATTAAATAGTTCTTTTTAAGCCATTGATACAGCTTATATGTTTTCGATACATAGTCAATCACAATAGTGGATGAGTCTGAGGAAAAATCGTCAATGTCTATGAAATAGCCAGAGGCAGTCTCTGCAAATACTGGAGCTGGTACATTACTTGTACTTTGCACCACTTCGTGTGGAGGCTCATGGTAGATGGTGTCATCAGTCTGTGTAGTGTTCGTATAGAAAACAGCCAAATCTTGGACAGGTGTCATTGAAGTGGTAACTGGAACTAGGAAGAGTTTGTTTTCTGCCCTCCTCATGGCCGAGGAGGTATCTGTAACAACGCTGGACACTGTTGCATAGTCCATAGAAGTGTTGTTCAGGCTACTCTGTAGAGGCATGTCCTGTTGGGTAGTGAGAGGGGATCGGGAACTACCCAAGGGACCTCTTGGTCTACTGTGAAGGATCGGCCACATGATGTAGTTTGATGTTATCAATGGAAATTAATCTGTTTGTTCTGGAACCAGGCAGTAGTGGTAAGATGACAGTTCTGGTACCTTGAATGCCCAAGACCGGGAAAGGTTCTCTGTATGATGGACCGAATTTCTTCTTCACAGCAATCTTCTCACGAACCATATCCACAACTTAAGGAATCCAGCCAGTCGAAGTTTTCACTAAATCCCTTATTCCTAAAGTGGCAGCACTGGTAGATGATTTATCATCACAAAATTGCTGAAACTCCTGTAAGACAGTGAGACGTTCATTTATGTCAAATGGTGTTTCTGCTGCCACCAAACCAAAGGCATCAAGATCTGGGACATACATAGGTATCCCAAAGAGAACCTCATAAGGAGTGCGTCCCCTCAAGGACCGTCTTGGCAGATTATTCAGTGCTCTCTGGACCCCATATAGGTGATAAAGCCAACTGAGGCCTGAACCTAATACTCAAGCTGTTAAGGACTGGGTTAGATCACGATTCCACCTCTCGACGACCGAATTTCCCTCGGGATGGTATGGTGAGGAGTAATGGAGTTCAATACCCATTGTCCCCGTGGTGTCCCTGAATGCCTTAGAGGCAAATGCAGGGCCCTGGTCTGAATGGAATGCTGCAACCACATATGTACCGATAAAGATCAGCAAGTCTTTTATAACAGTTTGAGCGTCAGCCGACAGCTGCGGCCATACCAACAGGAATCTAGAACAAGAATGTACAGCGACTAAGATGTATTTGTATGCACCATCTGGTTGGAGTGGACCACAATGGTCCAGGCACACATTGTAGTGGCCTGCTGGACACTAAAAGGGATGTCTGCGGTAGGCGTTTGATATTGGAGCCCTTTTATTTGCTGGCAAATGTCACAACAAAGGACATATTTCTTTGTCCGTCTACATAGACCAGGCCACCAGAAGCGTTTCTGTAAGAGTGTTATCGTGGCCAAAATACCAGCATGTGCAGAAGCGACACCCTCATGTGCTGCTTTTACTAGATCTAATCTCTGGTTTTCATTGGGGATCACTCGATCTCCAACCCCAGGAATTGTTGCAAAGGCAACATTTTGTGCACTGATATGATATGAGTAATTTGTAGGGTATCCTTTTGGTAGAGACTTGGCTGCAGCCGAAGCTTTCACGGCAGTCAATATTTCATTATCCAATCTTGTTTGTGAACGAGTCACTGCAGCCACAGAAGCCGTATCTCCTGCAGATTTAGCTGCTTCATCAGCCAAAGCATTGCCGGTAACGTGTACTCCTACACGTTGGTGGCCCAATGTATGTACTACATGAACACACAGTAGCTTATCCTTAAGCTCCGCCACCCTTCCCCACAATGTCTGGTGTTTAGTGGTGTTCTATTTAGGATCTCTAAACACATTCAGCTTCCAATGATTAAGATAATCATTGTCTAACTGAACACAGTAGTATGTGTCACAGACTATTGAAGTCAGGCTTTCTGGCTCAGTGTGTTCTAGCGCTAATATAAGAGCTTTAAGTTCAGCCAACTAAGCTGTGCAGTCCCCTAGGGTCTGCGTGTAGGTATTGTGAAGGTGGAAAACTCCATCCTCCATCACTCCTCTCATGGCTGCGCAAGCGGCTGAGTATTGATGTTTAGTACCTACAGCTGGTTGCGGTGAACCATCAGTGTAGATGACAGTGTGATATCTGTCAAGTGTCAAGATATTCAGAGGAGCGGGGTACTCCTGTTCGTACTGGAGAAACTCTTGTGTCTGAAGTTTTGGATCAAAGATATAATCAACATCAGTGGTGGTCAGAGACCCTGCCCATTGAATCCAACGTGGATGTAATGCTATAGCGTTGGGAACGCTTGCTTTGGTGACAGCCTCTAAGGCCGGCACCGGAGAAACAACAATGATTGGTTCCCTGGGTCAAGTGGCCTCTCCTTTATGACAGTCATTTGTACTGCAGTCAGAATCTTTTCTGTGGGTGCAAACCGTTGTTCTGCATTGGAATATAAATGTGATTTATATGCTATTGGTACTGTGTCGCCTTTATTGAAGGTGACATAAGTAAATCCAATGGCACCAGCAATTATTCTGATGACCAAATTAGTTTTGTTGTCACGTGTGTGCAGGTGTTTAGCTTCTAGCATGTCCTGTTGTAATTTCCTAAGGATGCATGTGTGTTCAACTGTTCAGTGTCTGCTAGAAAAGTCTGGCTGTACCAAGTCATAAAGTGGCTTGATACGTTGTGCATAGTCTGGAATGTATGTTCTGCCACAGTTGAAGAAACCTAGTAAAGACTGTAGTTTCTTGAGAGTGTTAGGGGGGTGCATTTCTCTAGAAAGTGCGGGCCCATGCTCTTCCCCTCATTTGATAGCTGGTATCCCAGGAATAATACACTGAGAAAGGCAATCTTACTTTTCTTAAAGTTGAATTTGTAACCGAGGTCCACAAATCCCCAAATGATCCAATCGACCCTGACAAGATGAATGTCGAGGTTGTCGTCCGTGAGATATATGTCACCCACGTAGGATAACGCCTTGGGGTCAACATCATGTAATATTGATTTAACACGGGCTGAAAATAGCCCTGGGCTCTTCCATAGCCTTGGGGTAAACGACAAAAGCGTTTCTGTAAGCCAAACCAAAATGCACTCGGGTCCCGACTTCCATGTGCTAAATTCTGGCAGAAAAATCCATTAGAAATATCTAAAGTTGTTTTATATTTTTTACGCACTATATTGTTTATTAGTGCTGTGCTATGTGAGTTTTGTATAGCATATGTACATGTATGACTATTTAAATGTCTGTAATCAATGACTATTCTGTAGGAATGGTCTGGCTTTGCAACCGGGAATAACGGGTTATTCATTGCAGATGTACAGGGCTCAATTATTCCCTGATACTCGAGCTGAGTGAGGATCTCCCTCCCTGGAGCTTTTGCTTCATGTTTAACAGTATATTGTGACTGAGGTTGGGGTGTAGACCTAATTGGAATTACATGACAAGGAGAGTCCTTGTCCCAACCTACATGACTGCGGTATAACGCAGGTGTCTCCGCTAAAGCCCTTTCAACAGCATATGCTTGTTTAACCGCTTCCGGAACAAGATCAGAGAAAGAAGGCAAAATGACATCTTCCCCTATTTGGGAGCTTACGAACGTGCTCAGGTGGCCAGTCTCTCTCAGCCAAAAGGATATCACTAGTAAGTTCATCCCAAAATATCACACCAATGGTGCGCTCCATGTCTCCCTCTATTTGAATTTTTAAGTCATAAACCCTGTCGCGTGGGAGAAAGCGGCCGTCCGCAGTCTCAACTGCAATGAAATCGCTAGTTGCTGTCACATCCAGATGATCTTTCAGACTCTGGCGACATATCGTGACCTCTGCTGTGCTGTCTAACAGTGTCACTGCCCACGTCTTGTTCCTCAACAGTGTTCTCAAGTGTACTGGCATTTTTAGCTGACAGTGCTGCCACCTTTTTCTTTTTAAACTGTGGCTTTTGCTTAGGAGTCTAATCTTCTTTTTTAATTATAGACTGCGGCAAGTCTTTCTTTTGTTTCACATATTCAGGACGTCGATCAGGATGGCCCCCTCTCTCGCTACATCCATCCAGTGCATCCTGAAAAGAACGAGAGGGACGTGAATCAGTATATCTGTCAGGAGTTTTTATATTTTCCCTATTTCTGAAATTGTATCTCCTTTCGGAGTTCCCTGGGTGTGGAGAATCAGCTCTCTTATTTTGTCTATCCTTAAATTCTTTTTGTTTTTCCCAGCGCTTTTTAGAACACTCTTGTGCCTGCTTTGTACCTTCCTTAAGGATGGTACTTTGTAATTCCAATTTCTTTGGCTTGGCTCCCAAACTATCCCGCCCTATACTAGTATAGGTGTCGGAAATTATTTTTGGTAGCTGTCTTTCCTGTTCCAATTGTGGAGTTTCCCAGAGACACTGGCATATAGCCAGTGCTATTGTTTCCCCTTTTATATTACTGAATATTATAAGGAAACTGCGTCAAAGTTACGCATTAATTTCATCCCCAAATCTAAGGCTGGTGCAGCCCTGTGCTCATTCTGTATTTGTTTCAACACTTCCGGTAAATTGGCAAGTGTCAGGGTACCATGTGTGGTAGTATATATAGCAGCGAAGACTGTACCCCATGTGGCGCAGTCATCCACTGAGGGAATCATCCCAAAGGGCAAGCACATTGTGAGAAGTCTATGTTTTTCCTGTGGTCCCGTATGGGGAAACACAGCTTTCAGCCGGTTTGTTTTCTGGGCAATCCAGAACAGTATTTTCTCTCGTTCTGTGGGTATTTTACCAATGATACTATGCACTGTTTGTGGATTAATCCCAGTAGCCAATTGGTACCTACCAGGTACTGGTGGAGCTGGATGTGCTGGTATTGTGTTCAAAGTTTGCATTACGAACTGAACTAGTCATCTATATAATGTCACTAATGCATTATATAAATTTTGCAGATCTGCTACAAGCATATTTGGTATGCCTGGGTGAGGTGTGTATGTGGCAAACATAGGCCACGTTGGTCCATCGTTACTTAAAGGACCTAACCTCACCCTTTGAAATACATGTAGTAGGGCGCCTTCAAACCAGTCCTGATGCCCTTGGTATGTGAACGATATTTCATGATACTGGTGTGGTCGGTACCATTGAGGTACGTTTGCAGTTTCGTATGTGTGGAATGTATGTGTTCTTTGGTCCACCTCAGGAAAGGTGACCCAACAATAAAATGTTTCTGTTTGGTATGCTTCATTAGCTTCTATTACAAGAGTAACATCCCCACCATCTTCTGTAAGGCCATGCGCTAGTAGGTGTTGTGTTAGTGCTTGTCTAGCATTCTCAGGAATTTCAATGGCGTTAGCCATATTTGTTTATAGAAACGGAACACCAAATGGGGAGAAAAGTCCTTTTATGAGTTCGAGCTCGAACAACCTACAGCTTAATCAGGTGTTACCTTTTCTGCTGAGGAGGATTTTCCCAAAGACCACGGACGTCTCCGTTTAATGGTACTTAGGGTACCTGTTGTCTGTGAGACAATGATAGTCGGGTATCCGTAAATTAGTGCCTAAACACCATCGTTGGTGGCACCATGTCGTAGTTTGGACTCTTGCTCTAGGCAAGACTGCTGGTTTAAGGATGACAGTACTTATGTTTGTAGGCGACTATGCCTATCCTACAACAAGTCGCAACTGTCGTCCCAACCTTACCGGCTCACTAGCAGCACCCCACCAAAATAGTAGGAGGTGATTTGTGGCAGCCTTTACGCATGGACTCAAGAGTATGACTTCTCAGGGAATGTCGTGGTTAAACGGAGATTACCCCTTTCTCACAGATATATCTAGTCTCATACAAACACGGGCAATAATAAAGATGCAGTAAAGTTTAAATGGTTTTTATTTAACAAAACTGCAATTTACGATAAGTTGCATGGGCTGCAATGATTAGGATAATGAACAGTGCAAGAAACAGAATTGTAAAGACAAGAGTCATTATTACAAAGACCTCCACCATCTTGCAAGAACATGAAAAGACATGAAGTGTACAATATTTCCTAATACCCTATCGTGATAGGCCTAACCTCCTATCTAAAGTAGAGCTGGGTGTGTTAAACCTAATCTGCCAATGCCATGTCCATGAGAGGAGCCCCCAACCCTTGTTACCTTGGAATGAGGTCTCTATCTCAGACTCCGTAGGGACACGAAGACTGGGTCAGCGTCAAAACGACGTGCAGCATCGATATCAGCGATGGTGGCGATGCCCTCTGGTCGGAATCCCTCTGAATATCTGTCTAAAGCAGTGGTTCCCAAACTGTGCGCCGCGGCACCCTAGTGCGCCGTTAAAAGTTGCCAGGGGCGCCACGCACATTTTGGAAACATGATATGAACATTTTAAAAAGATTTATCCGTGCAGTTTATAAATGACCTGTTTATGACGAGTTAAAAGTATTTTGTGGCCGAGTAACTCTTTAGCATTTTATGTGGGGGAGTTACATAAGCCCCACCTGTCAAGGTCTTGCCCTCTGCAGCATGGTTTCCCAAACGTGATTAGTTCTTAAATAAAAGCCTTCGTCATTGCCAGCCGGTCGGAAATTCAGAAGAGAGCACTGGAATGTTATTGATCCCGTGGGATCCTCTTGAAGTGCGCACATCGGACGTGTTCCTTGTTGAATTTACAATAATCAGGTAATTATAGTTATTATTATTAGGATTTCTAATCTAGGGTGAGAGAGAGGGCACGGCAGGACCGGAGATCACAGGAATGTGCAGGAAATTCTCCTAAGCAGCGCCGATATAGTAATTATAGTATTATTAATAACTAATGTTCTGTTTTTAAAACAGATGGATATTTCCCAGGGGCACGAGGCCCCTGTTTAGTTTCCGGACAGGAGAAAACTGCTAACAGCTTGATTCAGCACACACACAGAAGTTGAGTTTGTTTATTTAGGTTAGAAGACATTATTAGAATTATTAGTTCCTTGTTAATGACAAGTCCAGGGGAAAATTGCAGCATTTCTGCTTTGTGAAAGATTAACCTTCCACCCTTTTCTTATTATTAAGCACACCTTTCCTTTTTCCCCATTTGTGTTTGCTAAATGCTAGTAAATTGTTAAAAATAAATTATAGGACCACAGTCCTCCCTCACTTGCATGCCCAAATCAGATTACTTACTGAGTCTTACTGCCAGGGGAAGGCAATTTTCGTTGGGATGCCAGAAAAACGGCTATGGGAGCTACAGACCAAGTGGAACTTGGAAAGCAAAGTTATCAAAAGCTGAAGCCTTTGAAATAATTTAAGGCAGCGGTGCCTCCTAAATTCTCAAGAAACTGCAGAGTGGGAGTGTGAATGGCAGTTCTTAATTTGTAAATAAAAACGTGCCAGTGCCCAAAGTCCTCCTTTTAAACATGTGGCTGCTACAATTAAATGTGCGAAAATGGAATACTGAGGCAGTGTAATACTGAAGCCATCTCAGGCCTCTTCAATGATTTTAAAGCCACTCCCTGCCCCTTCAGCTCACTCTTGCAGCTTTCTGTTTTCTCCCATTGTGAAACTATTTCGTTTTTCTCTTCCTTGCTTAGCACCGGAAAGAACAAGCACAAATTAAGCACTGGTGAATGATCAAGTACTGTTAAGTAGTTTTAGAGGAGAAAGTGTCCAGATTGAAGGCAGAATGTGTGCACCAAAGGTGAGGTGTGAGATGTGTGTGTGGTCAAGGCAATGTAATGACGTTGTAAACAGAGAAGAAAATACGTGCATGGAGGACAGCAAGTGTGACACAGGGGGGAGATGTGGCTACATTTTTTAGACGTTTAAGAATGAGAGGTTGAATTGGAGGAGATGTGGTCTAGCAGAGAGGAGGAAACATACAAAACATCCATGTTATGCTCGTTGATATAATTAAAGTACTCCCGAGGCTGGGCTTACATCGCCCACCCGAAGAAAAAAAAAATTAACATAATGGGGAGCCGCGGGCAATGGCAAATATAGGTGAAGGGAGCCGCGGGTCGAAAAAGTTTGGGAACCACTGGTCTAAAGTGTGATGTATTTATACAGATCTACTTGGACCCCTGACATAGGTGTGTTCCCAAACAATAGATAACAGGCATGCTTGGGGCGGCCATTAGTATAAACATTTCCCTCAAAAGCATAGAGAGGGAAAGTCCTTAAATGTGAACACCTACTGTTTGTTTGTCTTCGTTGCTTGATCTTGACGCCTTACGTGGTGGCACTGATAATGCAAATCATAACAAGTGGCCTAACTATAAACAAGGCAGCCATCTTAGAAGAATTAAATAATTAAATGGGCTAAGACAGAGCAAGCTAAGTAGGTTAAATGTCACTAGGTGACGGGGGCACAAGTCTGCAAGCCAAAGGCTAAGCTAACTCCTTTTATCCCATCAAAACAAACTAGGATTCACTACAACCTAATAGGAAGGCGCTGAAGCACTGGGGTACCACCAGCACACATGCTGACCCAGGCTCAGCAACCTCAGGCTCATAGGAGGCTGTCCTCCCAGTAGATCGTCCAGACTCTTTGCCAGATGCCTGGTCTGCAGCCTGCTGCCACAAACCCTCCAGAGTAGGGCAAACCTTCTGTGCCTCACAAAATACTTCTCTGGTGTGTCCCCCATCCTGTTGCCACTGAGGCAGCTCAGGGACCTTTCCCAGTCCAGCCACCTGTTCCCCTCTAGGCTCTGGGGCATCCCCCTCAATTTAAGCCTCCTCCCAGACCGTGGGAATGTCTGGAGCGGGTTTCCCATACCCCCTGCCCTTCCTCCTTCTGGTAGACACCTGGGCCACTGTTCCAGGCTTCAGGGTCTCCTGATCACACTGACGGGCTACCATTGATGGGGTGGAGTCAAACACACACCCAGGCAGACCCAACATTTTCAAGTGGGACCTGTGTTCCACCTCCTTCCAAGGGAAATCTTCTCAGGCATGGTTGGACTCACAGCTACTCTCAAGGCACCTGAGACACCCTCCCATACAAAGGGATCCTGAGCTACTCTGCACAGGCGCTCTGAGTTGTCTACCGCATCTACTTGGTGAAGTGGATGCGGAACTACGTGCTCTTCAGACACCAGTGCCCATATTTATACTTTTTGACGCAAAACTGCGCGGGCGCAGTTTTGCATAATAAATATTACCGCCGGCTAATGCCATTTCGGTACGCCGTGGGGGTGTCAAATTTATACTTTGACGTACGGCGGCGCAAACCACAGGTTTAAGTCATTTTTTTTTACGCACACCGCAGCGTCAAGTCGTAAAGCAAAACGACGTTAACGAGGCGGAAATGACTGTGGGTCGATTTACGACACAGCAAACCGGATATGTGGCGTTTTTGGACACAATAGCGTCAAAATTCCCAGCAAACACAGCATTTCAGCAGAGGAGAGCCAAAATGGATCCCAGATGACTGTACAGACCCCAGGAAGATGACAACAGACCAGGAACCAGTCAGGAGGACCCACACAAGAACCAGGACACTTTTAAGAAGAAAAGAAAGTGTTGCTTCAGTGCTGAGGAACAGGAAATTCTGGTTAAAGAGGTGAGGGAACACCAGCACCAACTGTTTGTCACCTCAAAGTTGCCAATCAGTAGGAGAGAGGCAATATGGCAACAAATTGTTGACAAGATTACAGTGTGGCAGAAGTACGCAGGCATGACTGCAAGCGCAGGACCAAAGAAAAGATGGCCAGGAACAGGAAGGCAGCACTGCAGACTGGAGGTGGGAGTCCAGCACACCAGGAGGCCCTGGACCACATGGAGGAGATGGTCGCAGCCGTCATCCCTGAGGAGATCGTCACAGGGATTCAAGGACAGGGTAGCGCAGACTACCAGGAGACAACACACATGCACGGTAAGTCGCATGGGGAATTATAATGCACTAATGTCAACTGTAAGCAGGGGGGGATACGGACCACAAAATGCATGGAAGTCATCTTATACATGGAGTGGCATGGGTAAATGGGTATGACATGGGGGCATGGCCTGCACAGAGAGAAGCTGGGGCACACCATAACACTACACCAACAACAGTCCCATGGGGGCATGCTGCCATGCCAACGATGGAGCAAAGGTAAAGCCACACCAGGAGGGAAGGGCACAACGTCAAACTGACATCCTGGCACACGTCAGCCACTATACCCCCTACAATAACTAGGGCCCAATTTACAACCTCTAGTCATACCGATAACTGGAATGTAACAGTGACAACAGTTGCCACTACCACCTCCGCTCTGTGTGCAGCTCAAGTAGCCAATGGCAGTAACATCCCCATGGATCATGCACACCTAAATTAGAGGGTTGAGGATGACAACTTCAACAATCCCCTGAAACAAGACAAAGGTTCCAGTCCTGTCAAATGGGAATGCCCATAGTTGTCGCAAACATCAGCCAATGTCATCCACATTAGGAGCTACACAGCACTAAGGTCACACCCATGCTGCATATGTCAGGGTCCATCCTGACACTGGGTCACAATGCAACATCCCAAATGTCATACTGCTCAGACAACAGCATTGAGGGGGAGGACACATGTAACTGGTCACTAACATACACCTGCACAGTCAGAGGAGGAAATAGGACACTGCTACGACTATCAGGGCAATCCAATCTCCACACATTCCCCAACATGAGCTGTACACATTACCAATGCCAACATCCATATCGTGCCATAACAATGCTATGCATAGGATACGCTACATGTCAACTACATATAAGTGGATGTGAAAGATCAGAGACTGGGGCAGGTCCAGATTGTTACGTGTGGTGACAGTGCCATCAGATGTCCTTGGAACCCTCCAGATCCCACCTTCAGTCACAAGGAGGAGCACAGAACAAGCAGCCATCGCAGAGGATCCACCCACCACCCCAATTGTAAGACCTGCCAGCTCCAATACAGCTGAGGACTCAGACAACACGGGCACCAGCTTTGAAAGAACTGTAGTTTGAGTACAGCGGGAGCTGGCCAATGAGGTGCGGGTGGGGATGCAAACTATGGCAGCCAGCCTAGAGGGGGTGCGTTTGTGCGTGATGTCATCTGCAGATCAGGAAGCAGCTATGCAAGCCCTAACATCCATTCTGCAAGGACTACAAGAAACTGTCAAGGAATTCATCACTGCAGTAAGGGAGTTGCCACAACACCTTGCACCCCAAACCTTCCACTGAATGCACAAATGCAATCATGACCCCCTCAGGGCCGACCTGGCTGCCTACCATTGTGATGTGGCTGCTATTCTTAAGAACCAGTAGATCCTCCTTGCAGCAGTACTGCCCTTAAGACCTTCACAGGTAGCAGTGACCGGGATGTCTGACTCCACGTCTTCTAACACTGAGGTGTGTGTTGCCCCTTCACAACCACCACCACCAAGGACAGAGGAGGCAACACACACATCAGAAGAAGAAGACATGGAACAGATCACCTTCACACAGAAAAGTACCCGGAAGCACTAGTCCCTGCCACATGGCCAAGTATTACCAAGGTCCAGCGCTTTGTAACATGCCAGTCTTACAACAACTGTACTCAAGGACTGTTCTGCAAACCACTGTTAATCTTGTCATCCTGCCCAGTGATTGTCTCTCACTTACTCATTGGCAAATCCTGTCCCTCTGCACTTTCTGACACATCACCCCAGCATGTTAAAAGCATTTTCCTTTACCACTTGTGTAGGATCACAATGGAAGATGTCACTATAATAGACTCACAATCATGGACAATGTACATATGGCACTACAGCACTTTGCAATAAATAGCACTTACACAACAACTTTGTCTCTGTGTAATGTGACACATCAACTGTGCAGTAGATAACTGAAATGTGACTCCTGTCAAATTACATAGCTTGACAATACAACTGTCCTGAAATTATGTAGTCAGATACATTTGCACACTGGCCAGGATTGCATCATACTCTGCCCTTCCTGAGGGTAATATCTGATGAAGTGAGAAACCATACACCATCATGCTGTGTTGGACAGAATAATGCTTCCTCAAGGGATATCTAAGTCATCAAATAGTGGCAGCAAAATGTTGTCACCATGCAATACTAACACATATAACAGTGCCCACAAATCTAAGCAAACACTCCAAAAACTGCATGAATGAAGGTGTCTGAGTTTACATCCAAATAAGTAATCATGCTGAACAGTGTCACAAATGATGTCTGTGAGTCATGGAGACGATACTACAAGAGTGCTTACGACAACTCACCTTACAAGGGTATCCTTGAACATCACACTGCAGTCACACCTAAAACAGTTCCCCCGATACCAAATCTGGAAGCACTGTTTGTGACTTTGAAAACATACTTATTGACAAAAACAGTTTGGGAACCATATTAACTGTGATTGGAGGTTGCAATGAATGGTGGAATCTTTGCAAGGTAGCTCTGGGGTAGCTGCCAATCTTACAGCTCAGTTTGGATTTGTTTGTAGCATAGGACACAAATATAATAGAACAAAATTCATGTACACTTATGCCAAGGCCCTGATCAACAAGCATTTAACACATACCATAAAGGGTTCACTATATATTTATTAAACGGTAATAACAGAAGAGGAAACTCTGGGAAAAGTCTTACCTACCCTAATCTACCCTAACTACTCATTACCCACAACTGTCCCTAACTAACCTAACCTAAACTTACTTATCACATGTAATGAAACGTTCTAAACATCAACCCCCCACCCCCTTATAAGACAGGAAACATGGAGGACAACAGATACTAACCTAATCACATACTATACTATCATAAACAAATATATATTATTTTGTATTTTTATGATATTTTTTTAATGTTTTTCCATTTTTTTTTTTTTTTTTTAAAAACACAAGAACCCCAACATAGCCCCTCACACACCCACCCACCCACACACTCAACAAGTAAAAATAGAAAGAATCAGGACCCCCCGCCCACTAACACTAACTAAACTAACAGCCTATACTAGCCTAACACTAAGCCTACTAAGTATAAGAACAAGGAAAGAGGAGGGAGGGGAGGGAATCATGTCCATATTAAAAGTCTAGAGGTTGGCCCTCCGGATGGTCTGCTTTATGGACCGCACACGCCTGTTCATATGTCGAACATCCCTCTGCAGGTGACTGATTTTCCGTAGCACACGGTCCATTTTTCTTTCCATTGCCTGAAAAGCTGCAGGGTCAACTGTAGCATCTGGGGCAGTATGGGTACCGGCGGAGGATGTGTGTGGGCGTGTAGAGTCAATGCCTGTGGGCTGCCCTGAAGGTGTTCCACTGCTGGGGCCTGCAGCAACTGCAGATGTTGGGACAACAGTCCCAGCTGTGGGTGGTGCCACCTGGGTGGAAGTGGTGGTTGTGTTGGTGGTGGCTGTGGTGGGCAAAGTAGGGACCCCCTGTGGGAAAGCCCTCCATGCTCCGGAGGCCCGTTCGTTCCGGTATCTTTGAGCCATCCGTCTGAACCCTCAACTCTACCAGCAGGATATGCTGGTACCTCATAGTCTGCCTCTGGAACTCACGGACCTGGATGGGTGTCATGTTTGCAGCTGTGAAGACAAAGGCAAACAATTTACATTCGGAACTGCATTGTGTGAAATGGCACAAGAAGTAAATCAGACAGTACATCTACTGTACTTGTAACAGCTCATATCATCATACAGATCATTGAATGTCCCTGAGGACGTACATGGCAGGGCAGCCTACAAAGGACATATCACACATAGCACATCCAAACCCTACAAGATGGGTAACAACTGGCATCTGAGTTCTGCCAGTTGTCATCTAACAATCATGCTGCACATCCTCAGCCAATGCCAGGGCTACAGATGTCAGTGTACGGGATGGAAATCTAAAGCCACATGATCTGCAAGTTGTAATTGGACTTGCTAGTGTAGTACTCATGTGCCATACCTGAGTGTGTATACTAGGTTCAGACCAAACATTCACTTATTCACATGTCTGTGTAACATACTGGTAGCATCAGTCCTAGGTACCCTATTCACAAACCCATGCCTGTGTTTGAGGGTGGGGAGTGGAGAAACAACGAACAATTCCAAACAACATGGACACCCAGGAGTCTATAGAAAGCTGGGCATGTGTTTGGCTCTACACACACACCACAGGTAAGGTCTATCAACAAATAGTCGACAGCAAATCCTTGACCAATCCTAGCGCCACTCATGTCAAGAAATGCAGACCTTTGTCCACATCATATACTTCCAATAAGGCATGACTTAAAACAGACACAGAGTTGCAAGAACACCCATGATCATGATTTGCATGCACACCTAGGGCATTGCACTCAAGGGCCACATACTTGTAGCACTACATGTGGAGCTACATGCTGCTAGGAAGTTCAACCTACATTTTAATAAGTACTTTGGTGAATAGGGAAGCAGAAGTCTGTTGGAAAGCGATTTGCAGTCCCAATCTGGGAGAATGTGGGTCTGACAGGCTGACTAAATCTGAGATGAGTTCCAGTGTGACTCTTGTTGATACAAGTGTTATCCACATGACTCACCCCAGTTCTCATTGGGGGGCCTTCAGGAATGACCTACCATCCCTAGATAATACAATAGGATAAGCATTGGCCAACTCAAAAATGGTGAGAAACTGAAATCCCACTCATGGCACAAGACAAATGATTGGCCAGTGCTTCATACCTTGCTATGTGTTCAACATACAGGAGTCCATCACACATCACCAGTAAACACAACACATAACGGACATATCAACCCTTACTGGAGTGGTCGGGTCCTCAAATGAAGCCACCTCTCCCACAGTGTAGGGTGCTGGTCCACCTGTAAGGCATGGAAGCAAGAAATGTGCTCAAAATCTGTGCACTGACCAACAATTCCAAAGACAAAATCAATGTGTAAGATGACATAAGTAATGAAAGCCATTCAGACATGATGATACTGCATCTGATATGGCACAGCTAACATGTACATAGCATGGGTCTCCTGTGATAATTACACACATATCTGCACACATGAAGTGGCCCTAACTATCATGTGGTGGCAAACATGCTCCTTCATTAGTGAACAGAAATAATAATGGAGTGTAATCGTCTCATCATGTGCATCCAAGAGAGACATCCAAAGCCTGGTTACTTGAGGACTGCATTACCAGTCAAACAGCCTATGTGGCCATGACACATTTATGACACATAGGTACAATGTACAGAGGGGCAGCGACTTTTGTAAGCCCTCATGTTGTTACAGTTTCTTCATTTGATGTGGCCCAGCAATGGTGATTTGCACCAAACATAGAGATATGAACCCATGTGAATACCTTTGGACTGCCATCCCTAATTGGAATGTGGCACAACAAACTCCAAATACCAGTGTAAGATCTTAGCTGAGGGCACCTTACACCTTTTCCCGGTGTTTTCAAATACAGATCTGACATGCATCCAAAAAGATGAAGGACCACAATAATCCCTAACATTCATAGAACTTCCAAAAAGGCTTTCCTTACACACTCACCAGACACACATGAGACATATGTCTGGGCCACATTGCTATCATCAATTGACGTGAAGCCAGCACTCATTTTCTGCATCATGTAGTGTTTCTAAAGTCAGTCTAGCTATTGCGTCAACAAAGGTTGCCAATAGTTTAGTAAATCTATACTTCACTGGCAAATGTGACCTATGTAGACATGATTGGCTCCTATTTTGTGTTGCTGTCTGACACAAAGGCGGCACCAAATTACATTAAGCAAAAGTATTTGCTAAGTTTGAAGAGCACGTGCTTCCTGACAGCTAGCAATTGTGGTCCTTCACATAGTACATCAATGACCCTGTATGTTTCCGCAGCATTCCACACAGTCAGCAACTTAGCCGGCAGATACTGTACAAATCATCTGATGTCATTACAGAGCTTTTTTTAATGCAGATTTACATGATTTGTACTCACTAACAGTGCCACCAATCACTATTCCCAGGTGGTCCAGCAGATCTTGCTCCCTGGTGATGAGGTCAGCCCAGCGGTGCTTCAGCTGTTCGTCATTCCTCTGGCTCCCATACATGCGCTGCAAGTGATGCAGCACCTTTCCCCACCGGATTCGTCGCGCCTCAGTGTGATACCCCTGTATCACCCTGCCTCGATCATGAGTGGGAAGAAATGGCACACCAGCCATATAAACCCCCCAAGCTCCTCACCCATCCTGCCAAGACGTGGCCGACCCAACATCTCAGCACCGAAAAGGGGAATAGGGAATAAAGAAGAAGAAAGGAGAAAAGGGGAAAATAGAAGTACAAAAAATAAGTAAACTTAACAACTAAAAGAGCCCAACTCTCCCCAAACTAGCACTACCCAAAACAGACTCCCACAAAAAACAAATACAATACAATACCTGACAATTGTTAACAAAACACACTCAGACAGTATACAACAACAATATTTATTTCATAAAGTAACAAGTAAGGTAGCACACAGGACACAAAAGCACAAAATCACTGGACAACACTCTGAACACAGCCACACAGTCTAGAAGATTCACAGACTGCAAAGTGAAAGTGAAAGTACACCCAATGTAGAGATAGGACATGTGTTAGTCATACATGTAGCAACATCCCTTGTGTGTACTTCCAAGATTTTGGGTAACGTAGACAGCACAAATGACAAAGCATGCACCAGATAGATGGCAGACGCTTGTTCATGTCAATGGTCCACAAGTTGGCCATCCCATGTCCTAGATTTTTGGTAACTGCTTCCTAGGCACTTATTGGTGAATCCCACAGTGAGTCAGGCACATACATAGACGAAGTGGGTACCATGTAATTGGCCCAGACAGCCAAAGGTGAACCACAAATGTATTATGACGCCACAGTTGAGGTCATATAACTGAGCCACAACTCTCCAGTGGCTGTGGTGGACCAGCGGACGAGGCAGCACGTGTCCACATTTTTCCAGTGATCAATTGCACAGAGGTGTCTTGTTCATGTGTGTGGTCCAATGTTGATCCTGTATATTTTTTAGGGTGTATGTTGTCACAGTTACGTCCAGGTCTCATCGTGAGTCAGTGGCAGCTATTCCTGTATCTACTGAGTATCCTTCGGAGATCAATGTGAGTAAAGTCAATGAGGACATGAGAACCTACATGAGGATGGTCCCACCCTGTCACTGAAGACGTGTTATGAGACTGTCAACAGGGCAACCTTGGTGTGCTGAGTGAGATAATGTCTCAGGTGTCATGTTCTGGCAGGTGTCATTACAACATTTGTACACAGGTTGGCTCTTAAATTCCCACTGCATCTGGGAACATCATAGCCTCTGTGCTGATTATTCTCGCAGCTGTTCACCATGCACAGCCCATCAATATGTTGTGAGCAATGTGATTCAGCGTGTGAACTGTCAGGGTCCTAACATGTGTGGAGTTTTCATGGACATTATCAGAGGTAGCTGGTTCTGCTGGAGGCACCGTACCCAATCCCTGCATACGGCCCTGGTACTCTGTCACACTTTGTCGTTCATGCATACATGAGACCCAGACAAGGGATGGGCCATGATTTTGGTATTCAAAGACAATTTAACAAATATGGTACAATTGAAAGGCAGATGATGCTATACAATGTATTTGGGTATGTATTGATGAAGCACATGACAAAATACCCTCTGAGGAATGAGAGGTTTGGTAAAGCAAGTGTGGTACATATGTAGCCACAAGGAATTTTTAGGGTAACGCACAGACAGGTGCCAGTCAGTCTGACAGGATGCAGGGTCAATCAGGATCCAGCAATTTCACAAGTTACATAATCAGTGGTCTGACTAAGACTGGTCGGAGGAAGAACAAGACAGTTGACATGGAAAACTGTGTATGTCCTGTGTTTTTGAAGGTGACACATGAACCCAAGGGCTGTGTTACACGGCTTAATTACTAGCAATGCATAACGGTGTATTTGACAAAATGGCAACTTCTATGCTGTTCCAGGCATCAGCAGGGGCAGTGCATGTTCAGATGGGTGGTGTGCATGGAGGTGATCACAGGTGTGTGCTGCATCTGTTTCTCACAAGTCCTGTATGTGAGATTTGCATTCAAATGGCCAACAGTACCTTTCACGTGGGAAGCCATCCACAGGTGCTAACAGGGCTTAGTAACTGCAAGCCAGTGTATTAATTGACCTGACGTCCATGCAGTCAGATGTACTATGACAATGGTATACCATAGGAATGGGTGTAGCACACTGGATTACTATTGTTTGTCTGTGTGTGTAGAGGAGGGAATATCGGGGTACACATATTACTATTCCAGGGACCTCTTCAGACAGGTGGGTTGTGACCAGGAGCATTGGTGTGTCAGCAGTTAGGAAATGGGCTGACATGTACATGGAATGTCATGTGTGCAATGCTTGTCATAGGTATGGCACTTGTGCTGTCTATGTTCTGCTTCTAGAGAACTCTAGTCACAGATAGTCCTTGCAAGGATTGGATGCAGTTGGACTTACTGCTGTCAAGGGTCTGGTCATACATTCCTGTTACCAATGCAATAGCACATCAACTGCCTCATGTATGAGGCTTGTTTTCCCCTTATTGAGTGATGGTGTCTTAGTTGTATGCCATATGCCGCGATGAACCATGTTTCCAACATGTATGTGTGAAATAGGTGTGGTCCTCTGCTATTGCCCTTCAAAGGTGAAATGTACAGGATATATGTCATTTACAGTGTTTGTGTATGTGACTGTTGTATGATACGCATCACAATTGCTCTGGGATTTTCTGTGTCCTGATCGGTTTATCAGCAGTGCTCCATGAGGCTACACTCTTATTCTGATAGTCAGAGATAAAGGTGAGCAAAAATGATTAGCCAGACCATGCTATGGTGATTATTATCGGTGTTTATTTACATTAGTTCATACAGTTGTGATGGTGATTATTTTTAAAAGAAATCGTTCACAATATGTTGGCGCCTACGCAATCCAGCAGCCGTGTTTTGTTGTTATCCCTCATGTTGCAGGCCACCATCCTCCTCTTCCTCCTCTTCAGGCATGTGTGGCTCTGGTTCCAAGAGGGGAATGTTCCTTCTTATGTAAATGTTGTGCAGGATGGCACATGTTAGAATGATCTTATGGACCATGTCAGGGGAATATAGGAGGCTACCACCAGTGATGTCGAGGCACCTGAATCTCGACTTGAGGATGCCGAAGGTCCTCTCAACTATGCTGCGTGTCCTCCTATGTGCGTCATTGTATGCACGCTCTGCTGCTGTGCTTGGGTTGCCAAATGGTGTCATTATCCATGGCTGGATCCCATACCCCTGATCAGCTGAAAGAGAAAATGAATGGGATCATGTTGATGTAGCTTGCCCCATTGATATCACCTTGCATGGCAGTAGGTGTCTAGTGTTGTCTGTGACTCTTTTGTGTTATTGTGTTGCATCCTAGGCTTGTAGGATGTACCATCTGCATTGTGTTGTTTCCTTGGCTGAACGAGTGTTTGGCTCCTGAAGGGTTGTCAGCAGTATGTTTTGAGATTTGCAGTACAGTGTGCACTCCCTAGCATTGTGGCTTGGGATACAGGCGTCCCTGTGTCTTCACTGGGGGTGAGATGATAGTTGCATACACAGGTTCAATTTGACAGTGTTGTTAACACGTTCACATCAATGTACCCTGGACATCCCATACCTTTAGACTTATGCAATGGATAAATTTAAACATCATTGAGACGCTTACATTTTGCAAGGTGACAATTAGGCAAACCACTCCAAACGTTGTGATCATTGACGTCTTAACATTAGACTGTACACTAATTTCAGATGTGTGACAGGTTCAATGGTGACCTATGAAACATGGCAAGCGATGTCACGACCTCAGTGTGTTCCTGTCGACATGTTGCTATTGTGGTGTATGTATTTTGTGTCCTAGAGGGTTGCTGTGCAGTGTGTATATAAGTAGGTTTCTGTACTTACCAACAAGTAGTCCATTGCCATACCGTCCATCCTGGAAGTGTTGATTGATGGTAGAGTGACGGAAGATGAATGAGTCATGGACACTCCCAGGATATTTTGCCACGATGTTGGTGATCAATCCTTGGTGATCGACAATGGCCTGCACATTGATGGAATGTGTGTGCTTCCTGTTGCCGTAGAGGTGTTCAGTAGCAGCAGGTGGCACAAGACGTACATGTGTGCAGTCGATTGCACCAAGGACATGTGGGAAGCCACTAATGAGGGAAAACCCCTGTTTTGTTTCCTGCTGCTTCTGCAGTGTGTTAGGGAAGCAGATGTGGCGGGGTTTGAGTCCAATGATGGCATCCAGTACTTTGGGCAAAAAGGCAGAGAATGATGGCTGTGATATTCCGGCAACCAGGGCACCAGTTGTTTGAAAAGATCCACTTGCCAGCATGTGAAGTACAGCAAGCAGCTTGGTTTCTGTTGGGATGGTGCGGGTGTCCGCAAGGTGGGTGCCAACTGTGGCTCAATGTTGCGCAGCAGCTGCTGAATGGCCTGCCAGTTCAGCCTGTACCTCTGGATGATGTCATGTTCCCTGAGGCCATGAAGGGTTGTTCTGGTGCCAAATATCCTCTCCTGCCTTCTGCGCTGCCTTTGGGGTCCCTGCTGGTGTTGTGGTAGCTGCTGTTGTTGTTGCAGGGCTCTGCGTCTGCGTGCACGCTGGATGAGAAGCACCTCCATGTCTCAATTTTGCTGCTCTGCTGCTCTGCTGTTGCTTCTGTGTGTTCTGATTAAATACAGGTGTGTTTGCCCCATTTTAACCCCTGCCTTGACCCAGGCATTAATTTTTGATGCAAATCGGGCTGTGCATCATTTTCCGGCTCCGCCTCCCGCCCGTGTGTAATTTTTGCCCGAAAGCATAAATACGACGCATGGCCGTTTAAGTAATTTTTGGGACGGGAACGCCTACCTTGCATATGATTAATGCAAGGCGGGTTGCCACATCCAAAAAATGCTGCACACGGCGGGATTTTGACATCCGCGGACTCGAGCACCAAAGTTTAAATATGGGGCAAGGTTTGCGCTGAATGTGGGTCAAAATCTTTGACGTACATTCGGCGCAGAGTATAAATATGCCCCCAGGTGTCTTCTCACAGTGGTTCACTGGCTCCTCTGTACCTTAGAGCCTTCACCCTTTGCTCTTTCATGGTCACCCACTGCCTGGACCTTTTAGTGTTTTCAGGTTTCTTTGGACCATCTCACTGGCCCCTAGTGAGACAAGAGTCATCTCAGCTGGCTCCCACCCACCTGGAACAACTTCTCTCCAAGTGCTACACTGGACTGAGCATCAGTGGGTGCCGGTGTCCACTTGGGACATTTGGGATCCCCACTCACATGACACATCTTGTCACATGCATAACACTTGCGGGGATACCCCCTCTGCAGGCTTTTCTTTAGAAAACCATGGCTTCTTTTCAACTCAGGGCCGGGAGTCCTTACCCTACGAACTAGGTTGGGGCCCTTTAGAGAACTCCCTCTGTTTACCCTTACCCCCTCACTTCTTCTGAGAGGGACCCAGCCCACCCTTTGTGTGGTCTCCCCCATAACTCTTTTGGACCCTGGTACTCTCTCAACAGTCTGCTTCCTACGCAAACTTCCTGAGATCAGTCAACTTGCTGTCAATCAAGTGCTGTCACAGCTCTGAAAAACAAAGACTGTACAAGTGCTACCAAGCAATTACGTTGTAAAGTCCCTCATATGTTGTTTCCTTACTGCCCTTCACCCATCCATCCAGTGACTTGCAGAAAGAGTCAACACATTCTAACCATGTTGGGGATTCCATCTTCTTGTAGGACCTACACATGTCCTTATACTGCTCAGGGGTGAGATCATACCTTGAGAGTAGGTCGTCCTTCATGATAGTATGGGTGAGTCCCTGAGAATTTCCTAAGGATGTCAAGGTGTCCCTCTCTTCTACTTCCACAAACCCGCCCCCCAATGTGCTTCAGGGGCCATGTTCATGTGGAGAACAGACTCATAACCCTTAAACAACAAGTAGTTGTCATCCTCCCTCTTGTAATCCTTAACTAGGTCATTGGGAATGTGCACCCTACTTTCAGGCTGCACTGTGGTACTGTTGCCACCATATCTACTAGAATGGCTCCTCTGATCTAGTTCCCTTAAACTAAGCTCATGAGCCAGCAGCACCTTCTTCTCCTGAATGGCCAGCCTCCTCCCCTCCATCTCCATTTTGAGCTTCTCCAACTCAAATCGGTGCACCCTCTTTGCCTGTCTGTCCTGCAACTCTTCAGGAGTCAGACCCTTAGAGGATACACTGCTGCCCACCCTGGAGACCCTCCACCCAAGCAGTACATGTACCTCTACTACGCAATCATGGTTGTCTTGCACCTCCTCCCTCTCAATCTCCTCTTCTGTGTGCCCCCCAACCTCATTGGATATCACCCAGGCCCTCAGTACCTTTTGCAGCTCCTCATTCCTGGCAGAGCTCCTAATGGCAAGATCCTTACTGAAATGTTTCAGTTGGCAACTGTATAGCTCAGTAGCTTCACCAACTCAAAAACTGTTCCAGCTGCTGTATCTGCAAGTGCCAAGGCAGAAGGAAGAGTTCCCAATGATAAGTTCAAAAGTAAAAAAATGGAAGCAGATGAAGTCCAAGAGAAAAACACGTGGCATGTGGTTATGTAATGGTCTGCGCTGACAATAGTAGTGTACACTTGATCACTGTATGTCAAGTACAAATACAAGTTCAATCCTCACCGCTGACCACCAATGTTAGAAATGGGGTCTTTGATTGGTAGTCAAGTTATCCCCTGTGCAAGTAAGGACCATCACTCTAGTCAGGGCAAACGAGAAACATACCCTGTTAACCCCTGCTCGCGCCCTTGGTAGCTTGGCACAAGCAAGAAGGTTTAACCCAGAGACAATATGCAAAGTATTTGTACCAACACACACAGTAATAAAGTGAAAACACTACAAAATTACTCAACACCAGGTTAAAAAAATAGTCAATATTTATCTGAACAAAACAAGACCAAAGCAACAAATATCCAACGAACACAGGCAAAGTTATGATTTTTTAACCAAGAGCTTCCCTTGACTGGTGTTTGAGTGTACTCCTTCAACTATAGATTCTGGACTCCTTGTTTTGAAAAACAATTGCCCATGGTCTCCTCGCAAACATGAACAGACTTCACCAAGGCCAATGTGGGACCTGCATCCGAAATCTGACTGCAAACTCAACCTTTCCAATTATAGACTCCAGACTTCACCTGGCCAGTGCTCTTTGTATCAACAATGACTGTCCCATGTTTGCGGGCAACACAAAGCTCTGCCCAGTAACCAGCTCTTCATGCTGATGAGGATCGCACAGCCAATGCAAGGCTTTTATTGAGGCTTCTCATGTGGAACTTCCACCAGGACTAACCTGGTCCCGGTGTCCAACTCATCCTGTTCATCCTGAAATGTTGACTTTGACCGTGTCCAATGCGACCACATAACTGTACCTGGCACATTGTGCTTCTGGGCTCTATTTTGTTTAAAACTTTAAAAATTCATAACTCTAGGTCTTCTTATTGGACAATTGCCATTTTTGTGTCATTTTATTCATTAAACTTTGCTCCATTTGTTCTAATTTTGGGGGGATTTCTCTTGTGTGCATTTTCACTTTATTACTGTTTGGGTGCTGCACAAATCCTATATAGATTACCACTAAATTAGACCTGACTGCTTTTGTGCTAAGCTATGTGAGAGTTAAGCAGAGGTTTATTTAGTGACTTTTGTGGTTCAACTTTAGAAGGATTTTGTTGAGTATTTGAGTGGGGCTCTTATCACTCTCAACTACTAACCCAATTTCTTACAATGAGCTTCCCAACTTCACCTGACTTGCACACAGGTATAATATTTGTCCATCTCTGTTTAATATAACTTACCTATTATTTTGACTAGGTTTGTCTTTGAAAAATACAGGAAAGTCATTTTGAGTTGAGGTATCTGTCTTATTCATGAATAAAAATACTGTTGATTATACTAGTCTTTGTTTTTAATTTGCTTTTACTTTCTTTCATGTAATTGCACATAAAAATGTTGCTGGTTAACCTTGTAAGGAGGAACCTAATTTCAGAATTTAACTTTGAAAAACATTATTTGCTTAGCAGGAATACTGAAGTCACCCATTGTTTAATCACTTATTGAAGTAAAACATCTTTCAATGATAATAGCTGCTTTACAGGCTATCTGCTCATGCCTTTGCCCTAGGCATGGTGGTCTGGTAACAAGCCTCTTTCCACCCACAGCCTGTGTTTAGCATACCTTACTCTGGTCACCCACAACCTAAAGGCCTTCCTGTCTCTTCTCTACCCTGATCTTTCTTACCAGTTACACTGGTGGGCAGCATTGCAAAAACATTTCAAATGGAAGGTGATGTATAGCGTTGCTTTGAACATTGGAACTTCTTTTGGGATGGGGTTCTGTTGCTTATAGATGCACCCCTCTAGTATACCATGGATATTAAACAATACTTGGAGTGGGTAGGACGTCTGCCACTTGAGGTCTTCTGGGTACACCTTCATAATATGTAGATTATCCTGGTTTCTATCTTTTGCCCCAAAAGTGTTTGGGTTGCCTTGGATCTGAATAACTTCACATAGCACACTCTTGTGGATCTACTTGATTCACACACACTATACACCCGATGGTGGTCCCAGTTATAGGATATTGGTCACAACAAAGGGAGAAAAAATATGCAAACCGGATAACTTTTTGGCATCATCAGGGGCATGAAAATTATGTAAATGATACAAAACAGAAAAAGCAGTAAACCTAGATCACTTTTTTGTCCTCCAAGAAATTACTTTTTGGCCTTGAGAGAAAAATCAAGTAACTAATTAATTTAATGCAAAATATAAACAATAAATGTCTTTTTTTAGAAGGGGTCCCACAATAATAATATACCTCCAACAGCATCAAATACAACATGCCCAATCAATACATAAACCCAACAAATCCCAGACACAAAAAAACAGGGATCCATTTCCTACACCCAACACATCTCACTCAAATTACCCAAAACAAAACTCCCTCACTCGCCTTCCTGAACGAAAGACTTCCCACTTTGATTACATGCACACTCTGCTTAATAATTTTTGGCTCCATCTGCAGAACCTTCCACAGACTCATTAATGATTAAGTGCATTTCTTTATATACTATTTTATGGCCCTATCCAGGAAAATGCAAATGATGTAGGTTCTATTGATGTGCCTATTTTGAAAAAGCAATACAATTTGAGAGAGCAAAAATCATGAGTGAAGTATATTTGTGTGCTGCCTTCATTGACTCTTCCTGCAACAAGTTTGGAGCAAGGTCACAGATCTGTGTACATCCTACTCTTAAAGATATGCACTTGTAACAGCCCATATGCACATCAAAAATAGATTTTGTACAGGGGTGGGACAGCATTGATCTGCACAAAATTAATTGTGCATGCAAATCTTTACAAATGCAGATTTGTCCGTTTTCCATTTTATGAGCCTGTGGATTGGTTAAAGCATTTTGTGAATCGGCCCCTCGGCATCCCACTAGTTTTTCCCTTCTTTAATAGCATTAGCCATGATTCTGAATGGTAGTTGTACGGGCACGCTCAGCCAGGTAATGCACGATTGGCCTGATTTACTGTATGAGTGCAGGATCTTAATAAAAGGTGACATTCCATTAGTAAATTAATGTATTCATGCGTAATATTGCAAAAGAAGAACCCTTCAATGTGGTCTGGGCATTCCAGTGCGGCAGAAATAACTAGAATGAGTTTAGTTTGTGGGTGCTCTTCTTTGAAGTGTGTTAGTTTCCACTTTAGTTTTTTATTTTTTGCTTCTCCTCTAAAATTTCACCCTTGAACTTCAACATTGGAACAGGTCCACGCAGTCTACTCATCATATGACTTTTCATATAATTATTTGAATACACTGGTACTACCTGAACAGCTGGCCTCACCATATGCAGACCTCCCGCTAGCCATTTCTGTAAATCAAGCTATGTGATTTTTTACAGAGTAAACAGTGAGCACCACACAGAACTCCATGGCCGAATGGACAGTTTTGCATTGCATGTGGTGTCTGCCCAAACTGACCAAATCCCAATTAGGATAAGTTAATTTTGCAGCTTTGTTTGGAATTTTGTGTCTAGGGCACATACTAGATCTCATGTTTTAAAAAAACACAATAAACAGTCTTCCAGGTTTATCAATTGTGAAAAGGTGGATTATTAGTAGGGCGATTGTGAGACCTCCTCAATTAATAGCGTCACTATTCTGTATTAGGTACAGTTAAGTCACTACAGAGCAGACTGACCTAACTCAAAGGAACAAGTGTTTGACCTGTCCGGCTTAGAGTGGTCTTCATCCAAACATTTTGCCTGCTTGCCTCGAATTTTTGCTGATTCTTTTTGTTGGCCTTAGGACTCTGAGCATTTTACCACTGGTGACCAGTGCTAAAGTCCATGTGTCGGGGGCTCCTTAGCGGCCGTGGCGAACATACTGCCTGGCGTCGGAGCTCTTTAGAAACTACTGAGCCCCCGACTCATGAGAACAACGGCCCACAACCGCGATCCTGAAGGCCCGCGGCCTTTTTGTGAAGAGAGACCTGTTCGGAGGGCGGAGTCGCGTCATCCAGGTCCCACGATCGGCTCTCCGAAGCAGTGAGGGAAAAAGGAAGAATTTCACTGTGAAGGGCCTCGGGGACCCTTCCGATGCCCTGGACCCTCGGCCCCGGTGTAGAGACCTGCAGCGGAGCCCCGGAGAACCCGCACTGAACCACGGCACTAGAGGCCTTGCTTAGGGGGAGGAGCCGCGCCCTCGAGCTTGAGGCAGAGCAGCTTCCCCGGCTTCACGGCCTCCAACACTGCAGGTGAGGATCCCCGCGCCCCCGCACCAGCATCGGCAGGAGGCGACACACTGAACCATCCCACAGCCCTCTGGCCTAATACTAGACACTGCGCTTTCCCCCTCCTGGGGGAGAAACAGGAGAGGGGTGGAGAGGAGCGAGGAGCGAAGGAGGTACACGGGTGGAGAGCACGAGGACAGATGGCAACTGGGGTGTCCCGTGCCTCCCCCCCCCATAGAACAGGGAGGAGGAGGGTGAGGAGGGGGCAGTGAGGGGCAGCAAAACAGCAACAAAGGGAAGTAGTGACTAAATTAACACATAAAAGAATAAACAAAGAATCCACACACAAGGAGCGGGGAAAAGGAGACCAGAGAGAAAGAAGCACTGAAACAAAACAAGAAAAAAAAGAAGGAGGAGGAGAGAAAAAGGGAGAATAACTGGACAGGAAAAATAAATAAAAGAAGAAAAGAAGTAGGTTATACACTGCCTACCTCTGTTCCACCCCTCAAGCCATCCAAACACCGGGACAGGGACAAGTGTATCCGCCACCGCCTGTAGGCATCGATGGGGCACCGGCGACAATAGAACAGGAACCCAGGAATATACACCACCAATTACAACGGGCGGGTGGTAAAGCAACATAAAGAGGATCTCACCTGCTCCCCTTTCAACACGCTCCCCACGACCCACTTCAACAGGTGGAGTGCTACATGCCAGGATAGAAGGAACTACAATGAAGCCGACTAACAACATCAAGTAACCGGCGCAACTCCCACAACATACCCCAGATCGCCACGAGCCTCACATCGGCTTCACTGCCTCGGTATCCTTATTGTCATAATCTTCTCACCTACTGACAACAGCAGATCACCGAACCCCGCAACGGCCTCTGAGAAAGTACAAATAAAACAGGGACAAAGAAAGGAAAGAACAGAAACCAGAAGGAAAATAAGACAATAATCCACGACAATCGAAAAACAGAGAAGAGTAGAAAGAGAGGAGAGGACCGACAGACCTGCAAACCTCTACCCCCACTGAACCCCGAAGAAGATTTTGGGCCCAATCGAGTAGCCCTCATAGATCAGCGTGGTGATGCCCGGCAGCAAACCGAACCATAAACCCACTGGCAAGCCGGCACAACAGTTACTATTTTCAGAGGCGCTCCACCAGAAACGACCAACCTCCATGGCAACAGAGACCCACACACCACCACCCCCAATCCAGCCCACCACGACATCTGAAAAGGAACAGCCCACAACAATGGCGTCAGCCATCGAATAGAGGGAATGGATGCTTCCATATCCTCGCTGACTCTAGAAACCATATCCATGCGATTAGACATTGCAGGTTTTCAATCTAGAGTGACAGGTTTGGAACATTGTATGGGATCACTGGAAACGCAGATGGCCACATCCCAGGAAAGAGACCAGGACCTCCTCTACCTTAAGAGCAAACTCACGGACCTGGAGGACAGGAGCCGAAGAGACAATATTCGCCTACTGGGGATCCCGGAAAATGAAGAAGGCACAGACATACAGACCTTCCTGAGCTCTACTCTCCCCAAACTGACCTTACTGAACTTTGACCCACCTCTAGAATTTCAACGAGTACATAGAGTAGGTCCGAAACGAGCCGACACATCTCTTAGGCCCCGTCTGATCATCGCCTGTTTACTACGCCATAATCAGACCCGGCAAATACTACAAACAGCGCGTAGCCACGGTCCTTTTCGCATAGGCCAACATGACATTTGCATAACATCCGACTACTCCAAAGAGACTAACGAGCGCAGGAAGGCCTTCCTAGCTTTAAGACCCCGACTCTGCCAACTAGAGATGAAATATGACCTCTTCGATCCCGCAAGAATGTGGGTTACAAAAAACGGAGTATCCAGGTGCTTTTATAACCCAGAGGAATTGAAACTATTCCTTGATTCTTTTCAACATCAGCCCATGGATTCAATCAGCACAAGTCGCCCACTAGATGTCTCAGGGGACAACTAGGGCAACGGAACTCTACCCCGAGGCTTGGAGAGCGAAAGCACAACTCACCATGACACCGACACCTGTCAAAGGGGCAGGGATCTAGAGAGACTAGCCAGATTATACAATGATAGTGGTCAGGTTCTACACGCTGTGGCAGTCCACACCCAGTTATTGGAGAGAGATAAATCTCGCTCACCCCTGAAACCATCGACTGCATCCCCATTAGACGGTGACCCACTACAGTGCATACATGAGACAACTACGAAAACACTGAAGTACGACCGACGACAACCCCACGGACGGATGAGTACACAATGGGATTTTGCATTTGTGTTTACCCCATGGCTATTATTATCATCTTCAATAATAGACGTTTAATATGCTCATGCCCTCCACAGAGAGGCATGAGGCCCTTTACTGTAATAATATGGCAAGGGCTGTCTGCTAAAAGACACAAGGTACACACATTAGTGCACAGACCAGATCTTATCGCCTCCCATAGATCGCACATAAGCCAGGTCCCTGCCCTATAAGGACGTAATCAAATACGTAACCAAATTTATAACAAATAAATTGGCTCTCCCCTCACTGCACTACAGAACATTCTATAGCAATAATGCAACTCCGCTACATCTGACCTAACAGGTACACCATATCAATAAACTCTCTCGCCAGATTCCGCTAATCCCCAATCCTTACACAGAAGCCAAAATAAAAGTAAATCAAACTATACACAGGGACGCAAACCCTAACGCTCAACAGGGTAACAGAACGGCGTGAGAACTTGCCATAGGGGATATCATATCATAGAAAATTTTACTATCCTCCACAGAGATACCACACATTGCCGGAAGCACAACAATTTAATCAACACATACGAGTTCATTTTAAAACCCCCTCCCGGTGCACCACAATCTTGCCATGCGTACATCACTGCTTTTGACCCCATGGATGGCCAGCAGACCAACTACCCAGACATGCAATCAATGCCCCCCCCCCTTTATAACTGTTGATACATCAACAGGCGACAAACACGCTCCTGCCCCTCATTATGCAATGCAACAAATCACAGTACCATAATATAAACTGTCAATAGCTTACACCGAACACGCATATTTGCACCTAGACTAACCCCCAATGACACGTGTAACCTCCACACAAAACTGGGCTTCGCACAACCATGATCATATCACCAGACTAGCTAATAAACCGTCAATCCCTCAATGTACTTTACTGTATTATGATGTTATAATACGATACAAGACATAGACGCCGTAGTAAGAAGCCCACACTGGATACACATAGATCAGTACTCACTAACTCTCGTTATCTACTCTAAGATATGTTCCATGATACACAACCTAATAGACAATTACATGATTGTATGACAGGGAACTATGTTACACTATGTTATGTTATGTTATGTTATGTCATAAGAATTACTAGGTTATAGCGATACTATGATGTATGTTGCAGTGATATTATGGAAGTATGGAAGCACCTAAGCTGCTATGTGTAAATATATCCCATAGTCTTCACCTGGCACCGTATCGCACCGCCCTATGCCCTCACTCTTCCGGTCTTACCCCCCCCTCCCTTTCATCTCCCTGGTATCTCTCTCCCATCTTTATGAACTCCCCCTTCTTCCTTTCACCACAGCACCCCCACATCGCAGAATCCAATATGACGGTACTAATCTAGCACGGAGACCGTTTACTACCCCGCAGGCGCGAGTATGTCAACCGCACGAGGCATCACATCAGACACTGATGGACTCCAGACAGTTCTCCTCCCATATATAAGGACAAGCCTTTTTCCCCTGCTACACTCATACTATCCACGATGTTAAGTCTCCAACGATATACGGATATCTATATCTATATATCAGGCTCTCTCCACTGCTCGTGCGTTGCCCTTCCTCCCCCCACTGCTCCCCCCTTCCTCCTACCCAGGACGGTAGATCCCGATCATTATTACTAATATGGCTATTACCCCTCCCCGAACTCCCTTCACGACACAACCACGGCTTCCCCCCCCTCGGAACTCGGAACCCGCGCATTCCTCTGTCACAAACCACCATCGGCTGCCCTATGCCCATCCGCTGCCTCCCCGGCAGCGATCGCATCGACGGCACTGGGAGCTCCGTTAGGAATCAGACTCGCCGTCTACAGATCTGCTAGCAGGAGGCTTCTGACCCCTAGCCTGTACCTACCCCTTCCTCCTTCTCCCCTCTCCGATCCTCTCTATTATTCCATTTTATCTCACCCTATATATATTAACGTCAACATCCTTCCACCCCTCCTTCCTATTATTTCCTCTTTCTCCTTTCCTCCTTGTTTAACTCTTTTTGTTTTCGTTCCCCCCCCCTTCCCTCTGCTGGAGTGTCTGGCCCCACCGACTACCCCCATTCCCCCCCTAACTTACCATATTCTAGCGAGCATAGTCCCTACCCAATTGGCCGAAGCACCCCCCCCCTTTTTTTCTTCTTTTTCTTCGCGCCTGCTACTCATAGGATCGCTGAGATTTCGCTTCACCATTTAGCATGAAAAGGGAACGCTTCCCATATGACGCACCCACTACGAATCCTTTCCTGGAATATCAAACGGAAAAAGATCCTGTCCTATCTCCAATCCAAGAGAGCGGACATAGCTCTGATCCAAGAGACACACCTTGATAACTTAGAATCCAGTAAACTCAGACGTGACTGGGTAGGTAGGATCGCCGTTAGCTGCTGCCCAACAAGCTGGGAAACCGGGGGTAGCACGTCTAGTAAATGCGATGTAGTGATCCTAATACGCAAATCCCTCCCGGTTACGATCATTAAAACATGAAATGATACGGAAGGGAGATACATATTCGCTAAATTAAAAATAGGAAATACCTTCGTATGCGTGGGCTCAGTCTATGCACCAACCGGCACAAAGCGCTCCTTTTTCCTGCTACTAAATCGCCTATTGACCGAAATTGGAACCGCCTGCTACATTATAGGGGGAGACTGGAACCTAGCCTCAGACGCCATACTGGACAGGACAGGCCCCATAGATGTGGGTAATAATCACGATTGGGCACTATTGACGGACCTAACCACGGATGTAGGTTTGGTCGACTGCTGGAGACTAACACACCCAAAGGACAAGGAATACACCTTCCTATCATCCGTCCACGGCACCCACTCACGCCTGGACTACTTTCTGGTATCGTACACCATAATTCCCCAAATACAAACCTCTAGCATCCTAGATAGCGGACTCTCAGACCACTCCCCGATCCTCCTCTTGATACAAGCAGGTTTAGCCTCCCCAGGTCGTAAACCATGGCGCTTTGCAATACACAGATATCGCTCTCCACAAGGGAAAGAACAACTCAAGGACCACATATCTACGTATCTGACCGAAAACACAGGTACTGTGAAGTCCAAACCGGTGCTATGTGCAGCGGTGAAGCCCACTCTGAGAGGGAATATGATGCGTGATGCGGCACTAGCCAATAGAGACAGGAAGGCCCGTCAACGCACCTTAGAAAATGAGATGCAGACCCTCACTAAATAATGTACTGCCCAGCCGTCTCCCGAGTTACGCCGCTCACTCGAACAGGCCTGAAGGCGCACAATGAGCTTTACACAACGCAGGCGGAATACGCACTGCAAAGATTACGCGGTCGTCACTACGAGCAAGGAGAGAAGGCTGGATGCCTCCTTGCGGCACAGCTCCGGCAAAGAGACGCTGTCTCTGCCATCCCGGCCATAACGTCCTCCTCAGGAGCAGTATTGACCCACCCGCAAGACATTGTGAATGAATTTGCCACATACTATCAGCATCTTTACACTCCAGAAACATTGACTGATTATCCCTTTCGCTGCCAGGCCTTTTCCCCCTCCTGTGCTGAGCCTTTTTTTGGCTATTTGGGGCAGTTCGCGCTTAGGCTCTCATAACTTTTTGTTCACATAAGCTACCCACGCCAAATTTGCGTCCTTTTTTTCCAACATCCTAGGGATTATAGAGGTACCCAGACTGTGTGGGTTCCCCAAAAGGAGGCCAAGAAATTAGCCAAAATACAGTGCAAATTTATTTATTTTTTAAAAAATTGGAAAAAGGGGCTGCAGAAGAAGGCTTGTGTTTTTTTCCCTGAAAATGGCATCAACAAAGAGTTTGCGGTGCTAAAATCACCAGCTTCCCATCTTTCAGGAACAGGCAGACTTGAATCAGAAAACCCAATTTTTCAACCCAATTTTGTCATTTTACTGGGACATACCCCATTTTTACGATTTTTTTGTGCTTTCAGCCTCCTTCCAGACAGTGACAGAAATGGGCGTGAAACCAATGCTGGATCCCAGAAACCGAAACATTTCTGAAAAGTAGACAAAATTCTGAATTCAGCAAGGGTTTCCTACAGAAAATAACAACGGAAAAAAAAAATATTGAAATTGAGGTGAAAAGAACTGCAATTTTTCTCTACATTTTACTCTGTAACTTTTTCCTGCAATGTCAGAATTTTTAAAGCAATATACTGTTACGTCTGCTGGACTCTTCTGGTTGCGTGGATATATAGGACTTGTAGGTTCATCAAGAAATCTAGGTACCCAGAGCCAATAAATGAGCTGCACCCTGCAGTAGGTTTTCATTCTATACCGGGAATACAGCAATTCATTTGCTTAAATATAAAGAGTAAAAAATAGCTATCAAGAAAACCTTTGTATTTCCAAAATGGGCACAAGATAAGGTGTTGAGGAGCAGTGGTTATTTGCACATCTCTGAATTCCGGGGTGCCCATACTAGCATGTGAATTACAGGGCATTTCTGAAATAGACTTCTTTTTTACACTCTCTCTTATATTTGGAAGGAAAAAATGTAGAGAAAGACAAGGGGCAATAATACTTGTTTTGCTATTCTATGTTCTCCCAAGTCTCCCGATACAAATGGTACCTCACTTGTGTGGGTAGGCCTAGCGCCCGCGACAGGAAATGCCCCAAAACACAACATGGACACATCCCATTTTTTCACAGAAAACAGAGGTGTTTTTTGCAAAGTGCCTACCTATAGATTTTGGCCTCTAGCTCGGCCGGCACCTAGGGAAACCTACCAAACCTGTGCATTTTTGAAAACTAGAGACCTAGGGGAATCCAAGATGGGGTGACTTGTGGGGCTCTGACCAGGTTCTGTTACCCAGAATCCTTTGCAAACCTCAAAATTTGGCTAAAAAAACACATTTTCCTCACATTTCGGTGACAGAAAGTTCTGGAATCTGAGAGGAGCCACAAATTTCCTTCCACCCAGTGTTCCCCCAAGTCTCCCAATAAAAATGATACCTCACTTGTGTGGGTAGACCTAGTGCCCGCAACAGGAAATGCCCCAAAACACAAGGTGGACACATCCCATTTTTTCACAGAAAACAGAGGTGTTTTTTGCAAAGTGCCTACCTGTAGATTTTGGCTTCTAGCTCAGCCGGCATCTAGGGAAACCTACCAAACCTGTGCATTTTTTAAAACTAGAGACCTAGGGGAATCCAAGATGGGGTGACTTGTGGGGCTCTGACCAGGTTCTGTTACCCAGAATCCTTTGCAAACCTCAAACTTTGGCAAAAAAAACACATTTTCCTCAAATTTCGGTGACAGAAAGTTCTGGAATCTGAGAGGAGCCACAAATTTCCTTCCACCCAGCGTTCTCCCAAGACTCCTGATAAAAATGATACCTCACTTGTGTGGGTAGGCCTAGCGCCCGCGACAGGAAATGCCCCAAAGCACAACGTGGACACATCCCATTTTTTCACAGAAAACAGAGGTGTTTTTTGCAAAGTGCCTACCTGTAGATTTTGGCCTCTAGCTCAGCCGTCACCTAGGGAAACCTACCAAACCTGTGCATTGTTTAAAACTAGAGACCTAGGGGAATTCAAGATGGGGTGACTTGAGGGGCTCGGACCAGGTTCTGTTACCCAGAATCCTTTTGCAAACCTCAGAATTTGGCTAAAAATACACATTTTCCTCACATTTCGGTGACAGAAAGTTCAGGAATCTGAGAAGAGTCACAAATTTCGTTCCACCCAGCGTTCCCCAAAGTCTCCCGATAAAAATGGTACCTCACTTGTGTGGGTAGGCCTAGCACCCACGAAAGGAAATGGCCCAAAACACAATGTGGACACATCACATTTTTTCACAGAAAACAGTGCCTACCTGTGGATTTTGGCCTCTAGCTCAGCCGGCACCTGTGGAAACCTAGCAAACCAGCACATTTTTGAAAACTAGACACCTAGGGAAATCCAAGATGGGGTGACTTGTGGGGCTCTGACCAGGTTCTGTTACCCAGAATCCTTTGCAAACCTCAAAATTTGGCCAAAAAAACACTTTTTCCTCTCATTTCGGTGACAGAAAGTTCTGGAATCTGAGAGGAGCCACAAATGTCTAAATACAATTTGTTCCTCCAGGGGAGCGACCCTTGCCTAAGGGGTCGCTCCCCATCTCTAAAAAAACAAACAAATACAAAAACACTAAAAAAAATTTGCCCTGGCGCCTAGAGGGTCCCTTGCCAGGGGGGGCAGAAATAGCCTAAAATAAATTTGCCCCCGAGCCCCCAGGGGAGCGACCCTTGCCTACGGGGTCGCTCCCCTTGCGTGATGGCACAAAAGAAAAAGATCCCTGGTGCCTTGTGGTTTCTGCCCCCCTTGGGGGCAGATTGACCTAAAATCGGCCAATCTGCCCCCAAAGTGGGCAGAAATGGCCTAAATACAATTTGCCCCTCCAGGGGAGTGACCCTTGCCTAAGGGGTCGCTCCCCATCTCTAAAAAAAACAAACAAACAAAAAAAAACCACCCCAAAAAAATTTGCCCTGGCGCCTAGAGATTTCTGCCCCCCCTGGGGGCAGATCGGCCTAATAACAATAGGCCGATCTGCCCCCAGGGGGGGCAGAAATGGCCTAAAATAAATTTGCCCCACCAACCCCCTGGGGAGCAACCCTTGCCTACGGGGTCGCTCCCTCATGTCAGTTTCATTTTTGAAAAAACATCCCTGGTGTCTAGTGGGCGTTTTGACAGCCAGATTGCTTTCAATCCGGCTGCCAAAACGCAGAGAGAGACTTCAAAGGGAAGGAAATAACTTTCCTTCCCTTTGAAGCCTCTCTCGGCCTCCCCCACATGATCGGAAGAGAACTGCAAAGCTGAGCTTCCAGCGCGATGGGAGGAGGCTCTATGACAATCAGCGCACGCTCGCGCGCTGACGTCACGGGGGGGGTTGGGGGTGGAAGGGGAAGGGCTTCTCCTTCCATCCCTGACTTGGGGGGTTGGAGGGAACCCCACAGAGGGAGCGCTAGCGCTCCCTCTGGGCTGCGTGCCCAGGACGTAATGGTTATGTCCTGGGCACAGCAGCACTGTGCCTCAGGACGTAACCATTACGTCCTGGGCACAGAAGGGGTTATACACGGACTGAGGCATTTCTTACCGCGGCCAAAATACCTTGCCTATTGGAGGCCGGCCGAGCTTTCCTAGAGAGCGGTATAAGCAGGGAAGAAATAACACAAGCTGTCACAAACCTCCCCTACCATAAATCCCCGGGAGAGGATGGGTTCCCAGCGGAATTTTAAGGATGGGCTGGACAAGGGGCAATCACAGCAGTGCATGAGGTGCTCACGGAGGCATGCCAGGAGGGCTCTTTGGGCGCCCTGTCCAACAGAGCTACAATTGTCATCCTACCTAAGCCAGGGAGAGATCCCCTACTGTTTGGCAGCTATCGCCCTATCTCACTCTTGAACGGAGATGGCAAACTACTAGCCAGCGTCCTAGCAGCACGTCTGCGTAAAGTGACACCGTCCTTGGTCCATAACACCCCGGTAGGATTTTTACTGGGTCGCACCTCCAGAAATCATATGCGTACCCTGTGTCACACACTAATCAAATCACTACACCTACCAGAGGAAGCTTTGGCCTTATCCCTCGATGCGGAGAAAGCATTTGATCGCATCGAATGGCCCTACCTATTCACCACCATGAAACACCTTGGCCTTGGAGACCAATTTATCTCCAATGTTCGGTTACTATATGACCACCCCACGGCGCAGGTTAACTGTGGGGGCTTTATGTCAGACCCATTTCCCATTGGAAGAGGCACCCGACAGGGCTGCCCCCTCGCACCGCTTTTATTCCTACTAGCAATGGAACCTCTGGCAGCACCTATACGGAATTCCCAACAAATAAAAGGTTATCCCTCTACCAGGGGGCTCCTCCAAAATGTACCTTTACGCGGATGATATCTTATTAACCCTATCTGACTTGGAAAGATCCTTACCATCACTGCTCTCCATCATAGAGGACTTTGCACCCCTATCCGGGTACCGGGTAAACTGGGACAAGAGTGAATCGCTGCCTCTATCTCGCGTAACAACGAAAGCCGCAATCCACGGCCTCCCATTGAAATGGACCCCGACCTGTCTTAAATATCTAAGAACGTATATTAACCGAGGCCTGGAAAGCATGGTTAGGGACAACCTTGGCCCTCTTATATCCCCGATGAAACAAGTCTTCGCCAAGTGGTCACTGCTTGGTTTATCCATGTGGGGCAGGACACAGGCGGTCAGGATGGTAACCCTGCCGCGCTTTACGTATGTACTAGGTATGCTCCCTTTGCAGGTACCTCTCTCCCTCCTTCGAATGATCGATACATCGATAAGATCTTTTGTCTGGGGCTCTACACGCCCAAGACTGAAGCCTGCAATAATATTGGCACGACGGCCCTACGGAGGATTAGGCTTACCCTCAGTAGAGCAATACTCTTTAGCCCTACAATTATCACAATTAGCCTATACGCTACCAGGCACCCCGGACCCCCCACAATGGGTAACCACAGAGAAGTTTCTACAGGGACAGCATACAGAGCTAGGAGGAGTATACACTAATTGTCCCCAGTCGGCCAACCCTATCCTCATGGCCACAAACGCAGCATGGCGTAGAGTACACCGCCTACTGGGTATACATCCCTTCCTACACGCCCAGGCCCCCATAGCAGGAAATAAATGTATAAAAATAGGAGGAAACACACTTAAGTGGCCCCAATGGAGTACTGCTGGAATCCACAATATATCTCAAATAGCGAATGGTGACCGCTTCCAAACCTTTGACTCCCTGCGGGAAGAATTCGGCATCGGCAACAATCAAGAGTGGCAGTACATGCAGCTTAAGCACTGCATGCGTAAGGCACCAGGAACCCCCCCCCGTGGACGGTCAAGATTTCACTCATAGTCACCTACTTGCAGACGTGGGGTCGACATAGAGGCGTCATGGCCGGCCGATACGCAGAGATAACGAACCACCTTTACTCGCAACCCCTCCTTCAGCGACTGCGCCTAAAATGGCAAGAACGACTGGAGATAGCCTATACTGAAGAGGACTGGCCGGACATAATCGAAGCCCTTGATAGGGGGGTCCGCGAGGCCCGCCTGAAATTCTGTTCATTCAAAATCCTTCAAGATTGGTAGTGGACCCCCATGAAACTCTTCAGGGCAGGCCTGATACCACACGCGAAGTGCTGGCGATGCGCAGACATTCACTGTGACCTACTTCACATCCTATGCTATTGCCCGACGATACAACCCTTATGGGACACAGTGCGCCACACATCGCAGACTTTATACTGATACCAGACCCGACACCATCATCACTCATTTTTCTGCATGACATGAGCCCGTTTCCCTCCCTATCACGACCCCATAAACGGCTGCTCCATACGGCAATTGCCACAGCTAAAATCTGCATACTCCAACATTGGAGGTCTAGCACCGCCCCAACGCCAGCAGAATGGATGACAGCCATGTTCCAAATAGCAACTCATGAGCGCGTAATCTATAATCTACAGGACCAAGCGGCTCTATTCACGGATATCTGGAGACCCTTCCTGACAGGACCATGAGGCGGCTGGGGGAAGGTCGGTGGACAGCAGTCGACACTCCAGGGCCCCCTACTTCCATCTTCCCTCCTTCTCCCCCATCCTTGTATCTTTTTTCCCTACCCACCAGATCGCCTGCTCTGGGAAACGCCCTTCCCTGGTCTGTTCACTAACGTATCAGATGACTTGTTCCCTTCCATCCTACCTGGTCAGTTTCTGAATCCCTAATGCATTCAGAAAGATCTCGACCACTTACACACCCAAACCTATGTCTACCCAGCAACCCCCTTGCTTATTCCCCCCTCAGCATTTCCCTCCCTTACGTTCACGAATCAATACCCCATATTAAAATTATCTAGAAGCACATACCATTTCATATGCAAATATACAATAATCCACAACAGACAGGAAACAACCGGAACATTTACTTAATAACCTCGAAATACTGACCCTTAGGCCCCCTTCCCTGCCCCTACCCCATCTATTCCTCCCCTCCCCTTGCTACACCATCTTTCTCCCCCCTAGCCCTCCCTTTCCATGGTTTCTCTCCCACCTTTCCCCCACCCTTCCTTCTTATCCACTCCCCATTCTTCTAATTAGCACTCTAACACCTATTATTCGGCATTTTCATCAGATTGTACACATCCATATATACATAGTGTACTTATTTGTTGTGAAGTGGAAAGTTGAAAATATGTCTATGGATATTCTGTATTGTGTTATATTCTTCCTTAATAAAAACTTTAATAAAAAATAAAAAAAAGTCCTTGTGCTTCTCCCTTAAACGTGGTAATATTGGTGCATACAAAATTGGCATATTTAATTTATTTGTAAATCTTTTATAAAGTGGCATACCATATACCTAGGGTCTGTAAATTACAGGCTACTAGTGGGCCTGTAGCACTGATTGAGCCACCCACTGAAGAAGCCCTTTAAACATGTCTCAGGTCTGGAACTGCAGAGCATGTGTGTGCAGTTTGACTGTCACTGTGACTTGGATTTAAAACCCTTTACCACGCCATAACTCACCCTTTTTTACACATTAGTCATCATTAAGGTAGGCCCTAGGTAGCCCATAGGGCAGGGTGCTGTGTAAGTGAACGCTAGGACATGTACCTTTAAGTTTTGCATGTCCTGATAGTGAAAAAGACCTTCTCTTTTTCACTACTGTGAGGCCTACTTCTCTCATAGGTTAACAATGGTAATTCCTTAATACACATTTGAGCTGCAATTGCTAATTAGAAAGGAGTCGCTGGTTCATGTTTGTTTCATATCTTTGGAATGGTAATGATAAATCTTCTTTGCTTTTATGGCCGGATTTAACATTACTACTTTAGAAATGTCACTTTTAGAAAATGGGAATTTCTCTGCTCTTTCAACTCTGTGTGCCTGTAGCCTGTCTCCAATACATGCCCATTCTCTCTAGACAGCCACAAACACAGGAAGGAGGTTAAGTGTGTCTGAGTGCTCAGCTTCATTCATCTGCATTCTGATGGCTCTTCCTGGGCAGGAAGGGTGGGGGTGGGGTAACACACCTGAATAGGTAGTGCCTGTCCTCACACAAAGGGCTGATTACCTCCTGCTGATAGTCTGGAGGCGGGGCTAAAGAAGAAAGGATACTTGTGCACTTGAAAGTCCCTTCTTTGAAATCACCCTCACTTCAAAGGCATATTCGACCCCACCAAATATGAAACTTCTGGACCTACAACTGGGCTCTGTCAGAAGAACTGCTGTGCTGCATCAAGGACTATCACCCTGCTGGACTGCTGACCTGGAAGGACTACGTTTGTGCTGTGCTGGCCTGCTGCCTGCTGCTCTCTGACCTTGCTGAGGGAGAGCTGGACTCTGTCTTGCACCCCAAGTGATCTCCAAGAGCTTGCTGGCTTGACTCCTGCTGCTAGAGACTCATGGATACCAAAGTCTCTACCCCTGCTCCTGTGTCTGGTTCACTGGAAGTGGACCCAGATACTTGCATCAGTGAGATTGATCCATCTCCTGCCTGCTGGAAGTGCCAACTGACGCCTCGACCCTGTTGCGGGAGTAGACACAGCTCATCGCATTAGGAACCAGCTCTTCGCAATAGCGTTGCTGCCCTCATCATAACCACAGCATTGCCGTCACTGCTGAAGAAATATCAGAACATCCCTTCACTGCGTGGAGAAGCCAGGTATATCAGCTTTGGAACTGATGCCTCGCAGCACCGGTGCTTTGCCTTCGGAAGTGAGGCATCACCAGCACTGTGTGAGGAAAATCAATGCATCATGTCAATGTGTCTAGGATTAAGGCACTTTGTTCAGCAGGACCTGCCTGGGTCCTGTAGTGTGCCTGCACTCCATCTCAGGCAGCCTGACCTCAAGTAACCCCTAAAGCTATATTTGCTTCTAAGTGCTATAAATCTTTCTATTCTTTTAAAATTCATAACTCAACTTCTACTTATTGGATTTCAGTTGCTTTGGTCTTGATTGATTTATAAACATTGCTATCTATTTTTCTGAACTGTGTGAAGTTGTTTGTGGTGTTTTCATTTTGTTACTGTGTGTGTGTGTGTGTGTCTGTGTGTGTTGTATAAATACTTTACTCATTGCCTCTTAGATAAGCCTGACGGTGGTGTGCCAAGCTACTAGAGACTGAGCACAAGTTATCTTTTAGTCTGTATTTGACTTACACTGACTAAAGTGGAGGTTCCTACTTGGACTGGGTGCATACCCCAGCCAGTTTGAGACCCCTTTTCCAGCAACAAGCGTAAAGTACTTTTCAGCACCAAAACAGATAAGTCAAAATCACAACACAATTAAATCCCCACTTCAATTTGTAAACATATTATACATTTTAATGAGCAAGTAGGCACAAAGCAACAAATATTGGATCAGGGGAAACTGAAATATAATTTTTAGGAGTTTTAGAAGTTTCTAGTGTCATAAAGTGCAAAGCCAAACCGTTGTTATCTGGTTGCAATAGGCCAGGTCAGAGTGAAAAGTAAGGGATGACTACAATGGAGCATGTGTCAGCTACATGGAGCAGGTTGATCCCAAAGAAATGTATTTGTTTGACTTAGGGCCTAATGTAAATTTGGTCAGTCAGCCCATCCTCCTAGAAAACGACAGAGTAAATTATTCTGTTGCCCTGGCGGAGTTGTCGTACAACAGATTTTGAAATGTATATCGGTGTGATGGATACTGCAGGCATTGACAGGAATTGCTGTCAAAGGAGTTCCTATCAATCTACTGTAACTTTGTCGGATGGGTCTGTCAAATATGATGGAGCCACAAGTGGGATTTTCTTTTTGAAAATAGAAAAAAATGCCCCCTTGCCAAGTTAAATCCAACCGGCAAAGTAACAATGGTGACTATGGTTCAGCAGCAATACCATGGTACCCACTGGTCATTTTATGTAATATTTCAGAAAAAAGTTTCTTAGTGCCCACTTTTGTAATGTTGATGGAGGAAAGAACTCACTCTAACATTAGCCATAGCCTTTTGGTTAGGACTTAGTCTTCCAGAAGCCACCAGCAGGGTCCAGGGAAAAATCCGTTATAACTGGTAAGCTGGGCTCTCCTTTGTTGCAGGCTTCTTGCAGCTTTTCTTGTTCTTGGACCTTAACACTGGGTACAGGACATCAGCAACCCAGTGTTCATAGGCATTAAACGAGTACTAAGTCTAGCAACAAGTAGAGGCAAAAAGTGGGGGTGATGGTGCAAAAGGGAAGGTCATCACATGAACTTACTCTAATTTCTCTCTCTGAGGTGGCACACCAAGATTATGCTATTTTGCAAAATAACCCCCCTGCCCAAACTGGAGAGACTTAAGCCCTGATTATTAATTGGGTGGTGTATACCGACCTCTGTGTTAACCCCCGTTTGCTCACCGGCCATAATTATGAGTTGGTAAGTATTGAAAGCATCCAATAATTACCGGATGCATTATAAACTTCAACCTTTGATAAATTGCGTCAGGTCAAACCTGTCATTCTAAATATTCTTGTTATCTTTCTACTTGATGGAAATTCTGTTATTTTCTATTGAATTCTTCAAAGTATACGGAGGGGTCCTTAGTTGTGATCATTCTAAAAAGGAGTACCACACAAGGAAAGAGATTCATCTGGACTGAGGACAGTTTCTTCATCCATGAGCTCATAATTCAATTACACCTGTCCAGACCCCTTTTCAGGGACCTTACAGGGTGTTAATTGTCTCTGAACAGCCTCTGAATGTTAGTGGGTATTCATACAACCAAGTATCTTCTTGTGTCCCTAGAAACCTCAAATCCATTGATCTATTTGCAGTTCAAATGTCCTCCAGTGTTTCCCAAGTGTGCATCATTATAGATTATGATTCATTTAAATCATAATGTAAATCGTACCATGCTCCCCCAGCCTTTTAAGATCTCAAAGACTCTAGGCACTTTAAGTTGGGTGTGTCAACAAATGCAATATAGCTTTCAAACAATGATAGCTTGAAATGATGACAATTGCATTCAATACCAGTCACTCTCTTGTATCTCCTTATTGCCGATGGTAATTACTTCATGATGACAATGAATAAGAGGGAAGAAAAGGAACACCTGTGCCATGCTCCATGAGATACGGTGAAACCAATGAATCGACTATATTACTAAGTATCAATTGATAAAGGAGCTATATTCATCTTGTCCTCTTGTGCCAAATGCAACAGTTCCATTGTCTTACAAAAAATATCTGCAATTTATATGGACATAATCAAACCAAGCTGGTTTCCATAAGTAAGTTTTGGGAATACTTGGTCCAAACTAGTGGCCGTGGCATTAGTCAGAATTCTCGTATCCTTGTTCAAAGGTGATATGTGCTAGTAAGCACCACAATCGCATCTGTCTTTTACTTCTTTAAGAATACCAGTAATTATGGCTCACATCATGGTCGATGGGAGGTTACCCCCCAACCCAACGCTGGACATTGATAAAATGGCCTGTGTTGCAAGGTGAAAGATTAGTCCCATATTTCTTAAAGATATTGGCCATAAACATACCCTCTGCTAGCGTTTTTTCCTTGCTTGCATCATTTTTATTGCTTTTGGAAATCTAATTAACCTCTCCATAAGATCCAACAATGCCCGGATTTTTTTTAGCACATCATGCATCTCATAGCCACTGTTAAAACTAGGGTCTTTGATTGGCCGACAGTTTACCCCCTGTGCAAGTGAGGACCCTCATGCTAGTCAGGGCAAAGGAGAAACACACCTGGTTAACCCCCGCTCACCTCATTGGTAGCTTGGCAGAAAGGCTTAACCCAGAGACAATGCATAAAGTATTTGTACCAACACACACTGTAATACAGTGATAACACTACAAAATGACTCAAAACCAGGTTAGAAACATAGCCAATATGTATGTGAAGAAAAAAAGACCAAAACTACAAAACTCCGACAAGTACAAGCAAAAGATTACATTTCAATATAGTGCTTGGAAACACGAATTCCAGGTACAGTACCCTGTGAAAATGAGAAAACAAGCTGGGAACGAATTCAGGGATTGCTGGATCCGATGCTGCAGAGAGAAGGAGCGGAGGTGTCACGAAGAGGCCTTGGGTCCTGGCTGCGGAGCAGTGGAGGTGAGGCAGCGTCTGTGCAACGCGTTTGATCTGTGCACTTCCAGTGGAGTCGATATCCAGGGGTCATGGCATGGTGCAGGGAAGCCAGGTGTCACGGACATCGGTGACATGGCACTTTGGGACTTATGGAGTCAAGCACTTTGGTGGGGCTGTCGTGGCGTCCGGCCTGCGGGGTCGTCACACTCCAGTGAGGACCATGGCTTCAGTTGCAGGCGGAGCGGAATCTGGCAGCGGTGTCAGTCCAGAATCATCTGAAGTCAGTGCACTTGGTTCTTCTTGGTTTTCCACCAGCTTCTCCTTTCAAGGGACAGGGACTGCATTAGGCACCACTTGGCAGGGTTGGAGTATCAGAAGAGAGTCTAGGTGCTACCAGTGGAAGTCCTTGATGGCCCTGAAACTTCAGAACAGGGGACAAGCTCAGTCCAAGCCCTTGGAGATACCTCTCAAGCAGAATAGCCCAAAAAAGCACAGGCAGGGGCAGCACTTCTCCTTCAGCTCTTCAGCTATTCTCCTGGCAGAGGTTCTTCTTGAATTCTTGAAGTGATCTTGAAGTTATCTAAAGTGTGTTGTTTTGGGTCCAATACTTATACCCCCTTCTACCTGTGAAGTTACCCAACTTCAAGGAACAGTCTCTGTGGTTTACAGGATCCTGCCTTGCCCAGGCCAGGCACCAGACACACACCAGGGGGTTTGAGACTACATTGTGTGAGGGCAGGCATAGCCCATTCAGGTGTAAGTGACCACTAATCCCTTCACTCTAGCCCAGATGGCTTATCAGGATATGCAGGCTACACCCCAGCTCCCTTTGTGTCACTGTTTTGAGGAGATTCACAAACAGCCCAACTGTCAGTCTGACCCAGAAAGGCAATCCACAAACAGGCAGTCACAGAATGGTTAAGCAAGAAAATGCCTACTTTCTAAAAGTGGCATTTTCAAACTAACAATCTAAAAGCCACCTGCACTAAAAGATGTATTTTTAATTTGTTCAGAGACCCCAAACTCCAAGTCTCTATTTCTCTCAAAGGGAAACTACACTTTAGGAATATTTAAAGGAGGCAGCCCCCATGTAAACCTATGAGAGGGATAGGCCTTGCAATGGTGAAAAACACATTTGGCAGTATTTCACTGTCAGGACATGTAAAACACATCAGTACATATCCTACCTTTAACATACACCACACCCTGTCCATGGGGCTACCTGGGGCCTACCTTAGGGGTGCCTTATATGTAAAAAAAGGAAAGGTTTAGGCCTGGCAAGTGGGTATGTTCGCCAAGTCGAATTTGCAGTTTAAAACTGCACACACAGACACTGCGGTGGCAGGTCTGAACCATGTTTACAGAGCTACTCAAGTGGGTAGCACAAGCAGTGCTGCAGGCCCACTATTAGCACTTGATTTACAGGCCCTAGGCGCCTCTAGTGCACTTTACTAGGGACTTACTAGTAAATCAACTATACCAATTACAGAAAAGCCAAGTACACATACAATTCCACATAGGGAGCACTTGCACTTTAAAACTGGTCAGCAGTGGAAAGTGCCCAGATTAACAAAAACAGTAAAAACAGAGTCCAGCACATAGCAGCAACCTGAGAGGCAGAGGCAAGAAGTTAGGGGAGACCACGCCAAGGATGCTAGATCTAACAGTCACCTCCCTCTGCTTCACCCAAGTATATCCTTGCATAATAGTCTCTAAATTTGTCCAACATATTGTTAATGTCAGCATGAATCAAGACCTGTACATCTGTGGACTTTGTAAACTGCCTTGTCCTGCTGCTGCAGTTGTAATGTAGTTGCTAGAATAGAATTCACCGACTCTAGTAATATTTTTCTTTTAGGAATCTAAGGGCCATATTTATACTTTATGACGCAAAACTGCATGGGCGCAGTTTTGCGTCAAAAATGTTACCGCTGGTTAACGCCATTTCTTTGCGCCGTTCTAGTGTCAAATTTATACTTTGACTCATGGTGGCGCAAACCACAGGTGTGAGTCATTTTTTTTTACTTAAACCAATGCGTCGCTTTGTAAAGAAAAACGACGTTAACGCAGTGAAAATGACTGTCATCCGTTTTACGACATCGCAAACGGGAAACGTGCCATTTTTTAATGCAATTGCACAAACACAGCAAAATGTGCTAAGGAGAGCCAAAATGGATCACAGATGCTTGCACAGACCCCAGGAAGATGACAACAGACCAGGAACCAGCCAGGAGGACCCACACAAGACCCAGGACAGGGAGAAGAAGAAAAGAAAGTGTTGCTGCGGTGCAGAGAAGCAGGACATTCTGGTGAAAGAGGTGACGGAACACCAGCACCAACTGTTTGTCACCTCAAAGTTGCCAATTAGAAGGAGAGAGGCAATATGGCAACAAATTGTTGACAAGATCAACAGTGTGGCAGAAGTACGGAGAACAGTCATCGAGTGCAAGAAACGCTGGCATGACTGCAAGCGCAGGACAAAGGAAAAGAAGGCCAGGAACAGGAAGGCAGCACTGCAGACTGGGGGTGGGAGTCCAGCACCACAGGAGGCCCTGGACCACATGGAGGAGATGGTGGCAGCCGTCATCCCTGAGGAGATCATCACAGGGATTCAAGGACAGGACAGCGCAGACTACCAGGAGACAACACAGATGCAGGGTAAGTCGCATGGGGAACTAAAATGCCTAATTGTTAACTGCAACCGGGGGGACATACCTACTACACAATGCATGGAAGTCATGATATTCAGGGAGTGGCATGGGTGAAGGGGCACGGTACGGGGCATAGCCCGTTCAGAGGAAACCTGGGGCACAGTACTACACTAAACCAACAACCTTTGCATGGGGGTATGATGCCATGCCAAGGATGTTAGAAAGGTAAAGCCAGGCCAGAAGGGTGGGGTACAATGTAAAACTGGCATGCTGTCACACGTCAGTCAGTATTCTCCCTGCATGAACTAGGGCCCAAATAACAATCTCTGGCCATATCTGCCAGTGGAATGTAACATTGACAACAGTTGCCACTACCACCTCTGCTGTGTGTGCAGGTCAATTAGCTAATGCCAGTAGCATCCCCATGGATCAAACACACTCAAATTAGAGGGTTCAGGATGACAACATTATCAATCCCCTGAAATCAATACAAATGTTCCAATCCTGTCAAATGTGATTGTCCATAGTTGCTACAAACATCAGCCATTGTCATAAACATTATGAGGTACAGAGCACTAATGTCATACCCATGCTGCATATGTCAGGGTCCACTCTATGCCTTGGTCACCATAGCTCTAATGACACCATGCAACATCCCAAATGTCATACTGCTCAGACAACAGCATTGAGGGGGAGGACATATGTAACTGGCTACAGAAATACACCTGCACAGTCAGAGGAGGAAATGGAACACTGCTAGGACCATCAGTGCAATCCAATGTAGCACACATTTCCCAACATCAACAGTACACACTACCAATGCTGACACCCGTATCGTGCCATGACAATGCAATACATAGTATATGCTAGGTCTCAGCAACATATAGGTGTATGTGAAATATCAGAGACTGGGTCAGTTCCACAATGTTAAGTGTGGTGCAAGTGCCATCAGAACACCCACAGCCAGTGAAAGGCCTCACCATGAGAATGGAAGTAGATGGAGGGTTGAGTAGGACAAGAAGGTGGAACTTCACAAATAGGCCAGAACTAACACCTAGAGGATGTCCCCAAACTGACCACAATACATGTGACATGCAGGTGGGGCATAGGCCTGGGAGAATGCTAATATGAAAGAAAGGAACAATGAACAGGAACCAAGCTCACAATGTGAAACTTATAGGAAGGTAGGCACGTCACATTACAAATCCCACAACACAGTCACACTAATTGTACCATATCTCATTGCAGAGGACGATGGCTGTCCTGCGGATATGCCTGTCTAGGACTACCCTGATGACATGGACGTCGAGCAGGACAAACAACAGCCAGCAGACCGTCCAAGATGTCCTTGGGACCCTCCAGACCCCACCTTCAGTCACAAGGAGGAGCACAGAACTAGCATCCATCACAGAGGACCCACCCACCACCCCATTTGTACAACCTGCCAGCTCCAACACAGCTGAGGACTCTGACTTCACTGGCACCAGCTTTGAGAGAACTGCAGTTGGAGTACAGCGGGAGCTGGCCAAGGAGGTGCGGGTGGGGATGGAAAATATGGCAGCCAGCCTAGAGGGGGTGCGTTCGTGCATGATGTCAACTGCAGAACAGGCAGCAGCCATGCAAGGGCGAACATCAATCTTGCAGGAACTTGAAAAGAGGTTGAAGGAAATCAGCACATCTGTAAGAGAGTTGACACAACACCTACAACAACAATCCTGTCAAAGCGTGCACGAATGAAATATTGAACCCCTCAGGGCCGACCTGGCTGCCTACCACAGTGATGTGGCTGCTATACTTGAGAACTAGCAGCTCCTCCTTGCTGCAGTACTGCCCTTCATAGCCCCACAGTTGGCAGCTACCGGGATGTCTGACTCCACGTCTTCAAACACTGAGTTGTGTGTTGCCCCTTCACAACCACCACCAACAAGGGCAAAGGAAACAACACACACATCAGAAGATGAAGACGTGGAACAGATCACCTTCACCCGTAAGATTACCCGGTAGCACTAGTCCCTGCCACATGGCCACCTAGTGCCAAGGTCTTGTACTTTGTAACATGCCAGTCTTGCAACAACTGTACTCAAGCACCGTTCTTCAGCCCACTGTTTATCTTGTCACCCTGCCCTGTGATTGTCTCTCACTAACTCATTGGAAAATCCTGTCCCTCTGCATTGTCTGACACTTCATCCCAACACGTCCAATGACATGTCCTTTTGCACTTGTGTAGGATCACAATGGAAGGTGTCACACTAATGGACTCACAATCATGGACAATGTACATATAGCACTACAGCACTTTCAAATAAATAGCACTTACACAACAACTTTTTCTCTGTGTACTGTGACACATCAACCGTGAGGGAGATCAGTAATGTTTACCTCAGGTCAATGATTATAGATTGTCAATACACCTGACCTGAAAGAATGTTGGCTGTTAACTATGCACAGTGGTCTGGATTGTACCATCATCTGCCTTTCCTGAGGCTTAATTCTGAGGAAAATAGAAACTATACACCATAATGCTGTGTTGGACAGAATAATGCTTCCTCAAGGGATGTCTAAGCCACAAATTATTGTCTTCGACGTTTTCTTCAAGCCAAAACTTACCTATGTGACATTTGGCCCAAATTTTACCTAACACACACCATACTGCATGAATGGATATGTATGAGTTTACATACAAATATGTAACTGGGCTGAACATTGTAACAAATGATAGGTGTGAGTTATGTATACCATACTGCATGAGAGCATACTACCACTCATCTTATAAGGATTCGCTTGGACATCAGGCTGCAGGCAGACTTAACACAGTGTCCTCAATACCAATTCTGGTAGCAAAGTATGTGACATTGAAAACATACATCAAAAATTAACAACACTTTGGGATCCATAGTAACCTTGAGTGGTGGGTGCAATGGATGGCAGAATCTTAGCAAAGTAGCTTTGGTGTAGCTGCCAACGTAACAGCTCAGTTGGGATTTGGTTGCAGGATGGGACACAAAAGCTAATGCTAAAGAGACACTGTTCACTCATGCCAAGGCCCTGATCCCCGAGCATGTGACACATACTGTAAAGGGTTACCTAAATATTTATTAAACAGTAAAAACAGAAGCGAAAAGCAGGGGAAACACCTTACCTAACCTAACCTATCCTAACTACACATTACCCACAACTAGCCCTAACTGACCTGAGCTAAACTTAATTATCACACTTAAGAAAACGATCTAAACATCAGCCCCCTCACCCCCCTTATAAGATGGGACACATGGAGAACAACATATACTAACCTAAACACATACTATCTTATACTAAACAATTAAATATTTTTTTGTATTATTATAGTTTTGTTTTTTTGTTTTTGTTTTTGTAAAACACCAAAACACCAACATCATCCCCCACCCACACACATAATAAAAAACAGATATTAAGAGTATCATACGACCCACCCCCCACCCACTACTACTAACTAAACTAACAGCCTATCCTAACCTAACACTAAGCCCCCTAAACCCACTAATGAAAAGAACCAAGAAAGAGGAGAGAGGGGAGGGAATCATGGCTGAGGGTATATTGTTTTCAAGTTCGCCCTCCGCAGGGTCTTTTTTTTATGGCACGCACCCTCCTATTCACTTGTGCTACCTCCTGCTGCAGCCTGGTCATTTACCACAACATACGGTCCAAGTTCCGTTGCATCCGCTGAAAACCTGCTGGTTCAATGACTGCAGCTGGGGTGGTCTGGGTGCCAGTTGAAGAAGTATGTCCCCTTGTCGGTTCCATGCCTATAGGAGGAGGTGCAGGTGGTGCTGTGACACGTCCTGGAGCAGAGGAGGTTGACGGTCCAGCAAAGGTGCCTGCTAAGGTTGGTGCTACCTGGGTGGTAGTGGTGGTGCTGGTGGTGGTGGCTGTGGTGGACACGGAAGGGCCCACTTGGGCAAATGCCCTCCACACTCCGGAGGCTCTTTCATGGCGATAACGTCTTGCCATGTTGCCGAACCCAGACTCCACATCCAGAATGTGGCGGTAACGCATCGCCCTGCGCTGAAACTCCCGAATCTGGATGGGATTCCTATTGGCAGCTGTTAAAAAAAATAGAAAACCAAACATTGGGTACTTCATTGTGTGATATGGCTCCAGAAGTAAATCAGACAATACATCTAATGTATCAGAAACAGCCCATATCATCATACAGATCACTGATTGTCCCTGAGGAAGTACATGCCAATACAGCCTTCCCATGTCCTATCAAACAGCACGGCAATACTGTCAAAGATGGGTAACAATTTGAATGACCTATGCATCATTGTTCAGCCATTTGTCACGTAAAAAAAATGCTGCAAGTCCTCCACCACTGACAGGCCATCTAATGACTATCTTCTGGATGACAATCAAGGGCCACAAGATCTGCGAGTTGTTAATGGAATTGCCAGGATAGAATGCAGTTGCTAATCATGAATGGGTATCCTAGGTTTGGACAAGTGACTTACAGATTTACATGTCTGTGTATTAATCTTGGATCATCAGTCCTAGGTACACTTTTCAAAACCCTACGCCTGTGCCTGAGGGGTGGGGGTCGGGGTTGGACAAGCAACAAATACTTTCAAACATCAAGGACACCCAGGAAGCTTTGGACAGCTGTACATGGGTTTGGGCAGTCCACCACAGGTAAGGAGGATGTCCAACTAGGATACAGCCACAACCTGGACAGTCCCATCCACACTTTTTAAAATGCAGACAATTGTCAACATAATTTCCTACCAGTAACACTTGACTTACAACAAGCAGATAGATGCAAGCACACATCTGGCCATGAGCTTCATACGCACCTAGGCAATTGTACTCAAGTGCCTCATGCACGTAGCACAACATGTGGCGCTACATGATGCTAGGAAGTCAAACATACAGTCAAACATGTTCCTTAGTGAATAGGTAGGCTGAAGTCTGTGGGTAAGGCTTTGGCATCCCTATTCTGTGATAATCAGGGTTTGACTTACTGACTAAATCACAAATATTGTCCTCTGCTACAATTTCTGAATTTAAGTTTTATCCACAAAAGTCATCCCTATTTACATGGCCGTGCCTACAGGACTGCCCTACAATTCCAAATTATGACTATACGCTAATGATTGCCCTACCAAAGATGGGAAAAAAATGATACTCCACTCAAGGAACATATCCTATCATTGATCAGCACATCACACCTTGCTATGTGTCCAAGACACAGGAGTCAATCACACAACTGCAGCAAACACAACACAGAACAGAAATATCAACACTTCCTGGAGATGTCTGGGTCCGCAAATCGAGCCACCTCTCCGATAGTGTAGGGGGCAGGTCCACCTGTAAAGCATGGAAGGGAGAAATGTGCTCAATGTCTGTGCACTGTACAACACTTCCAAATACAAATACTATGGGTAAGATTAAATCAGAAAGATCAGCCTCTCAGACATGATGATACTGCATCCAACATACCACTGCAAACATGCACAGACCCGGGCACTCCAGTGGGTGATACACACATATCTGCACACATACAGTGGCCCTACCTATCATGTGGTGGCAAACATGCTCCATCATTTGTTTTCAGACTCATTCATGGAGTGTATTCCTCTCATCATGTGTATTCATGAAAGACATGCAAAGCCATTTTCCTGGAGGACTGCAATACTAGTCACCCAGCTATTGTGACTAAGACCAATGTAAAACACACAGGTACAATGTACAGAGGGCCAGGGCCAGTTGTTAGCCCTCAATTTGTATCATTTACTTCATTTTATGTGCCACAGCTATGGTAAGTTGCACCAAAACATTGAGATATGAACCCGTGTGCATTGCTTTTGGCATCCATCCCTAATTTAATTGTGGCACAACAAAGTCCAAATATCAGTCTAAAATGGTACCTGAGGTCAGCTATAACTTGTTACGTATGTGTCAGAATCCAGTTCAGACATGTATCCGAAAGAATTGAGGGACACATTATTTCTTGAAAATATCTGGATTTAAAACATGCCTTTCCTTATACACTCACAGACCATGAATAAAACATATGTTGCATCATCAATTGATGTGAAGGCAGCACTAATTTACAGGCTCCTGTTGTGTTTTGTAAGTTATTGAATCAACAAATGACAGTAATGTGTGGGAATTATTGTATAACTCACGGCAACTGTATGTTTAACTTGCATTCCACATATCTAAAAACATTGCCTGCCGCATATGAACAAATCTGCTACTGTCACTACAGAGCATTCAAATGTGCACATTACTCTGAATTGTACTCACCAACAGGGCCACCAATCACAATCCCCAGGTGGTCCAGCAGGTCTTGCTCCCTGGCAACCAGGTCAGCCCAACGGTGTTTCAGCTGGTGGCCGTTGCACGGTGTGTTGTAGATTCGCTTGAGATGGTACAGGACCTTTGCCCACCGGAGCCCCCTTGCCTCTGTGTGATACCTCTGTATCACACGCCCACCTGATTCTATCATTAAGGGTAGGAAGTGGCACACTAGCCAAATAAATCCCCCCAGCTCCTCCTCTCTCATCCTGCCAAGACCAGGCCTACCCATCAAGCTTGCACAAAAAAAGGGAATAAAGGGGTACAGAGGAAAATGGAGGGAAAGTAGGAGAGGGAAATGAAAAAAAAAATAACAGAAAACAGCCCAACTATCCCCAAACTAACACTACCCACAACAGACTCCCAACAGTACAAAGACAAATTTATACACCAAAAATGACAAAAAATAAATTTACACAGGATACCACAGACACTTAGGAAACACAAAAAGACAATTTAAAGACCACACAGGGGACAAAATCACGAAATGCACAGAGAGACAAGCCAAAACACAGCAACACAGTCAGGAAATATCACAGACTGCAAAGTGAAAGTTAAAGTACACCCACTGTACCAATTCTGTAAACAGGATATCGTATTACATCACTTCCTGCCTCAAATGCGGGAGGTTTTTATTTTTATGCGTCAAAATATTATAATGCTTACAGTCTGTGCATAACTTTTTTTTTATGCACATGCTTAGAAATAACCTTGCATCCATATTTTCAAATCTGTTTCATACCTAACCAATTTCATGGGGTACAGTGTGGGAATTACCCCTCAGGGCCAATGGATGTATCATGGCAATGAGCGTCATTTTTCGACGCATATGCATCATTTTTTGACACGTGTGTCTTTTTTGACGCGTATGCGTCCACATTTCTGTCTTTGCTGGGTTTGGATCATTTCTCATTTGTAATAGTACATGACAGGCGTGACAATACAGAGGTAGGCTGATTGCACCTACATTGTGCATTCCAGTGTATGGGCACATGTGACAGATCATACTACTGCGGACCATGATCCTCTAGTTGTTGTACCGGGTTTTCACTCTTCACTGACTCAATAGATGGCCAAACCTCTGGAATACAATTAGGTATTACCCAGTTTGAGCATGTTTTGCGTCAATAGAGGTTAGCAAGGCTACGCAACTCAATACAATAACTCAATGCCTATGTGTCACTGTGTGAGAATTGACTCTTACTAATGTAGTTGTCCCACTGTGTGAATATCACAAGACGCGTTTTCTCAAATCTGCTTGTGTGCATGTGGAGTCAATATGTCCAACCATCAGATGCTATTCAGTGTGAAAATGAGAAAGGAAATGTGTTTATCATACACGTAGCAACAAATGCTGTGTGAACTTCCTAGGTTTTTTGGGACATAAGCATCACCAATTACAAACCATGCACAGGATAGATAGAAGACGGTTGATCATGGTAATGTTCCAAGACTAAGCCATCACATATCCTGGACTGTTGGATACTACTTCCTAGGCACTTGTTTGTATGCTACCCATAAGTCAGGCATTGGATAATGCTATGTGGGTATGTTGTTTGTGACACCGAGTCCCAAATACAATCCACAAATGTCATGTCACGCCACAGTTGGAGTCATATAAATGAGCCATGTTTCTCCTGTGGCAGTGGAGGGCCAGCAGACCAAGCAGCACGTGTGCACATATTTCCAGTGGTAAATTGCACAAAGGTGTCCGGTTCAAGTGTGTGGGGCCATGTGTAGCCTGAGTCATTATTGGGGTCCATGTTGTCACAGGTCTAGTCATGAGTCTGTGGAGCCATTTCCTGCATTTACAAAGTATCCTTCACAGCTGAATTGTACGAAATCCGTAGACGAATTGAGAACACACATGGGGATAGTCCAGCTATGGCACTGCATACGTGTTATGAGACTGACAACAGGGCACCCTTGGTGTGCTGACAAAGTTAATGGATCAGGAATTTTAAACCGGCAGGTTTACTCACAACATTTGTACACAGGGTGGCCTCTAAAATTTTCACTACCAGCATCACTAGGTGCCCTGCTAGGGGGAACACCCTTGTCAGAACACTCCCCAGCTTCTCCAGGGAACTCCTCTGAATCAGACTGGGAAGTTTCTCCCTTTTCTAATCTCTCATTTGATGGTCCAGACTGGTTCTGGTCATCTACAACAAGCATATTAAAGAGAAACTCTTTTGTAGGGTTCTTTCCTATACTCAAACCTCTATCCAGGCAGAGACCCCTTAAACTTTTGTAGTTCAAACTCTCATATGTTGCATTAACAGTCTTGAGAGTGGAATCTACAACAGACATGATAGTAAAGGTTTAAGGATGGTGAGAAAAGAGAAAACGTTTTTAGAACTTTTGAAAGCACAGAGAAAAAAACGTTGTCTAACTTTTAGAAAACTTTTAGAAGTTTTAAGAAACTTTTCAGAACCTTGTAAAAAGTTTTAGGATAGAAAAGCAAACTTTCTGGGTTAAGTGTACATACACTGAACTGTTTGGTATCTGATTCTCTTATGAAAAGTACAAAATGACAAGGTGGTAAAGCAGTTGCAAGTACTTATCCCACCGCTGCACCATCGATGTAGGAGGCTGGCCTGGCTTATAGTTGGTACCCTGTGGTACTTACTCCCTGTGCCAGGTCCAGTTATCCCTTATTAGTAGAATAGAGGTGTTTCTAGCAGCTTAGGCTGATAGAAGGTAGCTATGGCAAAGCAGCTTAGGCTGAACTAGGAGACATGCAAAGCTCCTACTATACCACTTATATCATATGCACAATATCATAAGAAAACACAATACAAAGAGTTACTAAAAATAAAGGTACTTTATTTTTATGACAATATGCCACAAGTATCTCAGTGAGTACCCTCAGTAAGAAGGTAAGTAATATACACAACTTATATGTACACAAACCCAAAACAGGTAAGTAAGAGTCAGAAAAGTAATGCAAACAGTGTAGAATTACAATAGGTTGCAAAAGGTGAACATAGGTCTAGGGGCAAAACAAACCATATACTCCAAAAGTAGAATGCGGATCACGAATGGACCCCAGACCTATGGGAGCTTGTAGAGGGCTGCTGAGACTGTAAGAAAACAGTCAGGGTGTCCAAGATACCACACCCCAAGACCCTGAAAAGTAGGAGTAAAGTACACCTACTACCCCAAAAGGACACAATAGTCGTGATAGGGGGATTCTGCAGGAACAACAAACAACAGCAAGGCACTGAAGGTGGATTCCTGTACCTGAGGACCTGCAAGGCAAGGGGACCAAGTCCAAGAGTCGCAATAGTGTCCAGGGGGGGCAGGAGCCCAGAAAACCCCGGATGAAGGTGCAACCTGCCCCCCACACAATCGGAGAAGTTGCTCGATTTGCGGACCCAGACATATCCAGTAAGTGTTGATATTTCAGTTCTGTGTTCTGTTTGCAGCTGTTGTGTGATTGACTCCTGTGTGTTGGACACATAGCAAGGTATGATGTGCTGGCAAATGATCTGATATGTTACTTGACTGGAGTTTCACTTTTTTCCCATCTTTGAGTTGGACAATCAGTAGCGTATAGTCATATTTTGGGATTGTAGTGCAGCCCTGTAAGCATGGCCATGTGAAGACGGTGACATTTGTTTTTGACATTTTCATAAATAAAAATTAGCAGAGGACCATATTCATGATTTAGTCAGCAAGTCAGACCCTGAATCTCACAGAATAGGGATGCCAAAGTCTTACCCACAGACTTGAGCCTCCATGTTCACTAATGAACATGTTCGACTGTATGTTTGACTTCCTAGCAGCATCTAGCTCCACATGTTGTGCGACGTGCATGTGGCACTTGAGTACAATGTCATAGGTAAGCATGCAGCTCATGGCCAGATGTGTGCTTGCATCTATCTGCTTGTTGTAAGACAGGTATTAGTGGTATTAAATGATGTTGACAATTGTCTGTATTTACAAACATAAATGTGGATGGGATTCTGTATGGTGATGTGGCCTGTTTCAGCTACATTAGATGTATTGTCTGAGTCTTATCAGTGGCTATATCACACAATGAAGTACCTAATGTTTGGCTTTATGTTTTTTAACAGCAGCCAATATGGATGCCAGGCAGATTCGTGAGTTTCAGCGCCGGGCGATGTGTTACCACCACATTCTGGATGTGGAGTCTGGGTTCTGCCACATGGCACAGTGTTATCGCCATGAAAGAGCTTCAGGAGTGTGGAGGGCATTTGCCCAAGGGGGCCCTTCGGTGTGCACAACAGCAGCCACCAGCAGCACCACCACTACCACCCAGGTGGCACCAAGGATATCAGCCACCACTGCAGGACAATCGACTTCCACTGCTCCAGGACCACTGACAGCAGCACCTGCAACTCTCCCTAAAAGCATGGCACCACCAACTGGACACACATCAACAACTGGCACTCAGACCACCCCTGCTGCAGTCATTGACCCTGCAGATTTCAGAGTGATGCAACGTGACATGCAACATATGTTGCGGAGACTGGACAGGCTGCAGTAGGAGGTGTCACAAATTAATAAGAGGGTGCATGCCATCAAGAAGACCCTGTGGAGGGCGAAATTGTGACAATTATATCCTCTGCCATGATTCCCTCCCCACCCTCCTCTTTTCTGGTTCTTTTAATTAGTGGGTTTAGGGGGCTTTGTGTTAGGTTAGAATAGGCTGTTAGTTAAGTTAGTAGTAGTAGGTTGGGGTTGGGGTTGGGGGTATATTTTGAAATCTCATTTTATTATATGTGTGGGTGGGTGGGTGTTAGATGATGTTGGGGTGTTGGTGTTTGAAAAAAATATATATATGTATATATATTTATATATATACATATATATATAAAAATATAAAAATAAAAAAATATATATATTTGTTTAGTATAAGATAGTGTGTGTTGAGGGTGTGGTCTGGCCACGTGACGACATGGCCACCTAGACGGTCAGCTCTGCCGTCGGCGGGCCCCGGATCGGGCAGGAGGGCGTCCTAACGAGTGATGCCCCCCTGCAACGGAGTCGAGCAGGACCTGTGAGGTCCCGGGGCAGCCGCGGGCTCAATCGTTCGGAGCCGCGAGAGCCCCGCCCGCATCCTCTTCTCACACTGGCCGGATTAGACAGTGAGGCCCGCATGCAGGTGTGAAGCCGCGGCCTCGGGTACATTATTCAGCCCGGCGGGCGAAACAGAATAAACCGGGAGAGAGAGCGGTGAGGCGGGAAGGGGGGGCGGTGGAACCACCACTATCCACCGAGGACCGGCAACGGGAAGACCCGATCTGGGGGCCACACTCATGGAAGGAAAATAGAGGGGGAGAAAAACAAAAGAAAAAAAGAATAAAATAAGAAAAACAGAAGGAAAAGAAAGATTAACAAAAAAATAATAATAACATAAGGCATCTTAAAAAAAAAAACTCTATTGATCTATGGATGCCCCCCCAAGCCTCTCCCACTATGAGGACAAAATCATCTTAAGAGGCACTAGAATACCCAACAGGAGCCCATCTACCCCCGCCCGGACCACGAAGAGACCAGCGGGAAGAAGAAGGCCACCTAAACCCACCTAAGGAGTAGACAAAAGCTCCCATTAACCCCTGAGAGACCACCTCGTAGCAGAGCCCCCATTGAACACTGCGAATACCGCTTCATGTGGGGATTGAACTATGGGCACAGCAGGCTCACGCAGCTGCAGAACAGCAACACAGGAAGCAGACATTTTCAAACCAGCGCACTGTTCATTGAAGGTCCTCACGCCACCCTTGGCTAGATCACTATATCCTAGTCCTCTATGATACTCCCTCCCCTTCCCACAACCAAGAAGACCCCTCTCGCACGACAGGAGGAGAGGAACCTCCGCAGATGCTCTCTGACCGCAAAAGACCGCCCCTACTACAAAAAAGGGAGAAACGGCAGTCATAGTGAGCCAACCAACACCACGCTACTACACCACGGAGAGGGGAACCACACACTTTGGACACCACCCCGCATCCGCTGCCCTCCTCGTCCCGCTCCCTATCTCGCCTCATCGCAAGGGACCTGAGCATATTTGCCGCCACACCTACGGACACGCAGATTGAGATGCGGGGGAGCCTGCGGCAATCACGGCAGTGACCCCTCTGACGTCCTAAGGGATGCACACCTATTGGCCACACAACCACACTTCTTCTCACCAAGAAGCCCACATCTCGACAGTACGCTCACCCTCTCTGGAGCCCAACATCTGGTGATGCCAGGGAACAAACCCTCAACACCTGGGCTAACCAGCGAGAGAGTTGCTCTTCTCGGAAACCCTGAGACAGAACAGAGCCCCGCCTTCGACACCTCAGGAACATATGACTTACCAACCTAGCGACATGGCGGACGCTCCACAGGGTGCAACAATGGACCGCATCCTCCAGGAGATATCGGCAGTGGGCCGCATGCTCGAGGGCATGAATAGCAGGATGCTCTCCCTCACGGAGGAGACAAAATCAATGCGCCTAGGCATCGCAGGCTTCCAGTCCAGAGTGACCACACTGGAGCAACGGATAACAGCAGTGGAGACGCCAGCCACACTCACTGAGGACAGGGACCAGGAACTCATATACCTTCACAGTAAGGTCGTCGATCTTGAAGACAGAAGCCGCAGAGACAATATTCGCTTACTTGGCTTCCCAGAAGAGATTGAAGGGGCGGATGTGCAGTCTTTCCTAAAGAACATCTTACCTCAACTCACTGGCCTCGCCTTCAACCCCCCCTTGGAGTTCCAAAGATCACACAGACTGGGCCCTAAACACCGGGAGGGTGCCAACAACCCACGACCCATCATTGCCTGCTTCTTACGACACACACAGGCACGCCAGCTCTTACAAAAAGCATGAGCGCAGGGCCCCTTCCACATGAAGGCCCTTCAGATTCGAATGACGGCTGACTTCTCAAAAGAGACCAGCGACCGCAGAAAGGCATTCCTAGCTCTCCGCCCCCGTCTGTGACAACTAGAGATCAAATTCGGCCTCTTTGAACCCGCAAGAATGTGGATCACAAACAACAACATATCCAAGGACTTCTATGATCTAACAGACCTGAGTCTCTACTTGGACAGCATCTCAGACCGCTCGATCGACATGTTCAGCCGGACCCTACCACAGGCCCAGATCACAGAAGTGCAGAACCCAACATAGATAGAAGTGACTCCTGAACGTCTGGACCACGACCCCTCGGAAATCTCCAACAGAGGCAGAGGCCTTGAAAGACTCTCTAAGAACTATGACGACAGGGGCCAAATATTGCACGCAGTGGTTAAACACACCCAGGGGACGGACAGGGACAAATCCCGCTCCCCCTTAAAACCCGCTCCAGCCACCACCTGAGATGGAAAGAGCAGAACAGAACAGGACATACACCTTACGGGCTGGGAAAGGAACAGGCATCCTTCTTCCAACCCCATACCTACCCACCTGTTCTGAACCTACAGGCACGATGAATGGCAGATGAGTGTTATGTGAAGTTTTACCGCTGTGCACTGTTTTTCTTTTTTATTTTGTTTTGATTGTTGGGTATGTTTCTATTCTGCGGCATGCTAGCCACTGACTCAAGCTTTGGCGCTCTGACCCTCAGTCTCTCGCTCACAACCCTGCGTTCTCCCTAGCCATCCCGCGCCTCGTTCAGACCTGCCCCACATATACATATGTATATGTGGATGTATATGTATATGTGTCTATGTATATCCACTTCCTCATCCGCTCCATCTTCCCGCAGCTCCCTCTATTGGGAGAACGGTTGGTTTCCAAGCCACGTCAACAGACGAGGGCCTCTAACCCCCCCGCCCTTGACAGGACTATTTGTGGCCTCTAGGAAATGCTACTCCCGTGCCCTCCCCCTCCGTGCCACCACATTGGTCTGTCACTCAAGACACAACTCCCCTCTGCATGCTTTCCTCCTCTCCCTATTCTCTAGAACTGAAGAAAGGACATTGTCCACTGTAAAAGGGACACAAGGGCTTCCACTGGGAGATGCCACCGCAGTCAAAGACAGGGTAACGAACCACAGGGGCTATGACATCCTTGCTACTCCAAGGGTGCCTGTCCTTCCTGGTCGTGGGGCCCGCTGGCTGGGACGTTGCTTCCCGATCTGGGTCTAGACCCGCAGACTACAGACTCCGAAGAGCAGGGCTATAGCGCCTCCACCTCAGCTCCTTTCATTCTTCCCCTTCCCCTCTATATCTTTCTTTTCTTTCTTCTCCTCCCTTTTTCCCCTACCACCCCCCTGCTACTACTAACTTGTATATCCATCTGTACAACCCGCCCCTTCTTTCCCTAGGTCTTCACCCCCACTTTTAGTCCCCCCTCCCTTCTTCCCCTCCTACTTTCCTTTATTACTGTTCTCCCTATCCCTCTCTCTGCCTCTTCTCTCCCCAGGTCGCCCACCCTTGTCCCTGCTCTCTGGTCGTCGTAGCTTGATATCATCCCCGCTTTGTGCTCTTCATCACTCGCGACTCTTCCAACCTTTGCACTCCCCACCCCTCTCTCCCCTTCCCTGCTCCTTGTCCTCGTCCTCCGCCCTGTCTGCCCTTTTACGCCAGCATAAATACTCACTCCTGTTCCCCCTCCACAGCTTCCGAATATCCCCCCTCAGACCCTTTAAACATCCTTAAACCTCTCCATTCCGCTCCCGCAAACGACTAATATCCCCCACCAAGGCCCAGACAAGCTCCACACAACAGTCCGCATATGGTAGGACCCCCTTTGAATATCCCCACCCCCCTACAGATTATTTCATGGAACGTTAACGGCCTGACACACTTCATCAAGCAAAAAAAAATACTCTCATACCTCCAATCGAAGCGAGTAGACATTGCCCTCCTACAAGAGACCCACTTAAACAAGGAGGAGTCAGCCAAACTGCACCAGGACTGGGTGGGAATGGCGCTATACAGCTGCACCCCCCTCTCCTGGAGATAGAGACGAAGGTCACCCACGCAAATGTGGTGTAGCCGTGCTGATTCGGAAAAACATCGCCTGCTCATTCTCTAAAACATGGATGGACACAGAGGGCCGGTACGTGTTTGTTAAGCTCAAGTTTGGAGATGCATCACTATGTGTGGGATCCGTCTATCCCCCCACGGGCCCCAAGCGTCTGCTCTTCCTGAGACTCAACCGTCTACTGTCAGAAATAGGAACTCCCAGAACCATAATAGGGGGTGACTGGAACCTAACCAGAGACGCAGTGCTAGACAGAACGGGCCCCTTAGATGTGACCAACAACAGAGACAGGGCCCTACAAACAGATGTGATGCAGGACAATGGTATGGTAGATTACTGGAGAATGGCAAACCCGACCAATAAGGAATATACCTTCCTATCACCGCTACATGGTACCCAGTCCCGCCTAGATTACTTTCTTATCTCACATGGCCTAGCGGCGCAGGTCGGAGACGCCCGAATACTGGAGGGTGGTTTATCGGACCACTCCCCGGTGCAAATCGCGATCCACCTGGGCCTAATGTCCCCCGGTCGTAAACCTGGGAGACTGGCAGTCCACCGATACCGCTCTCCACAGGGAAAGGCACGATTACAAGACCATATGTCCACATATGCCCAGAATAACCAAGGATCCACTGACTCGCGAAGGGTCCTATGGACGGCGGCAAAGGTGACTATGAGGGACAGATGATGAGGGACGCAGCACTGGCGAACCGGGACAGGAAAATACAACAAACAAACTTGGAAGAATCGGTCTGCCAATTGACGAGGCAATACACAGCCTACCCCTCTCTCCCCGTGCGCAAGCGCTTGGAGGCCGCCCGCATGTCACTTAATGACCTGCACACTTAACGAGCCGAATACGCTCTCCAACGTATGCAGGGCAGACATTACGAACAGGGGGAAAAAGCAGGGAGACTATTAGCGGCCCAACTTCGCCAACGAACAGCAGCTATGGCCATACCAGTGCTGACAGCCCATTCCAGAACAACGCTCACGCGCCCGCAAGACATACTCAATGAGTGTGCATCTTATTATAGTCACCTCTATACCCCTGAGTCGACAACTACACCTGCATGCATTGACACCTTCCTCAATGGTATAGAACTACCCTCCCTCTCTGTGGAAGGACGTGCCCCACTAGAGGGAGACATCAGCCGGCTAGAAACATCACAGGCTATCTCCGACCTTCCCTACCACAAATCGCCGGGTGAGGACGGTGTCCCAGCAGAATTTTACAAATGGGCAGGGGAGGAAGCGCTTGATATTCTACTCGGAGCACTAGACGAAGCCTGTCAGACAGGCTCCCTAGGCACATTCTCTAACACTGCCACAATAGCGGTAATACCGAAACCTGGACGCGATCCTTTTCTCTGTAGCAGTTATCGGCCAATCTCCCTCCTAAATGGAGACATCAAGATTCTAGCCACCGTTTTAGCGAACCGATTACGCAAAGTCATCCCCTCACTTATACACCAATCCCAGGTGGGCTTTGTGTCGGGCCGTACCTCTAGGAACCATTTGTGTACCCTGTGCCACTCACTATGGTCCTCTAGAAACATACCGGAAGCTGCCCTAGCTCTGTCCCTGGATGCGGAGAAGGCCTTCGATTGCATCGAATGGCCATATCTATTTGCGACCCTGAAAAGATTTGGCCTAGGAGGTCAGTTCATTTCCAAAGTTCGCCTCCTGTACGATAACCCAACAGCGCAGGTCAATTGTGGGGGCTTTCTCTCCGACCCCTTCCCCATTCGAAGAGGAACTTGTCAGGGATGCCCCCTTTCCCCTCTCTTATTCCTACCAGTTATGGAGCCACTTGCGACTGCTATTCGTACCTCCCCTTCGATAATGGGACTCACCATACCCGGCGGCATCTCCAAAATCTACCTATATGCTGATGACATCCTACTCACTATAGCAGACCTCGGATGCTCCCTTCCAGCGCTACTGGAGACCATTGAGACCTTTGCCCCATCTCAGGCTACCGGGTGAACTTGGAAAAAAGCGAGGCCCTCCCCCTCTCACGCATGACAACAAAAGCTGGCATACACGGACATCCATTCAGATGGACTCCAAAACACCTTAAATACCTGGGAATTCTGGTTAACAGAGGACTGGACCACATGGTGATGGATAACCTTACCCCTTTAATCACACGCATGAGACTAGACTTCGACAAATGGTCCCATCTGCGCCTCTCCATGTGGGGCAGAGTACAAGCGGTGAGAATGGTCACCGTGCCACGCTTTACCTACTTTCTTGGCTTCCTGCCTCTCCAGATAGCCCTCCCACTACTCCGGTCAGTAGATGCAGAAATCAGAGCCTTCGTATGGGGCTCCATGCAACCACGCTTGGCCCCCGCCAAACTTCTGGCACGCCATTCCTGTGGAGGCCTGGGCCTCCCCTCAGTAGAATAGTACGCTCTAGCCTTACACCTGTCGCCTTTAGCCACGTTAACATCGAACATGAAAGAACCACCCCAATGGGTAGCAATTGAGGAAGCCCTGCTCCCCCATGGTGGCAGTATAGAGAGTCTATATTGCACTGACACAGCCCCCCCCATACTCGTGAATCCGATAATAAGAGTGACGCGAATGGCATGGAGAAGGGCCCACTCCTTGGTAAGAGTCCACCCCTCGTTGCACACCCAAGCACCCCTGTGGAACAACGACTGACTGTGAATAGGAGGGAGGGTCTTCACTTGGCAGCCCTGGAGAGAGGCAGGTATAGTACATCTAGGCCAGATTCTTCAGGACGGAGCGATCAGGACTTTCGCCTCACTGAAAGAGAGCTTTGGTCTCCATCCAAACCAAGAATGGCGGTACATGCAACTTCAACACTGCCTACAACATAACAGAAACATCGCCCACCAAGGCTCAAAATCGTCACCAGTGATGCAGTACATTCGAACATGGGGGAAATATAAAGGTGCTATGGCAGGCCTATAAGAGGTCCTTACACAGCACAAGTTCTCTCAACCCCTTTCAGAATCTCTACGTTTACAATGGCAAACCCGACCGCAGAGATCCTTCGACACGGAAGACTGGGTGGACCTGCTAGAGGCGTTGGACAGGGGTGTTCGCGAGGTTCGCCTGAAATTCTGCCTCTTCAAGATCATACATAACTGGTATTGGACCCCTCTACGACTCCACAGAGCAGGCCTCCTCCCACAAGCGACCTGCTGGCGCTGCTCGGAAACTCAATGCGATCTACTCCATATTCTGGTCAGCTGCCCATCGGTCCGCCCTCTATGGGAAGCCGTCAGCCTCACCCTTTCCACTTCAATCCCACTACCAGAATGACTACCCCCCTCTCTCATCATCTTACATGTCATGACCACCCTCCCGGTATTGCCACGTCCCTTACAGAGACTGCTGCATACTGCACTCCCAACGGCAAAGATATGTATCCTTTGCCATTGGCGCTCAACTGACTCCCCTACACCGGGAGAATGGATAACGGCAATGACCCGGATAGCTGCGTATGAGAAGATCATTTACAACCTCCAAGACCAGGCGGACTTGTTCCTTAGAGTATGGGCCCCGTTCCTTACCGACCCTCTACCGCCGTAACCACTATAAACATCGCAGACACTACTCTGTCAATATTAACCCTGCAACAGGGATCACCTGTCACCTGTTGTCTGACCCCACAACAACACCACCCATGGCTCAGAACTCACTCTCACCCACATTATCTCCCCCTCTCCCTCCCTTCCACTTGCACTATTATCAAGCCCTATCCATGCATACATCCTATCGCCCTTCTTCACTCATCATGTAACCCTTCATGGCTGTCCCCCACCCCTCCCCCCCTCCCTGTAGATTATAACTTGCACCCCCATTCATCCTCCCTTTTAACTCTTCGTTCTCTCCACTATCCCCCTCTCCCTCACCCCCTCTGATTTCCTCCTCCCCTCCCCCCAACCCACAACACGTCTTAAGTCAGGTACTTCACCCTCAGTAGACACTCCCACGCACCCGGGCGACCCTCTTTCCCTCTCTATCCCCCTCTCTCCCTTTCTGCCTCTTCTCTTCCTCTCTTCTCCCTCCTTCCCCCTTCCCACTCCCCCATCACCCCACTGCCTTCCCTCTCTCCTCCCCTTCCCCTCCCACTCTCTCTCCCCTACTCCACTCCCCCACTTTCTCTTCCCTTCTCTCACCTCTCCCCACTCTCTCCCCTTTTTACCTACCTCTTTCTCCCTACTGATTCATGACCCCTTCCCCCCCTTTCAGCCTCTCACGGATCTATCCCTCCATTTCCCTCTCCCCCCTCCGCACCTTCCTTCAAAACCCACCACCTCATAGTCTATGGTATAACCACCTACATACCAAAATGACACGTTTTATATAACACACCCTTTCATTCCCTTAGTTCGTATGATTTTACCAACATCGAGACGGCCGACCTGTAAGCAAACACGTTCTAAAATGCTTCGTGACGCGACCTGCATGTTTCCCCAATCAGCCCCGGTTCATTCCTCCCTCCCTTCCCCCCCTTCTTAACACTACCCCCTCGACTTTCCTCAGATTCGTCCCCTCTTGAGAAAATGATGGACGGTGTGATACTAAGACTATAGTCAACACCAGTTGAGTTATTCTTCTAATGCTTAGTTATAAGAGTTAAGTATATGTATTAATATACGCCATCTCCTTTTCTGTACAAAATGTTGAACAAGACTGCAAAGGATGACTCATACTCATCCCCCCTTTCTGTATTGTATTGCTCTCTCTCTTTTGTGGATAATACAATAAAATAATTACAACACAAAAGATAGTATGTGTTTAGGTTAGTACATGTTGTCCTCCATGTGTCCCGTCTTATAAGGGGGTTGGGGGGTTGATGTTTAGAGTGTTTAGTTAAATGTGATAAGTAAGTTTAGCTTAGGTAAGTTAGGGCCAGTTGTGGGTAATGTGTAGTTAGGATAGGTTAGGTTAGTTAAGGTGTTTTCCCTGGTTTTATTATCCTTTTTTACTGTTAAATAAATATTTAGGTACTCATTTACAGTATGTGTCATATGCTTGGGGATCAGGGCCTTGGCGTGGGTGAACAGTGTCTCTTTAGTATTTGCATTTGTGTCCCATCCTGCAATCAAATCCCAATTGAGCTGTCACATTGGCAGCTACACCAGAGCTACTTTGCTAAGAATCTGCCATCCATTGCACCCACCACTAAAGGTTACTATGGATCCCAATGTGCTGTTAATTTTTGATGTATGTTTTCAATCTCACATACTTTGGGACCAGATTTGGTTTTGAGGACACTGTGTTACGTCTTCCTGCAGCCTGATGTTCAAGTGAAGCCTTATAAGGTGAGTGATGGTATAATCTCAAGTAGTATAATATACATGACTCACACCTATCATTGGTTACATTGTACAGCCAGGTTACTTATTTGTACATACTCTCATACACATCCATCCCTGCTGTATGGTGTGTGTGTGGAAAAAATTGTGACAAATGTTACATACGTAGAGATTGTCTAGTACAATAATTTGAAGGCAATATGTTTCGGCTTAGACATCCCTTGAAGAAGTCTTATTCTGTCCAACACAGCATTTTACTGTATAGTTTTGAGTTACCTCAGAATTAACCTTCATGGAGGGTAGATGATAGTACAATTCAGACCACAGTGCATAATTATAAGCCCACATTCTTTTACGGCAGTTGTATTGACATTCTATGGACATTGACATGAGGCAAAAATCACTAATCTCCCTCACGGTTGATGTGTCACATTACACAGAGACAAAGTGGTTGTTGAAGTACTATTTATTTTAAAGTGCTGTTGTGCTATATTTACATTGTCCATGATTGTGAGTCCATTAGTGTGACACCTTCCATTGTGATCCCACACAAGTGCAAAAGGACATGTCATTGGACATGTAGGGGTAATGTGTCATACAGTGCAGAGGGACATGATTTGCCAGGGGAGACAATCATAGGGCATTGTGACGAGGTAAACAGTGGGGTGGAGATCAGTGCTTGAGAGCAGCTGTTGCAAGACTGGCAGGTTACAAAGCACAGGACCTTGGTTATAAGTGGCCAGGTGGCAGGGACTAGTGCTACCGGGTACTCTTACGGGTGAAGGTGATCTGTTCCACGTCTTCATCTTCTGATGTGTGTGTTGTCTCCTCTGCCCTTGGTGGTGGTGGGTGTGAAGGAGCACCACACACCTCAGTGTTTGAAGACGAGGAGTCAGACATCCCGGTAGCTGCCAACTGTGGGGCTATTAAGGGCAGCACTGCAGCAAGTAGGAGCTGCTGGTTCTTAAGAATAGCAGCCACATCACTGTGGTAGGCAGCCAGGTCAGCCCTAATGAGGGGGTCAATATTGCATTCGTGCACACATTAAAAGATTGATGTTCGCCCGTGTATGGCTGCTGCCTGTTCTGCAGTTGACATCATGCACGAACGCACCCCCTCTAGCCTGGCTGCCATATTTTCCATCCCCACCCACACCTCCTTGGCCAGCTCCCGCTGTACTCCAACTACAGTTCTCTCAAAGCTGGTGCCAGTGTCGTCAGAGTACTTAGCTGGGTTGGAGCTGGGAGGTCATACAATTGGGGTGGTGGGTGGGTCCTTTGTGATGGCTGCTGTATCTGTGCTCCTCCTTGCGACTGAAGGTGGGGTCTGGAGGGTTCCAAGGACATCTTGGAGGGTCTGCTGGCTGATGTTTGTCAGCTCGTCATCCATGTCATCAGGGAAGTCCAGGACAGGCATATCCCCAGGAGAGCCTTCGTCCTCTGCAATGAGATATTGTACAATTAGTGTGTCTGTGTTGTGGCATTTGTAATGTGATGTGCCTGCCTTCCTATTGGTTGCACATTGTGATATAGGTTCCCTTTCATTGTTCCTGTATATAATATTAGCATTCTCCCAGGCCTATGCCCCACCTGCATGTCATATGTATTGTGGTCAGTTTGGGGACTTGTCAGCATCACATCCTCTAGGTGTTGGTTCTGTCCAAATTGTATATTGCCACCGTCTTGTCCTACTCAACCCTCCGTCTACTTCCATTCTCATGTTGAGGCTATGGGTGTTCTGATGGCACTTGCACCACACTTAACAATCTGGAACTGAGCCAGTCTCTGATATTTCACATCCAGCTATATGTTGCTGAGACCTAGCATAACTATGTATAGCATTTGCATGGCACACCACAGATGTCAGCATTGGTAGTGTGTAATGTTGATGTTGGGGAATGTGTGCTACATTGGATTGCACTGATGGTCCTAGCAGTGTTCCATTTCCTCTTCTGACTGTGCGGGTGTATTTCACTAGCCGGTGACATATGTCCTCCCCCTCAATACTGTTGTCTGAGCAGTAACATTTGGGATGTTGCCTGGTGTCATTGGAGCTATTGTGATCCGGGCACAGGGTGGACCCTGACATAATGCAGCATGGGTATGACATTAGTGCTGTGTACCTCATAATGTTTATGACAATGGCTGATGTTTGTAGCAACTATGGACATTCCCATTTGACAGGATTAGCACATTTTTATTGATTTTCAGGGAATTGATAACGTTGTCATCCAGAACCCTCAAATTTGGGTGTGTTTGATCCATGGGCATGTAACTGCCATTAGCTACTTGACCTGCACACACAGCAGAGGTGGTAGTGGCAACTGTTGTCAATATTACATTCCACTTGCAGATATGGCCTGAGACTGTTAATTGAGCCCTAGTTCATGTAGGGAGAATACCAGCTGTTGTGTGACAGCAGGCCAGTTTTATGTTGTACCCTACCCTCCTGGACTGGCTCTACCTTTCCAACATCCTTGGCATGGCAGCATACCCCCATGCAAAGGTTGTTGGTGTAGTGTAGTACTGTGCCCCAGGTTTCCTCTGAACAGTCCATGCCCCCATGCCGTGTCCCTTTACCCATGCCACTCCCTGAATAACATGACTTATGTAGAAATTAGGTTCCAAAAGGTTATAGTTCAAGTGGATTCTTTAGTAGAAATATCCTATCCACAACAGAAGATCCAAAAGGTTTTTCCTCCTCTAACAGCTTTCTCATCTCTCTCCCAGTCTGCCTGAGGAATAGGAATCCTCTTACATTCTACAGCTCCAATGATGTAATACATTCCATAATTTCAGCTACCACATACCTTCACCCAAAACATATGATAGAAAATACAGAACAATAGAACTACAAACCACTCTACAAAAAATAATAATAATATTAATAATAATAATGAAAACACACAAACATTAAAGATAATGAAATTTTCTTCTTTGAAATCACAACACGATTGAGATTCCATATCCTCCCATCATTAGTTTTGACTGCATTTCTGAAAAGTTTGATGACTACAAAAGGATCCATGAATTTACTTCCACTTTTACTCAGTGTGGGTTTTTTAATTAAAACTTCGTCACCAACACTCACACTGACAGTACAAGCACTCTTCTTCTAGTCGAAATACTCTTTCCTTTTTCTTATACATTTCTTTTCGCACTCACTGTCATATCCTCCCTTATCAGACCAGGAAACAGTGCTATTTTTAGCCCATGATACCCAACCTGGAACTATCAGAGTGTTCCCCTGGCTACCTCTGAATAATTCAAAAGGAGCTGCACTGGTGGTAGAATGTGGCGTGAATCTGTATGCAAGGAGGATTTTTTTCAAACCTTCTTTCCAATTCCTGCCAGCTGCTACCTCCAGTTGTACACATTCCTTTACGCACTTATTGAATCTCTCCACAGTCCTATTTCCTTCAGGGTGATACAATGAACACAATCTATGCTTGATCCCTCTACGCTTAAGATATTCTTCCATCTCATTAGAAACAAAGTGTGGGCCATTATCAGTCAAAATTGAATTTGGTAACCCCTCTCGACTGAAAATCTCATCTAATAATCCAATTATTCTCCCTGTTTCAATACTGCTGACAATCCCTATTTCAGCCCACCTGGAGAATTGATCCACTAAGACCAAAATGTAACTAGCCCCACCTTTCGCAAGAATAGGTCCCACAATGTCCATCCCAACTACATCCCACGGTTTGCTAGGTAAATCTCTGACACACAGAGATGGAACTCTTGTTTGTATATTTTGTCACTCTTGCAGCAATCAGGACATTTCCTGACTGCCCTTTCAATCATCAAATCCATGCCTGGCCTCCAATAGTTAAGGCGGATTCTGGCCTTTGTCTTACTCATGCCTTGGTGTCCTGAATGTCCCAACTCAATAATTCTGTCCGTCAATGCACTTGGAGCAACTAATCTTAATCCATGCAATAACAAACCATCTGCCACAGACAATTCATCTTTCACCCTCCAAAAACCTCTCAATGCTTCATCATACTTCAAATCTGAATGCCAATGACTCCTGAGTGATTCGCAGACACGTTGTAACACAGAATCTCCAGCAACAGCTCTTACCCACTCATCTTGTTCAATTATCCCTTCCATGACACTGCACACTAAATTCATCTTCGTGACTTTTCCCCAACACTCCTTCAGATTCAGAAATAAGTCTCGATAAACAATCAGCAGTTTTGTTACAAGGCCCTGGCACATAAAACATATTTAAATTATAATCTTGAAGGTTAACAATCCATCTGCTGATCCTACTTGAAATCAAATCAAGACCCTTCTTCATAAAAACTTCAACAAGAGGCTTATGGTCAGTTTAAACATGAAATTCCCTTCCCCACAAAAAGTTCCTGAATTTGTTGATTGCCCAAAATACACCTAAAGCTTCTCTCTCAATAGTAGAATAGTTGATCTCTGCTCCACGTAACGTCCTTGAATTGTACACTACTGGTTTAAGTACATCACCATCAGATTTCTGTAACAAAACTGCTCCCAGACCTTTGGTACTAGCATCCGTCATGATCACAAACATTTTCCCCAGATCAAATTAATTCAAACTTTCCACAGTGGACAATTCTCTTTTAATGCTCTCAAACTCCTTTTCACACTCTCCGTCCCACAAAAATCCAACACCTTTCTTAAGCAACTTACGCATATGCTCCGTCTTGGAAGCTAAGTTAGGTAAAAACTTAGCGTGGAACTCCACCATTCCTAGAAAAGACAAAAGTTCCTCTTTCTTCTCTGGATGATGCAAACTTAAAATGTTCCTAACAAGATCACCCTTTGGAAACAAACCCGTAGCAGTGATTTTAAGACCGAGATACTCAATTTCCATCTTACCGAAGGAACATTTCCTCCACTTAAGCGTCAGACCATGATCTCTCATAATAGTTAGTACCTTCTTCACTCTCATCTCATGTTCCTTCTCTGTCTGAGCATAAATTAAAGTATCATCCTGGAAGTACTTTATTCCAGGTTCAGAACCAAATAAATTGTACATCATACGCTGGAAAACAGAGGCAGCCGACACCAAACTGAAAGGCATTCTAACAAATCTAAAAGTCCCAAATGGCGTGATAAAAGTAGTATAATCTCTTGAATCAACATTCAAAACAACCTGATGGTATACTGAGGCTAAATCTAACATGCTAAAATACTTTGCCCCCCGTAACAAAGAAACCATTTCAGTTATGTTTGGTAACGGAAACTGGTCACTAATAACACACTTGTGGAGATTTCTCAAATCAACACACAACCTGATTTCTCCAGAAGATTTACGTGCAAGGACAATTGGAGAAACCCATTCAGAGCACTCTACCGGTTCAATTATGCCTACTTTGCACACCCTCTGTATCTCCTTCTCAACATCATCCTTCAGTGATATAGGAATATGTCGTACCTTGGACAGCACCGGCACAGACCCTTCCTTAATCTTAATACGATGCACATATTTCGTCAAACATCCCAACTTGTCACTAAACACATCTTTGAACTCATCAACAAAATCAGGCAAAGACACAACATTCTCATTCTCAGTTTTTCCAGAGATCTCACATATATCACGCAACATTTGGACATAGTCACTCTTAATCATGACTGGTGTTGGTGCATTGGGATCCAAAACAACATTAAGGGCCTGATTCTAACTTTGGAGGACGGTGTTAAACCGTCCCAAAAGTGGCGGATATACCACCGACCGTATTACGAGTCCATTATATCCTATGGAACTCGTAATACGGTAGGTGGTATATCCGCCACTTTTGGTACGGTTTAACACCGTCCTCCAAAGTTAGAATCAGGCCCTAAGTTCCTTTTGGTGTGGCCAACTCAAAACACTGTCACCCTTTACAGGTACATAAATTTGGATTAGTCTTGAAAGTAATCTCAGATTCAAAATACCCCCTCAGTTCTATTACTTGTCCACCATATGCTCCAGGAATCACATCTGGATCTTTCAATTCAACACTATGGCCCTCATTCTGACCCTGGCGGTCGGCGGAGAGACGGCGGTCGGACCGCGAACAGACCGGCGGTATTAAAAATGGCATTCTGACCGCGGCGGTCCCCGCCGCGACCGACCGCTACTTCTCCACTCGGACCGCCACGGCGGTCATGACCGCGGGGCTGGAGTTTGCGCACTCCGGCCCGGCGGTCGTCCCAAGACCGCCAAGGGTATTATGACCCTGCCTACCGCCGCGGTTTCTTGCGGGCGGGAACCGCCCTGCGAACCATGGCGGTAAGCACTATCGGGGCCAGGGAATTCCTTCCCTGGCACTGATAGGGGTCTCCCCCACCCCCCACTACCCACCCGAGTCCTCCCCCCACACCCTCCACCCCCCTGCCACCCCTCAGAGGTGGTACGAACCCCCTCCCCACCCCCACCCCGACATGCACATACATGTACCCCGACATGCACACACCCCCAACATGCACATATACACACCCCCTACACACACATACACAACGGGGACACATACCCGCACACATACATGCCGACATGCGCACCTGCCGAACAGCACACATTACCCATAGACACAGCAGCACCCCCCGCCCGCATACACGCACTCACACACCCCCTCTACACACTCACACGTACACCCCCATGCACACCCACATCACACAACACCCCCCCACCCCCTCCCCTCACGGACGATCAACTTACCTTGTGCGTTGGTCCTCCGGGAGGCGACGGGAGCCATAGGGACGTGACCGCCAACAGAAGACCGCCAACAGAAGACCGCCACACGGAAATGTGGGTCGTAATTCTGTGGGCGGTGTTCTGCTGGCGTGGCGGTGGAGGTTGACCAGTCTCCACTTTCCCGCCGACCGCCAGTGTGGCTGCTGGCGGTTTTCCGGCGGAACGCTCCCAGCGGTCAGAATGCGCACAGCGGCACACCGCCGCGGTCGGCGGTCTTCACCGCGGCGGTAACTCAGCGGTCTTGCGAAAAGACCGCCAAGGTCAGAATGAGGGCCTATGACTTAGATGTTTGTCAAATAAGTCATTGGACAATAATGTTAACCATGCACCTGAGTCAAACAAGACTTCACTTTCAATCCCAAAAATAGTGACAAAATCCTTTGGATGTTTTTTTTTCTTATCTTGTGTACAGACAGTTAAAACACAATCTTCCACAACTCTCACAGAAGGAGAATTTTTGCTTGACTTGCAACACTTTGCAAAATCCCCTCGTTCTTTGCATATCTTACAAGTCACATTAATAGCTGGACACTTTTTGTAAGAAGCATAATGTCCAACATTGCCACAACGGAAACATTTGGGTGGTCATTACAACCCTGGCGGTCGGTGTTAAAGCGGAGCTAAAACCGCCAACAGGCCGGCGGTAAACAAAATGGAATTACGATTGTGGCGGAAACCACCAACATAGACAGCCACAAACAAACACCACGGGGGTAACCGCCAACAGACAGACGGAGGACAATGTACCGCCCACAAAATTACAACAGGCCAATCCACCACCTTTTCCAGGGCGGATTCACCGCGAACAAAAACACGGCGGAAACAGGACTTGGAAGGGGAAACGCTCACCTCTACACATCCCACGAGGAACCAGGATGCCATGGAACCGGCACTTCAGATTCTTCCAGCCTTTATCTTCCTGCTCCTCTACCAGGAGCACGAAAGCCAGCGGCGAAGACCACGGTGAGTACTGCACCTACGACACAGGGGAGGGGGAGGGAAAAAACAGTGACACACACACGCAACACGCAACACTCCCACCCCCACCCTCACCCACGACAACACACACACTAATACATCATGATACATTACAGTTACACCCCCCACCCCCCTTGAAGAATGCAAGGACAAAAGGAAATGCATCGAATGATTGTAAAATATCCAAAGACAGTAATCAAAAATATATACATATATAAAGATATTCACACTTCAAACAAATATATACACCAAGAATACAAGTCCAAGGTATTCCACTATCATAGTCCGTGGACCACTGGGCCCAAAAGGCATGGGCGAGGCCCACACTCAATACCCGAACAAGACGGAGAGAACACTGCTGGGGCATCAGATAGAAATAAAACAGGCACCTCAGGGGGAAGGGAAGGGGGGGCACCTCAGCCAGATGAGTGCACGACGCCAGATCCACAAGGGGGCTCCATGCCCACTGTTCAATCCTGGGGAGTGCAAAGCCACAGTCTCTCAAGTCCCTACAGTGGGTGGTTTGCCCACTGTTCAATCCTGGGGAGTGCAAAGCCACAGTCTCACAAGTCTTTTCAGTGGGTGGGTTGTCCACTGCTGCATCCTGGGGAGTGCAAAGCCACAGTCTCTCAAGTGGATAACATTCTTCACTGGTTTCTGGAGGGGGCTTTGTGCCCAGAGTGGTTCATCCTGCCAAGGACTGAGGTAGTGGATGTCTTTCTCCACTGGTTCTGGAGGGGGCTTGGTGCCCAGAGTGCTTCATCCTGCCAAGGACTGAGGTAGTGGATGTCTTTCTCCACTGGTTCTGGAGGGGGCTTGGTGCCCAGAGTGCTTCATCCTGCCAAGGACTGAGGTAGTGGATGTCTTTCTCCACTGGTTCTGGAGGGGGCATTGTGCCCAAAGCGCTTCATCCTGCCAAGGACTGAGGTAGTGGATGTCTTTCTCCACTGGTTCTGGAGGGGGCTTTGTGCCCAGAGTGCTTCATCCTGCCAAGAACTGAGGTAGTGGATGTCTTTCTCCACTGGTTCTGGAGGGGGCTCTGTGCCCAGAGTGCTTCATCCAGCTCGTGGCGGCCTCAGTAGCATCGGAATCTTTGGCGCTCACTGGCCTGCGGTGCTGGTGGCGGCGGTGTCCTAGGCATCGGTGCTGGTGGTGTCCTGGGCAGTGATGCTGGAGGCGGTGGTGTCCTGGGCGGCGGTGGTGTCCTGGGCAGCGGTGCTGGTGGTGGCGGTGTCCTGGGCAGCAGTGCTGGTGGCGGCGGTGTCCTGGGCAGCAGTGCTGGTGGCGGTCTTGTCCGCCGTGCAGATTTTCCCAGACTTACTGTGCCCCTTCCCCACCTTGGACGGTGGCGCAGCTGTCTCCACACTCCCAACTGTACCCCTGGGAGCGTCTTTGGTGGCTGATTTCTTTCCTCTCTCCCGCCGGGCACCGGGCAACTTTTTGTGCTTTACAGCTGGGGGACTGTCCGTGCTCTGGCTTCTTGCCACACTGGCTGCCCTGCTGCCTGGCGCACTCCAGAAACTAGTTACTACTGGCACCACTGGTCCTGCAGATGTTGTGGCTGAGGTCCTGGGCTGGGACCTGGAGAGGCGGGCCCTAGGAGACTGAAGGGGTGGAGGAGGTGAGGGGAAGAGGTCAAGGTTGGACAGGAAAAGTTGTTTGGGAACACTGGGACGGGTAGATGGAGGGGGTTTGGGAGTGGAGGAAGAGGTAGTGGTTGTAGGAGGTGTACGTTTCCTGACTTTGGGTGAAGGTGCATGGGCTGGAGGCTGTCGTGATGTGGATGGCTGTTGGGTGGGTGTGTGGCTGCATTTGTGTAGTTTGGGAGGAGGGCTCACAGACACACTGGTAGAGGACACAGGGGACGAATGAATGGTAGTGGGGGTGGTGAGTGCATGTGAGCGGGGTATGGTGGTGGGTGTGCTGGTGATGGACGTAGTGGCTGAGGATGTAGTGCATGCAGGTGTGAGTGGAGACAAGACAGGGAGGGAGGAGGGAGACATGGAGGAGGGGGACACAGTGGAGGCAGTGGATGTTGGAATGTCTGCATGTGTATGATGCTTGTGTGAGTGCCTGTGGGATGTGTGGTGCTTATGTTTGCCAGAGCTTCCCTTGTGTACTGAGGTGTGTGCATGCTGGTCTGATGGTGTGCTTGGGATAGGCTGAGGTACAGGGGTTTGGGTCTGGGTGGAGGAGCTTGGAGGGGGAAGGCTAGAGACAGGGACAATGGCTGCCATCAGTGCAGAGGCCAGAGTCTGAAAAGCCTGCTGATGGGCTGCCTGACCAGAATGAATGCCCTCCAGGGATGCATTGGTTTGTTGCAACTGCCTCTCTACACCCTGGATGGCATTCAAAATGGTAGACTGCCCAACAGTGAGGGACCTGAGGAGGTCAATGGCCTCCTCACTGAGGGCAGCAGGGGTGACAGGGGCAGGGGCCGAGGTGCCTGGGGCGAAGGAGATGCCCACCCTCCTGGGTGAGCGGGCGCGGGACACACTCTGAGGGGCTGCTGGAAGGGCGGTGCTGATAGGGGGAGTGGCGGCTGTACCTGTAGATGCGGTGGGCACAGAGGTGCCCGCCACCGCAAGGGAGCTCCCATCATAGGAGGAGTCCGTATCGCTGGTCTCAGCTCCTGTCCCCGCCATGGAGCTCCCCTCGCTCTCCGTCCCACTGGTGAATTCAGACTCCGTTGTGTCGCCCTCCAGGGCCATGTGGGATGCTGCTTCCTCCTGCTCCGGTGCCACTGCTCCTCCACCTGATGATGCTAATGCACACAAGAACAGGGAGACCACAAAAAGGGTGGGGAAGACAGAAGAACAACATGTTGAGTGTATGCAATACCGCTACCGTTGGCGGACATTACAGACACAGAAGCCCCCTGCACTACGCCATCCACTTGGAGTTCCCTAATCAATCCCAGGGACATGGGTTACAAGGCTATGCCCGATTGCTGCACACATGGATGTCACAGGAGCCTGACTAGGTGTAGTTGGCACTGTACACAGGTGGGGTGGGGTGCCACAGGGCCTGCCTTAAGAAGGGACCTTGCCTACTAAACTCACCCTGGCCTAGTGGAACACACAGCCCACCTCCCCCACCCAGACACCTCCAATGCACGCTGAATCAGCAGAATGAGAGTGTACTCACCCCCTTGTGGCTGCTGTGATGCCCTCAAGTGCCCATCCAACTCCGGGTACGCCCCTGCCAGGATCCTGAACATAAGGGGGGTCATGGTGTAACGTGCACCCCTCCCACTTTGGGAGGCCATCCCCAGCTGGGCCTCCGACGTCTTTTTGCTCCAGCAGGGAATGTCCTCCCATCTTTTCCGGCAGTGAGTGCTCCGTCCGTGGTAGACCCCCAGGGTCTGGACTTCCTTGGCGATGGCACGCCAAATGTCCTTCTTCTTGTGGGCGCTGACCTACAGGAATAGTACAGGGGAAAAGGAGAAGATATTGCCGTCCGCACCCTCACAGTCATTGGCCCGACGCACATGCACTCACCGTCGTTTCATGCACGCCTCATTCTCATCCCCCCCTATCTTTCCTCCACACCACTCCACACAGGCATTGCCCATACAGCATGCTCACAGTGTACTTACCTGTTTGTCTGGAGGACCGAAGAGTAGCGTGTACTGGGGGAGGACCCCATCCACTAGTTTGTCCAACTCCTCCGTGCTGAAGGCAGGGGCCCTTTCCCCAGACACACGAGCTATTGTCTCTTCCAGACTGAGGTCACAGCAGCACTTGCAGTGTAGGTCCTCTCCTGTCGAAGATCAGGTATCAAGTGATTGAACAGAGAGAAAATGGCAGTCACGTCCGCGGCGGTGCGTACCGTCACCACCGGCGTACATCGTCATTGGCTCCTGGGACCTATAGGGTCCAATGTTAACCAATGCAGGATTGCGCCGCGGTCTACCGCAATGGTGTACAACGCCAGCGCAGTTACATCATATCTCCTTGTCCCACTTTACAGGTCAGGCAGCCGCCATTTCAGGGGGCCACATGGCATTATTTTGGACTGCGTCACACATATCTAGGCCTTGCTTAAACACTAATGCAGGCATATGTCGATTTGCTAATATTTAACAATTAAGCTTAGTTTACGTACCTCAGAGTTGGTTGACTCTCTGCTCGCTGTTCTCCTCTATAGGCACTGTCCGCTGGGGCATCTGAGGAGATGGCGGCATCCTCCGGTGTACAGACCGCTGGTGGGCCTGTCAACAATGGAGGAGCGACATGTAATCATCACCTACAGAGTTGATCGTACCACAATCCTGGAACTGTGTGCCCAGTTGGAGCCAGACCTGATGTCAGCTATCCTCCATCCCATAGGAATCCCCCCTCAAGTGCAGGTGCTGTCAGTACTCCATTTCCTAACAAGTGGGTCTTTTCAAACTACAGTGGCCATTGCATCAGGGATGTCCCAGCCTATGTTTTCCAACGTGTTGTCCAGAGTGTTGTCTGCCCTGCTGAAACACATGCGGAGCTACATCGTTTTCCCTCCGGTGGAGGATTTCCCTACAGTGAAAGGTGATTTCTATGCCCTGGGACATATCCCCAACATCAGAGGTGCCATTGATGGGACTCATGTGGCCTTAGTTCCCCCACGCAGGAGTGAACAGGTGTACAGAAACCAGAAGAGTTACCATTCGATGAATGAGCAGATGGTGTGTTTGGCAGACCAGTACATCTCCCATGTGAATGCCAAATTTCCTGGCTCAGTGCATGACGCTTACATTTTGAGGAATAGCAGCAACCCTTATGTGATGGGGCAACTCCAGAGGCACTGTGTGTGGCTATTAGGTAAGGACATGGACCCAAAACAGTGTGACTAGGTGTCTGGGTCTGGGGATGTCCCTATGAGTTAGTGTGTGTCTAACAGTTGTCCCTCGACATTTGCAGGTGACTCTGGTTACCCCAACCTGTCATGGCTACTGACCCCAGTGAGGAATCCCAGGACAAGGGCAGAGGAACGCTACAATGAGGCCCATGGGTGAAGTAGGAGGATTATAGAACGGACCTTCGGCCTCCTGAAGGCCAGGTTCCTGTGCCTCCATATGACAGGTGGTTCCCTATTCTACCCACCAAAGAAGGTGTGCCAGATCATCGTGGCCTGCTGTATGCTTCACAACTTGGCTTTGCGACAACAGGTGCCTTTTCTGCAGGAGGATGGTCCAGATGGAGGTGTTGTGGCAGCTGTGGAGCCTGTGGACAGTGAAGACGAGGAAGCAGAAGAAGACATAGACAACAGGAACACAGTGATCCTGCAATACTTCCAGTGAGACACAGGTAAGAAGACAACACTGGCTGCTACACTGATTTAATTCTACTACCTCTCATCTGTCTGTCATTTTCACCCAGTGTATGGTCACTAAGTTGTCACTTTCCCTTACGATTTCACAGATGTGGGTCCCACTGTGTGACATCTGCTTTGTTTCCGCATGGACTAGAGCTGTGTGACATAGGTATGTTGACATCACATTTGATATAGCATTTTGCCACTGTTATTGCAAATACACTTTTTCGAAAGCACAGACAGACTCCTGATTGTTTTGTGATTTAAGGGTGTTTATTTAATTGCTCAATAGTGGAGGGGGTTGTAAAATGGTAAGGGGTGATGGTGGAGGAATGGCCATGGCAGAGTCCAGTCTATTAGTCTCACAGGTGCATTGTCCAAAGGGGCATAGGAAGTGGAGCTGGGGCAGTTTAAGTATGGACAGGGTGACAAAGTGGGTCAGAAGGATGACAATCAGGGTGGTCTAATTTCTTGGCGCGTGTCTTGGCATTGTTCTTTGTCTTTCTCCTGGATCTCAGGGACCGCTTGCGGGGTGGTTCTCCATCTGCAGGGGGTGGGGTGCTGGTGTGGTGGTCCTGTGGCGGTGCCTCCTGTTCACTAGCACCGGCGGAGGTGGTGGGCAGTTCATCATCCAGGCTAGTGTCAGGGGCCCCTTGTTTTTCCACAGTGTCCCTCCTGGTGTTCACGAGTTTCTTCAGCACCCCTACTATGGTGCCCAGGGGGAATTGATGGATTTGAGTTCCTCCCTGAAGCCCAAATACTGTTCCTCCTGCAGCCGCTGGGTCTCCTGAAACTTGGCCAGTACCGTTGCCATCGTCTCCTGGGAATGGTGGTAGGCTCCCATGATGTTGGAGAGGGCCTTGTGGAGAGTGGGTTCCCTGGGCCTGTCCTCCCCTTGTCGCACAGCAGCCCTCCCAGTTCCCCTGTGTTCCTGTGCCTCTGTCCCCTGAACCGTGTGCCCACTGCCACTGCCCCCAGGTCCCTGTTGTTGTTGGGGTGGTGGGTTAGCCTGGGTTCCTTGTAGTGGTGGACACACTGCTGATTGACGTGTACTGGGGACAGAGGGATGGGCCCGCTCGGTGGGTGCTGTGCTGGTGTTTCCAGAGGGGGGAAGCTCTGTAGTGGCCTGTGCCAGTGTGAGGGGAACCGACTGTCCTGAGGTCCAAGATGGGCCGGGCTGGTCATCTAGATCCAGTTGGACAGAGCTGCTGTCATCACTGTGGGCCTCTTCTGTGGGTGGAGTGGACATAGCTGGACCCTCCTGTCCGGTGACGTTGGGTAGGGGTCCTGTAGGGGTGTAAAGGCATGATTATTGCATCTGTGTGTGCCATGGTGTACAATGGGTGGGTGGCCCTGCACCCTAGTGCTTGCATCCCTGTGTAGGACCTTGTGTGATAATGGTTTAGGGGGGTGTATGGGTATGTGCAGTGCCCATGCTTTGGTGATGGGTGTCCATGCTTTGGTGTTACATGCAGGGCTTGGGTTTGGGATGTGTGGTTTGTGATATTGGGACATACGTGAGGAGTTGGAGTGATGGGGTGAGGGCGAGGGTGGGGGTGTGTGATAGCATACAGGTGGGTGGGGGATGAAGTAGTTAAAGGTTTGACTTACCAGAGTGCATTCCTCCAGCTGCTCCTGCGAGGCTCTCAGGATGCAGTATAGCCAAGACCTGCTCCTCCCATGTTGTAAGTTGTGGGGGAGGAGATGTGGGTCCGCCGCCAGTCCTCTGAATGGCAAGGTGGTGTCTTGAGACCACGGAACGCACCTTCCCCCGTAGGTCATTCTACCTCTTCCTGATGTCATCCCTAGTTCTTGGGTGCTGTCCCACTGCGTTGATCCTGTCCACGATTCTTCGCCATAGCTCCATCTTCCTAGCTATGGTGGTGTGCTGCACCTGTGTTCCGAATAGCTGTGGTTCTACCCGGATGATTTCCTCCACCATGACCCTGAGCTCCTCCGCAGAGAACCTGGGGTGTCTTTGTGGTGCCATGGGGTGGTGTGGGTGATGTGTGGGGTGGTGTGTGTTGTGATGTGTGGGGTGATATTTAGATGTGTGTTGTGTGAGGTGCTTGGATGTTGTGTGAGTGATGGTGTTTAGTGCCTGTGGATGTTAGTTTGTAGATGGTGGTGTGTCTCTCTGGCCTTCAGTCGCAATTGTTAACGTAAGGGTTTGTGGGTGATGTTGGTGTGTGTTTTATATTGTATTGGATGTGTGGGTGTGGTGTGTGTATGTGTATTAGATGTGTGTATTTGTAATTGTCCAACGTGGTAGTGTTTTGTAAATGTATGTGTATTTTGAGAGCGGCGGTGTGTACCGCCAATGGAATATCGTGTTTGAAAGACCACCGCGTGGATTCGTGGGTCGTGATATTGTGGCCGTATTCCTGTTGGCGTGACGGTGTCGGTTTTGTTATCGGCAGTTTATCACTGACCTTTGGTGTGGCGGACTTGTGTGGGTGTCTGGATTTTGGCGGTTTCCGAGCTGTGGGTCATAATGAAAGTGGTGGTGGTGTGTTGCCGGTCTTCTGCACGGCGGTAAGCGGCTTTTACCGCCAATGTTGTAATGACCCCCTTAGTGTCTTTGAATCTAGACCATTGCGTTTGATTAACTTTACTATCTTCTTTGTCTCCATCACCTTCTTTGTATACATTTTGTTCCTTTTTCTGAATGAGCTTGTTAATAGCAGTCCTCTTGTTCTTCTCTAACTCTTCCACGCAAGCTAGAGTGTGTTCCACACCCTTAGCTAGAATTACAACTCCCTGCAGAGAAGGGTCATCTTTACTCCAAAGTTCCTGTCTTATCTTATCACTGGAGCATTTCAACATAAACTCATCTCTTATGCGTTCGTCAATGGTGGCTCCAAACTTGCATGTTGCTGCTAATTTCCTCAAGGCAGTAATATATTCCTCAATAGTTTCACCAGGTTTTTGCTCTCTCATTCCAAAAAATAATGCTCCAAAATCGTGCTAATTTTTTGTAAATAATGTAAATCTAATTTCTTCAAGCAAACTTCAAACTCATTTAAGTCAGCTCCTTCATCATCGGGCTCTGGTAAGGTCTCAAAAACTTCTTGCCCTTCACTTCCCAAAGAGTGCATGAGTAAGGACATCTTCCTTTCATTGGATAAATTTGTGCCACAAACTCTAGCATAATGCAAGAAATATTTTTTCCATTTAGAACAAGTTATTGGTGCCTCTCCTGGCATGGCTAAAAAGAAAGGAGGAGGAGGTATGTTCTGCATTGCTTAAATAAAATTAAGAAGTCCCACAAGAAATATATATATAATTTTTCTCCAATGCAAACTATGTTTTTTCTATTAGTGTTTAATCACATCCATCAATCGTTATAGTCAACCTCCAACGTTATAAGCAGAAACCAAAAAGAAAAAACATAGTTTTCCCTTTAAAGTAAGTTCCAGTTGTCATAGCCAACTTTCCTCGTTATGATCACAAACAAAAGGTTGTTTTTTAAAGTAAGTTCCCTCTTTTTCTTGTTTTTTTTTCCTTGTACACGCGTACGCGTGTATTTACTGGTATCGTAGATGCTGCAGCCGATGAACTCAAGAACAGAAAACGCTTTTAACCGCGTTGACCTTAGAAATCGAAAAGGTGAGAAAATATAGTTTTACAGCTTTTCTGGCATCGGAAACGTAGCGCGTACACACACGCACAGAAATTGAAGTATGCTGCCACGAGAAGGAAGAATGCCGGCTCAAGAGGGAGGAACGATTTGAAATGTCAAACGTAACGATTACTTGCCGGTTGATTTCTGGCAGCACTTGTAGATTATTTAAGTAAATATGACGAAAACAATGCTCACCAGACTGAGTGCACATTTCTTTTGGCCGGCTCGAGAGAGGGGCGCGATTTGAAATGTCTAACGTAACGATTACTTACCGGTTGATTTCTAGCAGCACTTGTAGATTATTTAAGTAAATATAATGAGAACAATGCTCACTAGACTAAGTGCACATTTCTTGAAGCTTTTTAAATTTGAGATGCTTTCTGAGTAGATTGTTGACGAAAGTCCTTCATTAGCCAAACACGGTTAAAGTTATTGATGTGTTAGGATATTCCTTACGCCAGTCGCTCATCGCCAGTGTAGAAATTAGGTTCCAAAAGGTTATAGTTCAAGTGGATTCTTTATTAGAAATATCGTATCCACAACAGAAGATCCAAAAGGTTTCTCCTCCTCTAACAGCTTTCTCATCTCTCTCCCAGTCTGCCTGAGGAATAGGAATCCTCTTACATTCTATAGCTCCAATGATGTAATACATTCCATCATTCCAGCTACCACAACTTACATGCATTGTAGGTATGTTCACCCCCCCTGCTTACAGTTAACATTTGTGCATTTTAATTCTCCATGTGACTTACTCTGCATCTGTGTTGTCTCCTGGTAGTCTGCCCTGTCCTATCCTTGAATCCCCGTGATGATCTCCTCAGGGAAGACGGCTGCTACCATCTCCTCCATGTGGTCCAGGGTCTCCTGTGGTGCTGGACTCCCACCTCCAGTCTGTAGTGCTGCCTTCCTGTTCCTGGCCATCTTTTCCTTGGTCCTGCGCTTGCAGTCATGCCAGCGTTTCTTGCACTCGATGACTGTTCTCCGCACTTCTGCCACAGTTTATCTTGTCAACGATTTGTTGCCATATTGCCTCTCTCCTACTAATTGGCAATTTAGAGGTGACAAAAAGTTGGTGCTGGTGTTCTGTCACCTCTTTCACCAGAATTTCCTGCTCCTCTGCACTGAACCAACACTTTCTTTTCTTCTTTTCCTTCTCCTGGGTCTTGTGTGGGTCCTGCTGGCTGGTTCCTGGTCTGTTGTCATCTTCCTGGGGTCTGTCCAAGCATCTGGGATCCATTTTGGCTCTCCTTAGCACATTTTGCAGTGTTTGCGCCACTTTTTGTCGCAATTACGTCAAAGAAAGGCACGTATCCGGTTTGCAACGTTGTAAACCGGCTCACAGTCATTTTCGCCATGTTAATGTTGTTTTACTTTACGACGTGACGCATTAGTTTCAGTTAAAAAAAATTACACACCTGTGGTTTGTGCCACCGTGCGTCAAAGTATAAATTTCACGCCCGAGCGGCGCAAAGAAATGGTGTTAGCCGGTGGTCATTTTTTTGACGCAAAACTGCGTCGACGCAGTTTTGCGTCAAAAAGTATAAATATGGGCCTTAGTTATTTCTCTCCTCATGAGAAAGCAGCAGTTCATCAAACAGGGTGGTCACTTTCTTTTGGCGTCAGTTGACAGTGGCATCAGGACAGAGCAGAACACAAACTGCACACAGGACAGATCAGCAGTTCCGAATTAGTTGGCTTTATCAGTACTGAACCACATAACATAATGGGGCAGTTAAGACTATGGTAGGTAAACTCATCAGGGGACTCCGATAAGAAAATGTGACAGCAGACCTAAGACATGGATAGAGTTCTGGATGGGTTTGAGGCATGGGAGAATCCAAGTGAAGACTAAAAGTTTCTTACTAATTAAAATACCCAAAATCCATTCAACTGGTTCTTCAGGTGGGCGCATGTCTGACGTCAGATTTAGCATCCAATCACTGCAGATGGCACCACCAAATTCTAATACTTTCAAGAATATTCTCAGGTGTGTTGTCACTGGATAAGTTCACATGTGACTAACAAAATATTACATTCCCTAATAATTTGTTACTGGAGATTCGTTCTCACAGCACACAATCAACAAAGCCAGTTTATTTCATATGAGAACTGCAGATTTCCTGTCCTGTTCGACAACTAGAACAAATAGGGGCATATTTATACTCCGTCTGTTCCGAATGTGCGTCAAATATTTTGACGCACATTCAGCGCAAACGTTGCCCTGTATTTAAACTTTGACGCCCGAGCCCGCGGACGACAAAATTCCGCTGTGTGCGTAATTTTTTGGATGCCGCAACCCGCCTTGCGTTAATGATATGCAAGGTAGGCGTTCCCGTCCACAAAATGACTTAAACGGCCGTGCGTCGTATTTATGCTTTCGGGCAAAAATTACGCACGGCCGGGAGGTGGAGCCAGAAAATGACGCACAGCCCGATTTGCATCAAAATTTAACGCCTGGGTCAGGGCAGGCGTTAAAATGGGGCAAACACACCCGTATTTAATCAGAACACACAGAAGCAACAGCAGAGCAGCAGAGCAGCAAAAGGGAGACATGGAGATGATTCTTATCCAGCGTGCATGCAGACGCAGAGCCCAGCAGCTACAACAGCAGCTACAACAACACCAGCAGGGACCCCAAAGGCAGCGCAGAAGGCAGGAGAGGATATTCCACCCCAGAACAACCCTTCATGGCCTAAGGGAACACGACATCATCCAGAGGTACAGGTTGAACTGGCAGGCCATTCAGCAGCTGCTGCGAAATATTGAACCGCAGTTGGCACCTACTTTGCTGACACCCCGCACCATCCCAACAGAAACCAAGCTGCTTGCCGTACTTCACATGCTGGCAAGTGGCTCTTTTCAAACAACTGGTGCCCTGGTTGCCGGAATATCACAACCATCATTCTCTGCCGTTTTGCCCAAAGTACTGCATGCCATAATTGGACTTACACCCCGCCACATCTGCTTCCCTAACACACTGCAGAAGGAGCAGGAAACAAAACAGGGGTTCTACCTCATTAGTGGCTTCCCACACGTCCTTGGTGCAATCGACTGGACACATGTACGCCTTGTGCCACCTGCTGCAACTGAACATCTCTACCGCAACAGGAAGCACACACAGTCCATCAATGTGCAGGCCATTGTCGATCACCAGGTATTGATCACCAACATCGTGGCTAAATATCCTGGGAGTGTCCATGACTCCTTCATCTTCCGTCATTGCACCATCAATAATGGACGGTATGGCAATGGACCACTTGTTGGTAAGTAAAAAAAACTACTTATATATACACTGCACAGCAACCCTCTAGGACACACAACACATACACCACAACAGCAACATGTGAACAGGAACACACTGAGGTTGTGACATCGCTAGCCATGTTTCATAGGTCTGCAGTGAACCTGTCACACATCTGAAATGAGTGTACAGTCTAATGTGAAGACGTCAATGATCACAATGTGTGGAGTGGGTTGCCTAAATGTCACCTTGCAAATTGTGAGTGTCCCAATGACGTTTACATTAATCCATTGCATAAGTCTTAAAGGTATGGGATGTCCAGGTACATTGATATGAACGTGTTAACAACACTGTCAATTTTAACCTGTGAATGGAACTATCAACTCACCCCCAGTGAAGACACAGGGACACCTGTATCACAAGTCACAATGCTAGGGAGGGCACACTGTACTGCAAATCCCAAAACATACTGCTGACAAACGGTCAGCAGACAAACACTCATTCAGCCAAGGAAACAACACAATGCAGATGGTACATCCTACAAGCCTAGGACGTGACATTATGACACAAAAGAGTCACAGACAACACAAGACAACGACTGCCATGAAAGGTCATTTCAATAGGGCTAGCTACATCAACATGATCCCATTCATTTTCTCTTGCAGCTGATCAGGGGTATGGCATCCAGCCATGGATAATGACACCTATTGGCAACCCGAGTACTGCAGCAGAGCGTGCCTACAACGACGCACATAGGAGGACATGCACCATAGTCGAGAGGACCTTCGGGCATCCTCAAGTCAAGGTTCCAGTGCCTCGACATCACTGGTGGTAGCCTCCTATATTCCCCGGAGATGGTCTGTAAGATCATCCTAACATGTGCAATATTGCACAACATTTGCATCAAAAGGAACATTCCCCTCCTGGAACCAGAGCCACACATGCCTGAAGAGGAGGAAGAGGAGGATGGTGGCCTGCAACATGAGGGGGAACTACAGAACACGGCCGCTGGTAAACGCAGGCTGCAACATATCGTGAACAATTTCTTTTAAATATAATCACCATCACCACTTTAATGAACTAATTTAAATAAACACCTATAATAATCACCATATCATGGTCTGGCTAATCATTTTTGCACACCTTCATCTTTACTTATAAGAATAAGAGTGTTGCCTCATGGAGCATTTCTGATATACTGATTAGGACAATGAAAATCCTAGAGCTAATGTGATGCGTAACATACAATGGTCACATACACACACACACTGTAAATGACATATATCATGTACATTTCTCCTTTGAAGGCCAATAGCAGAGGACCACACCTATTTCACACATACATGTTGAAATCAAGGTCCAATGCAGCATATGGCACACAACTAAGACACCATCACTCAATAAGAGGAAAACAAGCCTCATACATGAGGCAGTCGATGTGCTTTTGCATCAGTAACAGGAATGTCTGACCAGACCCTTGACAGCTGTAAGTCCAACTGCATCCAATATTTGCAAGGACTATCTGTGACCAGAGTTCCATAGAAGCTGTACATAGACAGTACAAGTGCCACACATATGAGCAGCATTGCGCACATGACATTCCATGTACATGTCAGCCCATTTCCTAACTCCTGACACACCCATGCACCTGGTCACAACCCACCTGTCTGAAGAGGTCCCTGGAATACTAAGATGTGTACCCTGATATTCCCTCCTCTACACACACAGACTAACAATAGCAATCCAGTGTGCTACACCCTTTCCTATGGTATGCCATTGTCACAGAACATCTGACTGCATGGACGTCAGGTCAATTAATACACTGGCTTCTAGTTTCTAAGCCCTGTTAGCACCTGTAGATTGCTTCACGTGTGAAAAAGTCTGTTGGCCATTAGAATGCAAATCTCACCTACAGGACTTGTGAGAAACAGATGCAGCCCATACCTGTGATCACCTCCATGCACACCACCCATTTCAACAAGCACTGCCCCTGCTGATGCCTGGAACTGTATAGGAGTTACCATTTTGTCAAATACACCGTTAAGGATTGATACTAATTAAGCCGTGTAACACAGCCCTTGGGTTCATTTGTCACCTTCAAAAACACAGGACATACAGAGTTTGACATGTCAACTCCCTAGTTCATCCTCCAAACAGTCTTAGTCAGACCACTGATTATGTAACTTGTCAAATTGCTGGATCCTGAATCACCCTGCATTCTGTCAGCCTGACTGGCATCTGTCTGTACGTCACACTAAAGTATCCCTGTGTCTACATATGTACCAAACTTGCGTTAGCAAACCTCTCAATCATCAGGGGGTATTGGGCATGGGCTTCTTCAATGCATACCCAAATACATTGTACAGCATCATCTGCCTATTAACTGTACCATTTGAGTTAAATCCTCTGTGAAAAGCAAAATTCATGGCCCATCCCTTGTCTGGGTCTCATTTATGCATGAATGACAAAGTGTGACAGTGTCCCAGGGCCGTATGCAGGGATTGGGTACGAGGCCTTCAGCAGAACCAGCAACCTCTGATAATGTCCATGAAAAATCCACACATGTCAGGACCCTGACAGTTCACACACAGAATCACAGTGCTCACAACATATTGATGGGCCGTGTGTGGTTAATAGCTGCGAGAATAATCAGCACAGAAGCTATGATGTTCCCAGATGCAGTGGGAATTGCAGAGGCTAACCTGTGTACAAATGTTGTAATGACACCTGCCGGAACATGACACCTGAGACATTATCTCACTCAGCACACCAAGGTTGCCCTGTTGACTGTCTCATTACACGTCTTTAGTGACAGGGTGGGACCATCCCCATGTAGGTTCTCATGTCCGCATACACTTTACTCACATTGATCAACCAAGGATACTCAGTAGATACATGAATAGCTGCCACTGACTCATGATGAGTCCTGGACCGAACTGTGGACACGTGCTGCCTCGTCTGCTGGTCCACCACAGCCACTGGAGAGTTGTGGCTCACTTCTATGACCTCAACTGTGGTGTCATCATACATTTGTGATTCACCTTTGTCTGTCTGGGCAAACAACATGGTACACACTTCCTCAATGCATGTGTATGACTCACTGTGGGATTCACCAACTAGTGCCTAGGAAGCTGTTACCAAAACTCTAGGCCATACGATGTTGAAAATGTGGACCATTGACATGAACAAGTGTCTGCCATCTATCTGGTGCATGCTTTGTCACATGTGGTGTCTACGTTACCCTAAATCTTGGAAGTCCACATTACGGATGTTGCTTCATGTATGACTAACACATGTCCTCTCTCATTTCCACAATGACTTGGATCTAAGGATTGGACACATGGACGTCACATTCATACAAGCATATGTGCAATAATGCTTCATGTGATACACACACACTTGGTCAACAAATACATTAGTTGCCAAAGCACACACATTGAGCCAAAGACATTTAGGCATTGTACATATGTGCGTCACATTGATATCCTCTCCTTATGCCAAACATGCCCAATTTGTGCAGCACATATATGTAGGCCACACATATGGCCATCTAGTGCGTCAGCCAACCGTAAAAATACTGTGAGGGAAGTAGCGGATCATGGTCTGATGCAATATGATGTCACACATGTGAACATACACCATCAACACCATAGTGGGTGCAATCAGCCTATCTCTGATGTCTCCCAAATGTAACATAACATAAAAACAGAAAAATTGCCCAAAACCAGTTCATGCACTGAAATTTTGACATTCCTAGCGTTATGCGTAATTTTTTGTCCACCAATACTGTATTTGCATCATTTCTTTTGACGCACAGGAGTGAACAATAGGCCGCACCTGCAACTTGTGTATGCCAGCCAGAGGAGTGACCACCAGCTGAAGCACCGGTGGGCTGAAAACATCATCCGGGAGCAGGATCTCTTGGACCACCTGGGAATCGTGATTGGTGGCCCTGTTGGTGAATACTAATCATGTAAATGTGCACGATTAAGTGCTCTGTAGTGACATCAGATGATTTGTACTATGTCTGCCAGCTAACTTGCTGACTGTGTGTAATGCTGGGGAAACATACAGGGATAATTGATACACTATGGTAAGGATCACAATTGCTAGCTGTCAGGTAGCACGTGCTCAGCAAACTTACAGGATACTTTCCATGAAGTAAATTGGTGCAGCCTTTGTGTCAAACAACCAAACAAAATAGGAGCCAATCATGTCTATATAGGGCACTTTTGCCAGAGAAGTAAAGATGTACCAACATATTGGCTAACTTTGTTGACGCAATAGCTAGACTGACTTTAGAATCACTACATGATGCAGAAAATGAATGCTGGCTTCACGTCAATTGATTATAGCAAAGTGACTCAGACATATGTCTCATGTGAGTCTGGTGAGTGTGGAAGGAAAGCGTTCACGGAAGAACTAGGGAGGTTTGGGATTATTGTGGTCCTTTATCTTTTTGGATCCATGTCAGATCTGGATTTGGAAACATTGTGAAAAGGTGTAAGGTGCCCTCAGCTAACATCTTAGAATGTTTGTTGGAGATAGTTTTGCCACATTCCAAGTAGGGATGGCAGTCCAAAGGTATGCACATGGGTTCACATCTCCATGGTTGGTGCAAATCATCATAGCTGGGCCACATCAAATGAAAAAACTGTAACAACAGGAGGGCTTACAAAAGTCCCTGCCCCTCCCTCTGTACATTGTACCTATGTGTCATAAATGTGTCATGGCCACATAGCATGTTTGACTGGTAATGCAGTCCTCAAGTAACCAGGCTTAGGATGTCTCTCTTGGATGCACATGATGAGACTAACACACTCCATATTTTTTTCAGGTCACCAATGACGGGGCATGTTTGCCACCACATGATAGTTAGGGCCAATGCATGTGTGCAGATATGTGTGTAACTGTCACAGGAGACCCATGCTTTGTACAAGTTGGCCGTGATATATCAGATGCAGTATCATCATGTCTGAATGGCTGCCATTTCCTTATTCAGCCTACACATTGTATATGTTAATGAAATTGTTGGTCTGTGCACAGATTTTGAGCACATTTCTTCCTTCCATGCCTTACAGGTGGACCGGCACCCTACTCTGTGGGAGAGGTGGCTACATTTGAGGACCCCGACCACTCCAGTAAGTGTTGATATATCTGTTATGTGTTGTGTTTGCTGGTTATGGACTCATGTGTGTTGAACGCATAGCAAGATGTGATGCGTTGGGCAATCATTTGTCTTGTTCCATGAGTGGGATTTCAGTTTCTCAAATGTTTTGAGTTGGCCAATGCGTATCCTATGGCATTATCTAGGGATTGTAGGCCATTCCTGTAGGCCCCACAGTGAGTACTGGGGTGAGTCATGTGGATGACACTTGTATCAACAAGAGTCGAACTGGAAGTCAGCTCAGATTTAGTCAGCCTGTCAGACCCACATTCTCCAAGATTGGTACAGAAAATTGCTTTCCAATAGACTTCTGCTTCCCTATTTACCAAGGTACTTATTAAACTGTAGGTAGAACCTCCTAGCAGCATGTACTTCCACATGTAGTGCTACAAGTATGTGGAACTTGAGTGCAATGGCCTAGGTGTGCATGCTAATCATAATCATGGGTGTTCTTGCAACTCTGTGTCTGATGTAAGTCAGGCCTTACTGGAAGTATATGTTGTGTACCAAGTTCTGCATTTCCTGACATGTGTGGCCCTATGATTGGTCTAGGGTTTGCTGACTCCTAATTGTTGATAGACCTTACCTGTGGTGTGTGTGTAGAGCCAAACACGTGTGGAGTTTTCTAAACACTCCTCGGTGTACATGTTGTTGGAAATTGATAGTTGTTTATCCACCCCCCCCACCCTCAAACACAGGCATGGGTTTGTGAATGGGGTACCTAGTACTGATGCTACCAGTATGTTACACATACATGTGAATAAGTGACTGTTTGGTTGGAACCTAGTATACACACTCAAGTTTGGCACTTGGTACTATACTGGCAAGTCCAGTTACAACTTGCAGACCATGTGGCTTTAGTTTTGCATTCCATACACTGACATTTGTAGCCCATGTCTTGGCGGAGGATATACAGCATGATTGTTAGCTGATAACTGGCAGAACTCAGATGGCAAGTCAAAGCCAGTTGTTACCCATCTTGTAGGTTGTGGATGTGCTATGTGTGATGTGACCTTTGTAGGCTGGCCTGCCATGTACTTCCTCAGGGACATTCAATGATCTGTATTGTGATATGAGCTGTTACTAGTACAGTAGATGTATTGTCTGATTAACTTCTTGTGCCATTTCACACAATGCAGTTACTAATGTAGAATATTTCCATTTGTCTTCACAGCTGCAAACATGACTCCAGACCAGGCCCATGAATTCCAGCTGTCGGCCATGAGATACCAGCACATCCTGCTGGTGGAGTCGGGGTTCAGGAGGATGGCCCGTCGATATCGCCATGAATGGGCTTTCAGGGCATGGAGGGCCTTCCCACAGGGTGGCCCTACTTTGCCCACCACAGTCACCACCAGCACAACCACCACTTCAAGACAGGTGGCCCCACCCACAGCTGGGACTGTTGTGCCTACATCTGCCGGACTTCCAGGCCCCAGGATTGCTACAGGTGCAGGACAGCCCACTGGCCTTGGCTCCACACACACACAGACCTCCTCCACCGGTACCCAGACTGCCCCAGCTCCATCTGTTGACCCTACAGTCTTCCACAACATGGAACGGAAGATGGACCGTGTGCTGCGCAAGTTAAGCCACCTGAGCCGGGATGTGCGCCACATTGACCGGCGTGTGAAGTCAATCAAGAGGACCCTCCGCAGGGCCAACCTCTAGACTGTTTTTGATATGGACATGATTCCCTCCCCTCCCTCCTCTTTCCTTGATCTTATACTTAGTGGGCTTAGGGGGCTTAGTGTTAGGTTAGTATAGGCTGTTAGTTTAGTTAATGTTAGTGGGTGAGGGGTTCTGATTGTTTCTATTTTTTCTTATTACATGTGTGGGTGGGTGGGTGGGGGGCTATGTTGGGGTTCTTGTGTGTTTAATCAAAAACAAAGAAAAAAAAGAAGAAAAAAATAATATATATATATATATATATATATATATATATATATATATATATATATATATATATTTGTTTAGGATAGTATAGATGTGTTTAGGTTAGTATGTGTTGTTCTCCATGTGTCCCGTCTCATAAGGGGGTGGGGGGGTGGATGTTTAGAACATTTTGTTACATGTGATAAGTAAGTGTAGCTTAGGTTAGTTAGGGACAGTTGTGGGTAATGAGTAGTCAGGGTAGATTAGGGTAGGTAAGATTTTTCCCTCAGTTTCCTCTTCTGTGATTAGCATTTAATAAATATTTGGTTAACCCTTAACAGTATGTGTTAAATGGTACTTGATCCTGGGTTTGGAATCAGTGTACATGAATTTTGTACTATTACATTTGTGTCCTATGCTACAACCAAATCCCACCTGAGCTGTAAGATTGGCAGCTACCCCAGAGCTACCTTGCAAAGTGTCCACCCTTCGTTGCAACCACCAATCACAGTTAATATGGATGACAATGTGTTTCTGTTGATAAGTGTGTTTTCTACGTCACAAACAATGCTTCCAGACTTGGTATTGGAGGAACAGTTTTAGGTCTGACTGCAGTGTGATGATCAAGGACACCCTTATAAGATGAGTTCTCGTAGGCACTCTTGTATATTCTTGTCTTCATGACTCACATATGCCATTTGTGACACAGTTCAGCAAGATTACCTATTTGTATGTAAACTCAGACACCTTCATTCATGCAGTTTTTGTAGTGTTTGCTTAGATTAGTGTGCACAGTTATATGTGTTAGTATTGCATGGTGACAACATTTTACGGCCACTGTTTGATGACTTAGACATCCATTGAGGAAGCATTCTTCTGTCCAACACAGCATGATGGTGTATGGTTTCTCACTTCATCAGATATGTCTCTCAGGATGGGCAGAGTATGATGCAATCATGGGCACTGTGCAGATTTATCTGACTACATAATATCAGGACAGTTGTATTGACAAGCTACGTAATTTGACAGTAGGTACATTTCAGTTATCTACTGCACATTTGATATGTCACATTACCCAGAGACAGATTTGTTGTGTAAGTGCTATTTATTGAAAAGTGCTGTAGTGCTATCTGTACATTGTCCATGATTGTGAGTCCATTATAGTGACATCTTACATTGTGATCCTAAACAAGGGGTTACGGAAATGCTTTTGACATGCTGGGGTTGATGTTTCAGACAGTGCAGAGGGACAGGATTTGCCAATGAGTAGGAGAGAGACAATCACTGGGCAGGCTGACAAGATATACAGTGGTAAGCAGAACAGTCATTAAGTAGAGTTGTTGCAAGACTGGCATGCTACAAAGCACAGGACCTTGGTAATAGTTGGCCATGTGGCAGGGACTAGTGCTTCCGGGTACTTTTCCTTGTGAATGTGATCTGTTCCATGTCTTCTTCTTCTGATGTGTGTGTTGCCTCCTCTGTCCTTGTTGTTGGTGGTTGTGAAGGGGCAACACACACCTCAGTGTTAGAAGACGTGGAGTCAGACATCCCGGTTGCTGCTCCCTGTGAAGGTCTTACGGCCAGTACTGAAGCAAGGAGGATCTGCTGGTTCTTGAGAATAGCAGCCACATCACGATGGTAGGTTGACAGGATTGCTGTTGTAGGTGTTGGGTCAACAGTATTACAGCTGTGCTGATTTCCTTCTGGGTTTTTTGCTGTTCCTGCAAGATAGATGTTAGGGCTTCAATAGCTGCTGCCTGATCTGCAGATGACATCATGCACGAATGCACCCCCTCAAGGCTGGCTGCCTTAGTTTGCATCCCCACCCGCACCTCCTTGGCCAGCTCCCGCTGTAGCCCAACTACAGTTCTCTCAAAGCTGGTGCCTGTGTCGTCTGAGTCCTCAGCTGTATTGGAGCTGGCAGGTCTTACAATTGGGGTGGTGGATGGATCCTCTGCGATGGCTGCTTGTTCTGTGCTCCTCCTTGTGACTGAAGGTGGGGTCTGGAGGGTTTCAAGGACCTTTTGGATAGTCTCCTGGGGAATGTTTATCAGTTCTTCATCCATGTCATCAGGGTAATCTGGGACAGGCATATCCGCAGGAGATCCATCTTCCTCTGCAATGAAACAGGTACAATTAGTGTGTGTGTGTTGTGGCATGAGTGATGTGACATGCCTGCCTTGTGTTGAATTCACATTGTGATCTTGTTTCGTGTTCATTGCTCCAGTCCTTCAGATGGGCATTCTCCCAGGCCAATGGCCCACCTGCATGTCACATGTATGTTATTAAGTTATTAGACTTGTCGCCATCATCTCTTCTAAGTGTTGGTTTTGGCCAAATCGAGAATTGCCACCTTCTTTTCCTACTCAAGCCTCCATCTACATCCATTCTCATGGTGAGACCTTTCACTGGCTGTGGGTGCTCTGATGGCACTGTCAGAACACTTAACAATCTGGACCTGCCCCAATCTCTGATCTTTCACATCCACTTAAATGTATTTGACATGTGGAATATCCTATGCATAGCAATGTTATGACACGATATGGATGTTGGCATTGGTAATGTGTACTGCTGATGTTGGGGAATGTGTGGTACATTGGATTGCCCTGATTGTCGTAGCAGTGTCCTATTTCCTCCTCTGACTGTGCATGTGTATTTCAGTGACCAGTTACATGTGCCCATACCCCCTCAATGCTGTTGTCTGAGCAGTATGAAATTTGGGATGTTACATTGTGACCCAGGCACAGGATGGACCCTGACATATGCAGCATGGGTATGTCCTTAGTGCTGTGCAGCTCCTATTTTTGTTTACGTTGGCTGATGTTTGCAACAACTTTGGGCATTGACATTTGACAGTACTGGGGCCTTTGTCTTTTTTTCAGGGGATTGTTGACGTTGTCATCCTCAACCCCCTAATTTAGGTGTGCATGATCCATAGGGAGGTTACTGCCATTGGCTACTTGAGCTGCACACAGAGCGGAAGTGGTAGTGGCAACTGTTGTCGCAGTTACATTCCAGTTGTCGGTATGGCAAGAGGTTGTTAAGAGGGCCCTAGTTAATGTAGGGGGTATGGTGGCTGACGTGTGCCGGGATGTCAGTTTGACGTTGTGGCCTTCCCTCCTAGCGTGGATTTCCCTTTGCCCCCTCGTTGGCATAACAGCTTGCCCCCATGGGACTGTTGTTGGTGTAGTGTAATGGTGTGCCCCAGCTTCTGTCAGTGCAGGCCATGCCCCAATGCCATACCCCTTTACCCATGCCACTCCATGTATATGATGACTTCCATGCATTTTGTGGTCGTTATCCCCCCTCCTTACCTTTAACATTAGTGCATTTTAATTCCCCATGTGACTTACCTTGCATGTGCGTTGTCTCCTGGTAGTCTGCGCTGTCCTATCCTTGAATCCCTGTGACGATCTCCTCAGGGATGGTGGCTGCGACCATCTCCTCCATGTGGTCCAGGGCCTTCTGGTGTGCTGGACTCCCACCTCCAGTCTGCAGTGCTGCCTTCCTTTTCCTGGCCATCTTTTCCTTTGTCCTGCGCTTGCAGTCATGCCAGCGTTTCTTGCACTCGATGACTGTTCTGCGTACTTCAGCCACACTGTTGATCTTGTCAACAATTTGTTGCCATATAGCCTCTCTCCTACTGATTGGCAACTTTGAGGTGACAAACAGTTGATGCTGGTGTTCCGTCACCTCTTTAACCAGAATTTCCTGCTCCTCTGCACTGAAGCGACACTTTCTTTTCTTCTTATAAGTGTCCTGGTTCTTGTGTGGGTCCTCCTGGATGGTTCCTGGTCTGTTGTCATCTTCCTGGGGTCTGTAGTGGCATCTGGGATCCATTTTGGCTCTCCTCTGGTGAAATGCCAGTGTTCGCTGGGTTTTTTGACGCTATTGCGTAAAAAAACGGCGCATATCCGGTTTGCGGGGTCGTACGACCCACAGTCATTTCCGCCGCATTAACGTCGTTTTGCTTTACGACTTGACGCTGCGGTGTGCGTCAGAAAAAATGACTCCCATCTGTGGTTTGCACCGCCGTGCGTCAAAGTATAAATTTTACGCCCGCACAGCGCACCAAAATGGTGTTAGCCGGCAGTAATATTTTTGACGCAAAACTGCGCCGGCGTAGTTTTGAGTAAAAAAGTATAAATATGCCCCACAGTGTTACATTACTGCATCTAAAACTTGTCTCTTGCCTAGAATACAATAGGACATTCAACATTCACATTAGCAACCCAGGGGAAGAATTCTGGTCAGAGGGGACAGAATAAACAAGTGATTTTCCATTACTTCAGAAAAATGGATCTCCTTCAGACCTATTCAGGTTAAGGAAGCCTTAATACACATTAATACATTTAGGGGCATATTTAAGAAAAGTCACGCTGCACAAAGTGCAGCACCACTTTTCTTGTGCCCCTTAGCGCCCCCTAACTCCACCATGTGTGTGCCATATGTAAAATACGACACACCATGGGGGTAGTTAGGGAACTAGGATCACAATTATTGATGCTAGTCCGGAGCTTTGCAGGATTAGTATCAAAAATTTCAAAGCTAATCCTGCAAAGCACTCATAGGCACATGGAAGCCTCCTTTTAACACCTGCTCAAATCAGGTGTTAAAAATGTGCGATGTTACGCAGTAGTTGGCATCACACTTCCATACTTCAGACATATTTATTCTCATCATTTTTAAAGACTCCCTTATTCACATCGAGCATGTGAAGACTATGGGCCGTATTTATCCTTTGTGGCGCACAACTGCGCCAACGCAGTTGTGCGTCAAAACATTTAACGCCGTCTAACGCCATTCCAAAGCGCCATGCGGGCGCCGTATTTATGAAATGACGTTAGCCGGCAGAGCTGCCTGGTGTGCGTCAAAAAAAATGACTTACACCAGGCAGCGCCGGCGTAGGGGAAAATGGAGCTGGGGCGCCAAAAAATGGGGCAGGTCAGGCTGAGGCAAACTTTTCGCCTCAACCCGATTAGCGCCATTTTTTTTTACTCCCAACCCCCATTGAAATGACTCCTGTCTTAGCAAAGACAGGAGTCATGCCCCCTTGCCCAATGGCCATGCCCAGGGGACTTCTGTTCCCTGGGCATGGTCATTGGGCATAGTGGCATGTAGGGGGGCACAAATCAGGCCCCCGTATGCCACAAAAAAAAAAAAATAATAATACTTACCTGAACTTACCTTAAGTTCCCTGGGATGGGTCCCTCCATCCTTGGGTGTCCTCCTGGGGTGGGCAAGGGTGGCAGGGGGTGTCCCTGGGGGCATGGGAGGGCACCTCTGGGCTACTTCCGACCCCACAGGTCCCTTAACGCCTGCCCTGACCAGGCGTTACAAAATGACACTAAAATGGCTGGACGTCATTTTTTTTGACCCGCCCACTCCCGGGCGTCATTTTTGCCCGGGAGTGTAAATACGGCGCACATGCCTCAGAGTCATTTTTTAGACGGGAACGCCTACCTTGCATATCATTAACGCAAGGTAGGTGTCCACGCTAAAAAATTACGCAAACTCCAAGATCTTTGGCGCTAGACGGGTCTAACGCCAAAGAATAAATATGGAGTTCGTTTTGCGTCGGATTTGCGTAAAAAAAAACGACGCAATTCCGGCGCAAACAGAGTATAAATATGCCCCTATTTTTGATAATAATGTTCTGCTCTTTTTCCAGAGAATACAGAGTATTACCAAGCCAGTTCATCTACCTGCTTCTGCTGACCGTGGATTTATTTCGGGCTTTAAACTTGTAATAAATAAATGTTGTGAGGAACCGACCCCTGAATGTCAAGATATTCAAAGATGTCAAAACAATGATTAGGACAGTATTGTAGTGGAGGTTGTTATGGTTTTTGCCCTGAGATTCACTGAGCATTCCTACAGTTTACTGTCTAAAATGTTGGACTTGAGGATGGAAGCCTTTCTTTGGTTGCATACGGCCAGATTCGCTGAATGACTTTTGTTATGTAAAAATCACAAATGGTAATTCAGGACCCAGTTACCAATTCACAATTTGAGTTTGCAACCCAATCTGGCACCTACTGGCCTTGATGGTCAGGCCTGTCTGTTGAAGGGCCTGAAGCACCTCCTTGAGGGGGGCAGGTGTTCCTCCTAACTGGAACTATAGATGGCGAGGTCGTCTAGGTAGGCTGCGCAAAAGGCATCCTTGCCAGCTAGGACCTCATTAACCCACCGCTGGAAGGTAACGGGGGCATTTTTCAGTCCAAAGGGCATGACCCAAAACTGATAATGACCATCAGGAATAGAAAAAGCGGATCTCTCTTTTGTCCCCTCAGGGCAATCTGCCAGTACCCAGAGGTCAAAGGTACTAAGGAACTTGGCAGTGTCTAGCCTGTCTACGAGCTCATCAGCTCGGGGATGGGGAGAACATCTTTCTTTGTGACAGAGGTGAGACCCCGGTAGTCCACGCAGAAACTAAGTTCTGGCTTGGCACCAGGAGCAGCAGCTTTGGGAACCAACACCACTGGGCTGGTCCATGGACTGCTGGACTTCTCTATCACCCCAATAGCCAGCATCTTGGCAACTTCATCCTTGATGCTGGACCTCATCTTATCTGACACCCTGTAAATTGTATTCTTTACAGATGGACTGTCTCCTGTGTCAATGTCGTGGACACACAAGTGTGTGAGTCCAGGGGTGAGAAAGAACAGAGAAGAGAACTGCTCCAATAACTCATAGAAGTCTCCTCTCTGATCTAGGATCAGGGAATCAGAGAGATTGACATTAGCCGGCACTGCGGACTGGTCAGAGTAAAAAAATGACTCAACCCAGGCAGCGCCGGCGTAGGGGAAAATGGGGGTTGTTTGTCAAAAAATGGTGCAAGTTAGGTTTGAGGCAAAAATCATGCCTCAAACCGGACTTGCGCCATTTTATGACGCACAACCCCCATTGAAATGACTCCTGTCTTAGCAAAGACAGGAATCATGCCCCCTTGCCCAATGGCCATGCCCACGGGACTTCTGTCCCCTGGGCATGGCCATTGGGCACAGTGGCATGTAGGTTGGCCCAAATTAGGCCCCCCTATGCCACTTAAAAAAAAAAAATACTTACCTGGGATGGGCCCCCCCATCCATGGGTGTCCTCGAGGGGTGGGCGAAGGAGGCAGGGGGTGTCCCTGGGGGCAGGGAAGGGCACCTCTGGACTCCTTCCATGGTCTCTGAGCCCACAGGTCCCTTAACGCCTGCCCTGACCCAGGCGTTAAAAAAACGGCGCACATCAGGCTGTGCGCCGTTTTTTAAGGCCCGCCCTCTCCTGTGCGCCAAAATGACGCAGGTGTATAAATAAGGCGCACAGGCATTAAAGTTATTTTTTGGGTGGGAATGCATACCTTGCATGTCATTAACACAAGGCAGTTTACCGCATCCAAAAAATTACTCACACGGAGGAATTTTGACGTCCGCGGACTCGGGCGTCAAAGTTTACATATAATGCACGGTTTTTGACACACATTCAGCGCAAACTGAGTATAAATATGCCCCTTTGTCGGGTTGCGGAGGGCCAGCATGTAGCTGACCACATCCTGGGGGGTTTCGTGGGAGCTTTCTCCCACCTCTTCTTGACTATGCTTAGTGGTCCCCTGACAGGGTATCCATAGAGACGTTCAAAGGGGCTGAACTCCACCCCTTTCTGTGACACCTCCGTATGAGCAGAAAGAAGGCATGGCAAGAGGACGTGCCACTTACGCCTCATGGCCACAAGCAGGCCAGTGATTATGACTTTCAGGGTCTTGTTCAACCTTTCAATAAGCCCATTGGCTTGAGGATGGTGAGGGGTGGTAAACCGGTAGGTTACCAATACTCATCCCACATGGACTTCATGTATGCTGACATGAAGTTTGTGTCTCAGTCAGACAAAACCTCCTTTGGGAACCCCACATGGGTAAATATCCCCATTAGAGCTCTGGTCATCACAGGTGGAGTCACTGTCCTTAGATGCATTGCCTCTGGACAGCGGGTGGCATGGTCCACCAAAACCACGATAAACCTGTTGCCTAAGGGGATTTTGGGGTCCAAGAGACCAATGGCGTCGATGTCCACCCTTTCAAAGGGGTTGCCAATGACGGGTAGTGGGATCAGGGGGTCCTTGAGCCTTTTCCCCGTCTTCCCACTAGCCTGGTGGATTGGGCAGGACCTACAGAAAGCATCTGAGAATACCGGCATTCGTGGCCAATAAAAGTGGGTGACAAGCCTGGCAAAGGTCTTGTCTTGCCCCAACTGTTCTGCCAGTGGGATGTTGTGAGCCAGGCCCAGTAGGAAGGCTCAGTAACACTGTGGGACCCCCAGCACATGTGCTGCCCCAGCGGCTGGTACCTTTGGCTCATTGTAGAGGAGATCATTCTCCCAATGTATATGGTGATCGCACTTCACCTGCTGTTTGGGCGGAGGCCTGTTGCCTCAGACCCTCAAGAGTGAGGCACTCTTTCTGTGCTTGGCAGAATTCCTCCCTGGTTGGCCCACCTTCTACTAGCCACCTGTCAAGCTCAGACAGGTTACCCAGGGTGGCATTGTCTTCCCCAGTTGGCACAGGGTTTTTCTCTTCTGGGGCCCTGTCAACCACTGCAGGAACTTCTGGGTCCGGTTTCCCGCGCCCCTTGCCTTTCCTCTGTGCAGCTGTCTGGGCCATTGTTCCAGGCTCCAGATGCCCTTGACTCCCTTCCCAGGCAGCCATGGCGATTGTCAGTGACTATGACCTGGTGTAGTGTAGTAGGGATGACCTGCTCTGCTGACACCAGCTGACACCTGACAGTAGTCATACTGATTACTGTGTCACGCAGAGCCTCCACCCTTTGCCCATTAATGGGGACCCAATGCTTATACTTGGAAGTATTGGCAGGAAGTTGGGTTTTTGGCATCATTTCCTCATCTCCCAGGGACACTAGTGATACATCTATCTGTTCCCTAAAGCTAACTGGGACCATCTCCACTGAGCGCTACACTAGCCAACCCAGGTGCCTGCCCTCCCGTGATGGACTGTGCCCTCTTGGGACACTGGGAGTTGCCCTTGAAGTGTCCATGCCTGAAGCACTCTAAGCATTTGGGTATAAACTTCCTTTTTTTTTTCTCAAAGTACCCTGGCTTCTTCTCAGATTCAGGCGGGGAGTAGCTACCATACCTCCCCCCCAGGAATTGTTTTGGAGCCTTTTGAGAACTCCTTGTTTTTAAGTTTTTCTCCCCCCTCTTTCTGATGGTGAGAACCCTGACCAACTTTGTGGGTGTCCCCCCAGGTACCATCTAGGACACTCTGGTGCTAACCCAGAGGTCTGCCTCCTCGGCAAGCTTTCTAGGATCAGTCAGCTTACCGTCAACTAGGTGCTGGCGCAACTCTGTAAAGCAAACACTGAACACATGCTCTTTCAGGATCAAATTACATAACCCCAAATAGTCATCTACTTTACTGCCCTGCACCCATCCATTCAGTGCCTTACTGGAGGAATCAAAACAGTCTACCTAGTGCTGTGTGGAGAATTTGGCGTTGTCCCTGAATCTCTGATAGTATTTCTCAAGGGTCAGCCTAAACCTGGCAAGTAACGCGGTTTTCATGGGTGTATATGTGTTTTGAACTATTGGATCCAATGCAAGGTATGTGTCCCTTCCCACAACTGGTACATAACACCACAAGGCTGCCCCCCATTGCTCTTCAGAAACCCCATGAGCCCTTAGTGTAACTTCATTAGCAGCCAACAACTTATCAATGTCATCTCCCACCACATAACTTGGCACCAACGTTTTGGGTATACAAACCTTTTTTCCCCAGCAGGTCCTTCATGTATGCTGCTACCATCACTGTTGGACTCAGACTGCCTTGCCTTGATATCCAGCTCTTTGAGACTCATTTCATGAGCCAGAAGAATCAGCCAAATCCCTTTCAGCCTCAGGTTGTTTGGCTTCTTTCTCAGCCTTCCTCTCTTCTGACTCCATGTTTAACTTTGCCATTTGCAATTGGAATTCTCTCTTCTCCCTCCTTTCCTCTGCGGTCAGGCCATGACTAGAGACACTGCTCCCTGGTTTAACAGGGGGCAGAATTCCAGGGGTAACATCCCCCACTGCTGGTGGCAAATACTCTGAGATGCCATCCTCTTGCTCCTCCACCTCAACATTCCCCTGTAAACGGGCTTCTGCCCAGGCCCTTAGTGCCATTTGGTACTCCTCCTTCTTGGAGGCAACCCAGGTAGGTACTCTCATCCCCTTGCAGAACCTCTTCAGCTGGTTAACAGTGAATGTCTCCAGCTTTTCTAGGTCAAACTCTCCAGCTCTTGTTTGGGACCCAGCCAGAGACATGTTGTATGAGGATTAGGTTCAAATGTCAAGCAGAAAACAAAATTGCAGAAAAAGAGGAAAAAGCTGGTTGACTTTAAACTGTGGGCATGTAGTGAACAAGTAGCTATTGTATGTTACTCTACCAATACAAGTCCTATCCTCACCACTGATCAACAACGTTAGAAATCCTCACTCTAGTCAGGGTAAATCACACACAATCCAAATTATCCTGTGCCCACGATCTGGTAGCTTGGCACTGAGCAGTCAGGCTTAACTTAGAAGGCAATGTGTAAAGTATTTGTGAAATAAATAGTGCAATAAAACAGTGGAAACACCACAAAAATACACCACACAGGTTTAGAAAAATATAAGATATTTACCTGATTAATTTAAGGTCAAAACATGCAAGATTTGATAATCTCTATTTGAAAATATCACTTTGATATCCCTAAGAATAGTCTTGCGTTCTTAAAAAGCAACAAGTGTCTCTTGCAAGCACAAAGTACCTGGTTTGCTTCTAAATTATCTGCACGAGACTGCAGAGGAGGAGATGCGTGGAAAACGGGGAGGTGTGCGTCGGTTTCTCTGGGCGCACACTGACGATGTGTGAATTCTTTTCCACACAGCAAGGGCTTTGCATCAATTTCTGGTGCGTAGGCTTGGGTCCTCTTTGGGTTGTAGGGTACTTGGATGCTCCGGGGAAGATGCAGAGAAATCCTGGGTGTGCAGGACAAAGTCAAAGGAGCTGCGTCAATCTGGTGGGCGATGCAGGGAAGTTTCTGTTGTACGGCAGGCACTGCATCAATTCTTCTCCAAGAAGTCGGGCTGCATCGTTCCGGCTCAGTGATGCGTCGATCCGGTGGGCCATGCGTCGAAATTCTGGTCACAACGCTGGCGCTGCGTTGATCTCCACTTGGTGAGCCGCAGTGATTTTCCCACCGCGGGCAGACTGTGCTTCGATTCCAGCAGGCTGTGCATTGATTTTCTCCGCACCAGGAGTTCTTTGCAGAGATAACGTCTTTTTGGCCCTGAGACTTCAGGAAACTGGAGGCAAGCTCAATGCAAGCCCTTGGAGAACACTTTTCAGCAGATCCAGAAGCCAGCAAGCCAGCAGGGGAACAGCAAGGCAGCAGTCCTTTACAGCAAAGCAGTCAGGTGAGTCCTTTGGGCAGCCAGGCAGCTTCTATTGGCAGGTTGCAGGTTCGGATGCAGAGTTTCTCTCTGAGAAAGTGTCTGAGTTGGTTGGGTCATGGACCTTGTTTAAATACCCAAATGTGCTTTTGAAGTGGAGGAGACTTCAAAGAGTGGCTTAGAAGTGGACAAGATCCCGTTTCAGTTCCATCCTGTCTGCCAAGGTCCCAGTAGGGGATTTGGCAGTCCATTGTGTGAGTGCAGGCCACTGTCCTTTGACATGTAAGTGTCAGGTCCTCCACCCTCCAAGCCCACGAAGACCCATTCAGTATGCAGATGTGTGCAAGTGTGAGTGAGCATCCTGTGTTTGGGGTTGTCTGAGTGAAATGCAGAAGGGAGCTGTCAACTTATCCTAGCCAGACGTGGATTGTAAGGCACAGAAGGATTTAAGTGCAGAGAAATGCTCACTTTCTAAAAGGGGCATTTCTAAAATAGTAACGTAAAATCCAACTTCACCAATCAGCTGGATTTTGTATTACCATTCTGGCCATACTAAATATGACCTTGTTACTCTTTTTAGATCAGAGTCTTCCACTCAAACACTATATGAGGGTAGCCCTAATGTTAGTCTATGAAAGGAGCATGCCTTACAGCAGTGTAAAATTAATTTGGGAGGTTTACACTACCAGGACATATAGAACACACATGTTCATGTCCTGCCTTTTACTTACATAGCACCCTGCCCTAGGGGTTACCTAGGGCCTACCTTAGGGGTGACATATATGTAGAAAAAGGGGAGTTTAAGGCCTGGCAAGTACTCTTAAATGCCAAGTCGAATTGGTGTGGAACCTGCACACACAGGCCTTGCAATGGCAGGCCCGAGACATGGATATGGGGCTACCTATGTGGGTGGTACAATCAGTGCTGTAGGCCCACTAGTAGCGTCTAATCTACAAGCCCTGGGCACATGTAGTGCACTTTACTAGGGACTTATATGTAAATTAAATACGCCAATTGGGTATGAGCCAATCTCACCATATTTTAAGGGAGAGAGTATATGCACTTTAGCACTAGTTATCAGTGGTAGAGTGCGCAGAGTCCTAAAACCAGCAAAAACAGTGTCAAAAGTGGATGGGGGCAGGCAAAAAGTTGAGGGTGACCACACTAAGGCTGTCAGGCCTAACATGTAAAGTGTGGCATGCATGTGGTGTGATTACAGTTTTATTTTGTATTATTCCTGTTCCAATGCTCTGTTCTGTATCACAGCAAAAACAACTGATGGATGGAATGCTTGAAAGAACCTCAGCCACTGACAACTGCTCAGACTGCAAATCAGCCCACTGTGAGAAAGTAGCCTCTTTCTAGCATGGTTACCCCCACTTTTGGCTTGTTTGTGAGTGTGTGTCAGTGTGTTTTTACTGTGTCACTGCGATCCTGCTAGCCAGGACCCTAGTGCTCATAGATAAAAACCAAAGGCCCATATTTATATTTTTTGACGCAAACCAGCGCCGCGCTGGTTTGCGTAATAGTTTTTTTCCGACGGATAACGCCATTCCAAAGCGCCATGTGGGCGCCTTAATATGGATTGACGTTAGCCGGCTCTGCAGATGGGTCAGAGTAAAAAAAATGACTCTAACCAGGCAGCGCCGGCGTAGGGAAAAATGGGGGTTGTTGACTCCTGTCTTAGCAAAGACAGGAGTCATGCCCCCTTGCCCAATGGCCATGCCCAGGGGACTTCTGTCCCCTGGGCATGGCCATTGGGCACAGTGGAATTTAGGGGGGGTCCAAGTTAGGCCCCCCATGCTACTAAAACAAAAATAAAAAAAATACTTACCTCAACTGACCTGTACTTACCTGGGATGGGTCCCCCCATCCCTGGGTGTCCTCCAGGGGTGGGTGGGGGTGGCAGGGGGTGTCCCAGGGAGCAGGGAAGGGCACCTGTGACTGCTTCCATGGTCAGAGACCATGGAAAGTAGCTCACAGGTCCCTTAACGCCTGCCCTGACCCAGGCGTTAAAAAGCAGCGCACATCAGGCTGGGTGCCGTTTTTTAAGGCCCCCCCGTCCTGTGCGGCAAAATGACGCGGGAGTATAAATAAGGCGCACAGGCCTTAAAGTCAGTTTTTGGATGGGAACGCCTACCTTGCATGTCATTAACCCAAGGTGGTTTGCCGCATCCAGAAAATGACACACAAGGAGGAATTTTGACGTTCGCGGGTTCGGGCGTCATAGTATAAATATGGTGCAAGGTTTGCTCCGAATGTGTGTCAAAATTTTGGCAAACAGAGTATAAATATGCCCCTATATGTCAATATGTTTTGCCTGTCTCACTGTGATCCTGCTAGCCAGGACCCCAGTGCTCATAGTTTGTGGCCTAATGTGTATGCCTGTGTAGTGCATAACAGTGTCACAGAGGCTCTGCTAATCAGAATATCAGTGCTTATGCTCGCTCTGCTTTTAAATTTGTCACTGTAGGCCAGTGACTTCATTTACCAATTTCAGGTGCCACACTGGACCCCCCTTATATGTCCCCAGTATATGGTACCTATGTACCCAGGGTATTGGGGTTCCAGGAGATCCATAAGGGCTGCAGCATTTCTTTTGTCACCCATAGGGAGCTCAGACAAACCCTTACACAAGACTGTCATTGCAGCATGCGTGAAACAGTCCACACACTAAGGCCCTCATTCTGACCCTGGCGGTCGGTGATAAAGCGGCGGCCAAGCCGCCAACAGGCCGGCGGTCTAAAATATGCAATTCTGACCCTGGCGGGAACCGCCAACACAGCCCGCCAACTTAACACTCCGACCGCCACAGCGGTACAAACAAACAGCGCGGCGGTTCCCGCCAACAGCCCGGCGGCAGACAAAGTACCGCCCACCCTATTACGACCCACCAATCTGCCACCTTTTCCGGGGCGGGAGCACCGCCGATAAGAACACGGCGGAAACAGACTACGAACGGGAAAACGCTCACCTCTACGCACTCCGGCGGCAGACAAAGTACCGCCCACCCTATTACGACCCACCAATCTGCCACCTTTTCCGGGGCGGGAGCACCGCCGATAAGAACACGGCGGAAACAGACTACGAACGGGAAAACGCTCACCTCTACGCACTCCACGCGAGATTCCGGCAGTATGGAGCCAGAGTTACAGGTCATCCCCGCACTCCTATTCCTCCTCATATACCAGGAGCACGCCCGGCGGCGCGGAAGACATCGGTGAGTACTGCACCTACGACACAGGGGAGGGAAAAGATTACCGGCACACACCCACCCACCCACACCCACTACAACACACACATCAATGCATTCCCACAGATCACTGTCACAACCCACAAACCACCCCCCTCCAAAATAATGCAAAGACCAAAAGAAGAGATCATAAACGGGCAGATATATTGAAATATGTACGCCATTAATCCCAATAAATAAATAAACTATGTACAAAATATATACAGCTACTAAATGTAGTCCAACCACTGTCCGTGGATCACAGGGGTCCTGTGCAAAGGGGCAAGGCCCAGTCCCACGACAAGAACTCCACGGAGAGAACACTGCAGGGGCATCAGAAAGAAAATAGGACAGGCACCTCAGGGGGAAGGGAAGGGGGGGCACCTCAGCCACTTGAGTACACGACGCCATATCCACGAGGGGACTCCATGACCACTGGGCCATCCTGGGGAGAGCAAAGCCACAGTCCATACAGTCCATACAGTGGGTGGCCTGCCCACTGGGCCATCCTGGGGAGAGCAAAGCCACAGTCCATACAGTCCATACAGTGGGTGGCCTGCCCACTGGGCCATCCTGGGGAGAGCAAAGCCACAGTCCAAACAGTCCATACAGTGGTGGCCTGCCCACTGGGCTATCCTGGGGAGAGCAAAGCCACAGTCCATACAGTCCATACAGTGGGTGGCCTGCCCACTGGGCCATCCTGGGGAGAGCAAAGCCACAGTCCATACAGTCCATACAGTGGGTGGCCTGCCCACTGGGCCATCCTGGGGAGAGCAAAGCCACAGTCCATACAGTCCATAACAGACCCCACTGCCACTGGAGGAGGCAAGTTGGCCAGAGGACATCCTGCAGCCCTGCCCGAGATAGATCCTGCCCTGCCACGTCTGCCAAAGGGCCAGCGGTTCTTGCCCTGAAGGGCCCAGTTCAGCGGTTCATGAGACGGCGGGGCCCAGTTCAGCGGTTCTTGCCTTGAAGGGCCCAGTTCAGCGGTTCTTGCCTTGAAGGGCCCAGTTCAGCGGTTCTTGAGACGGCGGGGCCCAGTTCAGCGGTTCTTGAGACGGCGGGGCCCAGTTCAGCGGTTCTTGAGACGGCGGGGCCCAGTTCAGCGGTTCTTGCCTTGAAGGGCCCAGTTCAGCGGTTCTTGCCTTGAAGGGCCCAGTTCAGCGGTTCTTGAGACGGCGGGGCCCAGTTCAGCGGTTCTTGAGACGGCGGGGCCCAGTTCAGCGGTTCTTGCCTTGAAGGGCCCAGTTCAGCGGTTCTTGCCTTGAAGGGCCCAGTTCAGCGGTTCTTGAGACGGCGGGGCCCAGTTCAGCGGTTCTTGCCTTGAAGGGCCCAGTTCAGCGGTTCTTGCCTTGAAGGGCCCAGTTCAGCGGTTCTTGCCTGGAAGGGCCCAGTTCAGCGGTTCTTGAGACGGCGGGGCCCAGTTCAGCGGTTCTTGCCTTGAAGGGCCCAGTTCAGCGGTTCTTGCCTTGAAGGGCCCAGTTCAGCGGTTCTTGAGACGGCGGAGCCCAGTTCAGCGGTTCTTGCCTTGAAGGGCCCAGTTCAGCGGTTCTTGCCTTGAAGGGCCCAGTTCAGCGGTTCTTGAGACGGCGGGGCCCAGTTCAGCGGTTCTTGCCTTGAAGGGCCCAGTTCAGCGGTTCTTGCCTTGAAGGGCCCAGTTCAGCGGTTCTTGCCTTGAAGGGCCCAGTTCAGCGGTTCTTGAGACGGCGGGGCCCAGTTCAGCGGTTCTTGCCTTGAAGGGCCCAGTTCAGCGGTTCTTGCCTTGAAGGGCCCAGTTCAGCGGTTCTTGCCTTGAAGGGCCCAGTTCAGCGGTTCTTGAGACGGCGGGGCCCAGTTCAGCGGTTCTTGAGACGGCGGGGCCCAGTTCAGCGGTTCTTGAGACGGCGGGGCCCAGTTCAGCGGTTCTTGAGACGGCGGGGCCCAGTTCAGCGGTTCTTGCCTTGAAGGGCCCAGTTCAGCGGTTCTTGCCTTGAAGGGCCCAGTTCAGCGGTTCTTGAGACGGCGGGGCCCAGTTCAGCGGTTCTTGAGACGGCGGGGCCCAGTTCAGCGGTTCTTGCCTTGAAGGGCCCAGTTCAGCGGTTCTTGCCTTGAAGGGCCCAGTTCAGCGGTTCTTGAGACGGCGGGGCCCAGTTCAGCGGTTCTTGCCTTGAAGGGCCCAGTTCAGCGGTTCTTGAGACGGCGGACGGTCTATGGCCAACTGCTAAATGCCTGGTGGTGCCCTCCTGGGCAGCGGGGATGGTGCTCCTTCACTGCCCACCTGGGCTGTGGGTGGTGGGGCCCTCCTGGCCAGCTGGGCTGGGTCCTCCCTGGGCAGCGGCTATGGGGCTGGTGGGCTCTCCCGGGGCAGCTGTGTCGGTTCCTCCCGGGGCAGCGGCTATGGGGGTTGTGGGCTCCTCCTGGGCAGCAGGCCTGCTGCCTGACCTCTCCAACTTGCTGCCCTTGCCCTCCTTAGTCGTCGGCCTGTGGCCCTTTCCTCCCTTTGGAGCTGTGGCTGGTGACTGTCTCTGGGTGGTGTCCGGGGGGGATGTAGAAGGCGGGCTCCTGCGGCGCCCCTTCCGCCTTCTGCTCCTCTTCCCAGGGGGTGGGCTGGCTGTCCCCTTGCTGCTGGGCGAAGATCCAGACATGCGGGCTGGCGGGCTCCAATACCCCTGCACCCTTGTCAAGGGGGCTGCAGGGCTGGTGGTGGCTGAGGTGCTCTTCTTACCCCGACGAGAAGGAGGGGGGGGCTCAGGGTCAGGAAAGAAGTTAGTAGTGGCAAGGAAGAGCTTCTTGGGACAATGGAGAGTGGTAGGTATAGTGGGAATGGGAGTGGAGGGAGAGGATGTGGTTGTAGGTGAGTCACGTTTGCTGTCTTTGGGTGCAGGTGCAGGAGGGATAGGCTGTCGTGAGGTGGATGGCTGTTGGGTGGGTGGGTGGCTGCGTTTGTGTGGTGTAGAAGAGGGGGTGACAGACACAGTGGGAGAGGACACAGGGGACGTGTAAATGGCAGTGGGGGTGGTGACTGCACGTGTGCGGACTGGAGTGGAGGGTGTGCTGGTGATGGAAACACTGGCTGATGGTGAGGTGAATGGAGGTGTGAGTGTAGACGTCACAGGGAGGGAGGAGGGAGACGAGGAGGTGGGGGTCACAGAGGTGGTAGTGACTGTTGGCATGTCTGCATCGGAATGTTGCGTGTGTGAATGTCTGCGTGATCTGTGGTGCTTATGTTTGGATGAGCTTCTCTTGGGTGTTGAGGTGTGTGCAGGCTGGTCTGATGGTGTGGGTGGGACAGGCAGAGGAACAGGAGATTGGGAGGAGGGAGTTAGTAGAGGCAGGCAGGAGACAGGGACAATGGCTGCCGTCAGTGCTGAGGCCAGAGCCTGGAACGATCGCTGATGGGCAGCCTGACCCGAATGAAGGCCCTCCAGGTACGCATTGCTGCGATGAACCTCCCTCTCCACCCCCTGGATGGCATTCAAAAGGGTAGTCTGCCCAACAATGAGCGTTCGGAGGAGGTCAATGACCTCCTCACTGAGGGCAGCGGGGGTAACAGGGGCAGGGCCTGAGGTGCCTGGGGCGAAGGAGATGCCCGGCTTCCTGGCAGAGCGGGCACGGGGCGAACGCGGAGGGGCTGCTGGGAGGGCGGAGATGGTGCGCTGGGTGGCGGCTGTACCTGTAATGGCGGGGGGCACGGATGGTGCCACCCCCGCAAGGGAGCCCCCTTCCGAGGACGTGTCCGTGTCGCTGCAGGCTCCAGTCGTCCCCGTCGTGGAGCTCCCCTCGCCCTCCGTCTCACTGGTCCAGTCTGACTCTGTGGCATGGCCCTCCTGGGCCATGTGAGATGCAGCTCCCTCCTGCCCCGATGCCACTTCTCCTCCGCCTGATGATGCTGATGCACACAAGCACAGAAAGACAAACAAAAAGGGGGGGGGAGAGAGAAATAAAGGGATATTGAGTACATGGATCTCCGGTACAGTTAGCGGACATGACAGACACAGATGCCCCCTGCACTAAGTTGCGCACTTGGGGTACGCTACGCATTCCGTGGAACATGCCCTACACGCCTAGAGTTGACAACTGCACCCATGGATGACACGGCCCAGGGATGGCTGTACTGACAAACTACTGAGGGTGGTGGCTGGGGACACAGGGGCTTACGGGGGTGCCCAGCCTACAGATATCGCCCTGGCCTAGGGGGACCCCCAGCCCTCCTCCCCCACCCAGACACCTCCACTGCGCGACAACAGAGTAGATAATGCTTGTACTCACCCCCTTGTGTCTGCTGTGCTGCCCTCACGCGCCCATCCAAATCAGGGTAGGCCACCGCCAGGATCCGGAACATCAGGGGGCTCAGTTGACGGCAGGCACCCCGCCTACGTTGGGAGGCCATCCCCAGCAGAGACTCGGCGGTCTTCTTGGTCCCGCGGCGGATGTCCTCCCACCTCTTGCGGCAGTGGGTGCCCCGTCGATGGTGGACCCCCAGGGCCCGGACTTCCTTGGCGATGGCACGCCAAATCCCGATCTTCTCATGGGCGCGGACCTATGTGACACGTACAGGGAGGGAGAAATACCACGTTCAAGTTACTCAGCATTTTCCTTTCCAGTGGCCCAACGCCCCCCATCCCCGCCAGGCCCCCCGCCAGGCCCCCCGCCATGCCCAACATGCCCCCCATCCCTGCCAGGCCCCCCGCCATGCCCCCCGCCATGCCCAACATGCCCCCCATCCCCGCCAGGCCCCCCGCCAGGCCCAACATGCCCCCCATCCCCGCCAGGCCCCCCGCCAGGCCCCCCGCCATGCCCAACATGCCCCCCATCCCCGCCAGGCCCCCCGCCATGCCCCCCGCCATGCCCAACATGCCCCCCATCCCCGCCAGGCCCCCCGCCATGCCCAACATGCCCCCCATCCCCGCCAGGCCCCCCGCCATGCCCAACATGCCCCCCATCCCCGCCAGGCCCCCCGCCATGCCCCCCGCCATGCCCAACATGCCCCCATCCCCGCCAGGCCCCCCGCCATGCCCAACATGCCCCCCATCCCCGCCAGGCCCCCCGCCATGCCCAACATGCCCCCCATCCCCGCCAGGCCCCCCGCCAGGCCCAACATGCCCCCCATCCCCGCCAGGCCCCCCGCCAGCCCCAACATGCCCCCCATCCCCGCCAGGCCCCCCGCCAGGCCCCCCGCCATGCCCAACATGCCCCCCATCCCCGCCAGGCCCCCCGCCAGGCCCAACATGCCCCCCATCCCCGCCAGGCCCCCCGCCAGGCCCCCCGCCAGCCCCAACATGCCCCCCATCCCCGCCAGGCCCCCAAGCCAGCCAGTGGCCCCAAATCCATATTGAATTAAACTCACTTGTTGGTCTGGAGGACCGTAGAGTAGCGCATACTGGGGGAGGACCCCATCCACAAGTTTCTCCAACTCCTCTCCAGTGAAGGCAGGGGCCCTTTCCCCAGTCGCAGCAGCCATTGTCCCTTCCAGACCGAGGTCACAGCAACACTTGCAGTATAGGTCCTCTCCTGTGAAAGTTCAAGTCGCAAGTGGATAAGTAGATAGAAAATGGCGGTCACGTCCGCGGCGGTGCGTACCGCGGCGGTGCGTCCCGCCACCGCCGGCGCCCTTCGCCATTGGCTCCTGAAACCCATATGCTTCAATGTTAACCAATGCGGCTTCGCGCCGCGGTCTTCGCCCGCCGCCCGCCGCGGTGTGCCACGCCAGCGCATTGACCTCACATCCCATTGTCACACTTCACAGGTCAGGCAGCCGCCATTTCCAGGGCCCACATGGCTCAATTTCAACTGTGTCACACAGGCCTAGGCCTTGCATAGCCACTCAGGCACGCCATTCACTGCATAGAGAATCGTATACTGTGCTAGCTGTGAGTACGTACCTGTGGGTTGCCTGACTGTGTGCTCCATGTTGTCCTTCCTAGGCACCGTCCGCTGGGTTGGGCGAGGAGACGGATGAATCCTCCCGTGTACCGACCGCTGGTGGACCTGTCGACAATGGAAGAACGCCACATTATCCTGACCTACCGTTTTAACCGTGCCACTATCCATGAACTGTGTGCCCAGCTGGAGCCCGACCTGATGTCCCCCATCCGCCAACCCACAGGGATTCCCCCTCTGGTGCAGGTCATGTCAGTACTACATTTCTTGGCAAGTGGGTCATTTCAGACAACCGTGGGAATTGCTTCCGGGATGTCTCAGCCCATGTTTTCGAAGGTGTTATCCAGAGTGTTGTCTGCCCTGATGAAATCCGTGAGGAACTACATCATTTTCCCTGAGGTGGGCGAATTGGCTACAGTGAAGGGTGATTTCTACGCCCTTGGACATATTCCCAACGTAATTGGTGCCATTGATGGGACCCATGTGGCTTTGGTTCCCCCAAGAGACAGGGAGCAGGTGTACAGGAACAGAAAAAGTTACCATTCAATGAACATCCAGGTGGTGTGTTTGGCTGACCAGTACATCTCGCATGTAAATGCCAAATTCCCAGGGTCAGTGCATGACGCCTACATCCTCAGGAATAGCAGCATCCCTTACGTGATGGAACAGCTACAGAGACACCGTGTATGGCTAGTGGGGGACTCTGGGTACCCCAACCTGTCGTGGCTACTGACCCCAGTAAGGAATCCCCGGACCAGGGCAGAGGAACGGTACAATGAGGCCCATGGGCGTACTAGGAGGGTGATCGAACGCACCTTTGGCCTCCTAAAGGCCAGGTTTAGGTGCCTGCATATGACCGGTGGATCCCTAATGTACTCACCTAAGAAGGTGTGTCACATCATCGTGGCCTGCTGCATGCTTCACAACCTGGCTTTGCGCCGCCAGGTGCCTTTCCTGCAGGAGGATGGTCGAGACGGTGGTGTAGTGGCAGCGGTGGAACCTGAGGAGAGTGACGAGGAGGAAGACGACGGGGCTGAAACAGACAACAGGGACAGAATCATTGAACAGTACTTCCAATAGGACACAGGTAACATTTCAAAGATAATTTAGTAAATGTTAACTACTCTGCAGCATCTCTGCTGCCTGTCTATTTGCCCCAGTGTATGATGACTGAGTTTTGGCTTTTCCCTCCCTATTTCAGATCTGGGGTCCCCACTACGAGTCCTGTGCTTCGTTTCCCCATGGACTACAGCTTTGTGGCAGCTGTTTGTTGACTTCACCATGTACAAGGACATATTTGCACTGTCATGTCAATTACAATCTATTGAAATCACAGCCAGACTCCTGATATTTTGGTGCAAAATAGGTGTTTATTGAAGTGCTCAAAATGGGATGGGTGGTTTCAAGTGGGTGGGGGCTATGGTGAAGGAATGTCCATGGCAGAGTCCAGAGTAACAGTCACACAGGTGCATTGTCCAGAGGCCTGTGGAGAGATGGAGCATGGGCAGTTCGAGGATGGACAGGGTGACAATGTGGGACAGTGGGATGACATCAGGTGGTATCCATTGCTGGCGGGGGTCTTGACATCCTACTCTGTCTTGCGAGATCTCAGGGCCCTCTTGCGGGGTGGTTCTTCTCCTGCAGGAGGTGGGGGTCTGGTGGGCTGCTGCTGTGCGGGGGCCTCCTGTCCACTAGCGCCGGCGGAGGTGGATGGCTGTTCTTGGTCCAGGCTAGTGGCAGGGGCCCTTGGGTGTTGTTCAGTGTCCGCCCTGCTGTTTACGTGGTCCTGCAGCAGCCCTACCATGGTAACCAGGGTGGTGTTGATGGCTCTGATGTCCTCCCTGTACCCCCGATAGTGTTCCTCCTGCAGCACCTGGATCTCCTGGAACCGGGCCAGTACCGTCGCCATCGTCTCCTGGGAGCGGTTGTATGCTCCCATGATGGTGGTGAGGACCTCGTGGAGAGTGGGTTCCCTGGGCCTCTCCTCCCCCCCCTGTCGCACAGCTGCCCGCCGAGTTGCCCTGTTTCCCTGGGCCTCTGCCCCCTGGCCGGTGTGCCCACTACCACTGCCCCCAGGTCCCTGTTGTTGTTGGGGTGGTGGGTTATCCTGGGTGCCCTGTAGTGGTAGACACACCGCAGATTGACGCGCCCTGGAGACAGAGGCATGGGCCCGCTGGGTGGGAGCTGTGCTGGTGTTCCCAGAGGGGTTAGGGTCTATAGTGGCCTGTGCCTGTGTGAGGGGAACCGACTGTCCAGAGGTCCCCGATGGTCCGGGCTGGTCATCGGTGTCCAGATCGACAGAGCTGCTGTCATCGCTGACGGCCTCTTGGGTGGGGGGTGTGGATAATTCTGGCCCCTCCGCCGCGGTGTGTTGACGGTCGGGTCCTGCAGGGGTATAGAGGTATGGTTATAGTTTCAATGTGTGGCATATGGGTGTATCTGTGGGTTCCCGTGTCCCCAAGTGCTGGCATTCGTGTGTGGGGGCTTTGGTGAGGGTGGCTTGTGGGGGGGATGTGTATATGCATTGGGCATGCTTTGGTGATGGGTGTCCATGCTTAGTGGACGCATGCAGGCCTAGGTTTTGGGATGTGTGGGTTGTGATGGTGAGACATTGGCGGGGAATAGGTGTGCTGGGGGTGGGGGTGAGGATGGTGGTGGGGGTGAGGATGGTGGTGGGGGTGAGGGTGGGGGTGAGGATGGGGGTGGGGGTGAGGGTGGGGTTCGAGGATGGGGGTGAGGGTTGGGGTCTGATTTGGCATGCATGTGGGGGGGAAGCAGTATTGAAGCTTCAACTTACCAGTATCCATTCCTCCGCCGACTCCTGCGAGGCCGTCAGGATGCAGGATGTTCAAGACTTCCTCCTCCCATGATGTGAATTGTGGGGGTTGAGGTGGGGGTCCTCCGCCAGTCTTCTGCACGGCGATGTTGTGCCTGGACACCATGGAACGCACCTTCCCCCGTAGGTCGTTCCATCGCTTCCTGATGTCTTCCCGATTTCTGGGGTGCTGTCCCACTGCGTTCACCCTGTCGACAATCCTCTGCCATAGCTCCGTCCTCCGGGCAATGCTGGTGTATTGTATCTGTGTGCCGAACAGCTGGGGCTCTACCCGAACGATTTCCTCCACCATAACCCTGAGTTCTTCGTCTGTGAAGCGGGGTTGTCTTTGGGGTGCCATGGGGTGGTGTGTATGATGTGTGCGGTGGAGTATGTGTATTTAAGTGAGTTGAGTGTGGTGGTGTGTGTTGTTTTGTGTGTGGATAGTGTGTGGGTGATGGTGTTGAGTGGCTGTGGCTGTTATGTTTTGGATGCTGGTGTCTCGCTCTTGTCTTCTTTACGAATTTTTAAGCGTAGGGGTTTGTGGGTGATGTGGGTGGGTGTTTTATATTGTATTGTGTGTGTGGGAGTGGTGTGTGTATGTGTATCAGGTGTGTGGGATTCAAATCGTCCAATGTGGGTGAGTTTTGTTCATTTGTGTGTATTCTGACCGCGCCGGTGTGTCCCGCCAATGGAATACCGCGTTTGAATGACCGCCGCGTGGATTCGTGGGTCGTAATGGCATGGGCGTATTTCTGTTGGCGTGGCGGTGGAGGTTTGGTCACCTCCACCTTTCCGCCGACCGCTGGTCTGGCGGTCTGTTGTGGCGGTCGGATTTTCGGAGGTTTGCCTTCTGCGGGTCAGAATGACCGTGGCGGGTTTCCGCGACCGCGGCGGGATTATGGAGGATTTCTGACCGGCGGTAGGCGCCTTTTACCGCCGAGGTCAGAATGACCACCTAAGTAACTAGTAAGTCACCTATATGTCTAACCTTCACTTGCTCAAGGTTAGATGCAAAGTTACTAAGCGTAAGGGCACCCTTGCACTAGCAAAGGAGCCCCCACATAGTTTAGGGCCATTTCCCCGAACTTTGTGAGTGAGGGGACACCATTACACGCGTGCACTACATATAGGTCAATACCTATATGTAGCTTCAAAATGTTAACTCTAAATATGGCCATGTAACATGTCTAGGATCATGGAATTGTCCCCCCATTCCAAATCTGGTATTGGGGAGCCAATTCCATGCATCCTGGAGGCTTCACCATGGACCCCCAGTACTGCCAAACCAGCTATCTGAGGCTTGCACTGCAGCTACAGCTGCTGCCACCTCACAGACAGGGTTCTGCCCTCCTGGGGTCTCGGCAGCTCAGTCCCAGGAAGGCAGAACAAAGCATTTCCTCTGAGAGCAGGGTGTTACATCCTCTCTCTTTGGAAATAGGTGTTACAGGCTGGGGAGGGGTAGCCTCCCCCAGCCTCTGGAAATGCTTTGAAGAGCACAGATGGTGCCCTCCTTGCATAAACCAGTCTACACCAGTTCAGGGACCCCTTCTCCCCTGCTGTGGCGGGAAACTGAACAAAGGAAAGGGGAGTGACCACTCCTCTGTCCATCACCACCCCAGGGGTGGTGCCCAGTGCTCCTCCAGTGTGTCCCAGACTTCATTCATCTTACTTTGCAAGGTATGGGGGCACTCTAGAGGGCTCTGAGTGGCCAGTGCCAGCAGGTGATGTCAGGGACCCCTCCTGATAGGCAGGTCAACACCTGATAAGGTAGCCAATCCCCCTCTCAGGGCTATTTAGGGTCTCTCCTGTGGGTTCTCTTTAGATTCTCCTTGCAAGTTTCCTTCAGGAATCCTCTGCAACAACTTCAGACTCTTCTGACCGCAGATCAACTGCAGCCTCCTCCAAGAAATACTGTAACTGCAACAAAGGGGGTCATTATATAATTGGCAGAAATCCGCCACAGCTATTATGACCCACAGCGCGGAATCCGCCAAAATTCAGACACACCAAAGGTCAGTGATAAACTGGCAAAAACAAATCCTCCACCGTCACGCCAATAGAAATACACCCACACTATCACGACACACAAATCCACGCGGCAGTCTTTCAACCGCAGTATTCCATTGGCGGTACACACCGCTGCGCTCAAAATACACACACATATACAAAACACAGCCACATTGGACAATTCCAAATACACACACCTGATACACATACACACACCACACCCATTACAATATAAAACACACACCCACAAATCCCTATGACAAAATTACAGAGAGAAGGCCAAAGAGAGACACCACAAACAACTACCAAGCATCCACAGGTACACAATACCATTACCCACACAACTTCCACACACCTCACAGAACACACCACTAAATATCACCCCACTTATCACTACACACACCACCACACACATCACCCACACCACCCCATGGCATGGCAAAGACACCCCAGGTTCTCTGAGGAGGAGCTCAGGGTCATGGTGGAGGAAATCGTCCGGGTAAAGCCACAGCTATTCGGATCACAGGTGCAGCACACCTCCATAGCTAGGAAGATGGAGCTATGGCGCAGAATAGTGGACAGGGTCAACGCAGTGGGACAGCACCCAAGAAATCGGGATGACATCAGGAAGAGGTGGAACGACCTACGGGGGAAGGTGCGTTCCGTGGTCTCAAGACACCACCTTGCGGTTCAGCGGACTGGCGGCGGACCTGTCACGGTGTAGGTACTCCTCAGACTCGGTGTGATGCAAACAAGGTCCACCTCCTGACACCACCAAGTCACTGATAAAAAAACCACAGTGCATTGGAGTAATCAAGCGAGGGAAGGAAGGGGAAGGATCAGCAGGGACGGGATAACTGTAAAGAAAAATACACAGTGTTAATTATCACATTGTCTGTCTATTCTCATAAGGTCTCACTAAAACCAAAACGACCTGGACTGCCCATAACTCATAAGGGCAGAACTAGTCCAAAGCCTGACTATGTTCCATCAGCATCACCAATGGATGCCCCAAGCCACCTACGGCCACTAATAATCACCTAAGGGTCTCACCGCCCTTCCTCCTAAACAATACTACAGAACGTATAACGAAACGAACATGAGGAGAAAGAATAAGGTGAAGAAAATCTATTTTGTACTTCTTCCTATGATTCAGTTAACCCACTAAGCCTTTCGTTAATGTCACGTATATTTGAAGAAGTACTTCGTTCATATCTCTGTGAATGTTGACAAGAATTATTTGTCCCGGCTGTTTGGAATCCTGCAAACAGTAAATCTCATTCTGAATCGCCGCCAACAAAAAGCCAAAAGATTATGTCTCATAAGATCGCCGTTCCTTTATTATGGTACCTCAAAAGTAAAGTGCTCCAATTTATAACAGTCACCCCCAACTTGGCCGTAAGGAATGCAGAAATAAAGAAAGGCGATAGCCTCCGGCAAGTAGCAAGCTTGCCGCTTACCACCTTCTTAGTACTCGGAATTCGAAAGGAGGAGCAGCTCGGAACTCCTTCTACTGGTAAAAGGTCAGTTTCCAGGAGGGGGCCATGCTGAATCTCATTTCTCTTCACGGACCGCCGATGAATTCCCTCCTGGGGAACGCCGTCCGCTCCTACTTCGTTGAGGCTCCGACCTGCCTCATTAGCACAAATAACGCACACCCTTTCCAGGGTGCGCCGACTTTTACGCGATCTCTACCGCGCTGGGCTTCATGGGAAGTGTAGTCCTTAATGACTACAATCTCCCGATCGGCCCTGTAGGCGCCGGCTAGCACCTGACAGTACGCCCACCTCCAAAGCGCCTCCTAGGGCCAGGTTTAGTGGGATGACAAGCATGAAACCGTTGCACCGCCCTAGGGGCATGAACATTGCCTTCCGGCTCCCATGAATCCTCCTCGGCCTCATACCCTTTCCACGACACCAAGTACCATAACTTACCCCCCCGTAGTTTGGAATCCAACACTTTGCGCACCTCATACTCCAGCTGTCCGTCTCTAACCACCGGAGGCACCGCCCGCCGGGTCACGGACAGAGCTGGCTTCAAAAGGCTGCAATGAAACACCGGATGGATTCTTAAGGAAGCAGGTAAGTTGAGACGGTAAGCCACAGGGTTTATCTTGCGTACCACCTCATAAGGACCAATGTAACGAGGATGAAAGATGCTACGCATCTTAAAACGTATATACTTGGTGGAAAGCCACACTCGGTCCCCTGGCTGGTACACCGGCCCCTCACGCCGATGTACATCACCCCATTTCTTATACTGTTCCTTGGCTTTATCCAAATTAAATCGTATTTTCTTTTGCATGGATTGTAGGTTCTTAACCATAGCATGGACAGTAGGTTGATCCGTGACTTCCCGAGGTATGATTATGGGCAACATCTCCGCGTGGAACCCTGTGTTAGCACGAAAAGGAGACTCCCTTATCGAGCTATGCCAAGCATTGTTGTACGATAGTTCGGCCAGCCATAGCAATGACACCCACGATTCCTGCGCGTCTTTTGCATAGCACCTCAGATATTTCTTCAGGGTTTGGTTGAGACGCTCCGTCTGGCCATCGGTTTGTGGGTGAAAACTGGTGGATAGGGCGGATTCAATGCGCAGAACCTTGCACCACATGCGCCAAAACCTAGCAACGAACTGGGGGCCTCTGTCTGAAATAATGGTTCTTGGTAAACCATGTAACCTCACCACTTGAGACAGAATTAGATGGGCGGTCTGACTTGCTGTAGGTAGGTTTCTACAAGGGAGAAAGTGACCCATCTTGGTAAAACTATCAATTACCACCATGATAGCATTGTACCCCTGATCCATTGGCAATCCTACCACAAAATCCACGCTGATGGTTTGCCATGGTTTTTCCGGAGTGGGCAAAGGCATCAGCTTGCCCTGGCTCTTCGCGTTTTCTCCCTTGGATCGAGCACATATCTCACACCGAGCTACCCATGTCGCAACGTCCTTAGCCCAACCTTTCCACCTGAAATGTCGTTGCACTATTTGCGCAGTTTTGGTGTACCCCGGATGACCAGCTGTTACCGCATCATGACACCAATTGAAGGCTTGCATTCGAAGTTCAGGTGTTGGTAAATACAAACGATTACCTTGCAACGGAATTCCGTGCTTAAGGGTACGGTCCTGACTTACTTCGGCCCACTCCTTCCACTGAGCAGCAGACTTATGCTTAGAGACCTTTTCTAGGAAGTGAGATATATGAAGGGCACAAAGCACTTTTTCCGGTTGGATGATTGCTTCATCAGGTCTTGAAGTGACGTTCCTCGCGTCCCTTTGTCTAGACAGTGAATCTGCCTTGCGATTGTCGACCCCAGGACGGAAGGTTACTACAAACTCATATTCTGAAAAGAACAGCATCCACCTCATTTGCCGCTGGGTAAGCTGTCTAGCCTCCTTCATATACTGCAGGTTTCGGTGATCAGTATATACCGTGACCGGGTGTTGGGCCCCCCAGAGATGGTGTCTCCATTCCTGAAATGCCTTCTTGATGGCTAGTAGTTCTTTTTCTGCCACCGTATAATTGAGTTCCGCAGCAGATAGCTTCTTAGATAAAAACGCCACCGGATGAAGCTGTCCTGAGGTCTTGTTTCTTTGGGATAACACAGCCCCAATGGCTATATCCGAGGCATCTGCTTCGACTATAAAAGGTACTTCTGGCTGTGGATGCTGGAGTATAGGCGCTGAGCAGAAGGCCTGTTTTAAGAAGCAGAAGGCCTCCTCTGCCTCTTCTGACCAAACAAAAGACACTCCCTTTCTTAGCAACCTTGTTATAGGTGACACAATGTGGGAAAAATGACAGATGAATCTTCTATAGTAATTAGAAAACCCCAGGAAGCATTGCACATCTCTCACACTAGTGGGCACTGGCCACTCTTGAACCGCCTGTATTTTTCTTGTCGACATGCAGAACCCTTCCGGGCTTAAATCCACCCCCAAGAACTCAACCTTCTGTACATGGAACTCGCATTTGCTCAGTTTGCAATAAAGATGGTGCTGTTGCAATGCTTGGAGTACTAGGGAAACATGTTCCATGTGCCGCTCTAAGGAGGTAGAATACACCAATATGTCATCTATATAGACGATCACAAAGTGGTCTACGTATTCTTTGAGAACATCGTTCAGAAAGTATTGGAAAGCCGCCGGGGCGTTACACAACCCGAACGGCATTACCAAGTATTCAAACAGGCCATAACGGGTCTTAAACGCCGTCTTCCATTCATCCCCTTCACGGATTCTGACCAGATGGTAAGCCCCCTTCAGATCTAACCTTGTATAGATAGTTGCCTCTTTCACCTGTTCCAATAACACAGGAATGAGGGGAAGAGGGTATCTATTCCTTATCGTGTTCTTGTTCAGCATTCTATAATCGATGCAGGTTCTCAACTCTTTATTCGCTTTAGCTATGAAAAAGAGTGGAGAAGCTGCCGGAGAACAAGATGGTCTAATGAACCCGATTTCCAGGAAACGGTCCAGATATCTTCGCAAATGTTTGGTTTCTGGGTCTGATAGAGCATATACCCTACAAGAAGGAAGGAGTGCTCCCGGAATCAAATCTATCTTGCAATCGTATATACGATGGGGTGGCAATGTCTCCGCCTGACCTTCGTCGAACAAATCCTTGAACTTGACGTAAACAGAGGGCAATATCACCGCTTTCTCCACCACTGTGGCCAACTGTAACCCTTGAGCCAACGCTAACGCGGGGGGGTTATCATATAAGGAACCGACTTTCTCACTCCTCACGGACTGAAAACTAACCGTCTTGGCTTGCCAATCGATAACAGGATTGCTCTTTCTTAGCCAGGGCATTCCCAAAATTATTTCATACTGAGGAGCCTCTATTATATCTAGCCTGATTATTTCTCTGCGTGCCGGAGATACTCCACTGAAAACCAACCCCACATCCTCAGTTTGTTCAGTAAGGGGTCCAGACTTCAGTGGTGTACCGTCAACTGCCAACACAATTTCGGGGTTCTTTCTTGGAATTCTCAGAAGTCCCAGTCTCTTAACCACCCCTTCATCTATGAAATTTCCCGTGGCTCCTGAGTCTATCATTGCCCATACAGGATGGTTTCGATCTTGGGACACCAGCTCTACGGATAACAACAGGTGTGACGCCTTTTCTTCTGGTGGCAAGAGGGTTAAAGAAGTCAACCGGAACCCTGATAGGGGTTCTATAAAGGGCAAATCCTCTTTCTCTGATATCTTCCCTGACGTCACCGCGGCCTTTTGAGTGGGGGAGTAGGAGAACCTTTTTCTTGGTTTTTGGGGACATTCTCTCACATAATGACCCTTCCTGCCGCAATACATGCACAACCCCTGTACCCTCCTACTCTCTTTTTCGGCCTTTGACAGAGGTGCCCTAACGGCTCCCACTTCCATAGGTTCCCCGCATAAATCAGGGGAATTAGGAACTGGTCGCCCCTCTCTTTCTGGAATGACCGGCCGCCTATCACCCGCTCTACGCTCTCCCCTTCTCTCTGCTAGCCGATGATTCAATCTCAAGGTAAGATTCACAAGTTCAGTACATGTGGAAGGCTGTGGATCTATTTGGGCTAGGATATCCTTCATTTCGTCTCTTAATCCTTGATAATAGAGAGACATTCTCTTCTCCTCTGGCCACTCTGATTCCGCTACCAGTCTATTGAAGGTGGTAAGATAGGTAACCAGGTCAGACCTCCCCTGTCTCAGTTCCAGCAGTTCTCTATCAGCACTAAAGGTGGTTGTTCTGTGATCAAACACCTTCTCAAAGGCCGACCGAAAGGCATTCCAATCCGATAATAATGGGTCATCGTTTCTAACTAACGGTACTGCCCAGTTGGCTGCATCTCCCGAGAGATAAGAAATAGCGAACATTACCCTGGAAAGGTTAGAGGGAAAAGACGCCGGTCTACATGAGAATTGGAGAGACAACTGCGTTAAAAAAGCCTGAACTTTCCTGGGGTCCCCTGAAAACCGTTCCGGACTGGCCAAAGGAATTGGAGGGGAGACGTTCACGGTTATCTGCGGTGTAGATGCTGAGGCATCGAAGGGATTCCTAGTAAGCCTTTCTACCTTGTCCCTTAGTGCCGCTGCCTCCACCCTAGAATCTGCCAACTCTTGCTGCACTAACACTAACGCCTGTAAGACATCATCCATAGATGCCATCTTTGCATTACACCGAGCAGGAGGAGTATTATTCGTGGGTGCGTTATTCTGTCACGGTGTAGGTACTCCTCAGACTCGGTGTGATGCAAACAAGGTCCACCTCCTGACACCACCAAGTCACTGATAAAAAAACCACAGTGCATTGGAGTAATCAAGCGAGGGAAGGAAGGGGAAGGATCAGCAGGGACGGGATAACTGTAAAGAAAAATACACAGTGTTAATTATCACATTGTCTGTCTATTCTCATAAGGTCTCACTAAAACCAAAACGACCTGGACTGCCCATAACTCATAAGGGCAGAACTAGTCCAAAGCCTGACTATGTTCCATCAGCATCACCAATGGATGCCCCAAGCCACCTACGGCCACTAATAATCACCTAAGGGTCTCACCGCCCTTCCTCCTAAACAATACTACAGAACGTATAACGAAACGAACATGAGGAGAAAGAATAAGGTGAAGAAAATCTATTTTGTACTTCTTCCTATGATTCAGTTAACCCACTAAGCCTTTCGTTAATGTCACGTATATTTGAAGAAGTACTTCGTTCATATCTCTGTGAATGTTGACAAGAATTATTTGTCCCGGCTGTTTGGAATCCTGCAAACAGTAAATCTCATTCTGAATCGCCGCCAACAAAAAGCCAAAAGATTATGGCCCTCATTCTGACCCTGGCGGTCTTTGACCGCCAGGGCGGAGGACCGCGGGAGCACCGCCGACAAGCCGGCGGTGCTTCAATGGGGATTCCGACCGCGGCGGTAAAGCCGCGGTCGGACCGGCACCACTGGCGGGGTCCCGCCAGTGTACCGCGGCCCCATTGAATCCTCCGCGGCGGCGCAGCTTGCTGCACCGCCGCGGGGATTCTGACCCCCCCTACCGCCATCCAGATCCCGGCGGTCGGACCGCCGAGATCCGGATGGCGGTAGGGGGGGTCGTGGGGCCCCTGGGGGCCCCTGCAGTGCCCATGCCACTGGCATGGGCATTGCAGGGGCCCCCGTAAGAGGTCCCCTAAATGTATTTCACTGTCTGCTGCGCAGACAGTGAAATACGCGACGGGTGCAACTGCACCCGTCGCACAGCTTCCACTCCGCCGGCTCGATTCCGAGCCGGCTTCATCGTGGAAGCCTCTTTCCCGCTGGGCTGGCTGGCGGTCTGAAGGAGACCGCCCGCCAGCCCAGCGGGAAAGTCAGAATTACCGCCGCGGTCTTTCGACCGCGGAACGGTAACCTGACGGCGGGACTTTGGCGGGCGGCCTCCGCCGCCCGCCAAGGTCAGAATGAGGGCCTATGTCTCATAAGATCGCCGTTCCTTTATTATGGTACCTCAAAAGTAAAGTGCTCCAATTTATAACAGTCACCCCCAACTTGGCCGTAAGGAATGCAGAAATAAAGAAAGGCGATAGCCTCCGGCAAGTAGCAAGCTTGCCGCTTACCACCTTCTTAGTACTCGGAATTCGAAAGGAGGAGCAGCTCGGAACTCCTTCTACCGGTAAAAGGTCAGTTTCCAGGAGGGGGCCATGCTGAATCTCATTTCTCTTCACGGACCGCCGATGAATTCCCCCCTGGGGAACGCCGTCCGCTCCTACTTCGTTGAGGCTCCGACCTGCCTCATTAGCACAAATAACGCACACCCTTTCCAGGGTGCGCCGACTTTTACGCGATCTCTACCGCGCTGGGCTTCATGGGAAGTGTAGTCCTTAATGACTACAATCTCCCGATCGGCCCTGTAGGCGCCGGCTAGCACCTGACAGGACCCCCACCTCCTCCCCCACAACTAACAACATGGGAGGAGCAGGTCTTGGCTATTCTGCATCCTGAGGGCCTCAAAGGAGTAGCTGGAGGAATGGACTCTGGTAAGTAAAATCTTAACTATTACATCCCCCACCCTACTTGCATGCTATCACATACCTCCACTCTCACCCTCACCCCCATCACTCCAACTCCTCACAAATGTCCCAACATCACAAACCACACATCCTAACACCAAGCCCTGCATGCAACAACAAAGCATGGACACCCATCACCAAAGCATGGCCACTGCACATACCCATACACACCCCTAAACCACCATCACACAAGGTCCCACACAGGAATGCTAGCACTGGGATACACGGTCACACACCCATTGCACACCATGGCACACACAGATGTAATAAACATCTTTTTATACCCCTGCAGGACCCCTACCCAACGTCACCGGACAGGAGGGTCCACACATGTCCACACCACCAACAGAAGAGGACCACAGTGATGACAGCAGCTCTGTCCAACTGGATCTAGATGACCAGCCCGGCCCATCGGGGACCTCTGGACAGTCGGTTCCGCTGACACAGTCACAGGCCAGGCAGGAGGAACAGTATTTGGGCTTCAGGGAGGAACTCAGATCAATCAGTTCCACCCTGGGCACCATCGTAGGGGTGCTGAAGGAAGTCCTCAACACCAGGAGGGACACTGTGCCACAACAAGGGGTCCCTGACACTAGCCTGGACGATGAACTTCCCACCACCTCTGCCGGCGCTAGTGGACAGGACGCCCCGCCACAGGACCACCACACCAGCACCTCACCCCCTACAGAGGGAGAACCACCCCGCAAACGGTCCCTGAGATCCAGGACAAAGACAGAGAACGATGCCAAGACGCCCGCCAAGAAATGAGACCACCCTGAATGTCATCTTTCTGTCCCACTTTGTCACCCTGTCCATCCTCAAACTGCCCCAGCTCCACTTCCTATGCCCCTTTGGACAATGCACCTGTGAGGCTAATAGACTGGACTCTGCCATGGACATTCCTCCACCATCACCCCTCACCATTTTACAACCCCCTCAAATATTGAGCACTTAAATAAACACCCTTGAAGCACAAAACAATCTGGAGTCAGTCTGTGATTTCGAAATAGTGTATTAGCAATTACAGTGACAAAATGCTCTTTCAAATGTAATGTCAACATACCTATGTCACACAGCTCTTGTCCATGAGGAAACAAAGCAGATGTCACACAGTGGGACCCACATGTGTGAAATCGTAAGGTAAAGTGACAACTCAGTGACCATACACTGGGTGAAAACGACATACAGTAGAGAGGTAGTAGCGTTAAAGTACATGTAGTAGGCAGGTTTGTATTCTTACCTGTGTCTCACTGGAAATATTGCAGGATCACTGAGTTCCTGTTGTCGATGTCCTCTTCTTCTGCTTCCTCGTCTTCACTGTCCACAGGCTCCACAGCTGCAACAACCCCGCCATCTGGACCATCCTCCTGCAGAAAAGGCACCTGTCATCGTAAAGCTAAGTTGTAAAGCATACAGCAGGCCACGATGATCTGGCACACCTTCTTTGGTGAGTAGAATAGGGATCCACCTGTCATATGGAGGCACCTGAACCTGGCCTTCAGGAGACCGATCGTCCGCTCTATTATCCACCGAGTTCGCCAATGGGCCTCATTGCTGCGTTCCTCTGCCCTTGTCCTGGGATTCCTCACTGGGGTCAGTAGCCATGACAGGTTGGGGTAACCAGAGTCATCTGCAAATGGCGAGGGACAACTGTTAGACACACATTAACCTGTAGGGATATCCCCAGACCCAGACAACCATTCCCACTGACTTGCTTCCAGGTGCTCACCTAATAGCCACACACGGTGCCTCTGGAGTTGACCAATCACATAAAGGATGCTGCTATTCCGCAGGATGTAAGCACCATGCACTGAGCCAGAGAATTTGGCATTAACATGGGAGATGTACTGGTCAGCCAAACACACCATCTGCACATTCATGGAATGATAACTCTTCCGGTTTCTGTACACCTGCTCACTCCTGCGGGGGGGGGGTACCAAAGCCACATGTGTCCCATCAATGGCACCTATGATGTTGGGGATATGTCCCAGGGCCACCTACACTGTAGGCAAATCCTCCACCTGAGGAAAAATGATGTAGCTCCGCATGTGTTTCAGCAGGGCAGACAACACTCTGGACAACATGTTGGAAAACATAGGCTGGGACATCCCTTATGCTATGGCCACTGTTGTTTGAAATGATCCACTTGCAAGGAAATGGAGTACTGACAGCACCTGCACTTGAGGGGGGATTCCTGTGGGATGGCGGATAGCTGACATCAGGTCTGGCTCCAGCTGGGCACACAGTTCCAAGATTGTGGCCCGATCAAGCCTGTAGGTGATGATCACATGTCTTTCCTCCATTGTCGACAGGACCACCAGCGGTCTGTACACCGGAGGATGACGCCATCTCCTCACATGTCTCAGCGGACGGTACCTATGAAGGACAAGAGCGAGCACAGAGTCAACCAACTCAGAGGTACGTACCCACAGTTTACACAGAACACGAATCCTAATCCGAAATTTGGGCTGTATGAGTGTTGAGGCAAGGCCTAGGTATGTGTGACGCAGTTAAAAATTAAGCCATGTGGCCCATGAAATGGCGGCTGCCTGACCTGTAAAGTGGGACAATGGGATGTGATGTAACAGCGCTGGCGTTGTACACCATCGCGGTAGGCGGTAGAAGACGGCGGCTCAATTCTGCATTGGTTAACATTGGAGCCAATGACGATGTACGCTGGCGGACGTGACCGCCATTTTCTATCTGTTCAATCATTTGATACCTGATCTTCGACAGGAGAGGACCTACACTGCAAGTGCTGCTGTGAACTCGGTCTGGAAGAGACAATGGCTTGTGTGTCTGGGGAAAGGGGCCCTGCCTTCACATTGGAGGAGTTGGAGAAACTCGTGGATGGGGTCCTCCCCCAGTACACGCTACTCTGCGGTCCTCCAGGCAAACAGGTAAGTACACTGGGAGCATGCTGTATGGGCTATGCCTGTGTGGAGTGGGGTGGATGAAACATGGGGGGGGGAGATTGAGGCATGCATGAAACGAAGGTGAGTGCATGTGCCACATGGCAAGGGTAGGGATGGGGGCCAATGACAGTGATGGTGCATTTGGTAATAACTTTTCTTTTCCCCCTGTACAATTCCTGTAGGTCAGCGCCCACCAGAAAAAATATATTTGGCGTGCCATCGCCAAGGACGTCCGGACCCTGGGGGTCTACCACAGACGGAGCACCCACTGCCGTAAGAGATGGGAGGACATTCGCCACTGGAGCAAGAAGATGGCGGAGGCCCAGCTGGGGATGGCCTCCCAAAGTGGGAGGGGTGCCCGTCACACCATGACCCCCCTGATGTTCCGGATCCTGGTTGTGGCGTACCCGGAGTTGGATGGGCGCTTGTGGGCATCACAGCAGCCACAAGGGGGTGAGTACACTCTCATTCCGCTGATTTTGCGTGCAGTGGAGGTGTCTGGGTGGGGGAGGTGGGCTGTGAGTTTCCCTAGGCCAGGGCGAGTGTGCTAGTTAGGTCCCCTTGTTCTGGCAGATCCTGTGGCACCCCACCCCACCTGTGTACAGTGCCAAGTACACCTAGTCAGGCTCCTGTGTCATTCATGTGTGCAGATGTCAGCCATAGCCTTGTAGGCCATGTCCCAGGGATTGAACAGTGGAGGCCAAGTGCGCGGCGTAGTGCAGGGGGGTTCTGTGTCTGCTGTGTCCGCCAACGGTAGCGGTAATGCATGCACTCAACATGTCTTTCTTCTGTCATCACCCCCCCTTTTTGTGGTCTCCCTGTTCTTGTGTGCATTAGCATCATCAGGCGGAGGAGCAGTGGCACCGGAGCAGGAGGGAGCTGCATCCCACATGGCCCTGGGTGCGATACTATGGACTCAGAGTTCACCAGTGGGGCGGAGGGTGAGGGGAGCTCCACGGCGGGGACAGGAGCTGACACCAGTGACACGGACTCATCCTCTGATGGGAGCTCCCTTGTGGTGGCGGCCACATCTGTGCCCCCCGCATCTACAGGTACAGCCGCCATCCCCCCTACCAGCACCGCCCTCCCAGCAGCCTTTCAGCCTTTGCCCCGTGCCCGCTCACCCTGGAGGGTGGGCATCACCTTCGCCCCAGGCACCTCAGGCCCTGCCCCAGTCACCCCTGCTGCCCTCAGTGAGGAGGCCATTGACCTCCTCAGGTCCCTCACTGTTGGGCAGTCTACCATTTTGAATGCCATCCAGGGTGTAGAAAGGCAGTTGCAACAAACAAATGCATTCCTGGAGGGCATTCGTTCTGGTCAGGCGGCCCTTCAGCGAGCTTTTCAGACTCTGGCCTCAGCACTGATGGCAGCCATTGTCTCCGTCTCTAGCCTCCCCCCTCCAACTTCCTCCACCCAGACCCAATCCCCTCTACCTCTGCCTATCCCAAGCACACCTTCAGACCAGCATGCACACACCTCAACACACAAAGGAAGCTCAGGCAAACATAAGCACCACACATCCCACAGGCACTCATGCAAGCATCACACACATGCAGACACACCAACATCCACTGCCTCCACTGTGTCCCCCCCTCCTCGTCTCCCTCTACACTCACACCTGCATGCACTACATCTACAGCCACTACTTCCATCACCAGCAAACACACCATCACACCCCGCTCACGTGCAGTCACCACCCCCACTACCATTCACACATCCCCTGTGTCCTCTCCCAGTGTGTCTGTGACGCCACCTCCCAAGATACACAAACGCAGGCACACACCCACCCAACAGCCATCCACCTCACGACAGCCTCCAGCGCATGCACCTTCACCCAAAGTCACCAAACGAACACCTCCTACAACCACAACCTCTTCCTCCACTCCCAAACCCCCTCCAGCTACCCGTCCCAGTGTTCCCAAGAAACTTTTCCTGTCCAACCTTGACCTCTTTCCCTCACCTCCCCCACGCCCGACTCTCCGGGTCCCAACCTAGCACCTCAGCCACAACATCTCCGGGACCAGTGGTGCCTGTAGTCACCGGAATCTGGAGTGCACCGGCCACCAGGGCAGGCAGTGTGGCACGGAGCCACAGCACGGACAGTCCCTCACCTGTCAAGCATCAAAAGTTGGCCAGTGCCCGGCGGGACAGGGGGAAGACTCCAGCCACCAAAGCCGCTCCCAGGGGTACAGGTGGGAGTGTGGAGTCAGCTGCGACCCCTTCCAAGGTGGGGAAGGGCCACAAGAAAGTCAGCAAGTCTGGGAAGAGCAGCACGGTGGAGAAGACTGCCATCATCCAGCACCAGCCCTGCTGCCCAGGAGGCCACCGCCACCAGCCCTGCTGCCCAGGACAGGACCGCTAGCACCAGCCCCGCTGGGCCAGACAGGACCACCAGCACCAGACCCGCTGGGCCAGACAGGACCGCCAGCACCAGCCCCACTGGGTCATGAAGGACCGCCAGCATCAGCCCCGCTGGGCCAGACAGGACCACCAGCCCTGCTGGGCAAGACAGGACCGCCAGCAGCTGAGTCACTGTAAAGGACCCCGCTGCCACAAGCACCGCTGAACAGGGCACCGCCGCCACAAGCACCGCTGAACAGGGCACCGCCGCCACAAGCACCGCTGGCCCATGAGCACCAAGGGCACTGACGCTACTGAGTCCGTCAAGAGCAGGATGAAGCACTCTGGGCACAAAGCCCCCTCCATAACCAGTGGAGAAAGGCATCCACTTGAGAGACTGTGGCTATGCACTCCCCAGGATGGAACAGTGGGCAAACCACCCACTGTAGAGACTTGAGAGACTGTGGCTTTGCACTCCCCACGATGGAACAGTGGGCAAACCACCCACTGTAGAGACTTGAGGGACTGTGGCTTTGTACTCCCCAGGATGGAACAGTGGGCAAACCACCCACTGTAGAGACTTGAGAGACTGTGCCTTTGCACTCCCCAGGATGGAACAGTGGCCATGTGGCCCCCTCGTGGATTTTGCATCGTGCACTCACCCGGCTGAGGTGCCCCCCCTTTCCCTTCCCCCTGAGGTGCCTGTTTTATTGCTATCTGATGCCCCTGCAGTGTTCTCTCCGTCATGTTCGGGGATTGAGTGTGGGCCTCGCCCATACCATGTGGGCCCAGTGTTCCACGGACTTCATTGGAGCACTACCTGGACTACTATTTTTGGTGTATATTTTGTTTATAGTGTATATATATATATATATTTTTGCGTACTGGATTTTAATATATTACTATGGTTACACTCATTTCCTTTTGTCCTTGCATTCTTCCAGGGGGGTTTAGGGGGTCTAACTGTAATGTATCATGCTGTATTAGTGTGTGTGTTGTAGTGGGTGAGGGTGGGGGTGTTGCGTGTGCGTGTCCCTGTTTTTTCCCTCCCCCCTCCCCTGTGTCGTAGGTGCAGTACTCACCGTGGTCTTCGCCGCCGGCGTTCGTGCTCCTGGTAGAGGAGCAAGAAGATAAGGGCTGGCAGGATCTGGAGTTCCGGTTCCATGGCATCCTGGTTCCTCGTGGGGTGTGTTGAAGTGAGCGTTTTCCCTTTGAAGTCCTGTTTCTGCCGTATTTTTGTTCGCGGTGAATCCGTCCCGGAAAAGGTGGTGGATTGGCCTGTTGTGATACTGTGGGCGGTACATTGTCCTCCGCCTCTGTTGGCGGTGACCGCCAAGCTGTTTGTTTGTACCGCCATGGTGGTCGGTGTGTTAAAGTGGCTGTCTTTGTTGGCGGTTTCCGCCATGGTCGTAATTCCATTTTTTTTTCCGCCGGCCTGTTGGCGGTCTTACCGCCGCTTTAACACCGACCGCCAGGGTTGTAATGACCACCAAAGTGTCTACAAGAGACACTTTTCTTCAGCAACCTCAGCTCCAAGTCAGCAACTGCAACAGTTTCCATGGTGTGCATGCTCTGAGGACTCCCTGTCTTCATCCTGCACCAGAAGGGCCAAAGTAATCTCCCGTGGAGTGACAGAGTTACTCCCATGCTCCAAACAGGCCCCTTCCAAGGTGACGACCAGTACCCTGGGACTCCTCTCACGGTAACGAGCGTGCTCCTAAGGACACAGAGGGTAAACATCATCGACATAGACTGTCCTGAGGTCCTGCTGATGCAATTTGGAGGAGGTAAGACCTTGCCTTCCCCGAGAACGATGGTACCCCTGTGTATTGTGTCTTCTTCACCTCCTGAGGCCTTTGTGCACTTTTTACAAAATCACTTTGTGCACAGCCTGGCCCTCGTCCCCAGCACTCCACTCTGTGATGCTCAACTCGCTGAGTTGTTCTCCGGTGGCGCGGGACCTTCTTTTGTTGTGCTGCATCAACCACATTTTGCATCTCCTTTGAACCCGGATCCTGTGGCTTCTGGGGGTGCCGTCTGGCATCCTGAGGGCTCTCTAAAGTGCTGAGAGCCCCTCTTCCACCTCACACAGATTTGAGACCCCCAGGTCCCTCCTGGGTCCATCCAGCGCCATTTTGATGAAAAATTCACTTTTGTCGTAGCCAAGGATTGTTGGCACCTTCCAACATGAAATCTCATCTGCAACAATTTTCATGCCGTGGGACATCTTTTGCATCATGCAGGAACCCTGCCTGCATTGTCCTAGGGTGCATTTCTGCAGTCTTCAACTAACCAGGCGTTAGCCGGCGGTAAACTTTTTGACGCAAACCAGCGCCTTTGCTGGTTTGCGTCAAAAAGTATAAATATGGGCCTACATTTCTTCGGCCCTCAGGTCAGTAACTCATACTTTCACTTGTATTAACTCCTTGGAGAATTTAAGGGTTCTGAACAAGACACATAAAATAAAAACTGTACTTCCTGGACCAGTTCTGTACATTTTGCTGGATTTCTGAATGCATTTTGAAACTTCACTTACATGAGGTGCCTTGCACCTAACAAGAATTGGGACGTAGCTGTCCCTTTGACACCCACCCACCAAAAGAAACAAGTAGGGGTTAAGCCTAGTCAAACAATGAAACAAGGAAATCTGTGTCATGCTGAGCTTTTCCCTGTTCATTGTACCTCTCTTGTAAACAAGTTTAATGAGATTTGAAAGAAAAAAATATTTACTTAAAGCTTAAAAATGTGGGTGATGGCCTCACAGATGGAGCGTTGTACACTGGCTGGAGCCTCATAAAACACTGTGGTGGGTTTTTCCTATGCCAGGCATGCCTCCAGCAGTGTAGCAGCAGCATGAGAGAAAACTAGCCCGAAAGAAAAAAAACCAAGCAGTAGGTAATTCCCTACTTAAAGTACCATCACAGAGCAGACAAAGTTCTAGGAGCAAGCACCTATGTATGCTGCCTGAATTTCTCAGAAACTGAAGGAAACATTCGCATGCTCCTTCTCATGGTGCAGGTGATTACACACAAAACTGTACGAAAATACATTGATATCTATCAATTGTGGCCTACGATACTGTGTGGAGCTATGGGAGTCTCGTATGGAATCTGCTACTTAAGGGTCTGACCTAGTGATTGATGTGAGAGTGTCATCCTCTTTGGAACGTCTGTCATCCCCAGGTATCAGGGCGGAAATAGACCGTGTTTTCAGGAGGGTCAAGGAGGTGCTCTGGTCTAAGAAGCCCAGCGGTTGTCAGGTAAGTGCAGCAGAAGCGGACAGAAGCAAACACTAATGGTATCAGCCATCCTGGCCTATGCGCAGACCAGTCCAGGCATGGGAGACTGAACATGCACAGCCCCTTTCCCAGTAAACAGTGAACAGATTTGCCAGTCCACTCCCCCTGCATGGAGCTGAAACCAGTGAAGTGGCCAGGAGTGGAGAAGTGGCAGCCTGACTTATGCTCCCCCTGCCCAGGGTAAAAGCAAACACAATCTATAAAATACAACAAATTCCCCAAAGATACTTAGAGTATATTCAACAAGTATATCGCGTTCAGAAAATCACCTTTAACGTGTGTGATAGCTAACACAATACTCAAACCCATTAAGAGCATATGTGGCATACACATGTTCCTAAGAAAAGCAACCGCTATTGGCTCCTCTTACCGTATCATATATTCATCCTTCCTTCACCAAATATCTTAAGTAATTTGGTAATTAACGCGTTAATAATATTTGTATTGGCGCCAATGGCACCACTTACACACTCATAAAAGAAACAGAATCACATTAATACAGGGAGTGCAGAATTATTAGGCAATTGAGTATTTTGACCACATCATCCTCTTTATGCATGTTGTCTTACTCCAAGCTGTATAGGCTCGAAAGCCTACTACCAATTAAGCATATTAGGTGATGTGCATCTCTGTAATGAGAAGGGGTGTGGTCTAATGACATCAACACCCTATATCAGGTGTGCATAATTATTAGGCAACTTCCTTTCCTTTGGCAAAATGGGTCAAAAGAAGGACTTGACAGGCTCAGAAAAGTCAAAAATAGTGAGATATCTTGCAGAGGGATGCAGCACTCTTAAAATTGCAAAGCTTCTGAAGCGTGATCATCGAACAATCAAGCGTTTCATTCAAAATAGTCAACAGGGTCGCAAGAAGCGTGTGGAAAAACCAAGGCGCAAAATAACTGCCCATGAACTGAGAAAAGTCAAGCGTGCAGGTGCCACGATGCCACTTGCCACCAGTTTGGCCATATTTCAGAGCTGCAACATCACTGGAGTGCCCAAAAGCACAAGGTGTGCAATACTCAGAGACATGGCCAAGGTAAGAAAAGCTGAAAGACGACCACCACTGAACAAGACACACAAACTGAAACGTCAAGACTGGGCCAAGAAATATCTCAAGACTGATTTTTCTAAGGTTTTATGGACTGATGAAATGAGAGTGAGTCTTGATGGGCCAGATCGATGGGCCCGTGGCTGGATTGGTAAAGGGCAGAGAGCTCCAGTCCGACTCAGACGCCAGCAAGGTGGAGGTGGAGTACTGGTTTGGGCTGGTATCATCAAAGATGAGCTTGTGGGGCCTTTTCGGGTTGAGGATGGAGTCAAGCTCAACTCCCAGTCCTACTGCCAGTTCCTGGAAGACACCTTCTTCAAGCAGTGGTACAGGAAGAAGTCTGCATCCTTCAAGAAAAACATGATTTTCATGCAGGACAATGCTCCATCACACGCGTCCAAGTACTCCACAGCGTGGCTGGCAAGAAAGGGTATAAAAGAAGGAAATCTAATGACATGGCCTCCTTGTTCACCTGATCTGAACCCCATTGAGAACCTGTGGTCCATCATCAAATGTGAGATTTACAAGGAGGGAAAACAGTACACCTCTCTGAACAGTGTCTGGGAGGCTGTGGTTGCTGCTGCACGCAATGTTGATGGTGAACAGATCAAAACACTGACAGAATCCATGGATGGCAGGCTTTTGAGTGTCCTTGCAAAGAAAGGTGGCTATATTGGTCACTGATTTGTTTTTGTTTTGTTTTTGAATGTCAGAAATGTATATTTGTGAATGTTGAGATGTTATATTGGTTTCACTGGTAATGAAAAATAATTGAAATGGGTATATATTTTTTTTTGTTAAGTTGCCTAATAATTATGCACAGTGATAGTCATCTGCACACACAGATATCCCCCTAACATAGCTAAAACTAAAAACAAACTAAAAACTACTTCCAAAAATATTCAGTTTTGATATTAATGAGTTTTTTGGGTTCATTGAGAACATGGTTGTTGTTCAATAATAAAATTAATCCTCAAAAATACAACTTGCCTAATAATTCTGCACTCCCTGTAGAATCGTGTGTCTTTTCCAGGAAGTGGGTTATTAAAGAGCCCGTCCGTTAAATGATGTCACAATTTACTTCAAAACTCAAGGTTCTATCATCAAAGAAACGGACTCTCCAGAATGCTTATTGTTAAGAGTGTCAATGCTTATTGTGAGAGAGTCACGGATGGAAGATTAGTCACCTTTTTGGCTCTTAATGGATCGCCCCTGTAATACTTGATGCTCAAATTGCTGCACTGGCTGGGACCGTGCCTTTTCGCCCCCACACCTACCTCCTGCACAGCTCTCTATTAGGAGTTTAGTCTAAAACAGCTTAGGTGCAATGATGAATTGACCATAACCACTTTAATAATGCCTATTTGCACACAGTTATGAATTGCTGCAATATGTCACAAACAAGGGTTGCCTCCATTACAAAACCTAATAGCATAAACAATGGGAGCTGGTAATATTTCCCGAAAAGTCCATTGCCAGGAATATGGAAGCTTGAGAAGCTAAACAAATCCAGGCAATAATGGAAATGTAGCATGAAATTACTTCGGTAAACAACAGCCATTCATTATGTGAACATTCTTCATAAGATGAGGCAGGAGAGGGCGCCTTTGATGGCGGAGGGGGGGGGGGGGGGATTGGGGGCGGCGCTGCAAGCGCAGACTGTCGGGGACGCGTAGGCATGTGTCGTTTTAAGAAAATAATGTACAGCTGGTGATTGATTTTGTGAATATGAACAATCAATGCCATGTTCTTCATTAACTTTTGTGAGGAACACAAAGAAGCAATATTTGATCTGAGGGGACAGGGAGAGAACCACCATTTACTGTTGATTTGGTGTCGGGAGTAACCCCAGTGAGAAATGTAAACACTATACCGCAATAACACGACAGCACACTAATCATATTTACAAACTATATTAAATCTGTCTATTGGGCCTGCCAGACTGCGGATTGGCCCGCTTGTAATTGTCACCGATGCCAGTGTTGGCTTATGGGGGATTTTAACTGCAGTGATATAAGGTGACTGCGAGGCTTATTATTACTTTATTATTATCCGGTTTATGTTTATTAAAACAATTTGTCATGCAGAACAGGAACGGGGGAATGAGAACATTAAATCGAGCCGTACTCAACCTGGAGAAATGAGTTACAATAAAATTAATGGCAGCCGGACCCGCTCCGACACTTGTAGCCGCGCGACGCGGCACGCGGGCTCGTTTCATTTGCTGATCATTTCCTGAAAGGGGTCACACCATTAAACTTACATATTGAGAGAACGGCAGCGAATTCAAAGCCGAGGACGGGAAGTTTATGAAGCAAAAGTGTGGGGGTTGTCGCTGCTAATGCGTTTCTTTCAATTATACGAAAATCAAGGATGGAGATTGAAAATTTCGATCATGCTGGGTAATTTGAAAGAAAATGTGTTGGAGGAAATGCCCTTCAATTTTCCAGTGGCTTTTCAAGGGCTGAGGTAGACCAAAGCGAAAGCAATCTCTGAAGGCTTGGAGCAAAGAGAACAGTGGTCATGGAATCTTTCATAACATATTTAATAAAAGCTGCTTTATTTCTCCTTTTCTCTCCAATATCGAAGTGTCTTTATTTGATATCTCAGGCTTTATGTTGACCTAAATCTTCGAGAAATTGCATAGAAAACAGATTATCGCATCCAATAGATATGCAAATTGAAGTGGAAATATATTCTGGGCTGTTCTTGCGGAGTTTGCACTGTATTGCTGGGGATATTAAAACTGCCAAGTTCCAGGTCTTATTTGAACGACTGAAAACGGAGTTTTCAAAATGGTTTAATTTCAGATGATGATACATTTGTTCTTCCTTCCTTACATCAGAATGAGGTATGCTGTTTTGTGCATGTGTAGTCACCTGCTGGCAGAGGATGCTGCCAGAGCATTGCACATTTTTTCGGATTTTCAATTTTCGCACACTGCACAGTTGATCATTTTGATTTAATATGAACATTAGCAGCAGCAGGAAGAGTAGTTAGCAAATTCCGACCAAGGGTTAACTACGAAATTATAGATCATGTCCGATTTAGATTTATTTTAAGTACATTACAGAGCAGCATAATGCCTCTCATTTTAATTATCTTCACCCCCACGTTTCTTACTCTGGAATTCGGTATGAACCAAACCTGCTGCTAGTTAATTCTCCTCAGGAAAGGCCAGAGTCGCAAATATGATTCTGTTAGAAGCTTTGGGTCTGATTTAGAGTTTGGCAGGTGGGATTACTCCATCACAAATGTGGCAGCTATACCGTCCGCCGTATTTGATCTTATTATATCCTATGAGAATTGTAATACAGCGGACAGAATATCCGTCACCGCTGTGACCGAGTAACCTGTTTGCCAAACTCTAAATCAGACCCTTAGCCTTGCTCCTGACCTATTTGTGGCATACTATCTAATTTTCAGGATTAGGCTACACCTACTTATGGTTGATGTCAAGCTATTGATCATTGAGGTCACAGCCTCCCATCAAAACACTTTGTTTATAGAGGATATTATTTGACTCTTAAATCCGAGAGAACATTACCCCCTGATGTGATGTTTACCCTATAAACCTAGTTCGTGGAATCAGCTCTATCAAGATTTGGCAGGGACCTGATCACGGAAGTGAAGGATACAGGCACCCTTCATAGGAAGAAAAATACTAAAATCACTTTCATAGTGAGTTGTATTCTACAGAAAGAAGACATATGTTTTGAATAGGATCTTTGGTGATTTCCTGTAGGTTTTTTTACACCAAGAGTGAAATCACAAACAGTGCAATCATCTTGAAAACCAAAAATAGAAAACCCACTAGTCTTTTAATACAACAACAATAATGTATAAGGAACCAGGCAATTACCCATCAGCCCAGTGACTAAGGGGAAGTTCGCTTTTCTGCAAAAGGTAGTTCCCATCACCTCAAATCATGTTTCAGCCATGGAAAAAATGCAAGACCAGTGTTCTCCTTGAAAAAAGGCACAGAATAGTGTGAATTTTGCCTCTCTCCCTCGTTGTTGTTCTTAGTACCATCTAAAAGGAAACCTTAAGGTTTAGCTATGAGGACCAAGAATGTCAAGGTTTCTAGTCAAGATTTATTTAAAAAAAGGGTTTCAATCCACAGCCAGATTTTTATGTGGCAGCTGCATCTCTGGTAGTAGGTATGTTGTCTTGTTTCTTCTAATCATATATATTTTTTAAGAACGCAAATACAAATATTCCTTAATATAGTATATTATCATTTCTAAGTTCTTGATACTTCAGTGGCCAAACCCCCCACCCACCCAGGAGACCTGAAAGGTGTTACACATATTTCACAGAGCCACATAAATAGAGAGCCTTCTGGCTTAAGATTCTCAGAGGAGTCTAGATCTTGTTTTTATGTTCCATATATTTCCTTATTGATTGTAATCTTCTAGCAGATGATGGGACCTCAGAAATATGGGGCATTTCTAAGTTAGTGAAACTTCATTCTGATTATCCAGGAGCAGTTTCTAGATTTTCTAAATTTACTGACCTTCCCCTATAAGTTCCACATTATCTATCCCATGTCCATCACCAACCACAATCTCCTTGCCACTCTAGGGGCCAGATGTAGCAATATTGCAAATTGCGAGTTGCAATTTGTGAGTCCGAGCGACTCGCAAATTGCAACTCGCAATTTGCAATGCAGAACGGTGTCTCAGACACCGTCTGCGACTCGCTATGGGGTCGCAAAGACCCACCTCATTAATATTAATGAGGTGGGTCGCAAATTGCGGCCCCATAGCGACTATGGGCACTCGCAGATATGGAGGCCTGCTGTAGTCAGCAGACCTCCATGTCCGTGACTGCTTCTAAATAAAGCAGTTTTTTTTTTTTCAAGTGTAGCCCGTTTTCCTTAAAGGAAAACGAGCTGCACTTAAAAAAAAAAACGAAACCTTTTGTTTCTGTATTTTTTCAGGGCAGGTAGTGGTCCCTTGCCCTGAAAAAATATTTTGTGGTCCATTCACAAAGGGGAAGGGGTCCCATGGGGACCCCTTCCAATTTGCGAGTGGGTTACAATCTACTTCAAGTAGATGGTAACTGCGACTCCATTTGCGACCGCATACGCGGTCGCAAATGGAATTGCATACCACTGCGAGTCGCAAATAGGAAGGGAACACCCCTTCCTATTTGCGAGTCGGAAATGCATTTTACGAGTCGGTCCGACTCGCAAAATGCATTTCTGCATAGGAAACTCCGATTTGCGACTCGCAAACGGCAATTTTTGCCATTTGCGAGTCGCAAATTGTTTCCTACATCTGACCCTAGATTCGTTGGTTGGGAGGTAGTTATCCAAAGTATCACAATCATTTTTGATGCAGCTTGCACCACATTCACCAGTAGTATCCAATCAATTTTAGTTCTCACCATCTGAGCTGTTCACTTTAATCCTAAAATTACCATCGATGGATCGAGTCAAGTACAGTCACCCAGGATTCCCATGATATTTCTCAGCACTTCTTCAAAGAGATCTGGATCACTGGGCACAACAATCTAGATGTGCATCACATTTCCCAGCACCCCACAGCCCACACCACACTTCCCCTTCACATTGGGATACATTTGTTTAATTTTGTTCAGACTCAAATACCAGTGGAACATTTGTAATTTCCCGCAATCTCTCCCATCTAGATAGGTAATGCAAGCAGCTATACCTGTTCCCATCATTTCATGTATGACCATTCATCCTCTATACACGTGTCTTGTCGAAGGAAGTATTTATTCTATATGAAGTCCTTCACGGAGGAGACTATGTTAAAAAGTTATCAAAAAAGTGTAAAAACCCTGGAACCCTTGCCCAGATTGTCCTGCAACAACACCCATTGTCTTAACTGAAAATAGCTCAATCTGTTTTTTCTAGAGAGAATTTCCAATTACATGTACTGAACAAATGTATCTCTCCCCTTTATAGAAGGTCCTTCGGGCCTACAGTGACCATCCCTCAATGTACAAAACTGGTTCCTTCCCTTCCCTGGAGTAAACTTTGAGTGGTAAAACAGTTCTGGCAATGGAAATATTGCAAAGCATGGCCACATACCCCATTCATGCTCCATCATTGGCTTCCTCACACCTGAGTTACATACCACTGGTGGCCTACATAAGTAAATCAGATTTCAGCAGCACAGTTTTCATGTGGATCCAGTGCTTCCCGAATTCCCATCAGTGGAGGGCACCACAAATCTCAAGGGGAGGAACGAGGAGGGGGAAGGACGGGGGAGGGGGGTAATAAATCAAATTATAATAAAAAAAAACTTACCTGTTCCCGTCATCAGCTGCCACTTTCCTCCTCCACTCTTCTTCTGGTGTCCCAGTATTTACTGGGACACCAGCACAGGCTCCCCAGCAATCCTGGCGTTAGTCTCATGCTAAACCTAGCATGAGGGCAGCACCCGGATTGGCCTGAGCACCTTGTTCTGCCCTTCTGACAGTGCCCTGGTGTCTGTGCAGTTTCTCCAACCCGGTTGTGTAGCACAGCCAAGTTGGAGAAACCTAAGTGAGCATGTGTGTGACTGGTCTGAGATGGCCGGCCAAAAACACAGGCACACACTCCCCCTCCTATGTCCCCCCTCCTGTGGCTCAACCCTGCCCCTCTTTGCAATTGCTACTTGCTGAGCCAGCAGCTGTGAAAAAAAACATAATGAAATATTGTTTTATTTTACAGCTCCTGGCTTTTAGCCGCCCCTGATTCCCATACTTAAAATTCAAACATTATGGGGGTCATTCCAATATTGGCAGGCGGCGGGCGCCGCCCGCCAAGCGGAAACCGCCAATTGGCCGCTCCGCGGTCAAAAGACCGCAGAGGCCATTCAGACTTTCCCGCTGGGCCGGCGGGCGCTCCCTTGGCGGGAAAGGCCCTGCAACACAGAAGCCGGCTCTGAATGGAACCGGCGGTGATGCAGGGGTGCGACTGGTGCAGTTGCACCCGTCGCGATTTTCACTGTCTGCTATGCAGACAGTGAAAATCATGCTGGGGCCCTGTTAGGGTGCCCCTGCACTGCCCATGCCAGTGGCATGGGCAGTGCAGGGGCCCCCAGGGGCCCCACGACACCCGTTCACGCCATCCTGTTTCTGGCGGTGAAAACCGCCAGAGACAGGCTGGCGGGAAGGGGGTCGGAATCCCCATTGCGGTGCTGCTTGCAGCGCCGCCATGGAGGATTCTCCCAGGACAGCCGCGGTCGGAATTCCACATGAAGCACCGCCAGCCTGTTGGCGGTGCTTCCGTGGACAGCCATCCTGGCGGTCTATGACCGCCAGGGTTGGAATGAGGCCCTATGTGTAGTTGGGCTGCCTGATAGCAATTAAATTTTTTAATACCCAGCCTCCTGACCTGTTGTATACCTTCAACACTTTTGATCACTGCATATAAGGTAGTGATCTCTCTTGGAGGCATAATCACTGGGGGCTCTTGGAAGAAATGCAGTAAATGTGGTAACAGATTTATCTTCAGTGCTGCTACTCTTTCCAGCCATGACATACATTGCAGTGTTTCTTCTTCACATCCTTCTTAATTTCTGCTCGAAGTGTACAGTAATTGCCCTATAGAGATTTGTAAGTATGAGGGGTTATGTAGAGACTAGCTACTTGGTTTTCTTGTTAGCCTAATGCGACAGGGACATTGTTTTTCATGTCTTTAAATCTAGTCCTATACTTAGAGACATATTTATACTCTGTTTGCGCCAGATTTGTGTCATTTTTTTTACGCAAATCCAGTGCAAACTCAACTCCATATTTATTTTTTGACGCTAGACATGGCTTGCGTCAAAAATATGGAGTTTGTGTAATTTCAAGGATGTGTGAAACCACCTTGCATCAATGAGATGCAAGGTAGGCATTCCCGTCCAAAAAATTACTCAAACACCCTAGCTCTATATTTATCCAACAGGGCTAACATGATGCACTGGTGGGATGCAGACTTGAAAAATGACGCAAAGCCCCATTTGTGTCCAATTTTAACGCCTGGGTCTTCAGGAACAGGACAACCCTCCAGGGCCTCAGGGAACAGGATATCATCTGGAGGTACAGACTTAACTCGCAAGCCATACAGCCACATATCACAGCCAGCCTGAAGACACCACACAATATACCACCGGTGACCAAGCTGCTAGCTGTCCTGCACATGTTGGCAAGTGGCTTCTTCCAAACAACGGCTGCCCTGGTCGCTGGGGTATCACAGCCCTCATTCCCAAGGTCCTAGATGCAATCATTTCCCTCACACCCCACCACATCAGCTTCCCCAACACACAGCAGAAGCAGCAGAAGATCAAACAGGGGATTTACCACTTATATGGCTTTCTGCATGTGGTTGGTGCAATTGACTGCACCCATGTCCAGATTGTACCACCTGCTGCAACAGAGCATCTATACCAGAACAGAAAGCACACCTACTCGATAAATGTGCAGGCCATAGTTGACCACCAGGGATTGTTTACCAACATCTTGGCCAAGTATCCTGGTTCCTTCATCTTCCGCCATAGCACCATCAATCGGCACTTCCTGGAAGGACGATATGGCAATGGCCTTCTTGTCGGTAAGTCTATAAACTTAGCAATATACACATGGCATAGAAACACTGTAGGACACACAATACATACACCACCACATTGACATGTGGGCAGGAAGACAGAGAGGTGTGACACAGGTAGTTATGTTGTACACTCTGACACAATGGGATACACACCTATGGACAAATGACGCCTGCCAATAACAATAGATGCCACTCTAGAGCTACAAGGGACCAATGTCAAAGCACAGAATGACAATGACATGGACTGTACCGGCAGTTCAATTTGGAAGATGAACCACTTACTATTACATTAGGCCACATAGTCAATCTCACACCCTCCCAAGCAATAAGTACTGTGGAAGGGTTGCGCAATGTGTGTTGCTGCAGGTCTAACACCATGAGGCACATAGCATGATGATGCTGACTCACATGTAGGTGACATGGAAATACTGAGGCAGTCCTAACATCACACATCACTACTGGGGTGAAATCGCCAGGTAGTAATAAGGAAGTGGACTGTGCTATGAACACATATTGATGTGCCACTAATGCAAACTGCACACTGCTGCACATACTGAAAGAGCCAATTGGCCATCAAAATAACAGCTGTACAGGGAGATGGCCCTTCATGCACAGATACATCCACCTCCACAAGGCAGTTAGCCAGGTTACCTGGAGCAAGTTGGGTAGTGTAGGTGCACCTTTACACGTGAGCCATTGGCAGAGGGAACTACAAAGGTCTACATAGAAACAAGTCACACATGGGACAATTGTCAATACTGAACACCTTAGTGCTGCAAACTTAGGGAGATGTGTTGAGCATTGTCACCAAGCCTAAGCAAAGGGCCTCACTTCTGGATTTCATCTGCAATTACATATGTCTAAGTGGATGGTATGCCTAGGCCATGTACTGCAACCATGTTACCATCACATCGGAATCTATTGTGTGTGAGGAAGTATCATGTCCCCTCTAGTGAAAGCCCACTAAAACATGTTGCTCACTACACAACACATGGTACATACATACTAAACTGCAGTTTGGAAACAAAATCATAGATATCAGGTCAATGAGCCAAACACAAGTTGTCAAGTCAAACAACCCAATGCAGAAAAAAACTCACAGAAGCCCAGGATCTCACACAATACCACAAACACATATAAGTCACAGACACAGACGACACAAGATATCAATTGCCATGCTACATGACATTCCTGGTGCAAGCACTAACAAACTACTTACTCCTATTTTCTTTTTCAGCTGATCAGGGTTACGGGATCCAGCCATGAATCATGATCCCATTCCCCAACCTAAGCATAGCAGCAGAGGGTGCCTATAATGAGGCACATCGGAGGACACGCACCATTGTGGAACGGACCTTTGGCATCCTGAAGTCCAGATTCAGGTGCCTGGACATCACCGGAGGCAGCCTCCTATATGCCCCAGAAATGGTCTGCAAGATCATATTGACTTGTGCCATCCTGCACAACATTTGTGTTAGGAGGAACATCCCCCTATATGAACCTGAGTAAGAACTGCCTGAGGAGAAGGAGGAGGCGGATGGTGCCAGGGAAAATGAGGGGGAACATCCAAACACAGATGCAGGAATGAGCCGCAGACAGCAGATTTTTCAAAACTTTTTTCACCAGTGTTCACTCTAAACACATTGTTAGGATATGTAAATAAACACCTCACTTTATCACACAATCCTGCTCTGGTTACTTATTTCTCCATCACTTGTTCAGGGAGCATGTCACAAAGACAAATCTGACTAATTCTGATGCAACATCACATGTGATGCTTATGATTGTACAGCAAACATCACACACATATAAAAAAAAACTTCTCTTGAATTTCACATCTGAAGGACGAAATCATAGGACCATAGCATATGACACACATCCACGTTGCCAACATGGTCTACTGTAGCACATGACACACAACTATGACATCTCCAATGATAAGGTAAATAAGTGCCTCATACATAAGGCAGTGGATGTGAAATATCAGTGGTAACAGTAATGTATGAACAGACCCCTGACATTAGTAAGTGTGACTTTTGCTATCTCTGCAAGAAGCTTGTGAGACAAGAGGTGCATCAGTTCTGAAAATGGGTAGCATGAGTGTCCCAGGTATGACAAGCAATGGTCCCAACACATGCCCTGCGCAGTCCATCCTTGGTAATAAGTCCTGCGACTGCCATGTGTTGAGTCGCTGCCCTCCCATCTCTAGGGGGTGCTGTAAATGGACTATCTGAACCCTGGGAATCATCATCAATACAGACTCCAATTCTGACTCCTGTTTGCTTCCCTTTTCCATATGGCATGCTATAGAAGAACTACATTAGCCTGCATGGACTTCAGATCCCATAATGCACTGTCTGATAGTTAATAAGACCTGTAATCTTCTGTCCATAGCTTTCTATGGGAAAAGTCTGGTTATCCCCTTATACTGGATTCTCTCCTCCAGGACTTGTGAAAGACTGAAGCTGCACACACCTGTGAGCTCTCTCGTGCAGCCCAGCCATTCGACTCTGCCCTGGCCTTGCTGCTGCCTGGACCAGCTTAGAAGCTGCCATTCCCTGAAGCTCCTGGTTGTGCTTTGGAGTACAATTAATTTGTGTACCAGAGCCCTTGTTGGATAGTGTTACAGTCCCGATTACGCCTGAACCTGCCTTCTGTTTACACAGTGCTGTTCCTGCTTGTTCCAGTCAGACTCTGCTCCCTGTTTCTCAGCCTTGTTCATGTCTGTTTCTGCCAGAGCCTGTTTTCTGTTACCCAGACCTGTTGCAGTCTTTGCGTCAACCAGAGCCTGTTTCCTGTGCCTGTCTTTGCCTCCTAGTTGGTTCCCTTGCCCTCTGTTTGTTCTTGCGGTATTGTGTCTGGAAAGTGTACTTTCAGTCCTCACCTGTATGGAAGTGTTTAACTTTGTATTTGTTCTGGCACATGGTTTCCAGGAGGCTAATCCAGCACCTGTCGTTTGCCTAGTTTAGCATGTAGTCATTAGTGCCTAACAGTGACAGTGTCAATGGCTGTATTCCACGATTTGTTACTGTGTCTCCAGCCCGACAAACAAGGGCTTGTCTCGTGTATGTAATGACAATCCATGTGTGTGCCCTGAGGGTCCAGACACAGATTCACTTCTGCTGCCACCTTTCTATGGGGCTTGCGTGCTGACTCGCTGTCAGATTAATCTGCACAGAGGCACTGACATTCCCTGTTGCTGTGGGAAGGCCTGAGCCATACCCTGTGTACAATCATAGTGATGAGCCCTGCATGTTTGTCCATTATTGACCTGTTACATATTTGCCCACACTAAGGTTGCTCTGTATTCACTCTTCTGTATTATCTGCCTTACCATAGCTGCCTTACCCCTTTGTATGCCTTTAGTGGCTCTTCTGATTTATGACAATTCTACCTTGCAAGATACTCTGTGAACTCAAGGATTGCCCCAACAGACTCCTTACTAGACCTGCACGAAACCGTAACACCATGGAGCCTAATACTGACACAGGGTACACATGCCCACACTCTTGAACTGGACACTTTGTGCAATGCACCTCTGAAAATATGTGAACACATGCAGCCAGGGGGGTGCAGGTCCACCACAGCAACATGAGTAACATAGGTCATTTTCATTAGTCAAACTGGCATGTACATAACAATTTCATGATTGGAATTGAGGCACAGTGTTGCAAACACTGTACCTACCAAACATGTACAAATGGCCGACATATGGGTAGTTTACACCCAAGTCACCATGAAGTCGTAGCCAACAATTAATGACATGTGAGGGGTAACATATCTGACAAAACCCCCATCAGCCATCCTCAATCATCCCTGTGTATTGTTTGTCGTGGGAAATGTAATGTCCCCAAAGTCAAACAACTACACACATCAAATGAGTCAACACATATTACAAACACATATCATGACTGTTGTACATCACTGATTGGCATCTGATGTAGATATCCATGTGTAACACATTCATACATGAGCATTACGCCAAATGTATTGCATGCCGTTCCATCATAAGCACACATATTGTTGTAACAGTTAATTCACACACAAAACACACAGACCATGATTTATACTTTTGTAGCGCAGCATTGGCATCATTTATTGATTCAAAATCAGTGCAAACGTACAAATTCCAATTGTATTTGTAAATTTGCGCCGCTTTTGCTTCAGAAAATGAAGGAAATGCTACACAAAGATAGTATAAATGTGGACCGCAGTTGCATGCTCTACCACATGTGGCCGACCACTATACCACACACTGAAGGCCATACCATCCTATATTCATCTAGATGCAGGCTGCATGCATGTTAAATATTTAAGATTCTCGCAAACACAGCTTGAGTCAGAAATTTTGACACAAATTCATCAAAAAAACATGTAAAGACAAACTAATCATCAATGGGCCTCTAGCGTTAATTTCACCAGTACACCCCATGCATGCAGATATCCATTAAAATAATAGTTTCCTGGTAATGCGTTGTATTTTGCCACACATGTAGGTTATGCGTTACATTCATGCAAACTACGTACGCGTAAAAAGAAAATACACGCAAGACGGAAAACGGGACACAAAGGGGACAGGAAGTGATGTAATAGGAAATCCTGTTTACAGACATGGTACAGTGGGTGTACTTTCACTTTCACTTTACAGTCTCTGCTTTTTCTTGACTGTGTGGCTGTGTCTTGGTGTTGCTCTTGCTTGGATTGCGTATATTATATCTTGTGGTGTCTCACATTTGTCTTTTTGTGTATTCTATTTCTATATTGGACCTGTGTATGTGTTTTTGTGTATTTTAGTGTTGTTTTAATTGTATTTGTACTGTCGGGTGTCTGTTTGGGGGTTAGATTAGTTGGGTTAGTTGGGGTTTGTAATTTGGGTTCTAAGTTTCCTTTTTTCTGATTTATTTCCCTTCCTTTTTACCTTATATTCTTTAAATGTATGTGCTATAACATGTCGGGAAGGGTGATGCTGAGCCGTATGGGTGAGGAGGAGCTTGGGGCCTTTGTGTGGCTGGTGTGCCACTTTCTGCCGATGATGCTGGAGTTGGAGGGCTGTGTGATACAGGGGTATCAAATGGAGGCAAGGCTTCTGTGTTGGGTCAAAGTGCTCCAACACTTGAAACTTGTTTTCAACATATTAAGGAACGAGCACCAGCTGAAGCAAAACTGGGCTGACCTAGTGACCCCAGAACAGGACCTGCTGGACCACCTGTGTGGTGATCGGTGACCCTGTTGGTGAGTATCACACTGACAAATTTGTACAGTAAAATGCTCCTGAGTGACAGTAGCAGATGTCTTGACGTGCTGAATGCAATGTTTGTGGCCATGTGGAATGTAAGTAGAACAAACTGTTAGTATACCAGTACTGAGATGTATTCCACATGTTTATACATGTTAGCAATGCAGTCCAGAGCTTCGTTGAGTCATGTCCGACTATTACTTAGGGCCACATGTGCCAAGCTATTTATTTATTTTTGTGTTTACGTCAGGAAAAATATTCATTAAAATGCACAACCCCAATTTTGCCATTCTGCTATCGCATTGCCCAATCACAAAACAGGGATTGCTAGTGGCATTTAGGAAGGGGCGTTCCTATCCTACTATGAGTCGCAGGCCGCTGATTGATTCTTTCTTGAGCACAAATGCTGGCACTCAACAATTGTAGTTACCAACCGTTTCAAGTAGGTGCTAACCCATTTGCAAAAGGGGGTGGTCCCCATGGGATCCCTTCCCCTTTGTGAATGCATGGCCAAAAATTGTTTCTGAGCAGGAAGTTGTGCCACAGACCACTGACTGCTTCCCAAAAAATATTTTCTGTCATAATATAGGTTTTTGAAATACTTTCTGTTTCCCCCTGCTGAAATAAGTCTGCAATTAAACAAATATCTAAATCCCTATTTGGAAGCAGTCACAGACATGGTGGTCTGCTGATACCAGAAGGCCAGCATCCCTGTGAGTGCCGCCATACCCAAGGGGTTTGCAAAATGAGACCTACCTCATCATTATTCATGAGGTAGGTCATTTGCTACCCCATTTTTGATTCGCAAACAGTGTCATAGAGTGTTCTACCTCAGATCATCCAACTTGCTAGTTGCTAAGTCTCACAATGTGTGACTCACAAAACCTGATCTTGGTACATATGGCCCTGAGTAACACATTTCAGGTGCAATGACAACACCTGTGCCCATGAATTCTGTCAATGATGATCAGCTAAGACACTGTCAGCATAGCATATTTCACTGTTTTGGGACAGCAAAGTGGCCTATCCATGTGTAGCTCTACATTGTCATCATTACACACACATGATCCCTGCCACCATGTTGGCAAAGGGAGCATATACGGCTTAGGGGACACTGCCAATGGAGCATTTATTACCCACATACTACTGTGCAACATCTGTTATGGAATACTGAATGCACGATAATTGCTGACTGAAAATTGACCCACATGTCCAACACAGAGTTAATCATTGTCCCTGAAAGGCATGGGTGGCAGAAAAACGATGGATTTAGGCTCAGATATCTGTACTGGGGTGAATGTTTGACATTGTTCAGCATACCGTCTATCACTTGTTCTTTTTGCATTTGCTGCCCCAAGTGGGAAGGGTATGCCCAGACATGGGTCCCTTGCTCCCCATGCCACTGGAGTCAAGATAGCCTGGCTGATGAAGAGTGATATCCTGAAACTGGTCCTAGGATGCTTGTTTCCAGTCCAGGGAGTACCTGGCTTGGCAGTTTGGGCTGGACTATTCCCATGTGGAACAGGGTGAACACTGATTTGCATATGGCTGGGTCCAAACTGGAAAGGCATGGGTGGCAAAAAAAACGATGGATTTAGGCCCAGATCTCTGTACTGGGGGTGAATGTTTGACAATGTTCAGCATTCCGTCCATCACCTGTTCTTTCTGCATTTGCTGCCCCAAGTGGGAAGGGTATGCCCAGACGTGGGTCCCTTGCTCCCCATGCCACTGGAGTCAAACTAGCATGGCTGATGAAGGGTGATACCCTGAAACCGGTCCTAGGATGATTGTTTCCAGTCCAGGGAGCACCTGGCTTGGCAGCTCGTGCTGGACTGTTCCCATGTGGAACAGGGTCAGGTCTGATTTGCATATGGCTGGGTCGAAACTGGAAAGGCATGGGTGGCAAAAAAACAATGGATTTAGTCTCAGATCTCTGTACTGGGGGTGAATGTTTGACATTGTTCAGCATTCTGTCCATCACTTGTACTTTTTGCCCTTGAAGCACAAGCCATAATACCTGAGTCACTTGTATTGCAGTGCACCAGGAAAGTGCCATTGAAACTGTCAGCCAATTACAAATCATGACATGGAGTACCATCTGAAATGGATTAGCCACAAATCTTCATAATCAGGTTTAGCACCACATGATTGTTAGGCCCAGTGCATGTGTGTCTATCACTCACTGGTGTGTCAGTGTCAATGCGAGTTTGCAGTGGTATGTCTGTTGGAGTGTCTACATGCAGGATCAGCAGCTCACTCATATAAAATGTTACACACTGTGATATGTTGTCCACATGTTTGTACAGTGATCAGACATTGAGCATATATTTCCTTTTGATGTCTTACAGGTGGACCGGCCCCCTATACCATCGGGGAAGTGGCTCGATTTGAGGACCCAGACGTATCCAGTAAGTGTGAAAATGTCTGTCCTGTGTAGTGATTGCAGCTGTTGTATGAGTGACTCTTGTGTGTTGCCCTCATTGCAAGATATGATGAGCTGGCACATGATCCGATATATTACTTGACTGAAGGTTGACATTGTGTTCCAATCAAGGATTAGACATTCACAGGCAGAGAGTCATATCTTGGGAGTCTTGTGCTGGACAGTAGGCAGCAGCATGTGAACAAGGTGATTAGTAGCCACATGTAGGCCCACATTTGATTTGGAAGTAATCCAGTGTCAGAATATTGTCAGCAAGTCATACCCTCATTTTCACAAGACAGTACTTCATAAGTTTTCCACACAAAATTGTGCATCCCTGTATTGTAATATACTGTAGGACTGTATGGGTAATTGTCCCCCAGCCTCTAGCCCCATACGTTGTACTCCATTTACGTGACACTTCTGTGGTATGTAATAGGCGTGCATGCAGGTCAAGGCCAGACGTGTGCTGGCATCAGTGTGGGTGATTTTTTAAATGTGTTGGCAGATCAGGTGTTGATGGTTGTCCACAAATGAAAACATGAATGTAGATGTGATTGACCAATGGATACCTCACTCCTAGTTGGCAGCCCTCCTCACATGTGTTCCACTCACTAAATCCATGTACAGGTGGACATGGCTTCGTGGTTGTCCTTGAAAGCTGTGATGATGTATTGCATGCCCATCCCCCCTGAAGCACAGGGGTAGGGGAAGAACATATATGTATGTAGGTGTGATGGTCACAGTGTAGATGACAGTCATCTAATTCAAGCATGCATGTGTCCCAAACAACACTGATCCCTTATGATTAGCAGCGGCATACCATCCTGCCAAGTACTTCTACAAATCACTGGTCTTGGGTCCCTTGAAGTTGATACAGATGATAGGGATTAGTCGGCCTGGCCCATGTTACCGACTTGTTGCATTTGCACTGTGACACATTGCACTACATAAATGCACAGATCACTTAATTTGGTACACCCCTTGTTGTGCTTTGCTGTGCTGTTAAGTACTTGATGGTTAGGCAGCATTGCCATGTCATTCCTCAGGGATGATGTATCATCTGTACATGCATCACACAATGATGACACTAATGGTTGCCTGTCTCATTTTTACAGCTGCCAACATGAATGCCGCGGGGATAAGGGATTTACAGAGGCAGGCAGTGAGGGACAGGCACATCCTGGATATGGAGTCTGGGATCCGGATGATGGCAAGATGCTATCGGAGAGAGAGAGCAACAGGAGAATGGCGGGCCTTCAGCCAAGGAGGACTGGCATTGGCCACAACAGGTGGAACCACCACCACGACTGCAGCCAGTAGCACAGTGGCCACCAATTCATTAGCCGCACCTGCTGCACCCTCAACCTCAGGACCAAAACCCACAACACCTACTGCACCTTCCATTCCAGCACCCCCGACCATGACACCTGCAGGAGCAACTACGTCTGGTACACAGATCACCAAATCAGCTGCTTTGGACATGGCCGCCATATCACATCTACAGAGGGACATGAGGAAAGTCATCAAGAAGCTTGACACTCTCCAGTGAGACGTTGACAGAAACAGCCATAGGCTGAAGTCCATCAAAAAAACTCTGAAGAGGACAAACCTCTGAACTCCTGCCTTACCTCAACCCTAATTCCATCCCCTCCCTCCTCTTTCCTTATCCAGTTTTTTAGTGGGTTTAGGTGGTTTAGTGATAGGTTAGAGTAGGCTAGTAGTTTAGATAGGATAAGTAGGCTGGGGGTGGTGGGTTCATATTATTACATGTTAGTTTGTGGGTGGGTGAGTGGGGGTTAATGTTGGGGCTTTTTTGTATTCTATTAAAAAAAGAATAAAAAATATATATATTTGTTTAGTATTAGTTAGTATCTGTTTAGGTTAGTATATGTTGTCCTACCTGTGTCCCGTCATATAAGGGGGGTGGGGAGCAAATGTTTAGAGTGTTTTGTTAAATGTGGTAAGTAAGCTTAGCATAGGGTAGTTAGGGCCAGTTGTGGGTAATGCATAGTTAGGATAGATTAGGTTAGTATAGGTATTGGGTTAATGTTGGCAGCTACAACAAAGCTACATTTCAAGGCATCTGCCATCCATTGTACCCACCACTCACGTGACTATATTGGACAGGTAAGTGTGATTTTAAAGCTGTCATTGTTTGGGTCCTGTTGGTCACTGTGGAATGTCTGCCTGCAGCCTAATATTTATGTGAACACTGTAAAACTGAGTAGTGTCAATTTCTAATGAGGTCAATATACAGAATTCACGCCTATGTGTTTTAATTGTACTCCCAGCTGATGTTTTTGGCCAAACCCTCTTACATAGACATCACTGCTGTATGTTGTGGGTGTGGCATGTATGTTTTGAAGCAAATGTCATATACACAATGACTATCTCATAGGGGATGTGGCCAGCATTGCACTTCACCTTGTAGATACCTTGGGCCTGAAATATACTATTATTACACTGCATTTGCCCAATTTTGTTACGCAACAGCAGTGCAAATTTCCAAATTACAAAGATATTTTGTAAGTTTGTGCTGCTTTTACTGCAGAAATGAGGCAAAAGCAGCACAGAAGATTTAGAAGTCCTGGCCCTTGTGAGTACATATCTGCCCACATTATTTCTGCACTCTGGTATTGACACTCTGTGACCGCATGCATCAAAAATCTCCAGCAAAGTAGATGTGTCACATTACACAGAGACAAAGTGGTTGTGTAGGTACTATTTATTTCAAAGTTCTGTAGTGCAATATTTGCATAGTCCAGGTTTGTGAGCCCATTAGTGTAAAGCATTCTATTGTGACGTAACACAAGTGCAAGGTTGAGGGACATCTCATTGGACATGCTGAGATGAAGTGTCATTCAGTGCAGAGGAACATGAATTGCCAATTCGGTAGTGAGAGACAATTGCAGTCCATAGTGGTAAGGTTAACAGTGTGTCGGAGAAGAGTGCATGTCACCAACTGTATCAACACTGGCATGTTGTCAAGCACAGGACAAAGGAAAATCAGTGCCCATGTGGTATGGGCTGGAGCTACCGGGTACTCCTACGGGTGAAGATGATCTGTTCCACATCTTCATCCTCTGATGTGTGTGTCGTCTCCTCTGCCCTTGATGGTGGTGGTGGTGGGTTTGAGGAGACAACACACACGTCAGTGGTTGGAGAGGTGGACTCTGAGTTCCCGGCAGCTTCTATCTGTGGAACTAGATTTATCATAACTGCAGCAAGGTGGAGCTGCTGATTATTGAGTATGGCAGCAACATCCCTGTGGTAGGCAACTCCCTCACAGCAGTGGTGAGGTCCCTCAAACACTGCTGGACTCCTTGCGGTAGTGATTGTGTGACTTGCATGCCTGCTGACTGTTCTGCGGATATCATCATGCACATGCGCATCCCCTCAAGGCTGGCTGCCATAGTTTTCATCCCCACCTGCACCTCCTTGGCCAGCTCCTGCTGTACTCCCACAACTGTAATCTGAAAGTTGGTCCCAGTGTCATCAGAGTCTTCAGCTGTGTTTGAGCTGGCAGGTCAATACATTGAGGTGGTGGGTGGGTCCTCTGGGGTGGCTGCTACATGTCTGCTCCTCCTTGCGACTGGAGGTGGTGTCTGGAGGATTCCCAGGACATTTTGGAGGGTTTCCTGGCTGATGGTTGTCAGCTGGTCATCCATGTCATCAGGATAGTCAAGGACAGACAGATCCACAGGAGAGCCATTGTCCTCTGCAATGAGATATTGTACAATTAGTGCGTCTGTGTTGTGGCAGTTGTAATGTGACGTCACTGACTTCCTATTGGTGGTACATTGTAATCTTGTTTGCCATGCATTGCTCCTGTCATTAATGTTTGCAGTCTCTCACGGCTATGCCCCAGCTGCATGTCACATGTAGTGTGGGCAGTTTGGGGAATTGTCAGCGTCACATCTTCCAGGTATGGGTTCTGTCCTCATCAACCCTCTCTCTGCTTCCATTAGCACGGTGAGGCCTTGCAATGCTTGTTAGTGTGCTGATGCCACATGCACCACACATAAGAATATGGCCCTGTCCCAGTCTATCATTTTTAACATACACCTATAAGGTGCTGAGATCTAGCACCATACCATGTATTGCATTTCCATGAAACGATACAGGTGTCACCATCTGTAGTTTCTCATGATGATGTTTGCCTATGTGGGCTACATTGCATTCTACTGATGGGCCTGGCAGAGTTTAATTTCCTCTTATGACTGTGGGGGTGTTTTTGCCTAGCTACACACATATGTAATCCCCATCAATGCTGTTGTCTTGGCACTATGACACCCGAGATGTTGCATGGTGGCATTGCAGCTATTGTGACACAGGCACAGGGGTAGACCCTGGAATGGGCAGCATGGGTATGAGATTACTGCTGTGTACTTCATAATGTATGTGAAAGTGCCTGATGTTTATTGAGTCTATGGACATGAGCAGTTGACAGGAGATGCACTTGGAAAGGGATTGATGGGGATTGATCACGTAGTCATACTGAACCCTCATTTTGAGTGTGTTTGTGCCATGGGCACATAACTGCCATTTCCTAATTGACCAGCACACACAGCACAGGTAGAAGTGGCAGGTGTTGTGAATGGTAAATGCCACTTGAGCCAATGGCCTGAGACTGTGTATTGTCCTCTAGCTTACATTCTGCCAATACCAGCTGTCCTGTGACAGCAGCCTAGTTTTACCTTCTACTCTACCCTCTTGGTCTGCATCAGCATCTCCAGCAGCCTTGGCATGGTGGTGTACCCCCGTGCAAAGGTTGTTGGTGTTGTGTTGTGCCCCTGGATGCCCCTGCACAGCCCATGCACCCATGTCATGCCCCTTTTCCCTTTCCACTGCCTGATTTTCAGGGCTGACATGCATTGTGTAGTGGGTTTGTACCTCCCCCTTCTTGCAACTGACATTTAGGCATTTTTGTCCCCAATGCAATTTACCTTGCTTTTGTGGTTTTTCCTGATAGTCTGCACTGTCCTGACCTGCGATTCCTGTGATGATTTCTTCCGGGATGACAGCAGCAACCATCTCTCCCAGGTCCTCTTGTGGTGCTGGACTCCCACCTCCTGTCTGCAGTGCTGCCTTCCTCTTCCTTGCCATATTCTCCTTTGTCCTGCTCTTGCAGTCATGCCAGCGTTTTTTATACTCAATGACAGTTCTCCTGACCTCTGCCACACTGTTCATCTTGTCCACAATTTGTTGCCAAATTGCCTCTCTCCTTCCAATTGGCAATTTAGAGGTGATGAATAATTGATGCTGGTGCTCCGTCACCTCCCTGACCAGTATTTCATGCTCCTCTGCGCTGAAGTGACAGTTCCTCTTCTTCTGGTCTCTTCCCTATGTCTTGTCTGTGTCCTCCTGGCTGGTTCCTGGTTGATTGGGGTCTCCCTGGGGTCTCTCCTGGCTTCCGTGATCCATTTTGGGGCCCCTTTGCACTGTTTGCTGCATTGGTGTCTCCTTTTGATGCTATTGCGGTGAAAAATGGCGCATATCCGTTTTGCAATGTTTTTCCATGTCGCAAACCGGATTAGAGTCATTTTTCCTACGTTAAAGTAATTTTGCCTTCCGACAAGGTCCAATGGTTACCATCAGGAAAAATGAATCTAACCTGTTCTTAGCGCCACTGTGCGTCAAAGTATAAATATGATGCACAGGTGGCGGTAAGAAATGACCCTAGCCAGCACTAAAATTTTGGACGTAAAACTGCGTTTGCGCAGTTTTGCGTCAAAAAGTAGAAATCTGGCCCTTAGAATTTCAGATGTGTCTAGGCTTTCTTTAAATACTGGTATTTTCCTGTATGATTCCAGAATCAGCAGAACGTTTGTCAATGAGGTCTGGGACCTTATCAACATTCTTGCGCTCGACATTGTCTTCCTCACCGGAACCTGGTTCACCCTGACATTTCCGCTGCCATACCAGCAGTTTACAGATTCTCCCACAGTGACTGCACCAACAAACCGAGCAGTGGAATCGCCATCATCCACAGAGACACCATCAAATGTACCACTGCCAAGGACAACACTAACCCAGCAATGGAACACCTCAACTTCATGATCCAAATGGGTAAGAAATCCTATACTGTCCACCGGGACCTTGAACCACCTTCTGCACCCTAGTCACCAATTTCATCGCTCCCCCCGCCATCCTCTCACACTATATATTCCTGGGTGACCTCAACTTCCACCTCAGTGAAACAACCGAGCATAACTCCGCCAACCTCCTTGACCACCTGAACAACATTGGCCTCACCCAATTTGTACAAAATCCCACGCACATCGCAGGGCACACACTCAACACCATATTCATCTCCAGCCACTGCATCAAATAAAGCCACACCACCAAACTCACATGGACCAACCACTCAATTGTCCACTTCATGATCATAACTCCCATGCCCTTCCCCCAGTGCAGCCCAGCACCACCTGTCACAGCTGAAACAAGGCCTCAGAGACTGAATAGACCAACACCCTAAACCAACCCAAACACCACCACAACGTCTACCAGGATGTAAGAAAGGCATGGGCAGTTCAGGGGTTCCCCTGCCCAGCACCCTCAAAATGTACACTGTCTGCTGTGCAGACAGTGTACATTTTGAAGGTGCTGGTGCCCCCTGCATGCAGCATTATTGCAGCTGGTTCTACTATGAGCCAGCGACAATGCTGCTGCACTTTTCCCACTGGGCTGACTGGTGGATACCTTGGTTTCCGCTGGTCAGCCCAGTGGGAAAGTCGTAATGGGGCTAGCAGGGTGGTGGCCATTGCAGCGGTGACCTCTCCATCGGGAGTTTGGCGAACGGATGTTTCCTTCTGCCAAACTCATATTCAGCCCCTATATCCTATGCCGACGATAAGTAACTCATCTTCTCCCTCTCCAAAAATCCCACTGCCGCCAGAACCAACTTCTATCAATGAATAACCAGTGACACCAGTCAGATGAGGAATAACTGCCTCAAGTTCAACACAGAGAAGATGGAAGTCTTGATCTTTGTCAGTGGCAACTCCCCCTGGGATGCCTCCTGGTGGACACAGACCTAGAGCTCACTCCAACTCTATTTTAGCATGCCAGAAACCCTCTCAGGGTGCCATGCCCACAAACTACTGCCTGTGGAATAGATAAGTCACCCCTCTTGCAGGCCTTATAGCCCTAAGGCAGGGTGCAATATACCACAAGTGAGAGCATAGCTGGATGAGCAATATGCCCATACAGTGTCTACATCCATTCTTAGACATTGTAAGTTCAGTGTGGCGATACTGAGTATATGGTCCGGGAGTTTGTCATTATGAACTCCACAGCTCCATAATGGCTTCACAGAATACTGAGGAGTTTGGTATCAAAGTTCTCAGCACAAAAAAACCCACACTGATGCCAGTGTTGGATTTATAGAACAATGCACCCAGAGGGCAGCTTAGAGATGCCCCCAGTATTTTACCCAATCCTTTAATGCAGGACTGACTGGTCTGTGCAAGCCTGCCACTAAGAGACAAGGTTCTGACCACATGGGGTAAAGCCTTTGTGCTCTTGGTAGCAAGAAACAAAGCCTGCCCTGGGTGGAGGTGCTTCACATCTCCCCCTGCGGGGACTGTAACACTTGAGGTGAGCCTCAAAGGCTCAGGCCTCCTGTTACAGTGCCCCTGGTCACTCCAGCTAGTGGAGATGCCCACCTCCCCCGACAAACCCCACTTTTGGTGGTAAGTCCGGTGGGAAAATTAGGGAAAACAGACAGGAGTGACCACCTTAGCTGGGACCACCCCTAAGGTGTCCAGAGCTGAGGTGATCCCCTCCTTGCAAAATACTCCATCTTAGTTTGGAGGACAGGGACCAATAGGGTTAGGTCTGTGTCCCCCTCCACAAAGGGAGTGGATACAGGAAGGGTGAGGCCACCCTCAGGGACAGTAGCCATTGACTACTGCCCTCTGACCCCTGTAACACCGCTAAATCCAGGATTTAAGGGCTCCCCTGAACCCAAATAGTCAGACTCCTGGTGACCTCACAAGAAATAAGAAGAAGGAGTGCTAAGCTGAAACCCCTTCAGAGAAGATGGAAGACGAAAACTGACTTGGCACCAGTACTACCGGCCTGTCTCCAGCTTCAAAAGCCCTGCAAAAGAAAGCGCTGCATCATGTGGGTCCAGCGACCTCTGAGAAGCCTCCAGAGGTCTGCCTGCCTCACAAAGGACCAAGAACGCCCAAGAACAGTGGCCCTGTCCAAAAAGAAGCTCCATCTCAGGACTCCAGAACCGCCCTGGACCCATGAATTCCTACGACTCTGCTGCTGATGCCCACGGCCCGAGTCCAGGTGGCCCAACTGATAAGAGCTAGTCCCCAGGTGATTCAGAGCAAGTGTCCACCCTGGGTTGACCCCTTCAGACCCCCACGACAACGCCTGCAGTGTAAATACGGAGGACCGCCATGACCGTGACAGAAGCAGATTAAGATTCCCGACACCAAAAGATACCCCTGCAACCCCAGCCTCCTGGCATTCGGGAATCCAACCTTTGGTGCAGCAACATCTAGCAGGTGGCCCCAGTCATTGTCCAGCCTTTGGTTTCCCAGAACCGACCACCTGGACTTCACCTGCAGCATCTTTGTGGTCCATGGGGCCCCATTATAGGAAAGCATTGGGAGCCCGATGCTGTGTCTGCACCCTGCACCCGGCTGCCCCTGCATTGGTGAGTGTGTGTGTGTTTGGTGCTGACCTGTGGCAGGTCTATCCTCCGAAGACACAGGTACTTACATGCAAGCAGGACTGATTCCGTGTGCCACCAGTCTCCATAGGAGCCTATGTTAAATTTGCCTCATCTTTGACCTCGGCACCCAACCGGTCCCATGTTGTGGGTGGTGGGTGCTAGGGGTTAACTTGAACCCCAGCCTGTGGACTTCCTAACCCCTGGAGACTGGAACTGTAAGTCTTGTACTTACCTTCAAATCATACTAACTTTTCTTCCCCCAGGAACTGGTTCTGAAAATTGCAGTGTGCCAACTTTTCAAACAGATTATTGCCATTTTGTCGACAACTGTACAAATTGCCAATTCTAAGCAAAGTGGTATTGATACATATGTGGAATACTTATCTATTCATGTACTTACCTGCAACTTAAATCTTGTGGTTCTAGAAATAAATTTACAAAAGATATTTCTGCTATATAAAAACTATTGGCCTGGAATTAGTCTTTGGGTGTGTGCTTCTTTTATTGTCTGCGTGTGTACAATAAATGCTTTGCACTACCCTCTGATAAGCCTAACTGCTCAACCACACTACCACAAAAGAGAGCATTAGTATTATATACTTTAGCCTCCGTTAAGCTTCTGGGGAAGCCCTACACACTATATCTCATTTTGATATAGTATATATAGATTCAGCTTCCTGCACACACTATTAAATACTACACATTAATTGACAAATATATACATAAGGAAGATGGAAATATCTTTGGTGATATTCAGAAATCACATTTGACCAATAGCGAGCATGACTTCCAAAATCACAATTCTCCCTACCTATACCAGATGCAACATCACACTATAAGGGGGTTTCTTTTGAAATAAAGCAGGTCTGTTGACTCTCTCACAAGTTCCCGACATCAATATATAGATTAAGCCTTTATGGCTTTGTCAAGGATTCACCACATTAAAATAGAAGGCACACCATTCGGTTTTGTGATAGGATCACTGCATTGTAAGCATAATAATCACATTAGGCATCACCATTAAACCCAGCGAAGTCGGTAATCAGGTTTAAATGCACTATTTATCAATAAGCATTGCACTTTATCACTAAAATTGTTTGTAAAGTCTTTGGATTCAAAACAAGATTAAGTGTGTGTTAGAATGTTTGCGTTGCCACTTTAGGCCATATAAAGCCGTCATAGGACTAACCACTAGAGATCTGGACATTTCTGAGTCGAAGAGCTCTGAGGGAGCTCTAAAAATGCTTTGAAAATTTCAGAAAGCATATCCAGATCATGTATCCTGTGATCAGGAAGACTTATGGTTACTTTTGTGTTACTCACACCTGGGAGATTACTGCACCACCTACAGCTCCCACAATGTATTCCAGAAACATTGGTGGTGTCCTTGCTCCTTCCTGGGGCCCCACAAGAGAGCAGAGAAATGCAAATAAGACCCTTCATGGGGCATTGGGTGCTCCCAGACCAGAAGCTATTCATAAACAACCAGTTACATTGCTGACCTCTGTTTAAGGTTTGTAGCCTCACACCACACCATTTATCTTGTGTGGGGTGCCCCCATCCCACCCAGAATGCCCGGAGGATAGATTTCACAGTAGCGATACAGGGTTAGTCCCAATGCCCCAGTGACCGTTGTTGGCTCCTTTGCACCCAGTCAACTTCAGTGGCCAGTGTGGGGGCCAGCCAATCTTCCTTCTCCCACCTGCGGGGAGCCTGAGAATGTTGCAGGCAGTTTTATACCCTCTGTGCACCCAAGCTACAGACACAGGGTGGAGAAGGCACACAGTGTTGCTCCCAGGGCTCTGGCCATCCCTCCAGCAGTAGTTGGACAGTGTGCTGTGCTCAAGGCCATCTTGGACTTTTCCACCCTGCTCTGGGTCCGGGGAATCTCAGGACATGTGATTACCCATTCAGCCCTCGGAGATGTGGGCCCCAGAAGGCAAGCTTGTTCTTGGGGAGGGGTGCCATGCTCACTCCTCTCTCCAGATGAAAAGGAAATAACCTAGTGTTAATTTCCCACACCGGCCCACCTGAAAAGTAATTTTAGGAAGCAGCAATCAAGCTCCATGCTCTCTGTCACTCATAGGCATTTGTAAATGGCCAAATCTTCCAGGACCTCTAGATCGGGCCCCAAAGGCCAGCTTTTCATAAGCTTGGGCTCATTTTGCTTCTGACAGCCAGTCCTAACCACCTGGAACATTCTCAACAGGTTTCCAGACGTCAAGCAGACACACTTTGCCAGGAAATGGTTTTACTAGCTCCATTCACCAGTCTTCTTATCTCCTGGTTCGTGGTGCTCCTCTACAGCTAGTGGGGGAAGTGTACACAATTCCTTCACTCCAAGCCAGTAGAATACTAATCCTGCCCTCACAAGCCCCAGAGCCTCTTAACTGTCTTTTAGGGTGCTTGGAGTGGCAGCAAAGTACAGATCTTTCCCTCAACTGGGCATCAGGGGGTACACACAGGCCTGTCACTAGCCCTGTAGAGACCTATCTACTCTGGGGGTCAGCTGCAGGCAAGGTCCTTAGTCTATCAGGGCATCAAAGGGCTTCTCTTTTCAGTTGTCCATGATTCTGCCATTTCCACCTTTCAGGATGAGGGTCCTGGTCACTGTTTCTCCCTTGTGCAGGGGTATTCAAGAGTGGGAGGAATGTTCTAGATGCCAGGCACTCCTGGCGAAGCCTGGGGTGCTACATCATTCCTTCACCCCTATCCCAGGGCTCCTGTACAGCATTCTGGGACAATCCAAAATGTGGCTGTAAATGAAAAATGGTGCTATGAGAAGAGCTCCTCTGAGGGTCTCAGCTCCACCCCTAGCTGACATCACTGCCAGCTATCTTCTTACTAAAACCTCAAAGGGGAGCCCCTCCTGTGTTGGCTCCAAATGTCTGGGCTTCCTCCTTTGTTCAGTGGGCCTGGGCTGTTTCAGCCTAGGTGGAGTGCAGCAGTTAATAATCAGGTTTTCTTCCTTACCACTTTCTTTGTAGGAACAGAAAGCACTCATTGTTCCTTTTTGTGAGGAGGCCATTGGTTTCCCTGCTGGGGAACAGAGTAATTAACTTGGCCCAGTAGGGAGCCAAAAGGCCTGGAATCCAATTTTGAGTTGAACCAGAAAAATATGACAACCCATATGATTCACACATATTTTATTGGGACCTGAATATTCAAACTTGGCATGCTTGTTTCACTCCAGTTTGACACTTTACTGGACTGTGAAGGACTAAGTGGAGCAAAACTACACTTTTAAGCAGAGTTCACACTTGTATATAATACAGTAAGCACTACAGATTTCCCAGTAAGCCCCACTGACCTACCTATGAATTGCCACTAATATTATAAGGCCTACCCCAGGTCAACACCTATCCTTGCAGAGTCCCTTCTGTGCAAGGCTACCAGTGTGCAATTACTGGGCTGCCCATTAAGGCAGTCTCCCTTGCGCAGCCCACGCATATGCTTGTCCACACTTGTGCACGGGAAATCACTCCAGTACCCATTGTCCTACCTGCACCACAGCAGGCTTCTCTTTAAATGCAGACATTGGTGGTAAACATGCTCAGTCCAATTATCTGGAAGTTAAAGTGAGGGAGAATCAACTATTGCCACTCAGCCCCAAAATAAAGGTAAAAAAACTGGATGATCAAAACTGAAAAATCTGGGTGAACTAAATGAGTGGAAACCATTTTGCTACAGCACAACACACTGATGCCGGTATAAGAGATTTCCTCTGACTTCTTTAACTCTCTGAAGATTCTGTCTTCCAAAGGCGAGGAGTCTACTTTCACCAAATGGTCTCTAGGATATGATCCATTGTTTGTTTAGGGCATCCCAACCTTGTGTTCTCATGATTTTAGAACCTAATTTTGTAACTTCAGGATGTGCCTTCCGAGTAATCATGTTTATCTATTAATTCTCTTATCGCCTCTTCCATGCACCAGAAGTTATACATTTCTGTTCATTGCACATCGCAAAGATGTGATAGTCTCCTCCTTTGTTGCCAGTCTTTCTATTATATATTTCATTTATTTGGCTTGATCAGTGATCACTGTAGTTATTTCTGCTCTCTAAGCTTGCAAAAGGGATGTAAAAGTGTCTATCATTTGTGTTGGATGGACAGGCCTGTAGATCCTCCTTAGTCAGCGACAACAAGGGCTTATTGTTTCTTGCCACCATATTCATTCACAATGACATCCATTGGAGCACAGTGGAGTCACCATCCCTCTGAAATAATGTGGGATCTTCAAGTCTGAAAGTTCAAACAGGCAGGTCACTGGTCCACCTAATCTACCTAAGTGCTTGGATCCAATGTCCAGTAGAATTATTGCGAGCTTCCTTTATATTCACTACTTCCTAGACTTATACATCTGGCTGCCACTCTCTGTCACAATCTTTTCAACATCCAACGACACTATGCTGCATATTGCAGATCAAATTATTAAGAGTTCTTGTGTTCTTTACCAGCCTTTCTTGTTGTAGTGCCCTCTCGCCCACACTCTCAAACATTGTGCAGTCCATTCAGTGTGCCCTGATACATACTGCTTTTTTGGCTCTGCTCCCATGGCAATTTGCTTTTACTGGGGTCAGCAGCTTCAAATTTGTTATTAGAGTACACAAGCCCGGCCTTGTTATTAAGTTACCTTCACTGTACAGGCCCAATGGACGTTGCGCAGCTCTTCACCACCCAGGTTTTAGTGTGTGTTCTCCTTCATTATTTCACTGTGCTCTTTCTCATGCAGCCATGTCTCCCATTGTCGTACTGAAAGAAATGTGTGTGTGTGGGTGTTTGTGTGTGTGTGTGCGTGGGTGTGTGTTAGACTTGGCATCCTTGGCGTTGTCTCCCCTAACTTTTTGCCTCAGCTTCCCAGGTTGTTGATGTTTGCTGAACTCTGTTGTTGCTGTTTTTGATACTCTGGGCACTCTAGTACTTATGACCAGTGCTAAAGTGCAAGTGATCCTATGTAAAATGTACAATTGGCTAATCCATGGTTGGCATATTTGATTTACTAGTAAGTCCCTAGTCAAGTGCACTAGAGGTGCCCAGGGCCTGTAACCCAAACGCCACTGGTGGGCCTGCACCACTGGTTGTGCCACCCACATGAGTAGCCCTGTAAACATGGCTCAGAACTGCCACTGCATTGTCTGTGCGTGCAGTTTTAAACTGCCAATTCGACTTGGCAAGTGTACCCACTTGCCAGGCCTAAACCTTCCCTTTTCATACATGTAAGGCACCCCTAAGGTAGGCCCTAAGTAGCCCAATGGGCAGGGTGCAGTGTATGTTAATGGTGGGACATGTACTGATGTGTGTTACATATACTAACAGTGAAATACTGCTAAATTCAGTCTTCACTGTTGCAAGGCCTATCTTTCTCACAGGTTAACATGGGGGCTGCCTTTAAATGTTATTAAGTGAAGATTCCCTTTGAGAGCAGATAGAAATTTGGAGTTTGGGGTCACTGAACACACAGCTTTTAGTGATGTTGGTTTTTAGATTGTCAGTTTGAAAATGCCACTTTTAGAAAGTAGGCATTTTCTTGCTTTTACAATTCTGTGGCTCTCCCTGTTTGTGGATTGTCTGTCTGGGTCAGTTTGACAGTTGAGCTGTTTGTGAATCCCCTCTAGACAATGATACAAAGGGAGCTAGGGTATAGCCTGCATATCCTGATGAGCCACCTGTGCTAGAGTGGAGGTAGGAGTGGTCACTTACACCTGAATGGGCTGTACCTGCCCTCTCACAATGCAGTCTCCAACCCCCTGGTGTTTGTCTGGGGCCTGGCCTGGGCAAGGCAGGATCTTGTGAACAACAGAGACCTTTCTTTGCAGTATGCTTACTTCAAAGACAGAAAGGGGTATAAGTATTGGACCCAAAACCCCTGAAAACTAGATCACTTCTGGAACCAAGAGGAACCTCTGCCAAGGAGAAGAGCTGAGGAGAATTCCTGCCCCTGTATGTGACTGTGCTTTGTGGTGCTATCCTGCAGTTGCTGCTTCTGCCTGTGAAAGGGGACAAAGACTGGACTTTGTGATATATTCCTGAAGAATCTCCAAGGGCTTGGACTGAGCTTGACTCCTGTTTCGAAGTCTCAGGGCCATCAAGACTTCCTCTGCCAGCACCTGGACTCTCTACTGAGACTCCTGCCAAGTGGTGCCCTATCCAGTTCCTGGGACCTTGAAAGGTGAAGTTGGAAGACAAGAGCTGAAAATCCACACACAGAACGCCCTGTGGGGAAATTTTCCACGCACCATCTGCAATGCCACTAATACACGACACGCCGCCGGCCTCGTGGCTAAAATCGACACTCCACCTGCATCAAGGCATTGTGGTTGGAGAAAACGATGCGCAACACTCCCTTGCTGCTGCTGATAATGACACAAACCCCATGTAGTGCGGTTTTCTAACACTGTGCAACTGGATCTTCCACGCATCGTCGCTGGGCGTCAAAGTCAATCCGACTCTGTGTGGATTTGAGATGCCCTGTCTGGAAATCGGCGCATCGCTCTGTTGCGAGAGCAAAAAACTACACATCACCGACATGACCGGAGAAGGAACGACTCAAGGCCTCCCTTGCGAGGAAGGAATTGACACATCGTTATCTTTTCCGATGCACTCTTGCCCGTGTGGCTTTATTTTTTACCCTAACCAGATACTTTATACGAAATCATTGTTTCTATTGTTTTCTATGGAGTAAGACTCTTTTTCTTTTGAAAATTCAGATTTTAACTTATGTATGTTGGATTTTTGTCGTTTTGGACTTGTTTGATTTAGATAAATATTGCCTATCTTTCTAAACTGGTGTGGTGTCCATTTGTGGTGTTTTCACTGTATTACTGTTTGTGAGGGTACAAATACTTTACACACTGCTTCTAAGATAAGCCTGACTGCTTGTGCCAAGCTACCAAGGGGATAAGCAGTGGTTATCTAAGTGTGTTTCTCGTTGCTTGGACAGGGGGTAACCTGAATTCCAACCAAAGACCCCATTTCTTACATTGGTGAAGATTGGACTTGTATTTGTACTTGAAATACAGTGATGAAGGGTAGACTACTGTTTACAGTGTAGACCATTACATGACCATCTACTACTTGTTTTGCTTTTGCTCTTTTTGGTCATTTTTCCTTTTTCCACATTTTTGGTGATCTTTTTATTGATTCTTGAACTTGAGTTGCTCAATTGAAAGAGTTCTGTAAGGATCTTGCCTGTCCCATTAAAAGCTCCACCAGGAAAGAGGGGCTGCAAAAGGCACTGAGGGCTTGGGTGATAGACAAGGAGGCTGGGGGGCACACAAAGGAGGAGGATAAAGATGAGGAGATGCAGAGTATTCACAATGGTATAGTGGGTGGACCTCTTATGCCTGTGGGGAGGGTCTCCAGGGCAGGTAGCAGTGTGTCATCCAGGGGTCCGACTCCTGAGGCATTACAGGACAGACAGGAAGAGAGGAGTCACCAGATGGAATTGGAGAGGCTCAAAATGGAGATGAAAGGGAGGAGACTGGCAATTGTGGAGAAAAAGTTACTGCTGACTCATGAACTTGGCTTGAGAGAGCTGGATGAGAGGAGCCAGTCCAGTAGGTGGTGGCAGCAATACTTCAGTACAGCATGATAAAAGGGTACACATTCTTAAAGACTCAGTTAAGGACTATAAGAGGGAGGATGACATGTACTTGTGGTTCAAGGAGTATGAACCTGCACTCCATATGAACCTGGTCCCTGAGGCACATTGGGGGGTCAGGTCTGTTGAAGCACTTTGAGGTAGAGGGGAGGGACACATCCTTAGGGGATCCTCAGGGACTCACCTACACCATAGTGAAGGATGTCCTGCTCGGATGATATGGTCTGAGCCCTGAGCAGTATAAGAACAACTTTAGGACCTACAAAAAGAAAGAGTCCCAAACTTGGTTGGAGTGTGTAGATTCCTTTTGTAGGTCACTGGATGGTTGGGTCAAGGGCAGTAAGGTAACAACATATGAGGGGCTTTACCATTTAATTGCTTGGGAGCACTTATGCAGTCTTTGTTTTCCAAAGCTGCACCAGCACCTGATTGACAGCAAGCTGACTGACCATAGGAAGCTTGTGCAGGAAGCAGACCATTGGGAGCACACCAGGGTTCAGAAGAGGTATGGGGGAGACCACGCCAAGGGTGGGCAGGATCTCTCTCAGAAGAAAGGTGGGGTAAGGGTAAACAGGGGAAGTTCTCTAAAGGGCCCCAACCCAGTTCCCAGGGTAAGGATTCCAAGCCCCCCAATGAAAAAAAACATGGTTCTCCAAAGAGAAAGCTGCTGAGGGGATTCCCTGCAAGTGCTTCGCTTGTGACCAGGTGGGTCATGTAAGTGGGGACCCCAAATATCCCAAGGTTACACCTGCACCCACTGGTGCTCAGTCACAAGGTTTGGCCAGTGTAGCACTTGGGGAGGAGTTGGTTTTTGGGGGGTGGGAACCAGCTGAGATGACCCTTATCTCACTAGGGGACAGTGAGATGGTCCAGGGAACCCTAGTGCCTGAGAACACTAAGAAATACAGGCAGTAGGTAACCATTAATGGACAGAGGGTGCAGGCTCTGAGAGACACAGGAGCCAGTGTGACTACAGTGAGGAGTTACCTGGTGTCTGAAGAGCAGATAGATCTCCATGTACTTCACCAAGTAGTTGCAGTGGACAACTCAGAGCACAGGTGCAGAGTGGCGCAGGTTCCCTTTGAATGGGGGGTCTCAGGTTCCTTGAAAGTAGCTATGAGTCCAACCATGCCTGTAGAATGTTTGCTTGGCAATGACCTGTAGGATTCCCCTTGGAAGGAGGTGGAACACAGGTCACACATGGAGATGTTGGGTCTGCCCGGGTGGGTGTGCATATCTACCCAGTCAATGGCAGCCCACCAGGGTAGTTACAAGCCCCCAGAGCCTGAAATAGTGGCCCACCAATAGGAGGAAGGGCAAGGGGTGTGGGAAACCAGACCCAGACGTTCCCAGGATCCAGGAGGAGGCTGACCCTGAGGGTGATGCCCTAGGGCCTACAGGGGAACAGGTGGCTGAGCTGGGGGAGGTCCCTGAGCTGTCACAGTGTCAGCAGGCAGGGAGGCCCACCAGGGATGCATTCTGTGAAGCACAGAGAGTACGCCCTCCTCTGGAGGGTATATAGCAGCAGGCTGCAGAACAGGCAGCTGGGAAGGAGCCAGAATCATACCTGATCTATCGGGAAGACGGCCTCCTAGATAGGGAGCTTAAGGTTGCTGAGACTGGGTCAGCCCGGGTGCGGGTGGACCCCAGTGCTTAAGAGCCATCCTACTGGGTCTGGCTCATGATGTGCCTTTAGCTGGCTGGAGATTTGGGGTGGGACAAGTCCTTTGAATGGCTTGTCACCCACTTTCACTGGCCCCTAATACGCAGGCACTAAGTTGCACATTGTAGAACTTGCCAAACATGTTAGGCAAGTGGTAAGAGTGGGGGGAAATGCAAGGCTCCCCTCCATCTTCTTCCTGTGGTTAGTATCCCATTTGAAAGCATTGGTACTGACACTGAGGGGCCTCTGCATCCCAAGACAGCATGATAAAAGGGTACACATTCCTAAAGATTCAGGCAACAGGGTCATCTTGGTCTTGGTGGACCATGCCACCCGGTACCCAGAAGACATTCCTCTGAGGTCAATCACCTCTCTTGTGTTGGGACGTACCTTGATGAGGGTTTTTACCCACATGGGGTTCCCCAAGAAAGTGGTATCTGATAGGGATACCAACTTCATATTTACTTATATGAAGTCTCTGTGGCAGGAGTGTCGTGTAACTTATAAGTTCACCACTCCTTACTACCCCACAAGCAATGGTCTGGTTGAAAGGTTCAACCGCACTTTGAAAGGCATGATCATGGGCCTGTCAAGAGCCCGTGAGGCAGAAGTGGGACGTCCTCTTGCCATGCCTTCTGTTCACCTACAGGGAGATGTCTCAAAAAGGGCTTGGATTTAGTCCTTTTGATTTACTGTATGGCCACCCTTTCAGGGGACCTTTGAGTCTGGTAAACGAGGGCTCGGAGAAAGCTCAGAGTGGACCCCCCAGGATCCAGCTACATGCTGGCATTTAGGAACCGGACTGCCCGCTTCAGAGCTCTCACACAAGAGAACCTGGAAGCAAGCCAGGAAGACATGAAAGGCTGGTATGACCAGAATGCCACTCTGGTTGAGCTTTAGCCTGGCCAGAAAGTGTAGGTGATGGTGTGTAGGAAAGTACCATCTTGCCTGGCATGTTACCCCCATTTTTACTGTATGTATGTTTGTTTTTGCCTGTGTCACTGGGATCCTGCTAGCCAGGACCCCAGTGCTCATGAAGTATTCCCTGTATGTGTCCCCTGTGTGGTGCCTAACTGTATCCCTAAGGCTCTGCTAATCAGAACCTCAGTGTTTATGCTCTCTATGCTTTTAAAATTGTCACTGTAGGCTAGTGACTAATTTGACCAATTCTGATTGGCACACTGGATCACCCTTATACATTCCCTAGTATATGGTACCTACGTACCCAGGGTAATGGGGTTCCAGGAGATTCCTATGGGCTGCAGCATTTCTTTTGCCACCCATAGGAAGCTCAGACAATTCTTACACAGGACTGCCACTGCAGACTGAGTAAAATAACCTCCACGTTATTTGACAGCCATTTTACACTGCACTTAAGTAACTTATAAGTCACCTATATGTCTAACCCTCACTTAGTGAAGGTTAGGTGCAAAGTTACTAAATGTGTGGGCACCCTGGCACTAGCCAAGGTGCCCCCGCATTGTTCAGGGCAAATTCCCAGACTTTGTGAGTGCGGGGACTCCATCACACACATGCACTACATGTAGGTCATCACCTATATGTAGCGTCACAATGGTAACTCCGAACATGGGCATGTAACATGTATAGGATCATGGAATTGCCACCCCAATACCATTCTGGTATTGGGGGGACAATTCCATGATCCCCCGGGTCTTTAGCACAGAACCTGGGTACTGCCAAACTGACTTTCCGGGGTTTCCACTGCAGCTGCTGCTGCTGCCAACCCCTCAGACAGGATTCTGCCCTCCTGGGGTCTGGGCAGCCCTGGCCCAGGAAGGCAGAACAAATGATTTCCTCTGAGAGAGGGTGTTACACCCTATCCCTTTGGAAATAGGTGTGAAGGGCTGGGGAGGAGTAGCCACCCCCAGCCTCTGGAAATGCTTTGATGGGCACAGATGGTGCCCATCTCTGCATAAACCAGTCTACACCGGTTCAGTGATCCCCCAGCCCTGCTCTGACGTGAAACTGGACAAAGGAAAGGGGAGTGACCACTCCCCTAACCAGTACCTCCCAGGGGAGGTGCCCAGAGCTCCTCTAAGGTGTCCCAGACCTCTGCCATCTTGGATTCAGAGGTGTTGGGGGTACACTGGACTGCTCTGAGTAGCCAGTGCCAGCAGGTGATGTCAGAGACGCCTCCTGATAGGTTCTTACCTCTCTTGGTAGCCAAACCTCCTTTCTTGGTAGCCAAACCTCCTTTTCTGGCCATTTAGGGTCTCTCCTCTGGGCTATTCCTCAGCTAACGAATGCAAGAGCTCACCAGAGTTCCTCTGCACTTCCCTCCTCGACCTCTGCCAAGGATTGACCGCTGACTGCTCCAGGATGCCTGCAAAATAGCAACAAAGTAGCAAGACGACTACCAGCAACATTGTAGCGCCTCATCCTGCCGGCTTTCTCGACTGTTTCCTGGTGATGCATGCTCTGAGGCCAGCCGCCTTCACCCTGCACTGGAAGCCAAGAAGAAATCTCTCGTGGGTCGACAGAATCTTCCCCCTCCTAACGCAGGCACCAAAAGACTGCATCACCAGTCCTCTGGGTCCCCTCTCATCCTGACGAGCGTGGTCCCTGGAACACAGGAGCTGGATCCAAGTGACCCCCACAGTCCAGTGATCCTTCAGTCCAAGTTTGATGGAGGTAAGTCCTTGCCTCCCCACACCAGACAGCAAAACTGTGTACTGCGTGATTTGCAGCTGCTCCGGCTTCTGTGCACTTCTCCAAGGATTCCTTTGTGCACAGTCTAGCCTGGGTCTCCAGCACTCCGTCCTGTAGTGCTCAACCCTCTGAGTTGGACTCCGACATCGTGGGACACTCCTTTTGTGACTCCAGTTCACAGATCTTCTAAGTGACTGCTCTGGTACTTCTGTGGGTGCTGTCTGCTACTGCGGGGGCTCTCTGAGTTGCTGAGCGCCTCCCCTGTCTCCTTGTCCAAGGGGCGACATCCTGGTCCTTCCTGGTCCCCAGCAGCACCCAAAAACCTCCACTGTGACCCTTGCAGCTAGCAAGGCTTGTTTCGGTATTTCTGCGTGGAAACACTTCTGCAACATCCAGCATGCCGTGGGACATCTTCCATCCAAAGGAGAAGTTCCTAGCCCTTTTTGTTGTTGCAGAATCTTCGGCTTCTTCCACCCGGAGGCAGCCCTTTTGCACCTTCATCCGGGGTTTCCTGGGCTCCTGCCCCCCCTGTACACTATCGCGACTCTAGGACTTGGTACCCTTGCCTTGCAGGTCTTCACGTCCAGGAATCCGTCTTCAGTGTTTTGCTGGTGCTTGTGGTTCTTGCAGAATCCCCCTATCACGACTATTGGGTCTTTCTGGGGTAGTAGGGTAACTTTACTCCTACTTTTCTGGGTCTTGGGGTGGGGTATCTTGGACACCCTGACTGTTTTCTTACAGTCCCAGCGACCATCTACAAGCTCCCATAGGTCTGGGGTCCATTTGTGATTCGCATTCCACTTTTGGAGTATATGGTTTGTGTTGCCCCTAGACCTATGTTCACCTATTGCATCCTATTGTGATTCTACATAGTTTGCACTACTTTTCTCACTGTTACTTACCTGTTTTGGGTTTGTGTACATATAGCTTGTGTATATTACTTACGTTCTAAATGAGGGTACTCTCTGAGATACTTTTGGCATATTGTCATAAAATAAAGTACCTTTATTTTTAGTAACTCTGAGTATTGTGTTTTCTTATGATATTGTGCTATATGATATACGTGGTATAGTAGGAGCTTTACATGTCTCCTAGTTCAGCCGGAGCTGCTTTGCCATAGCTACCTTCTCTCAGCCTAAGCTGCTAGAAACACCTCTATTGTACTAATAAGGGATAACTGGACCTGGCACAGGGTGTAAGTACCACAAGGTACCCACTATAAGCCAGACCTGCCTTCTACACCTCATCCTGCCGGCTTTCTCAACTGTTTCCTGGTGGTGCATGCTCTGAGGGCTGTCTGCCTTCACTCTGCACTGGAAGCCAAGAAGAAATCGCTTGAGGGTCGACGGAATCTTTCCCCTGCCAACGCAGGCACCAAACGTCTGCATCACTGGTCTTCTGGGTCCCCTCTCATCCTGACGAGCGTGGTCCCTGGAACACAGGAGGTGGGTCCAAGTGTCCCCGACAGTCCAGTGGCCCGTCTGTCCAAACTTGGTGGAGGTAAGTCCTTCCCTCCCCACGCCAGACAGTAATCCTGTGTATTGCGTGAACTGCAGCTGCTAGGGCTTCTGTGCACTTTTGCAAAACTTCCTTCGTGCACAGCTTAGCCCAGGTCCTCAGCACTCTGTCCTGCATTGCCCAACTCGCTGAGTTGGACTCCGACTTCATGGAACTCCCTTTTGTTGTGCTGAGTCGACCGTCGTGCTCAGATCTTCTGAACGCCTGTTCAGGTACTTCTGCTGGTGCTGCCTGCTTCTTTATGGACTCTCAGTGTTGCTGAGCACTCCCTCTGTCTCCTCCTCCAACATCCTCCTGGTCCTTTCTAGGCCCTGGTAGCACCCAAAACCTTCAACTGCAACTCTTGCAGTTAGCAAGACTTGTTTGTGGTCTTTCTGTGTGGAAACAACTCTGCGTCCTCCAGCACGCCGTGTGACATCTTCTGACCAAAGGAGAAGTTCCTGGCACCTTCTGTTGTTGCAGAATCTTTGGCTTCTTCCACCCGGATACAGCCCTATTGCTCCTTCATCCGTGGTTTAGTGTGATCCTGCCCCCCCTGGACACTTGCGTGACTCTTGGACTTGGTCCCTTCCTTTGCAGGTCCTCAGGTCCAGGAATCCATCTTCAGTACTTTGCAGGCAGTTGTTGTTTTTGCAGAATCCCCTATCTCGACTTTACTGTCTGTCTGGGGTAGTAGGGTAACTTTACTCCTTCTTTTCAGGGTTTTGGGGTGGGGTATCTTGGACACCCCTAGTGTTTTCTTACACTCCCAGTGACCCTCTACACACTAAACTAGGTCTGGGGTCCATTCGTGGTTCGCATTCCACTTTTGGAGTATATGGTTTGTGTTGCCCCTAGGCCTATTTTCCCCTATTGCATTTGATTGTGTTCTACAGTGTTTGCACTACTTTTCTAACTGTTTACTTACCTGATTTGGTTTGTGTGTGTATATTTTGTGTATATTACTTACCTCCTAAGGGAGTATATCCTCTGAGATACTTCTGGCATATTGTCACTAAAATAAAGTACCTTTATTTTTAGTAACTATGAGTATTATGTTTTCTTATGATATAGTACTAAGTGATATAAGTGGTATAGTAGGAGCTTTGCATGTCTCCTAGTTCAGCCTAAGCTGCTCTGCTATAGCTACCTCTATCAGCCTAAGCTGCTAGAACACCTCTATTCTACTAATAAGGGATAACTGGACCTGGCACAAGGTGTAAGTACCACAAGGTACCCACTATAAGCCAGGCCAGCCTCCTACATGGTGCCAGTGGAACCTAGGGCACTCCAGGACAAGTGGACTGGGCCATTTGAGGTGGTGGAGCACATGAGCGAAATCACCTACCTGGTGAACTTGCGGATTCCCAGGAACCCCTTGAGGGTCCTGCATGTGAACCGCCTCAAGCCGCACTTTGAGAGAACTGAATTTTTTATGCTCCCAGCAACATATTATGGGGTGGAGGAAGAGAGTGAGCCTCTTCCTGACCTCCTGTCTGCTGGAGAGAAAGATGGGTTTGTGGAAGGAGTGAACCTCTCCCCCTCCCTGACCACTGAACAACAGAGGGACTGTTGCTAAGTGTTGGATCAGTTTGCTTCCCTGTTCTCCTTGACCTCAGAGGTCACACCCTTGTGTACACATGATGTGGACAGTGGAGACAGTCCTCCTGTTAAACAGAAGGTTTACAGGGTGACTGATAAGGTCAGGGCTAGCATCGACAATGAGGTATCAAAGATGTTAATCGTAAGGGTAAATGAGTTTTCCAGTAGTCCTTGGGCCATCCTGGTGGTCTTGGTCCCAAAGGCTGCTGCTCCTGGTGCCACACTAGAACTCTGGTTCTGTGTGGATTACCAGGGTCTCAATGCGGTCACTAAGACTGACGCGCACCCAATCCCCTGAGCTGATGAGCTTGTTGGTCAGTTGGGAGCTGCCAAATACCTTAGCACCTTTGACTTGATGCCTGGGTATTGGCAGATTGCCTTAACTGAGGGGGCCAAGGAGAGGTCAGCATTTTCTGCCCCAGATGGACACTACCAGTTTAAAGTAATGCCCATTGGGAAGAAAAATGCCCCTGCCACCTTTGAGAGGTTGGTCAACAAGGTGTTGGCTGGACTGGATGATTCAGTGCAGCCTACCTGGATGACATTGCTGTGTTCGTTTCTACTTGGGAGGAAAACTTGCAGCACCTCTGCAAAGTGTTGGCGGCCCTGCAAAAGGCAGGTCTCACTATTAAGGCAAGTAAGTGCCAACTAGGGTAGGGTTCTGTGGTGTACTTGGGACACCAGGCGTGGAGTGGCTGGGTGGTACCCCTACAGCCAAAAATTAACACTATTCTTGCTTTGGAGCCACCCAAGACCCAGACAGAGGTGAGGGCCTTTTTAGGCCTCACTGGCTACGATAGGAGGTTTGACAAGGGGTATGGCACCATTGTGGTTCCCTTGAATAAGTTGAATTCTAAGAAGCAACCAAAGAAGGTGATCTGAACAGAGTCTTGCCAGACAACATTTGGTGCCCTGAAGGCAACCATGTGAACAGCACCTGTGCTGAAGGCACCTGATTTCTCCAAGGAGTTTGTTGTGCAGTCTGATGCTTCGGAGCATGGTATAGGAGCAGTGTTATCACAACTAAAAGAAGAGGCTCTAGATCAACCTGTGGCCTTCATTAGCAGGAGCTTACTCCCCAGGGAACATAGGTGAAGTACAGTTGAGTGTGAAGCTTTTGCTGTTGTCTGGACACACTGAAGAAGCTAAGACCCTACTTGTTTGGGACTCATTCTGGGTTCAGACAGACCACAGGCCCCTCAGATGGTTCATGCAGATGAGGGGTGAGAATCCAAAACTCTTGAGGTGATCCATTTCCCTACAGGGAATGGATTTTATGGTGGAACACCGACCTGGCACAGAACACATCAATGATGATTGTCTGTCCAGATTCTACTGCCTTAGTGATAAAAACTCCCATGAGGTTGGGTAGTTTCTTCCCACTTTCACCTGGGGGACACATGTTAGACTTGACTATCTTGGTATGGTCTCCCCTAACTTTTTGCCTCTGCTTCCCATGTTGTTGATGTGTGCTGGACTCTGTTTTTGCTGTTTTTGATACTCTGGGCACTTCCTGACCAGTGCTAAAGTGCAAGTGCTCCTATGTAAAATGTATGTGTAATTGGCCTATCCATGATTGGCATATTTGATTTACTAGTAAGTGCCTAGTCAAGAAACCCAAATACTACTAGTAGGCCTGCAGCACTGGTTGTGCCACCCACATGAGAAGCCCTGTAAACATGGCTCAGACCTGCCACTGCAGTGTCTGTGTGTGCAGTTTCAACTGCCAATTCGAATTTTGCAAGTGTACCCACTTGCCAGGCCTAAACGTCCCTTTTCATACATGTAAGGCACCCCTAAGGTAAGCCCTAGGTAGCCCTATGGGCAGGGTGCAGTGTATGTTAAAGGTGGGACATGTACTAACTGTGAAATACTGCTAAATTCAGTCTTCTCTGTTGCAAGGCCTATCTCTCTCATAGGTTAACATGGAGGCTGCCTTTAAATGTTATAAAAGTACAGATTCCCTTTGAGTGCAGATAGAAATTTGGAGTATGGGGTCTCTGAACTAACAATTTAAAAATACATCTTTTAGTGAAGTTGGTTTTGAGATTGTCAGTTATGAAAATGCCACTTTTAGAAAGTAGTCATGTTCTTGCTTTTATCATTCTGTGACTCTGCATGTTTCTGGATTGCCATTGGTGCTAGAGTGGAGGGAGGAGGGGTCCTTACATCTGAATGGGCGTTGCCTACCCTCTCACAATGCAGTCTTCAACCCCCTGGCATGTGTCTGGGGCCTGGCCTGAGCAAGGCAGGATCTTGTGAACCACAGAGACTTTTCTTTGAAGTATGTATACTTCAAAGGCAGAAAGGGGTATAAGTATTGGACCCCAAACCCCTGAAAATTAGATCACTTCTGGAACCAAGAGGACCCTCTGCCAAGGAGAAGAGCTGAGGAGAATTCCTGCCCCTGTCTGTGACTGTGCTTTGTGGGGCTATCCTTCAGTGGCTGCTTCTGCCTGTAAAAGGGGGTAAAGGACCTCATTTACGAGAGTAGTACCCTCAACAGGCTGCTGGTAAAGACCGCCATATTATGACGGCAGCGGTGATCCCTCCAACATACAGCCAATACACCACCAGTACAGCCAGTGCGGTCCAGCCACCGACTACGGCGGTTGCCATCTCCAGGCCGGCAGAAGCCCATTCACCACCCACCATATTACGACTTAGCGGACTGCCAGGATTTCCAGGACAGGACCAACATCACAAAAGCCTGGCAGAAATGAGCCATATAAAAGGAGACACTCACCTACAGGGACACAGAGGAGTCCGTGGCTGCCATGGAACCCAAACTGGAAGTCTTCCTGATGCTGTACTAGGCGATGGAAGTCCAGGAGCAGCGACTTCGATGAAGACGACAACCGTGAGTACAGCCACCTATCACACAAGGGAGAGTGGCACACGCACAACACACACCATACACACATACCACACACATGGAGAACAATCCACGGTAAAATCCAACAATCACATAAGCCAGAAGAAAAGAAAGGCAGAACAAATACCTGTCATGCAACCACTGTATATTTGTGGGAATAGCACTGACAACAAAACAAAAACTATAAAGAAAGGGCCATTGGTCAGTCCAATTGTCCATGGCAGCTCACAGGGCAACAAAAAGGCCCAACTTGACTCCGGACATCCTAATTGACTCCACTGGGCAGGGACATCAATGTGGAAGGCAGGCTCCTCAGGGGCCGGGGGTAGGGGGTGGTTTCTTTTTGGAAAGGGGTCCTTGGACTTAGGTTTGGGAGGGGGTGGGGACTTGGCTTTCTGGTTAGGGGGCAGGGGAGTGGGCCTGGAGCGGGTGGTGGGAGTGGCTGCCTTGTGCTCCATAGTGGGAGGTTTCTAGAGGGGGTAGGGACATTTGCTACACTAGGGGGGCCATGGGAAGGCTGGGAGCTGGAGGGACTGGGCTGTGGAGCTGAACCTTACGGTTCTGGACACCATGGGGGTGGGTCAGGAGGAGGGAAGAGGTCAAGGCAGGCAAGGAAAAGTTTTTTAGGTACAGTGTGGCAGAGTGTGGGAGCAGGTTTGGGAGTGGAGGTAGAGGGAATGGTTGTAAGAGGTGTAGGTGTGCAGGACTGGGTTGAAGGGGCATCTAAAGTGTGCATGTGTGAGGTAGATGACTGTTGAGTGTCTGAGTGGGAGAGTTTAGTTGTTTTGGGTGGAGGGGGAAGAGAAGGAGGGAGAGGACAAACAGTTCATGTGAATGTATCTTGAGGTGGTGTCTGCAAGTAAGGTGGGTGTTCTGTAGGTGGTTGTAATGGTGGTGACTGTGCATGTGGTGAATGTGGTGCTAGTCTTCTTGTCTGCTGTTGTGCTGACTGTGGGCAAGGCTGAACAGGTGGAAGGATCTGGGACTGAGGATGCAGTGCTTGCAGGTGTGAATGCTGATGTGACTGTGAGGGAGGAGGTGGAGGGGGAGACAGTGGAGGCAGTGGCTGTTGTGGTGTGTGCTTCTGTGTGTTGCCTGTGTGTATGCTTATGGTGTGATCTGTGGTGCTTGTTTTCGGAGTTCTGGCTGTTGTCTTGGGTGCATGTTCATCTGATTGTGTGCTTGGGATGGGTGGGGGGAAAGGGGTCTGGGACTGACTACAGGTAGTTGGAGGGTGGACAGAAGTACTAGGGACACTGGCCACTGTCAAAGAGGAGGTCAGAGCCTGAAACGATCCCTGTAGGCCAGCCAAGCCAATGTGAATGCCCTCCAGGTAGGCATTGCATTGCTGTATCTGTGATGCCAGCCCCGGGATGGCATTCACTATGTTTGACAGCCCTACAGAGATGGACCTCAGGAAGTCAATAGCCTCCTCATTGAGGGCAGCAGGGCTGGCTGCGGCGAAGGAGATGCCCACCCTCCTGGGTGGGTGGGCACGGGCAACTAGGTGGGGGCAACTGGGAGGGAGGTGCTGGAACAGGGGTAGCGGAAGATGCTGTTGCTGGTGTGCTCCCAGAGGGGTCCGCCACCAGCAGGGAGCTCCCATCGGAGGAGGACTCAGACTAAGTTTTAGTAGCTCCTATCTTTCCCGTGGTGCTCCCCTCGCCCTCCAACCCACGGTCCCCTCGGCGCTGGTGGACACTGCCTCCTGGGTCCCCTGGCTGCAACTCCTTCGCCAGATGATGCTAATGCACACAAGGATAGAAGGAGAAAAGGAGGAAGGGTGGGGGAGAGAGATAGGGAGCACAGGTTCAATTACAACAGTCACAGCACATACGGCATACACATTACAATGACTCACTGGTAATTTACTATATGCAGTGACAACCATAATACCGCACCATTGCCTGGGAACAACAGCTGAAAATGACATCTGAAGAAACAACCATCTGCACACCTACTGAGACTCACTAATCCATGTCTGCCTGTTGACAATGGTACAGCTTCACTTACTCCGTTTCAGTGTCTGTACAACTTGCAGTTGCCAAGACATATCACCTAGACAGTGGGCATCAGAGCATCACTCCTACACTAGTGAGTCGGGATGTAGGCCCTTGCTTAAACTGAAATCCCAGCAAAGAACTGATACCTATTTTACATACCATTAACCATAGCAATGCATAACTACACAACATTACCAACAATGGCATACTGAGGCATACACTGACTACTTCCTTGGCATCCAAAGACAATGCCAGTCATAAGAGAACATTGTGAGTGCTCACCACCTTGTGGCTGATGTGCTCCCCTTAAGTGCCCATCCAACTCTGGTTTGGCACCGCAAGTATGCTAGCCATTAGGGGGGTCAGGGTCTGATGGCCCCCCCTCGCTCGTTGGGAGGATGTCCCCAGCTGGGCCGCCGTGGTCTTCCCTGACCCCTGAGAGCTGGGCCCAGCGTCTCAGGTCCTCACACTGCTTTCCCCAGGGTCCGCACATCCTTGGCGATGGCACAGCATAACCCTTTCTTCTGATGGGCTCTGACCTGCATAGGAAGCACAGACAGAAGTACACCATTTACTCTACATGTCAGTCAGTTACAATAATGGACTACATACTGCATAGATCACACAATCATCATACACATCACTCGTACATCTGTGTACAAACTGCATGCAGCAGACAATACTTCCCGAAAGGACACACTTTCTGCACACAAATTCATCAACATAAAACCATGTTGCATCTAAAATACCAAAAAGGTGCCATGCAAGTGTCCATACAAGAGTAGGACCCCATCCACAAGTTTCTTGAGTTCTTTGGATGTGAAGCCTGGGGCCCTATCCCCTGTAGTATGGGATATTTTAGCTCCCAGACACAGGACACAGCAGTTTAAGCAGAGGTGGTCTTGATAGGGTAGGAGTCAGGAGTCAAGTGACATTGGCTTTTGGAAATGGCGGTCACGTCCGCACCGGTAATCACCATCACCACCAGCTGTGATTATCATTGGCCCCTGTTCTCCATAGACATCAATGTTAACCAATGAGGCATTGCACGCTGGTCCAGACCGCCCTTCGCCATGACGACAAACGCCAGCGGAGTGAGGTCACTTCCACCTGTCCTGTGCATTCAGGACAGGCGGATGCCATTTTATCAAGACTGTTATCATTGTAGTCAATGATTCGTTGTAGGAGGCTGGCCTGGCTTATAGTGGGTACCTTGTGGTACTTACACCCTGTGCCTGGGTCCAGTTATCCCTTATTAGTAGAATAGAGGTGTTTCTAGAAGCTTAGGCTGATAGAAGGTAGCTATGGCAAAGCAGCTTAGGCTGAACTAGAAGACATGCAGAGCTCCTACTACACCACTTATATCATATAGCACAATATCACAAGAAAACACAATACTCAGAGTTACTAAAAATAAAGGTACTTTATTTTAGTGACAATATGCCAAAAGTATCTCAGAAAATACCCTCACTGAGGAGGTACGTAATATACACAAGTTATATGTACACAAACCCGAAACAGGTAAGTAACAGTAAGAAAAGTAGTGCAAACAATGTAGAATCACAATAGGATGCAGTAGGTGAACATAGGTCTAGGGGCAACACAAACCATATATAAAAGTGGAATGCGAATCACAAATGGATCCCAGACCTATGGGAGCTTGTAGAGGGTCGCTGGGACTGTAAGAAAACAGTCAGGGTGTCCAAGATATCCCACCCCAAGACCCTGAAAAGTAGGAGTAAAGATACCCTACTACCCCAGAAAGACACAATAGTCGTGATAGGGGGATTCTGCAAGAACCACAAGCACCAGCAAAACACTGAAGACGGATTCCTGGACGTGAGGACCTGCAAGGCAAGGGGACCAAGTCCAAGAGTCACGATAGTAGCCAGGGGGGGCAGGTGCACAGGAAACCCCGGATGAAGGTGCAAAAGGGCTGCCTCAGGGTGGAAGAAGCCGAAGATTCTGCAACAACGAAAAGGGCTAGGAACTTCTCCTTTGGATGGAAGATGTCCCACGGGAGGACTGGATGTTGCAGAAGTGTTTCCACGCAGAAATACCGCAAACAAGCCTTACTAGCTGCAAGGGTCGCATTAGAGGTTTTTGGGTGCTGCTGGGGACCAGGAAGGACCAGGATGTCGCCCCTTGGAGGAGGAGACAGGGGGGGCACTCAGCAACTCAGAAAGCCCCCGCAGAAGCAGGCAGCACCCACAGAAGTACCGGAGCAGCCACTTGGAAGTTCTGTGAACTCAGAGTCACAAAAGGAGGGTCCCACGACGTCGGAGTCAAACTCAGAGGATTGAGCACTGCAGGGAGTAGTGCTGGGGACCCAGGCTAGGCTATACACAAAGGAATCCTTGGAGAAGTGCACAGAAGCTGGAGCAGCTGCAAATCACGAAGTACACAGGTTGGCTGTCTGGCGTGGGGAGGCAAGGACTTACCTCCACCAAATTTGGACAGAAGGGCCACTGGACTGTGGGGGACACTTGGACCCAGCTCCTGTGTTTCAGGGACCACGCTCGTCAGGCTGAGAGGAGACCCAGAGGACCGGTGATGCAGTCTTTTGGTGCCTGCGTTAGCAGGGGGAAGATTTCGTCGACCCACAGGAGATTTCTTCTTGGCTTCCAGTGCAGGGTGAAGGCAGACAGCCCTCAGCGCATGCACTACCAGGAAAACAGTCAAGAAAGCCGGCAGGATGAGGCGCTACAATGTTGCTGGTAGTCATCTTGCTACTTTGTTGCGGTTTTGCAGGCGTCCTGGAGCAGTCAGCAGTCGATCCTTGGCAGAAGTCATAGAGGGAAGTGCAGAGGAATTCTGGTGAGCTCTTGCATTAGTTATCTGAAGAATACCCCAGAGGAGCGACCCTAAATAGCCAGAAAAGGAGTTTTGGCTACCAAGAAAGGAGGTAAGAACCTATCAGAAGGGGTCTCTGACGTTACCTGCTGGCACTGGCCACTCAGAGCAGTCCAGTGTGCCCCAAACACCTCTGAATCCAAGATGGCAGAGGTCTGGGACACACTGATGGAGCTCTGGGCACCTCCCCTGGGAGGTACTGGTCAGGCCAGTGGTCACTCCCCTTTCCTTTGTCCAGTTTCGCGCCAGAGCAGGGCTGGGGGATCCCTGAACCGGTGTAGACTGGCTTATGCAGAGATGGGCACCATCTGTGCCCATCAAAGCATTTCCAGAGGCTGGTGGAGGCTACTCCTCCCCAGCCCTTCACACCTATTTCCAAAGGGAGAGGGTGTAACACCCTCTCTCAGAGGAAATCCTTTGTTCTGCCTTCCTGGGCAGGGGCTGCCCAGACCCCAGGAGGGCAGAATCCTGTCTGAGGGGTTGGCAGCAGCAGCTGCTGCAGTGGAAACCCCAGAAAGGCAGTTTGGCAGTACCTGGGTTCTGTGCTAGAGACCCGGGGGATCATGGAATTGTCCCCCCAATACAAGAATGGTATTGGGGGGACAATTCCATGATCTTAGACATGTTACATGGCCATGTTAGGAGTTACCATTGTGACGCTACACATAGGTAGTGACCTATGTGCAGTGTACGCGTGTAATGGTGTCCCCGCACTCACAAAGTTCAGGGAAATTGCCCTGAACGATGTGGGGGCACCTTGGCTAGTGCCAGGGTGGCCACACACTAAGTAACTTGGCACCTAACCTTCACCAAGTGAGGGTTAGACACATAGGTGACTTATAAGTTGCTTATGTGCAGTGAAAAATGGCTGTGAAATAACATGGACGTTATTTTACTCAAGCTGCAGTGGCAGTCCTGTGTAAGAATTGTCTGAGCTCCCTATGGGTGGCAAAATAAATTCTGCAGCTCATAGGGATCTCCTGGAACCCCAATACCCTGGGTACCTCAGTACCATATGCAAGGGAATTATATGGGTGTACCAGTGTGCCAATGAGAATTAATAAAATTAGTCACTAGCCTGCAGTGACAATTATAGAAAGCAGACAGAGCATAAACACTGAGGTTCTGGTTAGCAGAGCCTCAGTTATACAGTTAGGCACCACACAGGGAACACATATAGGCCACAAACTTATGAGCACTGGGGTCCTGGCTAGCAGGATCCCAGTGACACATATCAAATACACTGACAACATAGGTTTTTCACTATGAGACAGTAAAAACACCCTGACATATACTCACAAACAGGCCAAATGTGGGGGTAACATGGCTAGGTAGGTACGCACCAAGGCAATTCCTAAACATCTACATTGTACATTCGGTGGCAGTATCTGGCGTATAAATTAGTTCTCATACCAGTGCACTGCTTGAGTAAGAGTAGTTGAGAAACATTCATAATGTAATGCTGCAAATCACGTCTCACAACTGAGACTACAACCGTGAAGCAAGTTGACCATATAATGATATTATATAGTATCAGAAGTCTGTTTGCATGTTGAGGCAACCAGAGCAGATTTCAAACATTGGTTGTCTGAAATGTATGAGTAGCTCTATTAACTGCAATTTTGTGTGTTTCCATCCTTCATGCTTACTCACACTTGTTTAGATACCTACCACAGCATAGGAAGAGGAATGCACCGTGTACAGACCCCTAGTTGACTTGGCTACAATGGATGAACGCCATATAATTCTTACCTATCGTCTGCACAGGGAAAAATCGCTGAATTGTGTGCACAATTGGAGCCAGATCTCCTTCCTGATCTTCGTAGTCCTTCTGCAATACCTTCTGCAGTAAAGGTGCTGCCAGTACTCCACTTCCTGGCCAGTGAAGCTTTTCAGGTGATAGTGGGCTTGGCTGCAGGTATGTCTCAGAAAATGTTTGCTATAGTGCTGAAGAGAGTTCTGAATGCCTTACTGAAGCACATGAACAGCTATATCACATTCCAGCAACGTGATGATTTGCCCACTGTTGAGGCTGCTTTTTACACACTGGGAAATATTCCACATGTGATTGCGGCCATTGACGGGACCCATATTGCTTTGGTTCATCCCAAGATAAATGAGCAGGTGTTCAGAAATAGGAAGAGTTACCATTCAATTAATGTGCAGATGATGTGCCTTGCTGATCAGTATATTTATCACATTCCTGCCACATTTCCAGGATCTGTAAATGATGGCTACGTAATGAGGAACAGCAGTGTCCCACAGATGATGGCAAAATACAGAGAGAGAGAGATTCTGGCTCTTTGGTGAGCATGATGTTTTCATTCAATGTTTGTCACAGTATGTTACCTGGAGTTGTCCTCTGTAGTGTTGTACACATGTAATGTGAGATTCTCACTATTACCGGGTGACTCCGGCTACCCTAACCTATCCTGGCTGTTGACACCAGTGAGGACTCTGAGGACAGAGGCTGAGAATCAGTACAATGAGGCACATGGACAGACCAGAAGAGCCATAGAAAGAACATTTGGGCTACTGAAAGCCAGGTTCAGGTGCCTACATATTTCTGGTGGATCCCTACTCTACTCCCCTCTACAGATCTGCCAGATATTCATGGTCTGCTGCATGCTTCACAATTTGGCCCTCAGAAAGCATGTGACATTACTGCAGGAGGAGTGGGGGACACAATGTACCTGTGGCAGCAGAGGAAACTGAAGACAGTGATGAAGATGGGAAGGAAGATGATGTTGGCAACAGGACAAATCTGATACACCAGTACTTCCAATGACAGTCAGATAAGAGTGAGTGTAGTTCTGTTCATACCACCATTTTAATGAAGAGCTGTGTGGCAGCTATGATGTACCAAGCTCACAAGTGTGCATTATGAAACCTAACACTGTTCCATATGTGGTTATTGTTGCCAGTGGTATGATGATTGGGAAAAAAGCTTATTCTGCCTATGCAATGTATCAGCTAATTTGCAGTTTCAAATACATGCCCACATCAAAATGTATACTCATTGTATACAGTACTTAGCATTTACTGCTGGGAATGTAGTGTGAGTTTCAATGTGCTTACACAACCGCTCTGTGACATCATTGTCCCTGACAGTCTGGCCTGGACTAGGTGTTCTAGAGGAGGGATTGGCATACTGGCAACATTGCATAGCTAAAACCTTGGTATCTTGTCTGAGGCCCTTACAAAAGTTGTGTCTTGTCACTACTAGTGTTTGGAGTTATTGCAGTGCTAAAGTTTCAGTTGATGTGACAAGATGAATGTAGACTGTTATCTTACAGGGGCTTATGTTGCTTTACTTCCCTTTACTTCTCATTTGAATGCCACTAAAGGCTTCCCATTTTTCAGATGTTGGTGTGGTCACTAGTGTGCCTACAGAATGCTTTCACACAGTTTGGTGGATGGTGACTTGTGGCAAGCACTTGAACTGGTAATGTGTAGCCCAAGCTGACTGCACATTGGATAGATTCACACGTTACATTACATTTGCACAGGATAATAGAGGTCAAGACATTGCATATATATATAAAATGAAATCCTTCATTTTTGTTTCAGTGTGTTTACTGTAATTACAAAAAGGAAGAGATAGTGCAATAGAGTGGGGTGATGGTGGACGAAATTTTCAGTGTAGTAGCTCAGTTAGTTTGTAGCACAGGTCCAGTATCCATGGGGCCATAGGAAAAAAGAACAATGGCAGTCCTAAGTAAACAATGTGTCTCAGTGGCACACAAGGTAGACATGTAGGAGAGGCTCACTTCCTGGCAGTGGTTTTGGACTTGGCTGCAGTCTCTGTAGGATGTCTGGCTTGCAGGGAATGTTTGCGGGTGGTTCCTCTGCTACAGAGGGAGGGGTGCTGGTGGGCTGTGAGTCCTGTGGCAGGGCCTCCAGCCCACTAGCTGCAGCAGATGTAGAGGGCTGGTCGGTACTCTGGCTAGGGTGAAGGGGCCCGCTGGTGTATTGAGGACTCACGCATGATGGCGGTAATTTCACTGAGCACCCCTGCAGTGGAGGCCATGTTGGCAGTGTGGGCCTGCAACTACTGCATGACCTCCTAGTGATGTTCCCTCCGCAGCCTCTGGTTCTCCTGCAAGGTGGTAAGTACCTGGCCCATCCTATCCTGGGATTTCAGGTATGCTCCCAGGACTTGTGACAGTGCCTCCTCGGTTTCCTGGGTTGGCCCACCCCTTGGCACACAGATATCCTCCCACTGGCCCTGGTCTCCTGTGCCTGTGTCCTCTGAACTGTGTGCCCACTGACACCAGGACCTTCTTCATCTTGCCTGGGAGGTGTTGACTCCGATCTCTGTAAAGAGGGGCACACTGTTGATTGACGTGTCCTGGGGACAGAGGTTCGGGGATGTTGGGTGGCTGCTGTGGTAGTGGAGTCCGATGTGGGGTGCTCTGGGGTTGGCTGGGTAATGGTTGTGGTGTCTGACTGACAAGTGGTACCTGATGGGCCAGGGAGATCTTCCAGATCCAGACATCCAGAGTAGTTGTCATGACTGGAGCCTTTTTCAGGTGGAGGATTGGGTAGACATGGCACATGTTGCCGGCTGACATTAGCTGGAGTACCTCTGGACATGTATGATAGTTGTTAATATCATCCTCAGATACATGTTCAGCATTGATGGGTTTCACTATGAGATGGATGTTGTTTTTCAACATTTGGTTTGTGTATGATGTTGCATTGTGCGATTGGTAGTGCTTCATGCTAACCATGCATTACTTATGTGTGTGAATGATGACTTTGGAGAGATGTAATTTTAGTGGTTTGGGCATGCAAGGGAAAATTGATGAGTGTGGTTATTGTGGTGGGTATGGGTTTGGGATGGAGTGGGTTGTAGGGTGATATGGTGACGGGGAGACATACCATGCAGGTGTACATGGTGGTTGAGAACTATGAGTGACTTACCAGTGTCCAGCACCCCAGTGATTTCAGTGAGGGCCTCAGGATGTAGGATAGCCAAGACCTTCTCCTCCCATGTTGTCAACTGTGGGGGAGGAGGTGGGGGTCCACCGACAGTCTTCATGACGGCAATGTGGTGCCTGGATGCCATTGCACGCACCTTCCCCCGTAGGTCATTCCACCTCTTCCTTATGTCATACCTTGTGCGTGAATAAGTTCCCACCATAACTCCATCTTCCTGGTAATGGATATCTGCTGGACCTGTGCACCAAACAGCTGTCGCTCTACCCTGGCGATTTTAACTACCATGACCCGCAACTCCTCATCAGTGAAATGGGGATGTTTTTGTGGGGACATGCTGATTGTGTAGTGGATGTAGGGTGTGTGTTGTGCAGATGGTGGAATGTTTGGTGGGGGTGCAGGGTGTGTGAGTATGTGGGATGCTGTGAAGTGGTATTTGAGTGCAGTGGTTTTTGTGAGTGTTGTAGAAGTATGATGTGTGGTGTGTGATGTGTGGAGGGTGTGTAGGTGGCTGTGGTTTGATGTGCAGTTTTGGGTGTATGTGGGCTGGTAACCTGCAGCTGATTTGTGTTTTGCAAGTAATTGTGGGTTGTGTGGGTGTGTGTTTTATAGTGCTGCTGGTGGGTGTGTGTGGTGTGTTTACGTGTACCAGGTGTGGGTTTTTCAATCTGGCCAATACTGGCTTCTGTTGTTGTGGAGTGGCAAAATGGACCGGGGTGGTCTGCACCGCCAATGGGTTACCACCATTGATGGACCGCTGGGGTGATTCGTCGGTCATTATTTGGAGGGTGGTTTGTTGTTGGCCTGGCGGTATGGGTGGTGGGACCGCCTCTCTCTCGTCATCCTTCGATCTGGTGGTGTTGATTTTGTGACTCATAATACAGCGGGCGGATTACCGCCTTCGCTGCAGTCTTTTGGTGGCCGTCACCATGACGGTCTTTGGTATAGAACGCCAAAGACGTAATGAGGAACAAATACTGGACTTTGTGGTATAGTCCTGCTTGTGAACAATCTCAAGGGTTTGGAGTGAGCTTGGCTGCTGTTTTGAAGTCTCATGACCATCAAAGACTTCCTCTGCCAGCACCTGGACTCTCTGCTGAGACTCCTGCCCTGCCAAGTGGTGCCCTATCCAGTCCCTGGGACCTTGAAAGATGAAGTTGGCAGACAAGAGCTGAAAATCGATGCACAGAATACTGTGCTGGGAAATTTTCAACACACCGTCTGCGAGGCGGCTGATAAATGACACGCCGCCGACCTCGCGACTAAAATCGACGCTCCACCTGCATCGTGGCTGGGAGATCGATGCATTGCGGCTGCTGATAACACCACAAACCCCACGCAGTGCGGTTTTCTTACACTATGCGACTGAATTTTCCACGCATCATCCCTGAGCATCAAAGTCAATCTGACTGCACGGATTCGAGGTGCCCCGTCTGTAAATTGACACATCGCTGTCTTGCGAGGGAGAAAAACGGCGCATCGCCGACGTGACCGGAGAAGGAACGACGCAAGGCCTCTGCTGCACGGAAGGAATCGATGCATTGTTGCCTTTCCCGACGCACATTTTGTCATTATGGTCTTATTTGATTTAGATAAATATTACCTATTTTTCTAACCTGGTGTGGTGTCCATTTTGTAGTGTTTTCACTGTATTACTATGTGTGTTGGTACAAAAGTCTTTACACATTGCTTCTGAGATAAACCTGACTGCTTGTGCCAAGCTACCAAGGGGGTAAGCAGAGGTAATCTAAGTGTGTTTTTCCATTCCCTTGACTAGAGTGAGGGTCCTTCCTTGGACAGGGGATTATCCTGACTGCCAACCAAAGACCCCATTTCTATTATATATATATATATATATATATTTGATAAGATTGTTTCTTGAAGTGAATTAAAAACTACCCCTCCGAGAACTCATTATTTTGTCTATTGTAATGCTAGGATGGACAAGATCAAGATTTTGTGTTCAGTTCAAAGCATAAGGCACCGAATCAGTAATGAAATATCCCATATTATCGAATCCCAGTTACAGGTATATTTATTTGTGTCTGCCCAGCTGCAGATTGGTATGGGACACACTGCCTACAATTCCTGGTAGTGTTCATGCAGATTCTTTCCAGTGGTTGATTCGTACTTTTAGCTAGAATTATATAATTATGATGATCAAGGGAATCTTCTGAACTTATGTGGTGGTGAAATAATTGAATGTTGGCATTAATTTTTGAAGCAAGAGTCATTAACTTTGACATGTCTATTCTTTCTTGCATTGTTATCCTTTTGTTTGCAGCCTTTCTCTTTTTTCCTACCTATTGTACATCGGGTGCAAAAAAATAGTATAACACTGCACACTTGTGTTAATCGTGGACATATACTTACCCACAGTTTCATCACCACCAATTACCGCACAATGATTAGGATCTGAAGTTCAATGGAATGAAAGAACATATTAACTCTCAGCTCTACACTTTCATTCTGATTTTGCACGTGTAATTCTCTCTAAAGATTTATCTAAGAAATTCTCTAAAAAATAAACATTCTCAGCGAACAGTTTTTTAAGACTTTTTAACAGGTGTAACTTAAACATGTACACGTTCGAAGTCATGCCACAGACATTCATACACGCACAGCAGAATAATAACTTAAAATCTACAATAACTGATGTTTGAGTTATTCAACCTATGTGGAACCCATTTTTTCTTTTGTCACGTCCATAACAAAATCTATGAAGTCTGGTTGAGCACAGTATATATACTTGTATTCTTCACTAAATAACCCTTCGGAGACCAACACCGGCTCACAACTGTAACAAATTAACACTCTAAAAATGAATTTATGTGCCTCTGGGTATTTCGTAGACCTGTAAATATCAGCCAGGAATCAATATAATGCGCCCTCTTCGTATAACGTTAAAATACCCTGGTAGTTTCAAGAAAAAGAAGGTGAGAACGAGTGATGAATAGAGGAAACAAGAAAGTTTGCAGTGAGGAGGGTAAAAGTGTTAGATTAATATAAGATAAAAGAGAGCGCGAAGTCAGAAAAGAAAGATTTCCAGCCATCTTCTCATAAGAATACAGCCAGTAAATTGTCGGAATAAGTGACACAATAGGAGACTAAATGACATTTCGGGATCAATTAAAATAACTAGACTTGTTATTGAACAAGCTGGCATAGAATCACTTTTTTGATGGGTTTGTTTGACCTCCAAAGCCAGAGAACAGAATTTTCTTTTTGTGCTACAATGCCAGAAACGTTTTTCAAGAATGCATTATTAATACCAGAACCCAAGCAATTTCAGAGCAATGGAGGACGATAAGCTTTATTTTCCACAATGTTTTGACCCTTCTGATGAATGCGGAAGGAGGTTTACAAATGATGCTATACCTTGCAGGACGCACTTTTTAAATCTGCTCCCTTGTATAACTGGCATATTTAATTATAGACTTTCTATGACCAGTAATAAAAATGCAGTTCTCTGCCCCGTATTTCCGACGCAGATATGAGTTTAGAGTGATCCCATTATACAATGGATATTTCAACTTACTGAATGTTCATGATAATTTTAGAACCCTACAGACAACAGCAAGCTGGCTAACTAAAAGCTATGTATACCTGTGGCTGGATATTTGTGATCACTTTAGTGTTTTATGGGTGTAGAATAACAAACAACATATTAGTGTCTGTTAATTGACTTAACATTAATACTCATTGCTAAAAAATTGACATATAGATATATGCATGTGAAGTTGCGTGTATCATATTTCGAAGCACCCAGACATATATAAATATTTTAGTATGTCTACTTGCATATTTTAGTGACTAAGGGCCATATGTACGAATGCTTTTTGCCATAGACACAGAATGGGTAAAATCCTTTCGTACATCTGGCCCTAATTACTTTAAACCACTGTATTGTGCCATTGTACTTTGTTAGGTAGCTATGTGCTGTTGTTGAGGATTCAGGGGGGTAATTCAGACCGTGGCAGATGGTCCATGGTCGACTAGCAAGGTGGAGGCCATGGCCTCTGCCACACTGTAGGAGCACATTCTACACTATTCAGGGATCCTCACCTGCCAGTTATTTATCTCTGTGCTAAGTGAGCTGAGGTGCCTCTTTTCACATTGAAGTAGGTTAAATGAGCATATGCCATGTTTATATCGATTGCTTGCTAGACTTTTTTGTATTGCGAAAATAAAGTCCCAAAGCGGGCACTTGTTTTCCCAATATAAAAAAATAATTAGCCCTGATGCTCAAGAAGGTTTCTTCCTGCACCTGAGTTCCATTCTAAATTTTGCCTGTCCGTGTGCACCAATCTTCACATGGTGAACACTGATAGTGAAAATTAGTGATGGCTTCTTCGCTTTAAGTGGGGTAGGATTATTATTTGTGGTGGACAGGCCTTCAGGTCAGATTTTTATATTAGTGACTCTAGCGGAGACTCTGCCAATGTAATCAGTGCTTCACTCACAAAACTCTATATGAGGGACTTCGTTTGGTTGTAAGGTAGAAGGGTTATTTCCAGGTTGGCACAGCTCTTTGATGTACTTGGTGTTCCAGAGAGCCGTCTGCTTTTCTTTTACAATAGGTTATAATTGATCTTCGATTACTATTAAAGCTAATTAAGTGTTCTGAAAGTTGCTTTAGCTCCGTAGGTTACATTGTAGTAATCCTGTAGTGCAGATGAGCTAATCGTTGGCCTTGTTTATGTGGAGCACTAGTAGTATCTCTTACCGCTGTGTTTTTTTGGTGGGTGTGAAAAATAGGTTGGAATTTAATCTGATGCCCTGATTTCAACTGTTGTCAATTGGTGCTGAGCTGTGCCATTGATGATAGGAATTAAAATGGAATTCATTCATCTTTAGACACTTGTTACTGAGGCCTTATTTATGTGTCTTTTGGAGACAGTATATTGTTCTTCCCTTGAAGGTTACAGTTAAGAGGTTTGAAACGCCCTGGGTTAAAGTGTGGACACTTATTTGCTGTAGGTTGCCAGGCAAAGCTCAACTGGCAGGATTGAGGCTGTGATCTTATTTTGCACCACACTGTTTACGTCAGTTGGTTTGAAGGTCCTGTAGAAGGCTTTTAACTGTGAAGATGTGATTGAGCTTTTGGAATGGACCTTCACTGCTTATTTTGCACAAAGAACAATAAATGGCACTTACAGTGTTGTGATGTTGGAAGCATTGTTTACATAGTATTTCTCTTTGCCATTTCAGCAACAAAATAAAAATTGTATTCTTTGGTTAATTCATAGTTTTGAAGTTAAATATGATTGTATCTATTTCTCTGTGATATAATTGTATCTTACATTTGCATTGTCTATATTTATTTTTGGTTATCACAGTCGGCCTACTAGACTTAGAGAAAGCATGTCTCAATCAGTTTGATAGTATCTAGTAGGCAGAGTATTAAAAAGATCATACCAAATTATTTTGTGTCTTGTAATTGTTCTAAGCTTTGTTACCCCCTACAATGCCTTTCCAGATATTTCCCTCAAACTATCATTTTTTATTTTGTTAGCAGAACATCTGCAGTGCAGGTGGATGGATAGGAGCGGTGAAGCTCTTGAAAGTAGGTGAAATCAGATGACCTATTATATGAAATGGATTATAATATGCTAGGAGTTAAGATATAGCACAATTGATTAATGGTTCGGTTTTAAAACTAATATTTTTGTTGCATAATAATTTGATATTATAGTAATTATTTGATGATTTTTTAAATGTTTCTTTTATGGATTTTATCCAAAGAAAGATTTGATGACTAACAATACAAAACATCAGAAGGATAATCTAATAGACACTAAACAAGCGCTGTTCAGTTGTATTAAGCATGAAGGCAATTTAAAAGTCATCTAGGTTTAGCTAGCTAGGGCAAGGGAAATTCCTACATGTTAGCAAGTTAACATGTGCTGGACTAAAACGTGGACAAAAAATAGAAAAAGGACACAGGAATTTGAAAAAACGACATCTGGAGCAAAAGGTGGCTGACCAAAGTTCACAAAACATATGTAAAAAGGGAAGACATCAGCATTTCAGAAGCTCAGTCAAGAGTCTTCAGTCGGGTAAGGGGAAAAATTCTAAGTCTCAGCAAAGCATTGCAATGAAGGGATGAGGGTAGAGAGGGCTGTACCTCAGGGTTCAAGGGGTCAGCTCCTAAAGGGAAGGCAAAAAAAATGCTGCAGTGGGGGTCTGGAGAGAGGCTGCCACTGATCCAAATGTGGAATAGTATATTGAAAGTCCAAAGTGCAAATTGATTCACTCATCCATCACTACACATGACTCGGAAGGTGTACTTGCCCAATCAAAGTCCGTCAGGTGACATGGAACTGCAATATCAGGAAGGATTCCCATTACCAACATTGGAAAGACATCCACCTTAGCTCATCTGTAGGAGTTGAAATAAATGTAGACATTCTATTTCCACAGTTCCTAAATGTACTGAGCTCAAGGTTAATTTCTCAGGCTCACTATGAATACAACAATAGGACATCTTTTTTCCAAGCTAGCATTTCATGGGAGCGAAGTCTGAAAGAAAGGCCATGTTAGCAAGAATGACTAACCATTTTTCTACACAGTCAGGAAACAGGGCTTTGCAGGCCCCACTTAGGCAAGTAAAGTGAATTAAAATGGCACATTCATTTATACTAAATAGGGCACATATAACATTCAAATTATGAATCCATCATTAAAAAATCTCTGTCAGAGTTAATGTTACAGTAGATTTTAAAACAAGATAAACCTGTAAATACTTTTAATTTAGTATATTGCAGAACTGCATTTTATCCTTTTGCGTGTAAAAGTTAAAACATTACATTTCAGACATCTATTTTTGCTTTAGTGCACACTGTTAATTAACATGATAAACAATCACCTGGAATTGAATTAATTGATTATACATGACATTTTCAGGCTACACCAAAAGACTTTGGGGGTCATTCTGAGCCGCCCGCCAAGCGGGAACCGTCAGAATACCGCTGTGCGGTCAAAAGACCGCCGCGGTTATTCTGAGTTTCCCGCTGGGCGGGTGGGCGACCGGCAGAAGGCCGCCCGCCCGCCCAGCGGGAAACCCCTTCCCACGAGGATGCCGGCTCCGAATGGAGCCGGCGGAGTGGGAAGGGTGCGACGGGTGCAGTTGCACCCGTCGCGATTTTCAGTGTCTGCTATGCAGACACTGAAAATCTTAGTGGGGCCCTGTTAGGGGGCCCCTGCAGTGCCCATGCCATTGGCATGGGCACTGCAGGGGCCCCCAGGGGCCCCACGACACCCATTACCGCCATCCTGTTCCTGGCGGTGAAAACCGCCAGGAACAGGATGGCGGTAAGGGGGTCGGAATCCCCATGGCGGCGCTGCTTACAGCGCCGCAGTGGAGGATTCCCTAGGGCAGCGGGAAACCGGCGGGACACCGCTGGTTTCCCGTTTCTGACCGCGGCTGTACCACTGCGGTCAGAATGCCCATGGGAGCACCGCCAGCCTGTTGGCGATGCTCCCGTCATTTTAGCCCTGGCGGTCGTCGACCGCCAGGGTTAGAATGACCCCCTTTATTTCTCTATTCTACAGTGAGTGCATATTAATATAGGCTTTCAATGCACAACTTTACTACTAATCTATTTATATTTAAATTAACAAAATGGAAAGATTGTCACATATAGATGATCACTATGATGTCAAATGTAGCAATAACATTTCTGCTACATCATTCACCCCTCTGATGGCAAATCAAGTCATCACATCAGATTACAATCTCTCATTTTCAATGAGACATATTAAAAATGTTAAGGTAGATCCAGGAAAGATCTTGTGGACTCTTCTAACTGCTTTATGTCACTGTGATAGATACTTCTTCTAGTCTCCAGCTTAATTTCTTCCTTTCTTTTTCCTCTCTTTGCTCTCATGTCTTTCATAACTTTCAGAGAACAAGTGCAACTCAGGCACAGAAAGCTATTTTGAATATAGTGATCAGGATACTGCCAACAACTCCTTTCCCTAAACTTCCTAACCACTGAAAAACCACTGAAAAACCATGAACTATAGCTTCCCAACCACCTGTTGTCTCTAGATCCTTCAGGTCCCTGATTTAGCTTTTAGCTGATATGGTGACTCCATCACAAATATGATGAATATTCTGTCTGCCATATTGCGATCCCATTATATCCTATGGGTATGATAATACAGCGGACTGGACATCCGTCATGTTTGTGACAGCGTAACACATCTGCCAAACTCTAAATCAGGCCTTAAGTGATAATTAGAATAGTAATACTGAAAATACTCTTGCTGATACAAAAGAGTCGGCAACAAACTACAGGAAATTCCATAAGGCAAGGGGATCGTAAGATGAATGATTCCCTCACTAATTGATGAAGGCAATTGGGTGCAGATGTAGCAGTCTTTATCTTCCATGGTATTTACATATTCATACAACCATTTATAATATACATTAGTAGACAGATCACCTATGGAACTATCTGCATGTCAATCTTTCTCAGTGAACAAGGACTTTTTGTTTTCTGTTGCGGTTGTAGAACTCAGGGCACTTGTGGATTTAACTTCCTCTGAACTAATAGGTGTGGATAAACTCAATCCAATAAGCAACAAAATAATCATTCTGACTGTTACAACTGATACTCCTATAAACGCCTAAACGTATTACTCTTATTTCTGTTCGACTTCATGAGTTCTTTCTTTAATTTCAAAACAAAATTTCCAAACAAAAAATCAAAAATATGAAATGTAAAAATGCAAATTGCAGCAGCAAAATATCAACTGTCACTTTCAGTCCTTTTTCTTGTGAGCAAAGCAAATAACAAAAAGTGTCTCTTCAGCAAAATTAAAATGTTAGTTGTAAAAATCTTCTTGATGTTCCAGAAGGATCATGAAGTTTTCTACCAAATGTTCAAAAAGTCTCTAGTAAAAGTTCAAATGTCTCTAATCAATGCGCAGCTCAAGGATCACCAATAGAGACATTCAGGATATATGGCCCCATTACGACCCTGGCGGTTTAATGACCACCAGGTTCATGGCGGTCTGAGAGCCATATTACGACCGCAGCGGTTGCACTGCAGTCGGACCACCAGCACTGCCAGATGTTGACCACAAGACAGTCTGGCGGTGCTGGCGGTCCTAATCTGCCAGAGCAGTGCAGCAAGCAGTCCTGCCCTGGGGATTACAACCCCCTTCTCCACCAGCGGTTTAATGGTGGTAACCCCGCCATGAAAAGGCTGGTGGAGACGGGGTGCAGGGTGCCCCAGTGGTGGCCATGCACTTGGCATGGGCAGTGCAGGGGTCCACCTGGCAAGCCCCATCATAATGTTCACTGTCTGTTTAGCAGACAGTGAACATTGTGATGGGTGCTGGTACACTATACGCACTACAGCATTGCCGCTGGCTTTATTATGAGCTGGAGACAATGATGTAGGCCGTTTCCGTCTGGGCTGTTTCCCACTGGGCAGAAACACGTAATGAGCACAGCTGGGAGGCTGCCACACTGGCGGCAACCTATCTATCGGGACTTCGGCCGGCGGGCTTTTTCATCCGCCAAAGTCATAATAAGTCCCATAATGTCTCAGTTCATTAAGCTGCAATGAAATTTGAAAGTTCGGTTCTGCCACAAGAACGAATTCAAGAATGTTCAACTGGATACTTATTGTTAAAACAATTTTTTTTAAATTCCTTCTCCCAGTCATTTGCTGCATAATATGTCTATTCAGGTGCTGCATACTTCCGCCTAAGAACTCTCCTTCGCCTTGATCTCCAAGCTACTGGTTTGTCAGTATCACTCTCACTCTGACCAGACACTTCAGTTTCTTCCAAAATCGTTGGACACACTTGTACTACTGGCACAGCTATCTCACTTGGCCATTTGTCTCTGGGTACAACACTCTCTGCTACAGCATTAGGTCCTTTGTCAGCATCCGAGCTTTGCAGAGTCATCTGTTTCTGTCTTGATCCTTGTGTACTAAGCACTGCTGTTGAGTCACTCAGACTGCCCTCAGACCGCAATTGTGCTGTGTCAGCCACTTGCACATCCCGAACAGCTTGACTAATCTGATCCCTCTGACTTACTGCAACAGACCGTTCATGGACAGGTGCTGTATCACGAAGAACTTCCTCACATGCTTCTTGACCATTATTTAGTTGCCTGAGCACATGTCATGGCAGAGTTCCTTCTGCAGCTGAAGTGTAGCTTCTCCAACCAAGACACAGAACGAACCACGTCAGCTAATCCTTTGCAATAATCCAGTACCAAGTCATCTGTGATATTCACAAGGACATTTGCAGGTATAGCTGGTAATATCATAACACACCGCATAATAATTTCATGTGGGGACAGGCCAGTCTTTCTGTCTTGAGTACTGTGCATACTCATGAAAACAAGAGGCAACGCGTCAGGCCATTTCAGAGAGGTAGAAGCACATACTTTTGCCAATCTGGACTTCAAAGTTCATTAACTTGTTCCACCAATCCACAAGCCTCAGGCCTGTAAATGCAGTGTAGTCTTTGCTCAACACAACGCCACACATAATCATTTCAGGACCTCACTGTCGAAGTGTGTCCCTCCCGCTGACTCTAGAGAAGTAGGGAAGCCGAATCTTGGAATCAACTACCTAAGTAACAGCTTTGCTACTGTGAGACAGTCATTTCTCCTGGTCGGGTAAGCCTCAACCCAACGAGAGAAAACGCAAACAATAACCAAGACTTATCGCAGTCCACTGCATGCGGGAAGCTCAATCAAATCGAGCTACATTCTGTTGAACCATCCTCCTGATCTGCCTTGAAGACTCTGTGTAGCTGCTGTATATTTGCATGCATTCATCTGTTGACACGAGACAGATCTATGACATATGACTTCTGTCATCAATCTAAATCTGGGTTTGAACCAAGTTAGCTTGAATGTCCTAACCATAGCATCATGAGCTGGACCATGGTAATGCCTTGCCATAGGTGGTAAGAAACTATTAGTCATCCTGATTCTTCCATTTTTTGAAGGCCAAACATCATCTTCATTTCTTTTGACATAACCTGCTTGAACCCAACCTTGTTGCTCTTCCTCTGACACTTCTTCCTGCAACCTCTTAACTTCCTCCCAGGTATCTGTAGAAGTACTCTCTATTAAAGGAAGTACAATTCAATGCACAGTATCGAGCTACCTCATTAGTATAATTGTTGCGGAAAGATATATAACCAGTGACTTTGCAGTGTGCAGAGCTATTCACAGCCGCTATGTGGGAGGGCAACCGTAATGCATTCAATTATATACTTTATCTCCCTTAATAATAGGCAATCTGAAGATGTCAGAAAGCCTCTCTGGGATCACAACTGGCCAAAGTCATGAACGACACTGAAGCCATACTGACTATTGGTGAAAATGTTCACCTTCAGCTGTTCAGAAGCACAGCATGCTCCTGTACTAGTTCGGCTATTTGGGCAGAAAAGAGTCCTTGAAGCCAGGAGGCTTTGACTACACCTGAGGCTGTACAGAGTGCATATCCATCTCTCAGGGTACCATAATTGTTTCTTAAACAGGGGTCATCAACAAACATTACATAATCATTTTCAGATAGGGGAATATCTTGAATGTCAGGTCTTGGCTTGATGCATAGTTCAGTGACATCTAGATAGTCATGCTCAATTTCATCAGCACAATCATCATTTACGTTTTTATCATTCACAGGTTTAGGCATCAAATTTGCTGGATTCAAAGTATTACAACAGTTTATTAATGACACATTCTGAGTGGCGAGTGTGACCTGCTTCTAGCGATTAAGCAGCGCACTTGCAGGATGCTGGGCTTTGGTGCAAGATAACAAAAGGTCCACTGAGTGGTGGACAAAAACATTCAAAGGATGACCCATAACAATGCTTTCACACCATTCTATGTTGACGCAGACTGTGGCAACTGACTTAAGACAGCCAGGCAATCCTGAAGCCACAGGATCAAGCGTGGCAGAAAAATATGCCTCTAGTCTGTTGGCATTTCCATACATTTGAGTCAAAATGGAGAGAGCTCATACCTCCCTCTCCAAGCATTACAATTTAAAACATTCATTTTAATCAGGCATTCCCAGGGCAAGGGCATGACAGAGATTTTTTCTCAGCTCTGTAAAGGCGTGTTTGCAGCTGTCATCCAATGGTACTGGATCAGACATATCTTTGTGTGTCAGCCTCTGTAAAGGCTTTCACCAAAAGGGAGAAGTTTGGAATCCACTTGCGACCATCGTTCCCAGAAACATCCTGACTTCTTTCTGTATCTTTGGTGGATTCATTTTCAGAATTGCTGAGATTCTTTCTTGCGTCACCTTCCTTGTACCTTTCTCAAGTGGTGACCTAAGTACAAGACTTCTTTTCTTACAGTGCTGAAATTTAGTCAGGGAAACATATCTATTCTCAGTGAAGTGATTCAACAGGACAATTGTGTCTCTCTGGCTGGACTAAGACTGAATGCTAGGGCATTTTAAGGGACTCGAAATTCTTTTTCAAGATCTGATTAAAAATTAAGGGGCTCTCAGTTTAACCTTGTAGGACTCATCACCATGCCAAAACAAATGTGTTTTTCAAATCTTTGGGTCAACAATGGGTTCAAAGTGACATTCAGGGTTTGAGTCACAATTTTTAATAATGCATCTTCACCATTCGTGTGGATCTCAATACCACATGGGGTACAACTGATGGAACAATTCAACTTCCATAGTAGGTCAAGTCCAAGCAGACTTAAAGGACTTGAGTCACATACGTTGAATTGATGCTCATTCTCAAATGAACCTATTTTTACAGCAACAGATTCTGTTACTGGTTTGGACACTGTTTATCTCAAACTCCTACAACCTTACTTCTCTTTCCTGAAAGTGGCAAATTTGGTATGCCTGCTGTTCTCACAATAGAGCGTGTAGCACCTGCATCGACTAGAAATGACCCATGGTGACCATTTACATCACCATCTACATATGGGCCTCGTTGATCCACATTTAAGGAAGCACCTAGATGTTCCCTAGCATGCATTCTTCTTCTTCTTTGGGGCATCGTAACTGAAAAATGTCTGAAAAATCATCATCACTTAGATCAGCTAAAGAAAACTGTGATGCCAACTGATTCACATCTGCATTTGTAACCTAATTTAAATTCTGTTGAAACATTTTTCTGGTGTTGGGACACTGGGGCTTGTGGAAGGTGCATCTACTGTCTTTGTGACACATTTGAATTTTGCATTTGGGTGTTTCTGAACTCTCTGCATTTGGAACTGATTATTGTCTTGTGTTTGCACAATTCCATTGTTCAATACCTGATTATTTGCAGCATTAAGGGGGACACTCTCTCCTCAAATGGCCACAACTGTGACACAGATTCATTCTTTTCAAAATCACCACATCCACAACTCCATTCTGATCTGAAGGAGCACCTTGTCCTCTACCTTGCTGCTGGAAATGTTTACCTCCCTGTTGTTACATTCCTTGCACACCAACTGTATTCACTGCACATTTTTGATTCTGACCAGCTTTCTGTGCAGCTTTCAATTGCATCACCATCACCTTCTCTTTCAACTTTTTCTGCTTTAATTCCAATTCATTATTGCAGTATTTTGCATACCGCAGGATCTCCTCAATCAGTTTGTTCTGCCAACAAATTAAATGCTACTGAATCATGTTACTATTGTATGGCTTCAATACCTGAACATATCTGAACACAAAATGATCCATTTCTTTAGCATCTATGGCTTCAGTACCACTGAAATGCTTGAAAGCCTGCAACAATCTCTCATAATAGGAATGTATTGACTCCTTAAATTCCTTAGTGGGCTGTCAATCCTCAGCCAATCAATATCCATAGGGGACATCTAGTTTTTCAAAAAAGACAATCCCTTTCCCATCACCCCTTCAGATGGCACATTTGTCACTGGATCTCTTGGAGGTTCACTGTCAGGCCAAAGACAGCATTCTTACACTCAGTACATAAAGCATCTTTACATTTCCTTCACTCTGACGTGCTCCGGCTGGAGTCAACTTTGTTTTAATTTTTTATTGATCTCTTTTATTTGCCCATTTTCCTTCACACTTGTCTAGAGCTTCCTATTTCTGAGTATAAGTAATGAATTCCCCAATCTGCAATCTGCAATCTCATTCCAGGAGGTCTCATGTTCATTATGTCCTTCTTACTAATTTCTCTTCAAGGGTTTTGATTTCTCTAGATCAACATCATATCTCTGGGCTAATTCAGCTAGTCTGTCATAAGCTTGTCCTGCGCATTTTGGGATATCTGGTCACACAAACAGCAATTATTCTTCAGTATAAATTTCTTTTTTTTCCTTTAAGAAACCTTTATTTCAATCATTTTATAAAACAAGAAATGCAGAGGCTACAGAATTGAGAACATGGGCACAATCACTACATTTCAAAACAATATAACATAAAAGTGAGTCATGGCTCAAGAAATGAAAAGGAGGGTGAAGGGAGCAGTAAAATGGAGGTGGAGGGAGAATGTTAAAGGTTTGAGTATGTATGAAACAAGAAATAAGGACAAGGAGTAGATTGGGTTGCAATGTCATACCAATAGAGGCAAATACATAATGAACATAGGAGAAAAAAACATCATCCTCAAGGGGGCGAAGTGACCTCTTCCCCGTCATCCTCAGCAATAGATAGTTTCCGAGTGGCTGGAATATGTCTTTAGGACTCAAAGATGGAGGCTGTAGTGAGGCATAGATTTTACTTGTGGTGTCACAGTAAGACATATTTCCCGATGGAGGTCAACCTGTTGTTTAGCCAGTAACATTGCAAGAGCAGCAAAACATTTTATGCCCACAGACAGGGGCTTAACATACCCAAGTAGGGCCTGAAGCCGGTCAGGAGTTAGCACTTGTTCTGTCATGCGAGGTAAAGCAGAATTAATGTCTTCCCAAAATGTGAGGATTAGAATGCAGTTCAAAGCTAAACGAACAAAATTGGCAGGGTCCGCTGTGCATTCAGGGCAGCGATGTAATCTGGCTGGGTCTAGTTTAGCTAGATGTTTAGGGGTGGTGTAAGCATGGTGCAGGATTTTATAATGTAGCAGATTATGGCAGTGGTTATTCAAAATCAGCTTGGTTTGCGTGCAGCAGTCCTACCATGTTTTATCAGGAAGGGGGTGCCCCAAATCTCTTTCCCATGCAGCCCTCGCCTTTTCCGCCCCAACAGGTCTCAACTGCAAAGAGGTATGATATAATTGGGATATCAGGTGAATGTTATCAGGAGTAGTGATAATAAATTGAGGGGTAAGTCCTTCGGTTCTTTGAGATAGGAAGTTAGAACAGAGCGTAATGAAGTATGAACATGTCCATGTGTGAGGTGCTACGTCCCTCTGCAAGGGTGGAGATAGACTGGAGGGTGGTGTTGACGGACAGGTCACCCACAGTGTGAAACTGATGGGCAGCAAATGTGCACTGAGTCAATCTCTCTCGGGTAACTGGGATCCATTGGTTGTTCGAAAGAGGGATATGCAGGCAAAATGAGGTTTCATTACCCAAATAGTGGAGAACTTTGGTCCATGCCCAGCAAGGGGTGAAAAGTGTCTGCATCTCTATTGGATTCCTGGGTAATCCTTTGGGTAGTATGGTGGAGTGGGGGTAAAGGAAGGGCTGCATCAACTCCGGCTAGAGGTACTAGATTCTAGAATCCGGGTGGTTCCAGAAGTAGTCAAAATGTGAGTGAGTGAGTGATCAAATAATAAAGATGCAGGTCAGGGACTCCAAAGCTGCCACGGTCATAAGGAAGTGTTAATGTGATCCAACATATGCAAGGGCGACTGCCTGCTCAATATAAGTCGTGTAAGCAGACTGCGCAGAGTGTTGAAAAAACTCATAGGCAACGGGGATATTGAGAAACAAGTACAAAAACCAAAGAAGAAACACAATTTGAATTTAGGCAATCTGCCCCGCTACTGACAAAGGTAGCTTAATCCATCACTCAACTTGGTTTGAGGGTTTTTCAATTGCTGGGCCATAATTGCGCCAAATCACTTTGAAGCTAACTCTGTGCAGGTAGATGTTGAGATACCTAGGTGAGTCCTGACATCATGGTGGGGGATAATTGACAGTGCAAGGGACCGTGGCCTCCATTTGTGGGAAAAATTTCAACTTATTCCAATAAATGGACAAGCCAGAAAAGATCCCAAAGTGAACTACCTTTCTTATCAAGGGGAAGGTTAATTGCGGCGTCCCAGATAAATAATAATATGTCATCCGCGTGAGGCCAACATTGGACCTCGATGAAACCAAAGACCCTGATCTAAATGACGTTCTTGGAAGTGACAGACCAGATGGTCCATGGTTATAGTGACTAATAGGGGGGGGAAACATGCGGCCCTGGTGGGTGCCTTGTGTTAAGGGGAAGACCTCTGAGAATGTGCCGTTAATCCGCAGACACGCAAGCAAGGCTTTATATAACAATGCAATCAGGTCCCTAAATCCTCTGGGATCCCCAATTTCATTAAGGTAACATGTAAAAATACACTTTCAGGGATATCAAATGCCTTTTCAGCATCCAATAGGTCTGCAGGTGATGGAAGATCTGGTGAAATTTGATTCATGACTGCAAACACGTGCAGAGGTTGATCGAGGTAGAGCGATGAAGAACCAAACCTAACTGCATGGGGGAAGATTATGCAGTCCATTAAATAGAAAGGCATGTAAAATAGCCTATGCCAGTTATTTATTGTTGGGGTTGAGTAGCAACAAAGCCCTGTATGATGTGTGAAGATGAGGGGGTTTTCCTGGTTAAAGAAGAAGAGTAATGGCTGCTTCTCATAGGGTAGAAGTGAGGATGCTCAGTTACAAGGATTCAGTGTTGATTCCCAATAAGTGGGACACTAGAATAGTTTTGTATGCCTTAAAGAAGTCCCCAGTGAAGCCATCCAAACCAGGGGCTTTAGAACCATTCAGGGCATGTGTGGCTTGGGATATCTCCTCGAATGTCATGGGGGAGGCCAAGAATTACTGTTGGTTGTTTTCAAGCCATACCATAGCAATTTCAGAGAGGTAGTCCACCAGGGATGTTTCAGACAGACCAGTGGGGGATGTGCATAGCTGCCTATAATATGCAGTGTATGTAGTCATTCTGGTGGTGTTATCAGTGGCCATGATGCCCTCCTCCTGGAGCAAACTTGTTACATAGGATGCCACTATGGGGTATATTATAAACCACAGAGGGTAATCCATAAAAACCCAAAGGGGTCTGGGTGAAACCTTATTACCAAACAAGGACCCCTTCGGAACCAATTGAACCCACCTATTGCTTTACTTCATACCACATCATACATCATAGACCCCAACTTCAACAAACAATCCTTTATTCTGTATCTAAAATATATTAATTACTTCTCTATATGCAACACTTACAATCCCCCATCGTAACAACACAAAAACAAAGGACAGAAAAAGAGTGCAATTGGATCAAGTGCTCGTGAATATTAGAAAAGACAAAGAATAATCAATCTCCCACAATATAATTCAAAAGGTAAGATTAAAACTATATATGTCAGCCTGTTGGTTGTTCCTTTTATCACATTGAATCACTACAATATTTTGAACAGGATTCAATATTCAATTTTAGTCCTTCTAAAGAAAAAAAACAAATCCGAGGTGAAGCATCATCGTTGACAATCCAACCCCCTCTAACTCTTGGGCCCACTCCCGGCTCCACAACGGGTCTTCCTCAGGACTAAACGACAAGGAACATCCATATAACTTCATACTGAATTACCACATCCATCTTCATCAATCTTATGCAGCCACAGCTCCAATCTCAAATAGCAATAGTTAGTACTCCCAGTCTTCTTCTCCAGGCCAGTTCACATCAGAAACTTTCTATGTGACATTGATTCAAATACAATGTCTTCATCTGCTGGTAAACGGTATTTTTTCTTTCCACTCTTTTCTCCAGTCGCTCTCTGTCTCCTCTAGGAGGGTAGGCTTATTTACCTAAGTAGGCCACTTTGTGGGTTGACTGGTCCTGAAACTCCTGTTTTATCTAACATGTAATGGTGCATGGTGAGTGGGGGACATGCTGTGGCAGTCAAGGTTGTGTAGTTTCTTCTCAACCCTTGCTAAGTCGCTCCTAATGCTGCAGAGGACTCCTGCGTATTTAGCTATGCATAACCCCTGAAGTATGCTTTGAAGGGTTCCCAAAGGACACTTCCTGCATCTTTATCACCCATGCCTTTACCACTCATGCCTTTACAGTTAATGTTGTTGTAAAAGCATGTCTGGTAAAGGAACATGCCTGGTAAATTCTTCCCCACCCTACCCTCTACCCCGTACATCTGACACCAGACTCTACCCAGCCAAGCCCTTAAAACTGCTCCTTTTATCCCCTTCCCTGAGCCCTAACCCCCCCCACCCTACCCTGCCCTGTCCTAAAACCTATCCCACCCTGTTCTAAAAAATACCTGGCCTCCCACTGCGCCCTAAACCCTAAAACCTACCCTGTCCTAAAAACGACTCCACCCTGTCTTCAAAACTACTCCACCTCCACCTCCCCCACCCTCACCCTAAACTTGGAAACATACCCCGCCCTGTCCCAAAAACTACCCTGCCCCCTGCCCTCATTCTAACCCCTAAAAGCTACCATGCCCTGTTCTAAATTCTACCACGCCCTGTCCTAAAAAGTCCCCGCCCTGCCCCAAACCCTATAGCCTACCCTGTCCTAAAAGCTACCCCGACCCCCACCCGCTGCCCTGAATCCTAAAACTACCCTGACCCCATGACCCTGTCTTAAAGCTACTCAAACCTCCCCCACCAACCCAGCCCCACTTACCTCTCTGTCCTCTGGTCGCTGCTCCTTCCTGTTCCACCCGGACTGCTCTCTCTCCCATTACCTCACATATGCATGGTAAATGTACGGGTGCCAAATGCATGCGTAGTAAATGCGTATATATGATAATGGCAGCGTGGTCACTGCATAGCGTTGCATTGACAGCATTGTTAGTGATGTTTATTATTCTGTAATGCTTATGTTCTTGAAGGACCTGCAATTGTTTGATTTGGGTGACTTGGAATAGGCATGTCATCTAGAATGTTAAAAGGCAATCTCCTTTTCAGGATACCACAACCAATGCTTGGTGTCTGTTCTGACCTGGGTACAGAACATGGTGAGGATCCCTGAGGAAACCTCACATCAGGGGCAAATCCTTTCTCACTTGTCAGTGAAGTCCGATCTGAAATGCCTGTACGGTCAATGATCTAGGAAGATAACTCATTCTCTTCATCACTGAACTGTTTGATGCAAAATCATTTGAAACAACAGGGATATTTGGGACATTCTGAACATTCAGGGCATTTAATGTGTGAGGATTATTCTCAATCGTGCCTTGAGCATACTGTCAGTGCATCTGGATTCAGGTAATTTATTGGATTCTATGGAACTGCAATTCCAAAACTCTGCTGTGTCAAAGTAGTATTTAAACCTTGTCCTGTTTGATTCAGGGTAAAATACTGTACTGGCTGATTTGAACTGAACTTTTGCACAGCCTGATTCAAATTAAAACTATCTGCTGGCTGATTCATGTTAGAACTCTGAACTGACTGATTTGTGTTAAAACTCTGGACTGGTTGACTTATATTAGGGGGTCTGTCCTACTGAATTCACATTCAGATCTAGCATGGTCTGATTAGTAGTTTGTTCAACTTGTGCAATAGGCACACCAAAGGTCAATTTCTTGGTGTCTCACTTGACACGCCCATCTGCTCAGAATTGTATAGAGGCAGATGATTTAACAATACCTGACTTATAAAATCCTCATCGGTATCACTCTCATAAGTTTCAGCTTTCTTTTCAGTATCTGTTGTCTGTTCTGTCTTTTTCCTTAGTCTTTGGTCCAATGCTTTCTCCTTCTATATTAGTAATGACTAGATACAACCTAGCTCCTTCAATGATGTCTGCTCTCCAAGCTTTTTGCTGACTATCCCATCTTGCCTCTGCAACAGGTCCTTACTGCTTTCTTCATTCTACCCTTGTACTTGTCTCACTGTTTCTTATGAGTTATATGTTCCCAACTATTAAGCACTTCAACTGTGCGGTTTCATCTCGCCTCCGTTTCTCAATAATTCATAGATTAAATGTTCCATAGTAAGGACATGCTAATGTACCTTTTTTCTTGGTAACCAAATGCCATTGTTTAAGCCACAAACATGCATGAAGATCTTTTTCAGACAAAACATGATGACCTGGAGTACCTTTGGTTGGGGTCTCTATTCCTTCTCTAACGGGGATATATACATCTCCTTTCATCAGACTTTTGAAAGCTTTACAGAACTTAATTTTCAATCAAATTCAACAATTCACAATTGACTTTTCATTTTAATCAGGAAGTGATTCTCTTCTCACAATTTCCTTCTTGATTTTAACAAACAATAGCAGCACAACACTCTGTGATGTAGATCACCAATACCAGCGCAGCTTTACACCAACTGACCTATACCAGCACAACACATGATGACCTCAATCTCACTCCATGCAGCAACTAACCCTCATTTACAATTTCTCTTAACCACTCACTTGTCAGGCAAATCTAATGCAAAATATTGAGAGCACAAAACCAAAAACCTGTCTACTCACTACAGAATAGGATAATCAAACACTTCAAAGAAGTATAGAGCTAAACTTTCCAACTATGCTTTCACAATTACACAAAGGATGAGACTCGACCTGCAAGTCTAACTCCGGTTGATACAATTCCTCAATGTGCACTCAGGAGTCACATCATGCCAACCAACCTACACTCACACAAGGAATACTATTGGCACTGTTGATGACGTCTCATGACAAGCACTTCACACTGAAGACAATAAATTAACCAAGTGTCTTCTACACTTGTGCGCTATCCCAGGATATTAGGCAACAGCAGACACGTTCAACAACAACTGCTATCCCAGGATATTAGGCGACAGCAGACACGTTCAACAACAACTGCTTTGCATTAAGTGACACAACCACTCAAGCTCAGAAAAATCTGCAAAACCCTTCACAACATCACACTTTATAGCAATCTTTAGCCAAGCAATGCAAGCGCAAGCCACATTAATGCACATCCACTGCATAGGAACAACGCTGGAACTTCATCAATCTTCAGAATGAACTATAGGACAGACATTTTCAGTGAGGGCAATTTGCATGACATAAATTAAGGTTCACTTACACTATGCCTAACTAGTTCTCCCCCTCATGGAAAAAAACATGCTCTGCTACCAAGATCTGATAAAACATTTCCAGGTTATGCTTTAAACAAGGTTAATACATCTTTTCAACCATCATGAAGGAGTGGAGAAATAGGACCTAAAAACCTCTAACAGTGCAATTTAAAATGACAGTATGACCCATGTGGTCAAACAAGGAAACCTCCAGCTTGAAATAAGGTTAAGGGTTGTATTACAAACTCAGAATCAAAGTTATGTTGATAGTTCTCAAGACAAAGTTATAAAGATACTGAATCACTAGGGGTTGACCAAGACGGTGAAAAAGATTTAAATGAACTAACATCAAAAGGACTAAGCATTGGACAAAAGCATTGCAAAACATCAGAAGGATAATATGATGGACAGAATGTAAGTTATGTTCAGTTCTGGTAAGAATGAAACCAATTTAAAAGTCAGCTACGCTTAGCTAGCTAGGGCAAGGGAAATCCTGCAGAGTAGCAAGGCACACGTTAAGATGTGCTGGTCTAAACCCATGTGGACAAAAAGTGAAAGAAAAAGGACAAAAAGAATTTGAAAAAACAATATCTGGGACAAAAGGTGAACAACCAAAGTGGGCAAAAAGTAGGTAAAAAGGGAATACATCCACACTTCAGAAGCTCGGTCAAGAGTCTTCTCGAGTCTGGGAAAAACATTCTAAGTCTCAGCAAAGCATTGTAATGAAGGGGCAGGAGTGGAGAGGGCTGCACCTCTCAGGGTCCAAGGTGTCTGCTCCTACATGAGAAGGCAAGAAGAATGCTGCAGTGGGCTCAGGAGAGAGGCTGCCACTGATCCAAGTGTGGAACAGTAGAATAAATTCCAAAGTGCAAGATGATTCAATCATCCACCATTCCACTTGACTCAGAAGGTGTAATTGTCCAATCAAAGTCTGAGACATGTGACTGCAACATCAGGCAGGATTCTCATTACCAACATAGGAAAGGCATCCATCTTAGCTCATCCTTATGGGTTGAAACAAATGTAGACATTATACTTCCACAGTTCCTGAATGTACTGGGCTCAAGATTAATTTCTCAGGCTCACTGTGAATAAAACAATAGGATGTCTATTTCCATGCTAGCATTTCATGGGACCAAAGTCTGAAAGAAAAGCCAGGTTAGCAAGAAAGACTAAACAGTTTCTACATTCAGGAAACAGGGTCTTGCAAGCCTCACTTAGGCCAGGTAAAGTGAATTAAAATGGCACATTTGTTTATACTATACATTCAAATTTAATAAGCTCTGTCTTTGTTCATGTTACAATAGATTTTAAAATGAAATAATTCTGCTAATACTTTCAATTAAGTATAGTACAGAACTGGATTTTCAACTTTTGGGTGTAGCATTTAAAACATTACTTTTCAGAAATCTGATATTGTTTTAGTGAAAACTAATAATTACCATTATAAAGAATGACATGGAATTAAATTAATTGATTAAACATGAAATTCTAGGGCTATACCACAACACTTTAGTTCTGTATTCTACAGTGAAGGTACATTAATATAGGATTTCAGTGCACCATTTCACAACTACTCTATTGATGTTTCAATTAACAAAATGCAAAGATTGTCACATATAGATGATCACTGTGATGTCAAAATAAGCAATAACATTTCTGCTACATCAATACTGTGAATAAACACACATTTTCACTGAGATAATATTGCATGCTAGAAATCCCCTGGGTTGTGACAAGATAACAATCTCTACACTTGTAGTACCACATGAATGTAAACGTGATATTTCCTGGGAGAGCAAATGTTCCTGACAATAAGGACTACATATGTGATAGATGCGAGCTAAAAGTGCCTGTTCTGGATGTGTTTCTTTGATAGGATTTTATGGAAACAGATTTAATTTCACTTTAACATAAGGCATAGCCATCAGAGATTTTCAGGGCATCAGTAGCACTTTCATCGCCACATGACCTTTTGGATTTTTTGCAGATTATCTGGGTTAAACTGAATTGCCTTGCTGGTCTTTTGAAATATGGTATGCAAGTCATTTAATTTGTTGTCAGAAATAGTTGTCTCACAGTGTCGCTACTTTTGGACTTGATGCTAGATTGGTGATTGGTAGGATTATATTGATGTTAAGATCCATCGGGGTGCTGATAGTTATAAAATGAACGTCCTAAACAGAGGTACCTTTTCTATATTTATTGTTGCTCCTTTTCAGGTATTAAAATTCGGCCAACCATGATATCTGAATTCGAGGATGAGGATGGCAAGACAGGGTTGAGAAGATGAGCAATTACGAATCTCCAAATGTTACCTCCTCACATAATAGACAAATGAAGTGCAGAGCAGAAAAACCTCAGATGGTAGGGAGGGAAGGGAACCAAGTATACCTCCAAGGAACGAAGGTCTGTGTTTTATTTTAGAGCACACAATATACCCTCAAAAGCGTCTCCCCGTGTGTAACTTGCTCACCTATGAGAGAAGGTTTCCTTCTCATAACCTGTATGCAGGAACTACGTGGTTCCATAAGCATACATTTAAGAATTTTAGGAAGTAATGCATGAGCAACACAATACCGTAGAAATTCCCTGTTCAGTCTTCATGCCTAAGAACTTCCTACTTGCAAGCACATGGATCCTGGGGTGGATCCTACACTTAGCATGCCTCTGTGAACATTTTATTATGCCGTAACATTAACGAAGTTGATGTTCTGTGAAATTGTAAAAAATTCCTTATGCCTGTCAAGACTTTTGAGAATGAGGTATGCTGCTGCGTTTGACTTAGGTGTGACACACTGCATACTTAAATTAATTAAATTTTAATTCAATTTTACAACATTTTGTGAACTTTTTACAAATGTTTGCAGAACTTCATGAAACAAAATTTCTCAAATTTACACACCTTTTCTTTATAGTCAGCAGGGTGGACAGATAAGTAAACACCTGGCTTCGACCAGTATTAGGTATTTTAGGTGATGTAAGAATAGTATGGTTTAGTGAATGGCCAAAGCACTTGGTGCCACTCAGGGAAGCAGCAGCACATGTGCTTGTGTGTTTGCGTGGCGTGTGTTTGTGCTTGCGTGCGTGTGTTTGTGTGCGTGTGTGTAGGCATGTAAACGCAGTACTGTAATCGAGGCTATTTTATCTTTGGTTTTCTAATTGAGAATGGCTTGGTGGTGTGCAGGGCATAACGATGAATGGTGTTTACTTAAGAAATTCCGAAGACAACAGCCTCCTATCATACTGTCCAATGTACAAAGGGTTCCAGAGGCACTACAGTAATAGAGGGAACCCTCGGCGCATCAGAAGGGCTAACTCTAATATAAGGGAAGAGCCGCATCACAATACCACTCAGGATTCCTGTTGAGTGCCGATTGTTACAAAGGAAAGTCTGCGATTATGGTCTCTACATGATCAATTACATGCCTTCCCGTTGTCCTAGGACTTCATGTGAACCCTTGTTGCACAAATACTGCTCTGCTTGCTGATTTGTTTACTAAGTACTCCTGTCTGACTGATTATCTTATTAGACTATCTGCTGCTTCAGCACAGCCTTTTTACTGACTAGCCTTGCCAATGTCCCTGTATTTGATAAGAATACCTACTGCCTCATCCTTGCTTGCACATTCGCTAAATTGTCTGACAATTGCTGCACATACCTTATCAGCTGTTTGTTATTACAATAATCAGTTACGTTAAGCATGGAGTGAAAGACTTGTGTAGTTTCATGAACGTCCTCATTGCACCTTCACAATCCAGATAATGGTCTAGCTTTCAACAGGCATATCTTTGGCTTTCCAATAAAAGCCTTACCCATGTGCAGTTGATATTTGTTTTTATAAATCATGGGCATGTGATAAATGTTAACGAATCATTATTTATACAGGAAGTAAGTGCTGTCATACGTGGCTTACACATGAAAGTTTCAACATTAGGCACAGAAATATGGAGAATCTGGATTTATACCAGGTCATAGCACCTTCCTCAATAAAAGATGACTCTTACGGATAATTCACAACATGCCACTGGAAGCACATGATTGGGCTGTGGCAGCTCTCGACATTGAGAAAGCCTTCAATACTGTTAGAAATTGGGTCTTTAATTGGCAGAGATATGCACCCTGTCCAAGTAGGGACTACAGTCCTAGTCAGGGTAATTCAGATACACAACCTAAATTGACTTGTCCTCACTCTCTGGCAGCTTGACACAGAGCAGTCAGGATTAACTTAAGAGGAAACGTATAAAGTGGTTGTGTAAAAATGAATTATAGAAACACTGTGAAAGACACCACAAAGAGACTCCACATCAGTTTGAAAAAATAGAGAATATTTATCTGCGTAAAACAAGACCAAAAAAGCCAATAAGTAGGAGTTGAGATATGAATTTTTAAAGGTTAAATGTGAAAACGGTTACTAGTGGTCAAAAGGTTACTTGAGGTCATGAGGAACAGATGCAAATCCAAAGTGCAGGCTGACTGCAATGGAGGGTAAGCCAACTAGAGAGACAATGCAGAGTCAGCTGAAATAGTACCTTTGACAGAGCAAGAGGTTGAGGGCCCGATGAATTGGTTTTTGCAGAAATCAGCTGCAGAACCCACTAATGAGGCCCAGGACTAGAGGGGGGACCTCGGGAAAGGGTAGGACTCATGGATGGCAGAGTCCAGCAGCACCAGGGGAGTTGTAGCCAGTCTTTGATGTGCCTGAAACTGCAGGAGGACAGGGGCAAACCAAACAAGCCCGTGGAGAATCTTGGGGGCAATGATGTAGAGAAGAAGTCAAGTCCTTCTCCCTGCAGACAAGAGCCAGCAGGCAGCAGGCCAACTCAGCAAAACAGGTAGCAAAGTGGTAGTCCCTCCTACAGCATAGCACACTGCATGCAGTAAGCCAACACAGCAATCAGTTGCAGAGTGGTAGTCCCTCCTGGCAGCACAGCAGTCCTTATTCCTGGCAGAGTGTCCTTGGTTCCAGTAGCGTTCTGATTTGGTGGGGTTTAGGGTCCAGTACTCATACCCAAATTTCCCTTAGAAGTAGGGGAGACTTCAAAGAGACCTTTGGATATCACAACGTCCTGCCCTTACCTTCCATGGTTCCAGACACTCTACAGGGGGCTATGCAGCCCTTTGAGTCGGGACAGGTACAGTCCTATTCAGCAGTAAGTGAGGCAGTGCTCTGCTCCACCCCCAATCAAGCCAGTTAATGGCCTTTTAAGGCCCATTAAGTTACATCTAAGCTCCCATTGTGTGTGACTGTCTAGGTGTAATGCACAAATCCCAGCTGTCACTAACTCCAGACATGTATTCAAAGACATACAGAGGCACGGAATGGTTAAAACAAGACAATACCAACTTTCTAAAAGAGGCATACTTACAATTTAAAATCCGACTTCACCATATGTTGTGATTTTAAATTGTGAGACCAGAGACACCAGACTCCATATGTCTATGTTTTCCGAATTGAAAGTTATGCTTAAAGGATTCTTCAAGTTAACCCCAATGTTAACCTTTTGGGAGAGCTAGGCCTTGCAGTAGTGAAAAACGAATTTAGAAGTTTTTCACCACCAGGGCATGTAAAACTTAAAGGACATTTCCAACTTTTTAAATACACTGCACCTTGCCCTGGGGGCTAATCTGGGCCTCCTTAGAGGTGGCTTATATGTAATAAAAAGGAAGGTTGGACCCGGAAAGTGGGTGTATTTGCCAGGGCAACATGGCAGTTTAAAACCGCACACAAAGGCTCTTAAGTGGTAGGCCTGATACATGTTTGAAAGGCTACTGTAGTGGGTAGCAGAATCAGTGCTGCAGGCCCACTAGTACCATTTAATTATGGAGGCCCCGGGCACATATAGTGCACTTTACTAGGGACTTACAAATAAATTAAATATGCCTATTGTGGATAAGCCAATATTGCCATATTTTAAGGGGAGAACCTCTGCGCTTTAACACTGGTCAGCAGTGGTAAAGCGCCCAGAATCCTAAAGCCAACAGAAACGAATTCAGGAAAAAGTAGAGGGAAAAGGGAAAAAGTCTGTGGATGACCCTGCAGAAAGGGCCATTTCCAACAGATACCCTGAGTTGGGATTTCTTGTTAGAGACACTGTGGCTCATGGAATTTGGGCTGGGGTTTCCGGAAGTGGATCCACATGTTGTACTCCAATCCGACGGCTAGGGTGAAAACGGGTCAGGTGATGTCGAACAGTTACCCCATCCAGAGGGGCACTAGACAGGGTTGTCCAATATCACCATTGCTATTTGTTATTGCAATGGAACCCCTGGCCTGACAACTGTGTCTGTGGACACATGAATGGTGGGTCCCAGAACTAAACAACTATAAAATTGTGTCTCTCTACGCAGATGACACACTCGTCTTCCTGTGCGATGTTGGTGCCACACTGCCAGGCTTGATGCAGCTGCTCAGTGAGTTTGGTACAGTTTTAGGATTAGGAGTCAACTGGCCCAAATCATGCATGTTCCACCTTGCTCCCACCCAGAACCATGCAGAACTGCCTTTTCGGAAAACTGCCTTAAAAGGCATTAAGATACATTCAAATACTTGGGAGTCCAAATATATCACACTGATAGGGCTCTCAGAAAGGACAACATAGAGAGAATGGTGTGTTTGGTGCGTGGCTCACTCCCTTTCTGGTGCTCCCTACCCCACTGGGGCAGGTAGGCATAGCCAAGATGCTGGTACTATCCAGATGGTTGTATTTTTTGCTGCACTGCCGGTTGTGTTCCCCAAATGCTTTTTTGTGTGACTTGTACAGCCTATTATTGCCTTTGATATGGGGTGCAGGCTGTGGACGGGTGGCCCCAGCCATAGCACAACGGCTACCTTCAGGGATGTATGGGCACACCTAAATTTGAGTAATATTTTGCAGCGGCACAGCAGTAATGGCCACTAAGCCGGTTGGATAGAATGTTGAGTGCTGCACAGAGAGCTATCCGAGCTTGGTTCTCTGACTTGAGTGTTTACACTTGGCTCACTGAGTACACTTGACCCCCAACCCCCCAGTGGGGATTGAGCCTGATGTCAATGACACAAGCAAGCTAGCGACGGTTGGCATATAGGGGCCGACCCACCATCCCCTACTCACCACCAATCATTTTGGACCAACTGCCATATATGCGAGCTATGATTACCCAATATGATCTGGTGCTGTGGAAAGCGGCAGGACTTCAAACTCTGGCTGATTTTTTTCATGAGGGTACCCTTGTGTCCTTCACAGACATAAGGAATGCACACAATCTGGGAGCCAGACGCTTTCTAACTTATCACGCCATCCAACATGGGGTGAGAACTACATGAGGAAATGGAGAGATGGAACCGCTTCTGTTTCCCATCTTTGATATGCTCCTTACACATGGTAGGACACATTTGGCCACTTCGAGCCTTTATGTACCACTGCTGTCCATAGCTCTGACAGTGGGTGGGGTAAAACTGCATTCCATTGGGTCAGTGCCTTCTCCACATCTGACTGAGAAGGCCTGGGCCCAAGCATTGCAACATATAAAACACCTGTCCAGGAATCCCAGATTCCACTTTAACCAATTTAAATATACTCACCACGCTTATCTCTCCCCCCTATACATCAAGTGCATGTTCCCTGCATCCACGCCCAAATGTGGGTAGGGGTCACAGCCACCATGGCAGAATTAGCTGAGCATACACTAACACCCACTCCAGAATCCTGCCTCCTTGGCCTCACCCCACAGCTAAAGGAGATCAACATTTCAACCAGTTCATTGACCTTGAATTTGTTCTCTTCAAAAGTCAAATTGTAATGCAGTGGAAGGCTCCTGCTAACCATGACACTGCTAAATAGCTGGCTGCGCTGTTGCAGTAGAGGCGTGCAAAGACCAATGTGTTGAGAATGCTTGGGGACAGTGGAGGGGCGAGTGTGGGTGGTGAAAGCTGGGACAGCTATGTCGTAAACACTGAGGCCACAAATGACACTCGCCCACCCTGGAGGATACACTCTACAACCGTACACTCAATACTGCACAAGGGTGACATGGCCGAGCACCATGCACAGAGGGTATGCAATGAGGGTAGGAGGCCCTGCACACAGATGAGGCTGCACGCCATGGAGAGGACGGTGTTATGTCAGATGCTCACAGTTCACTAATCCCTAATGTGGAACAGATTTCATGTCCAGGGTACTGCTACTCCATCTCTTCCCCTTCCACATTGAACATGTTTTAGGTGTTGTTTACAAACCGCGTTCTGTGCTATTCTGATTTACCTTTTAGTATGACTGTGTATGGCATGCATATGGCAAAGTGATATGTGTAACCAGATGGAGTTCCCTTCTGTTGTGTTTGTGTAATCATACTAAAACAGAGGTAAAAAAAACACAGAAATATAGATAGATAAATAAATATGACAATCATTTCCTCCTCAATATCAGCAACTGAAACTAGGATGATTATTCAACATTATGGGCCTAGTGAATGAAAGTGTGACGTAAAGTATCATAACTTGTCACAATTAACAACTTGTTAGATGTTATTCGTTAATTGTGATGTAGTAGCCTCCTATGTACCGCAATTACGAATAATCATCATTTGTAGCCACAGAATACAAAGTTAAAATTAACAAATTGGTAAAAATCGCAATTTGTAAACGTTGTATTGGCAATCACTGATGCCAATCTCAGACCATGAACCCAGTTGCAGTGATGAAGAAGAGAATTGAAGAGGCCATCACTGTTTGTGGATTCAAAATCCAAATCCACACAAATGTCTTCCCACGATTGCACAGAGTATGGATAAATTAGTAAGTGATGCTGTGATTTTGTGGTCAAGAAGGAAGCAATTCAGGTTGCCTGAAAAGCGGAGGCTAATGGTACAGGAGGTGGTCCCAACAAAATAAATGTCCCAGCACCAACAGAGGAAATGTTGCCACCACTGTGCAACGCAAGGCAATTAGTGGTGTTAGTAATATCAACACCTCAGCCCCAGTAGCCTCCAAAACAATTAAGATTACAATCGTAGCATTTTTAACTTTTAAAAACAGTGCAAAATAATATTAAATTATACATAAACACTTGATTTTTCTCTTTACTAGAAATGTAAATATATAAGTTCACATGGTTCATAATGCAATCCATTTCTTATGTCATATGACATGAAAGGCATGCAAGGGGAAGCAGTAGTTGCAATTAGGTCTGGGCGAAAATGTAATTATGCTGAAGTAGTCAGGGTCATTTCAGTAAATTTGTATTACTCTTGTGATGCAAAGTTACTGAAAATTACATGATTATGACTTCTCGCGTAATTTTGGGCAAAAATGCCTACTGCAACAGCACAGGAACAGAGCACATTATGCAGCTGGCTGCAGCTGTTGAGATTCTGTTGCATTTAGAACTATTTTCTTAGATGCGAAATCCATCCGAGGATGCATTACCCATAAAGAAAAAATGCTCTATGCAAGGTTACGCTCCTCGAGTAATTCTGGGAAAGCTTGCTTAAATTTGCTGTTAGTTCGCATAATTACACAACAGTAAATTGCATGAATTATGCTTATTCCTATTTTTAATATGCAAAATATGTGAAATTAAAAAAACGTAAATGTTTATATGCACAATATTCTAATCTTGTGTTCAAGATCTTAAAACACATTCACTGATTTTTGTTTAACATTTTTTAATCTAAGGCTCTAATGTACACAAAGGCAAATCCACATGTGTAGACTTACTCTTACACTTATGAGTAACTTTACTACTTTGGCCTATTCACAAAATCCAAGTGTAAAATTTGGTGAAAAGCGTAGACTTACATGTATCCACCCTCTGAAACAGGGGTGAAGCCAAATGAGTGTAAAGTTCCTCATGCCAAAAAAAGAACGATAGTGAGACCAGCACCCCATATGGCTAACCAGTAATACTCCAACAACCTAACATTGGAAATTTTAGAGGCAAAGGCCATGGATGGGGGATATCCCTTTGGTAAAGTATATGGAAACACAAAAACATTATTAAACTTGAAAACAATAGTAAAATATTTTTATGTTAAATAATAATGTAAATTCATTTTATATATTTTAAATTTAGAACAAGAATGTTACAGAATTATTAACTTAATATTATGTTATTTTCAAAACAGTTGTTGAAATATGTTAAAATAAAATTAATGTTATTAAACTATTTTAAACCAAAGTAAAAATACGTTTTAGTTTTAGATGTGTTAACATTAAATTAAATATTTATAATTGAATTTAACTTTATTTCCTATGGGTTTCTATTTTAAGTCCCTGCCGCATTATTTTCTATGGGAGATGTTGCAGTACCAGTGGTTAGCCATGTATGGTGCTGGCCTTGCTTTAACCCTGAGCTGGGGTACACTTACTATAATTTTGGATTGTTCTTGGCTTTAACGACTTCAGAAGTATTGTCTGTAAATAGTAATGGGCTTACTGTTATGAATGTGTGTGTGCCCTCCCTAAACACCTACCTAACTCTCCCTAACCCCCCCCATTACTTCTCCCCTAAACCCCTCCGTCTTAGTTTTAAGTACGCCCCTTTTTGCAGACACTTCCACTTTCTCTCCCACATTTACAACTAAGTAGCAAACTTACATGTGTGAGGTGCTCCCCAAACAAAAGTATAGAAAGTTGGAGATAAACACTCATAGGTCCGTGGATTTCACTCTGAAATATCTAGTTTGCCCCCCAAACCATCAACACAAAGGGTCACTGGGGATATACATGAGCAAAGACTATACCAACTTATTTATTGACCTTGATGCAGCTGAGAGAATGATAGACTACATCTACAGATGAACATTTGTCCATACAAACAACCTTAACTGCAACAGCATTTCTCAAAGACACAATGCTTAGGCATTAAGCTCCTTAAGGAGCACTACCTGACCACGCAGTCCACAAACAAGTGAAATAAGATATGAAAGGGCTAGGGCGTTGGCAGAACGTTTTCGAAAATTGGAAACTGGCATACTTAAAGTTGAAAAGAAGCAGTGTAAAGCCATGTGTGAATTAACCCATAAGGTTGGTAATTTGCAAAATACAGTAAAGAGATAAGTACTTGTACATGTGGCAAGTATACTAAGATACAAGGTAGACAAAGTCAGGGGCCCATGCAGATGGTAGATCTAAGGTTAAGTAGCTCTATTATTTTTAAAATACGTTTTTTTGTATGATGTTCAAAAATATAATATTTGTTTTTTGGTTTACCTTACTTGTGTAACTACTGTGAAAAAGAAAACGGTCTACACCCCTGTGAATAAATAACAGTCATTTCTCCAAATGCAGAATTATGTCTATGATTATTTCTTTATTAACAAATAAAAAATATAACAATAGAAGTAACATGTAGTTAGTTATCTGTGATCTGCAAGCTCTTTCTTCAGAAGACACTAAATTGTTTTGCCATATATTTTATAAAGGGGAGGGGGAGCCTCATCATCTGGATCTTCTTTCAGTGTTTCCTTTGGAACCCCCTTGAAAATTGCTATTTTATATAACACAGCACAAACGGTATTTATTTTGCAATATGTCTCTAGAATATACTCCAATGCAGCACCAAATTCCACAAGTATGTATGGCAAATGGCAAACGCACTGTCTCCTTCAACTCGCAAACATATCTATGAATGGAATGCCGGAATAAGTTGAATGAATAACATGGTGGAGTGGTTTATCACACTCATCAAGCAAACACCCATCTCCCACTCCCACTTCCTACTTTTCAAGACGACTTTTAAGGCCAAAGTGATGGAAAATGAAAGAGTTGGGTGTGCTCGTGCGCCATGTGCAACAATGCTTGTTATAATGTTTTCTGCAATACACACCACCTGGATGTTAAGGGAGTGCTTGTTCTCCTATTTCGGTAAAGATACTCTGTTGTAGAAGAGAGGCATTTACGTATGCATGTTCAATCAACAGATACCATAGCGTTAGGAAAATGTGCAATCTACTAAAAAATATATTCAGATGTGTGTAATTCTGCAGTGATGTTTGACAAAGTGGTATTTCTCTTGCTTAGTACTGCATTTAAAAAATCAAACACCCTTGAAAGGGAGCCATGTGATAAACCTCCTACTACAGCTTCAATGGCTTGATAACTTCCTGATGATGGTAGAAATAGAAAACACAAAATCTGAACATGTTCAGCAATGGCTTCTCACCAGCAAAGGCTGTATTTCATTAATTAAATCTAGTAGAAAGTATAAACGTCCTATGTATGTTCAACAACATTGACTCCTTTGGTCTCCTTCTCCTGTGTAGAGTTCTCAGGACATGCCTCCTCACTACCATCGTATAAAGTGGAGCCATTGTAGATGCTTGGGCTGGATTTTAGGTGGCCTTTTCAGCCTTAGCCCCTGCTTCCACTTTATGGTAATTTGCACATATTTCGCGATTTTGTTACTAATTACTAGTTGTGACTCTTTCGTTCATTTAAATTGCGAATCATTATTACAGATTGTGGAAATAGTAAACAAAGCCCGCATTTTAGCTATATAATTTTTTATTTGGTTCACTATTTCAGTTTACAGATTTCTATTTAACACTGCCTTGGGACAGTGTTTTATGTTGTTTGCTCATAGTCACAAACCGTTTTGCGACCGATTTATTAATTATTTGTACATTAGGCCCCATTTAACTAAACTATTTAATCGAATTCGGGGTCATTTGAAACGCATTTTGAGTAGGACAAGGTTGATTTATATACAACCCTACAGCATATCAGTCAAAATTAAATACAGCAAAGGTTGTCAGTAGCCAGCAATCTCCACAGTGAAACATTACACTGCTCAAATCTATTTATTCACAGCATCCCACAGCAGGACTTCCCTGTGTCTTTTCAAAATACCAGTCACCTTCAGCAATCTACAAAACTCTAAAATTCCACAGAGGGCCTCAGTAAGACTCTTCCACAGCTGTCAACATCTTTGCTTATACCACCTCCCCTTCAGTGGCGTAGCGTGGGGGGTGCGAGGGGGGCAGGCCGCACCGGGCGCAACATCTTGGAAGAGACTAAATCCACGGGTTAGGGGGCGCAAATTACTTGCCTTGCCCCGGGTTAGGGGGCGCAAATTACTTGCCTTGCCCCGGGTGCTGAGATCCCACGCTACGCCACTGCTCCCCTTGACTTACTTTGACCATGCACAGCCAAACTGCTTTCACTCACAGTACCGTTTATCCACATATGACTACACCTCCATGTCAGTAAACACACTAACCCTGACACCAATACATTGAGCTACATATGGCTTGTACACAACCAGCAATCATATCCATCATCAAGTTCATCCACTAACAAATTCTATTCATCAATGATAATAACCAACACTAAAGACCATACATCTAAACAACCTCCAAAAAAGGCCTCTCAGCTCCATTCTTCTATGTGCATGTGTACATGACAAATCTGGTATGCGTGATTATTAGGTTTTAGGGGTACCTGTACACTGAGAGAAATAGGGTTGCAACCCTGCTTTAGCAGAATGGCAGACGATTTCCCCAACCTCCCCTTTTTTGATTACATGACCCTCCCTGCTACCTCTTCCATGACAGCACACCCTCCCCGCAAACATGCACACACACACCCCGTATACACACATTTACACACACTTACATACATGAATTCACCAACACGCATAGATACACTCATTCACCAACATGCATACATACACTCATTCACCAACACGCATACATACACTCATTCACTCGCACCAACAGACATGCATTCACCCAAACATACCAACACGCACTTACTTCACCAATCATACACGCATTCACACATGCATACACACATATACACACTTACATTCACACACCCAGACATACACCCACTCACACATGCACACACAACACCCCCCACTCTCCCACCCTCTCCCCTGTCAGATGATCGACTTACCTTGTTCGGCGAAGAGGTCGTCCGCCAGGGAACAGGACCCGGCGCTTTCACCGCCGGCAACGCCTCGCCTTCGGTGCCCTGCCATGAGGACACTGCCATGCCGTACTACTGCTCGTAATATGACGGGTGGAGTCCTTTTGGCGTGTCAGTGATGGATGTGAACCGCCTCTGTGCCACCGAGTGCTAGCACGACTGCTGGCGGATTTCCACCCAAATTGTGGCAGAAATCCTTCAGTAGTCGTAATAAGGCAGTTGAAAGACTGCCAGCACTGGAGGTCTTCTGGTGCCCGCGGCTTTGGCGGTCTTTTTAACAGACCACCAAAGTCGTAATGAGGGCCTATGTATGGATGCGGCCAAAATAAACAGAATACCTGATACACAAAAAGACAATGAGCCTTCAAGAGCACTTGGACATTTTTGGGGCAGTATGGGCCAAGAACTTTTGATTTTACTACAATAATATGTATAATATATTTACATTTAGGTGCTTTCAGCCACCTCTCTTTCTCTCCACCCTTTGGTCTGTTGTTGTGTCATTCCCATGTTGCTTCCGCCCCCTACAGCATACAGCATGGGAAAATGGGTTAGCCTACTTAAGCCTCTGGTTAAACCCCATTTCTAACAGTGGGACACTTACTTTGGGGAGTTTTGGTTTGAGAGACTTCTACTTCTCCCTAGTTATTTGAATGCTGCCACAAGAGATGGGTTCTAGGCCAACTCTCTTCTTTTGACTTCTATCTCCAAAAGTTAGGTTTCTAAAGCCAGTCTTTTGGTTAACCTTTCTAGAGCTAAATCCTACTCTGAAGGGCTCCTACTTCTGAAATGAAGGATCCTACCTCATCATCCTCAGCTTCATTGGAGTGTTCTTGATGTTCTTTTTGAGGGTTCCCCTTCAACCACTTGGGGTGCAGTCTCATTCTCTCACAAGCCACCTAAGCTTTTCTGTGGTAGAATGACCACCAGTGTTAATTTGTAAACATTTGCAGAGAGCGCTTAGATGGTATCTGAATGTCATTCAAGGGGCCAAGTACAGCTCCTTAGCCTGGTTCTCTGCATCAGGCATTTTTCTCACTAATGTTGGAACCTTTATAACTTTTGGAAAAACTTTTGGAAACTTTTTCCAAGACCTAACTATAATAAAGATATTTAGGGGGTCCTTCGAACTTTTGGCAGATGGAAAAATCCATCCGCCGAACTCCCGACAAGTAGACGTGCTGCAGTACTGGTGATATCCCCACCAGAGCCATTACAACTTTCCCACTAGGCTGACCAGCGGAAACCAAGGTTTTCACTGGTCAGCCCAGTGGTAAAGGTGTGGCAGCATTGCTCTCAACTCATAATTGAGCTGACGGAAATGCTGCTGCACGCAGGGTGCACCAGCACCCTTGAAATGAGCACTGTCTGCACAGCAGACAGTGTGCGTTTCAAGGGTGCTGGGCATTGGGACCCCTGCACTGCCCATGCCCCACCCATGCACTTGTTCTCCACCAGCCTTTTCATGGTGGTGAAACTGCCATGAAAAGGCTGGTAGAGAACAAGGTTGTAATCAGCAGGGCATAGCCGAGTTCAGCGCCACTCTGGCTGATTACAGCCAGCATTGCTGTCATCCCCTCAAGATCTTCGATCCTGGTGGGCACGGCAGTAGGTTGGCTGGTCTGCTCGCCAACCATGTAATGTGGTGGTCAGACTGCTACAGCCACGGCGGTCCAAATGCCACCGCAAGTCTGTGACCTCCAGACTCCTAATCAGCCCCTTAGTTTCTAATCACGGTCTCAGGGACATAACTAGGGCCCTAGCAATTTGTTTTAAAATTAAGAAAAATAGTAAAATTTCAAAATACCACTAGTCTACAAACAATTTTTAGAGTATTCATGTGATCACTTAGGCCCTCATTACAATCCTGGCAGTAAATCCCGATTACCACCATGCTGACGGCCGTCAAGATACCGTGGCCGCGTAGGAAATCCGCTACAGGTATTACGACCCAGATCTCGTAATCCGCCACAATACAGACACCCACACAAGTCCGACACACCAAAAGTCAGTGATAAACTGGCGATACCAAAACCTACACCGCCATGCCAACAGGAATACGCCCACACAATCATGACCCACGAATCAACGCGGTGGTCTTTCAACCGCGGTAATCCATTGGCAGTACACACTGCCGCGCTCAAAATACACACACAATTACAAAATACAACCACATTGGACAATTCAAAATACACACACCTGAAAAACATACACAGACCACACCCACACACTCACACCACTATAAAACATACACCCACATTACCCACAACCCCTTACAACAATTTATTTTGCAGATGCACAGAGAGAGAGAATAGCAAACAAAACACCAGCATCCACAGGCACACAACTCCATCACTCATACAACATCCACGCACCTCAAAGAACACAACCCAATACAACACATCACACAGCACAACAAGCATCACCTCACACAACACCAACACCACATTCTGGCACCTCAAAGACACCCCAGGTTTTCTGAGGAGGAGCTCAGGGTCATGGTGGAGGAAATCATCTGGGTAAAGCCACAGCTATTCGGATCACAGGTGCAGCAGACCTCCACTGCCAGGAGGATGGAGCTATGGTGGAGAATTGTCGACAGGGTCAAAGCAGTGGGACAGCACCCCAGAACACAGGATAAGCAAAATCTGAAGAGAACCCAGAGGAGAGACCCTAAATAGCCCTGAGAGGGGATTGGCTACCTTATCAGGTATGGACCTATCAGGAGGGGTCTCTGATGTCACCTGCTGGCACTGGCCACTCAGAGCCCTCCAGAGTGCCTCCACACTTTGCAAAGCAAGATGGCTGAAGTCTGGGACACACTGGAGGAGCTCTGGGCACCACCCCTGGGGTAGTGTTGGATAGGGGAGTGTTCACTCCCCTTTCCTTTGTCCAGTATCATGCCAGAGCAGGGGAGAAGGGGTCCCTGGACCGGTGTAGACTGGTTTATGCAAGGAGGGCACCATCTGTGCCCTTCAAAGCATTTCCAGAGGCTGGGGGAGCTACCCCTCCCAGCCTGAAACACCGATTTCCAAAGGAAGAGGGTGTAACACCCTGCTCTCAGAGGAAATGCTTTGTTCTCCCTTCCTGGGACTGGGCTGTCCAGACCCCAGGAGGGCAGAACCCTGTCTGTGAGGTGGCAGCAGCTGTAGCTGCAGTGGAAGCCTCAGAGAACTGGTTTGGCAGTACCGGGGGTCCCTGGTGGAGCCCCCAGGATGCATGGAATTGTCTCCCCAATACCAGATTTGGAATGGGGGGACAATTCCATGATCTTAGAAATGTTACATGGCCATATTCGGAGTTACCATTGTGAAGCTATATATAGGTATTGACCTATATGTAGTGCACGCGTGTAATGGTGTCCCCGCACTCACAAAGTCTGGGGAAATGGCTCTGAACTATGTGGGGGCACCTTTGCTAGTGCAAGGGTGCCCTCGCACTTAGCAACTTTGCACCTAACCTTCAGCAAGTGAAGGTTAGACATATAGGTGACTTATAAGTTACTTAAATGCAGTGAAAATGGCTGTGAAATAACGTGTGCGTTATTTCATGCAGGTTGCAATGGCAGGCCTGTGCAAGGGTTTGTCTGAGCTCCCTATAGGTGGCAAAAGAAATGCTGCAGCCCACATGGATCCCCTGGAACCCCAATGCCCTGCGTACCTAGGTACCATTTACTAGGGACTTATAGGGGGTCCAGTATGCCAATTGAAATTGGTAAATGAAGTCACTGGCCTACAGTGACTAATTTAAAAGCAGAGAGAGCATAAGCACTGAGGTTCTGATTAGCGGAGCCTCCGTGACACAGTTAGGCAATACACAGGCATACACATTAGTCCACAAACTATGAGCACTGGGGTCCTGGCTAGCAGGATTCCAGTGAGACAGGCAAAACCCACTGACATATAGGTTTTTATCTATGAGCACTGGGGTCCTGGCTAGCAACATCCCAGTGACACAGTAAAAACACAGTGAAAAACACTCACAAACAGGCCAAAAGTGGGGGTAACCATGCTAGAAAGAGGCTACTTTCCTACAATTATACAGTGGTTCATGAGGGGTGCCGAATCTCATTTTTGGACAGGTCGTATGCTATATCATGAGGGAGTGTGTGCCTGTCAGGGTGTTGTATTTATTACTTTTTCTCTGTGGGAGGTGCCTAAGAGTGGAGCTGTGAGAGATAGGCACAAAAATCATATTATAGTTATAACTAAAACATAAAGGCAGCAACACAGCACTAGCCTAATCAGAGGGACAGCAGGGTGATATGTGTAGCTACACTAAAAAAGAGAAATAATCAGAGAAGAACTAGTCATCCATCTGGCAACATCTACAAGGCAGAGATCTTGTCAAATGTGTAAAATAAAAGAGCCTGTGAAATTTGCATCATTTGCTTTTGTGGAATTATGCAAAATGTCAGGAAAATTATTCAAACTCACATGTAATTTTGCAATTGCAAATCCTTTATTTACTGCTGTATGTGAACAAGAAAAGAGTTTTGCAGTACAAATAACTTTGACCACAAATGGTAGGTACCGTATTTATCGGCGTATAACACGCACCGGCGTATAACACGCACCTCATTTTAAGAGGAAATTTCAGAAAAAAAACCCTTAACATTATATCGGCGTATAACACGCACACATCATTTGCCCCCTATTTTCAGGGAGAAAAAGTGCGTGTTATACGCCGATAAATACGGTAGTTATGTGAAGTGGCACAGTTTCAGAATTCTGCATAACAAGTGTAGCGTAACATTCTAGAAATTACATAAATGAGGTGACTTAATTTAAATTTCAACCATGCCTAAAAATTATGTCTAAGATAATGATGAGAGTTGGTGCTACCAGAAGTAGCCATGCAATTTATTTTTTAAAGGCAGGATACTGCCTACTAATGTACAGTTATATGTCATTGAATTTGGAGAAGAAAACCATGGGATGTGGAGCGATCAGTCCACTGAAAGACTTTTAACCAGGCCCACTGGAATTATGCGGCAAAAGAGGACCACATTTTGAGGCATGTTTGAGTAATTTATGTGCCATGAATAGGCAAAGTTAACTGCGTAAGGCAACACATTTTGTAATAGTATTACTTCATTATTTTTATTTTGTTAACACTGCCTGGGCATTAGTTTAACACTCTAGATAGAAATTAGCAACAGAAAGGTGACCAATCAACCTTTGCAAAGGGCCTTTTAGAATGGGGCTGCACGTGGTGCTGCATTTTTAATAACTTTTGAACTGATTGTGCTAGAAACATTTTTTTAAATAAAATCAGCAGATTGTGCGCAGATGATGGATTGTGTGGCAAATGAAGCATATATATAATTATGTGGAAACTGCCACGGCCTCACCATCGCATTGTTCCAGTAGCCCTGCTTTTAAGTAAAAGAAATGCTGCTCATGCAGTGAGCTTATAAAGGGTAGGGTATGTTAAAAGGAAAAAGAACACCATTAGACTGTAAAGGACCTGCTTTTAAAAAACACACAGACATTAGCATGCAGTCAGCTTTTGGACTTAAATATATATTTAAGTCAGAGCTATTGGTTTTCTTTATGGTTCTGGAAAAAAAGTTATTACATGGAATTGCAATGTAAATGCATTGCTTCTGTGGCCAGGCCTTTTCACATAAGTTAAAGAACTTTAAACAGTTTGGTAACCAACTAAAGACATCATGAGCCCATTTTAGCTCTTTTAGTGGGACTGCTTTGTTTATCACACCCTTGATGGTATAGTAACTACTAAAAATAGGACTATAGCCATTGTAATCTGTCCTGCAGTCTTCAGGTGACAAGAATTTAAGAATCAAAAACCAGGACAGGCCAGACATAAAAGCAGGACTAAAGGCTTTAATCTTATATGTCTGGCTAGTTCCGATTTTTGTGTAGCCCTGTAAAAAACTGATTTATATTTACACATATATATGTGTATATACACATATATGTGTATATATATATATATATATATACATATATATAAATATATATGTATATATATATATATATATATATATATATATACACTCTACCCTGAGCCCCTCTGCCCTTTGCTTCCAATTTGCCTCAACTTGTCCTGCCTGAAACAGATACGTTATTTAACAGGAGTATACCTTTAATTCTTCTTTGCACAATAATGTGACCTATGTCCTAAAAACATGGACATGTATTTAAAATTATGGAAAGCATTAGTATACCGGGACAGTCCTCTGAAAAGCGGGACTGTCTGAGGAAAACGGGGACGTCTGGTCACCCTATGCAGCCTGTGAAATAGTAATCTGGAACTGTCTGAATACCACTTTTGATTTTTTTTAAAGTATAATTTATAAAAACTATAAATAGAGATAAAAAAGAAATTCAAATGGCTGCGGCTTTATAATGTTTATTTTTCATTGCAAGATATACTGTGCTTTTAAGCTTGCGTGCCGTGCAACTGTAAGAGTTTCTAAAGTGAGCACAGTTTGACACTGGTGCCAGGGGGTTGAAGGGACTCGGCTGGAGCTGCGAGTGTCCAGGGCTAGGCCGTCTGTCATTCTGAGCTGCCTGGGAGAGCGCACATTCGCACCTATTCCTTGGCCACTACAATGACAACGGCCCCGCACATCAACAGGAGGGGGAAGGGACTGTCTCAGAAGTTGGGGTGGGGATGGCTCTCTTTGGAAGTGAAATGCTCTCGGTATGCAATGCAGGCAAGGGGGGTTCCATTCCTAAGACTGGGAGAAGGAGCAATACAATACATTCACCAGTCAATGAGGTCACAGAGGGTCAGGATCATGCAATGGCACAGACCTGCAAGGTAAACGTTCAGCAGCCACTTGCCATTTTCATGTGCTGTTATTACATTTCTTTTTAAATAAAAATAAAAATTCCTAATTCTATTATGGCTTAAATGGTCAATTCATTTATCCTGATGCTGTTTCCTTTTTCATCTCATTAAAAGTAAACATTACGTGGAGAATGCAGGACATTGGCTGCTTTTATAGCTCCCTTTCTTCTGTGCTTGGTAACAGCATTTTAAAGTGTTGTCATTGCATTCTATGATATTCACTTTTAATGTGGCCTTAAAGGATGTTTCAATCCCCACGGCCAAAGCCCCTCTATTCAGGAGAAGGCCCTCTAGGACGGATGAATTTTTGAAGCAATTATCTCACTGGACAAGGTCCCTTGTGCTTTACTGTTTGATTACCATATTCAGGTCTTGAAAAAGGTGATTGTCCTTCTAATTGTTGATGTAAATAACATAATGCTTAAATCCATTAAATATGTAAGACCAGGAAACCAATGCATCACTTTCATGGTTGGGAGAAACATCCATATTTGTTATTAAAAAACATAGATCCCGTGCTTTCAACATAAGCACTTTAAATGGAACATTTGGGTATGTGATTTGTATTATTCTAGTTGGCTATTCATTTCATTCACCCATAATGACTAAAAGTATGTGCTGAGAAAATGAACTTGAAACTTGCAGAGTGTTTAATTCAACCAGATTGAAATGCAGTGCTAAAAATAAAGAGATAAGTGCACAAAAGGAAAAATGTTGATTGTTTTGGCCTAGTGTAATGAAAAGCATTAACAGGCTTCACTAAAGCATGGAACAGCAATGTCATGGGCAGGAATAGTGCAAGCCTCCTTAACACAAGGAACAGCTATTATACAAGTAGCAAGTGCAAGATGTGTAACTGCTGAGTCACTGTACAGAACAATGGAGCTGAGTCTAGAGGCTAATGTTGGAGTAATAGCCGCAACTGTTCCTCTCTATGGGGCTGGCCAAGACATTTTCAGCCATGTTTATCAGTACTTCCAGGGTTGCCATTTCTTGGTGATGCTGCTATTTGGCAGCACATTAGAAGGAGATCATTGTACTCTTTAGGACCTTTTTAAGGGCATCCCAGAGTGTGATTGGTGACTCCACTATGTTCTTATTGAGCTTAAGATAACAAGGGCCATATTTATATTTTTTTACGCACAACTCCGCACGCAGAAAAATTTTACCGCCGGCTAACGCCATTCCAATGAGCCATGCCGGCGCCTTATTTAAGGAATGACGTTAGCCGGTGCTGCAGACTGGCCTGAGTAAAAAAAAATGACGCACACCAGGCAGTGCCGCCGTAGGGGACAATGGGGGTTGTACGTCAAAAAATGGTGCACGTCAGGTCTGAGGCAAAAATCAGGCCTCAACCCAGACTTGCGCCATTTGTTTGACGCACAACCCCCATTGACATGACTCCTGTCTTAGCAAAGACAGGAGTCATACCCCCTTGCCCAATGGCCATGCCCAGGGGACTTTTGTCCCCTGGGCATGGTCATTGGGCATAGTGGCATGAAGGGGGGCCTAAATTAGGCCCTCTATGCCACTTAAAAAAAACTTTACAAAATACTCACCTGAACTTACCTTTACTTACCTGGGATGGGTCCCCCCATCCATGGGTGTCCTCCAGGGGTGGGCGAGGGTGGTAGAGGGTGTCCCTGGGGGCAGGGGAGGGCACCTCTGGACTCCTTCCAAGCCCACAGATCCCTTAACGCCTGCCCTGACCCAGGCGTTAAAAAATGGCGCATATCAGGCTGTATGCCATTTTTTAAGGCCCACCCCCTCCTTTGCGTCAAAATGACGCTGGGGTATAAAAAAGGCGCACAGGCCTTAAAGTCATTTTTTGGACGGGAACGCCTACCTTGCATATAACTAACGCAAGGCGGGTTGCCACATCCAAAAAATGATGCAGACGGCGGGATTTTGACGTCCGCGGGATTGGGCGTCAAAGTTTAAATATGGGGCAAGGTTTGCGCTGAATGTGCGTAAAACATTTTGACGCACATTACGTGCAGACAGAGTATAAATATGCCCCCAAGTGTCTCATATATTCCCCAAAACTGGTATCTCTAAGCCACCTGGCAGTTAAGCATCACTGTCCCAGCTGTCAGGCACCCGCCAGGATTAACTTTATCCTTATCGGGGCATGGTCCATAAGGGCTTGAGGGAGGATGTGTGCTGTCACCAGTGTGTGTGTCACTTGAGGGCATAATAGAAAAGTCTAGAGAAGGATCTATGAGAGTGTCAATAGAACGTATATTCCTTAGATGTCAAGTGGAGCAGGCATCATGTATCTGCAAGGGCAAACGTTTGTGCCCATTTGCCATCACCATGGATTTGTGAAGTTGTACACTGTTTGTATCTAAGATGGGCAACTTAACAGAGTGTAAGGCACCTCCTACAATAGTGTGCCCTGCTGGGTAATGTAGTAGCACTACGGTCAGGGCTTTGAGTGTAGCCTCAATTGAAGTGGGGGTTGCATAGCCTGATGCTATGGTCCAACAGGCCTTTCCTTATTAACTATTCCTCTCTAAAGTAGATTGTTCTCCCAATCCGGGGACTGGTTGCAAAGCAAACACCTCTGTACAGGGAGGCAGTAGGAAGTATGACTAAGCCATGCCCCTGGTGGCAATCAGTGTCTGGCAGAAGCATTAAGAGGCTGTCAGTGATTAGACCCTCCAGCGTGGAACAATTTCAGCACTTGCAGGCACATTTCTTTGAACTCAAAATCGAGGATTGACTTTCCACATGTTTTTCTCCAAGCTAAAAATAAACATCAGTGACTTCACAACACTTTAAATCGAGTGTCATTGGATTTTGAAACTCTAGTTTAAGGCATGTTTTATTAGATTCATGACTCAAAATTGATCTGATATCTGAAAATGTTTTTATTTCCTTTATATGCTGTACTAGTATTGGGATCTGTGAAGTCTTGTAGGCTCTGAAGTGAGCACTGCACCATTTCAGCAGGACTGGTGAGTGGATGCAATACCCAAAATACCCCCACACCTTGCCAAAGCCAGCACTGGAAAGGAAATGCCTTGTGCTGGAATGTTGGGAAAGTTGGATGGGGTAGGAACTCTGACACTCCCACTTTGCCATGTGTGCCATCAAACTGCAGGAACAGAGCCTCCCAAAAAAAATATAAACTGGCTAAGGGCTTTATCTAACACTTTCTGTAGGCTCTGAATCTTCTCTGCACAGGCCTTGCTTAGTTTTGCTTTATATGAAATCACCTTTCCTCTAAAAGTGGCCATAAAACTTCCCAAACCATAAAGATAGGGGCCAAATTGTTGTTTATTTCAAAGAACTCATAAATAAACTGTTTAGTGTCACTGATCCAAGCTTGGTCCGACAGCAGGGCCTTATCGAATAGCCACCTAGACTTTTTTTTCTAAAATTATCACCATGGACACTATTGAGTGATTCAAAAAGGATTAGCTCTGATCTCAGCAGTGCCACTTATTAAAGACTGTGTCAGAAGAAAGAAGTCTAAGCGAGAGTTTGACCAGAATCTTGGCTAATAATAAGTAAACTGGGAAAAATTAGGATGGATCAATCGCCAAGGATCCACCAAAGCTAAATCCTGTTAAAACATTTTGGGCCACATGTAGCAACTTTCAGATTTGCGACTCGCAAATTGCGAGTTAGAGCGACTCGCAATTTGCGAGTTGCAAATCGAATGTTGGATGGTGTCCCTGACACCATCTGAGATTCGCAAGGTGGTCGCAAATGCCCACCTCATAAATAATCATGAGGTGGGTCGAAATTTGCGACCCCTTTGTGAATGGCGGCCCTCACAGGGATGGTGGCCTGCTGCGGACAGCAGACCACCATGTCTGTGACTGCTTTTCAATAAAGCAGTTTTTTTTTGTAATGCAGCTAGTTTTCCTTGAAGGAAAACAAGATGCATTACAAAAACGAAAAATGAAACGTTTTTGTTTCATTTTTTCAGAGCAGGCAGTGGTCCTTAGGGCCACTGCCTGCTCTGAAAAAATGTTTACAGTGCCATTCACAACGGGGAAGGGGTCCCATGGGGACCCTTTCCCTTTTGCAAATGGGTTACCACCCATTTGAAACAGGTGCAAAATGCGATTGGTTTGCGACTGCATTCACAGTCCCAAACCAATCCTACATTGCACTGCGACTCGCAATTGGGAAGGGAACAGGTTACCGAATCGCAAAACGGGGTTTGTGCATTGCAATGTGCTTTTTGAACGTCGCAAACAGCAAAATTTGCTGTTTGCGACGTGCAAAAAACTTGCTACATGTGGCCCATTGAGTAGTTTGGCGGTTCTTGGCTTTTACTGCCTCCTATATCTATTAGATGTATCATACCTCAAATCTGGAATAAAATTGAAATCCCCCAATTACTAAAGATCCCTCTGTCTGTATTGCTAACTTAAAGATTAGTTAAAGAGCTTCCCTATCCTCTGTTAGAGGGCCATAGAAATAAAAAAAGAAAAATCAAAACCTGGTTAGCCACCCTAACTTTCAGTCAAAACCACCATCCTTATTGTCCCTGAAAACTGTCTTAATTTGCCAAGTACAGAGCTAGAAAACAATATAGCCACCCCTCGTATTGCTGCACCGGCAGAGGAATAGGACACCAATGAGTATTTTCCTGGGACATGTGATTTGGGCATAATACTTTTAAAGTGGGTTTCCTGAAGAATAATAACTTCTGGATTAAAAGAGGTTAGCTATTTCAACAAAGGCCCACTCTTCCGTCTACTGAACAACCCATTGACATTACGGGTAATTGTTTTGATCTGTTGCTCCATTATTTTAAACTATTTCTGGCATAATCATTATCAGACCTTTTTATCTCTTACACTACTGCTATTGCACAGTTGTTTCTCATTGACCTAAATTAGGTTTGAAAAATACAAAAACCCTGTTTATTATCTCTGCACACCAACTTGCCTCAACCCCCCATCTCCTCCCCTTCCTTGGACCTGGGATTATTACATCTACCCACCTAAGGTTCCCTACTCTCACTGGGTACCCTGTCACTGCACCCAGCGCTCCATGTGGACTCCTCCCCTCACTAACCACTGTGCAAACCGCTATTCAAGAAGAAAGACATTTATAGCAATTCACCTCCCTAGAAACAGAGATTAACCTCCCTAGAAACAGGGCATTCTCTTCTCTTGCCCCAAAAAATAGAATTCACAACTTGCCATTGACATTCTGTGCTTTCAACATTTTTGAGATGAAAGACTGAGCTTTCTTGACCACTGTGAAAACGTGAAATTGACCATTGGCTAGAACCTTTAATTTAGATTGCTGGATTATCAAGGCTTGCACCCCCAAAAGTTTAAATTCTCAAACCAGTCCTTGTAATATTTTTCACCTTCGTGCGGCAGTGATAGAAAGAGCCACAAACAGCCTCATATGAGTATTCTCTGCTAGCGAATGATTTTCTTTGAATTGCTAAAGAAAAAATCCGTTCTTTAAATTTGCAGTCTGTAAAAATTGACCAGAATTGTTCTTGGATATCCCATATCCGGAGAGCACTCTGCAGGCACCCTGTGTGTCCACATAATCGGGAGATCCTTGGGGCTTCATGAAATGTATGCCTTCTGATCAATGAGTCTATTAACTGTGGCACATTCTGGGCTGATCCTTGGGACTCACTGCCCTCCGGTAGACCCTTAAACCGGAGATTTGATCACCTTGATTGATTCTCAAGATCTTTTAGTTTATTTTCAAGTCAATGGATCTTTTTCTGCTCAATCAAAACTATTTTGTTGAATGATACCACCCTGACTTCCAGATCTGAAATTCTTTGCTCAGCTTCCTGCAGTCTTTGCGGGACCTGTTCAAGGCGTTGCTCAATCTTAGTCAATCTTTGATTTCTCAACTCAATCTTATGGGTTTGTTGCTACACAATCTCCCTTATGTCAATCAGTATTGTTTCAAACAGACCTTTTAGCATCTCTGGCTGCAAGTCAGAGGAATTACAGTCTTTTAGGGTTAATGTCACACTCAGGAAGAGTGATCATACCCAGAGAAAAACAATGGCCTTGGCACATCTACATTTGTTCAATTGGCCTGAATGGCTTCTGAGCTCAGAAACCTAACACCCAAGTGGCTGGGTCCAACGCTTGGCAGCTATCTCCCTTCTTCCCATTGGATTTACTGAGTGGCTCCCCTTTCTTATGCTGACCATTGATTTTCTTCCTTTTATCAGCCTGGCTGGTTACTAATTTGTTGAATACTGGATAGTCTTTAACCTTACTGGTTTGATTTAAGCTAGGGACAGGGTCCGGACTGTGCTTACCATCTTCATTTATCTGGCCTGGCACCAACCCCACTTCATTCTGGTCACCCTTCTGAACATCATCCTGTGTGCCATTAGGCTGAACTGCACTGAATGAGCTTATCACAGAAGAGTTTGTTTTCATATTAAGGTCAAACTGCGCTGACTAGTCAGATTGGTTTTGATTAATCTTTGTATTGGGTAGCGAGCATTTCTCTGACATTTTCAGACCACCTTGGCGCCTTGCAATTCTGTGAGCCATGGCAGCCAAACAACCTTGATTATTTTACAGTCACTAAAGAAAAAGCGGCAATGTTTATGGTGGATGCAGAAAAGGCATTTGACTTGGTCAATTGGCATGCCCTTTTCTTTATTTTGTAATAATTGTAGATATGCTAAAAAACGTTATATCAGGGGCTGAGGTGAAGATCATTATTACTTCTTTTGAAGCAGGGGTAGTAAAAATTAAGCATGGTAATCGTCAGGGTTGTCCCCTTTCCCTGCTTCTTATTACTTCTTTGTATTGAACCCCTACCTTCTAGGATTCATACATATCAAACTATTTTACTACATATTGAGGGAATGGCGAAAATATATTTATTTGTTGATGATTGTATATTTAAAGACCAATAAATCTAATGTCCAGAACGCTATGATGGAAATTGTCGACTTCATATGAATTGTGGATTATAAAGTTAATCCGGCTAAGAGAGAGTTACAATTGTTTAATTCATATCGTTCCAAGCTCCCTGATGTTTTGTAGATGGTCCCACAACATCCCATTAGGTATTGAGGGATTTACAAACAATTTTTCACAAACATTTTGAGAAACAATTGCTAAAACTAGGTTATCGGCTAAATTGGCTTTTTTGGCTTTTCCTTTTGTAGGTATAATTGCTCTAGTCAACATGTCTGTTCTTCCTTTGTTTTTTATTTCTTTTCCTTAATCTACCGTTAAAGATACCCGGTGATTATTTTGAAGAAGTAGATCTGGTTATTAGAGGTTTTGTTTGGGTAAAAAAAAGAAACCAGGGAGTTAAAATATCAGTTTTACAGTGTGATACAATATAGGGAGGTCTAGCACTGCCACATTTTAGGACATAGTATCAGCCTGCCCTAAGTGATTTTTTGGTCCAGTCAACATCAGGCAATACAGTTTCTGATCATTTCTTGTTGGAGCTCATCATCCAGGAAAGCCAAATACAGTTAACTGTTTCTCTTCGTACTGAGACCTTAGCCTCACATATTCAGGCTCTCTAAAAATGTTGGAAATTTCCAGCATGTCATGCCTATACTCCATCACAGGATTATGAGATTTGAGAACTGGGATTGTCAAAAGGGATGGTACAATCATGGCAAGTTTTAGGCTTTGAGAAGTTGGGGGATTTTTATTATGTCCCAAATCTTATTTCATGGGACACATTTATTCTACAATTTGACAACCAGAATGTCTCACTTTGGTTTAGTTTTACTCAGATAATTAGCTTTTTAACCCCTTCCCCGCCACGGACATAATGGTTACGTCCATGGCAGCGCCCGTGTGGCGCCATGGACGTAACCATTACGTCCTGGGACTGGCAGTCGGGGGAAGCGCTAGCGCTTCCCCCGAGGGCCGCCCCCCCAACACCCCCAGGCCAGGGCTGAAAGGGGAATCCCTTCCCCTTTCACGCCCACCCCCCCCGCCCCCCCCCATGACGTCAGCGCGCGATCGCGCGCTGATTTCAGGGAAAGGGGGAAAGACGCGCTGGAAGCCATTTGCTTCCAGCGCGTCTAAAGGAGAAGGTGAGTTTTTCACCTTCGTGCGGGGTGGGGGTGCTCTCAGAGAGGCATCGAGGGAAAGGAAAGGGTTTTCCTTTCCCTCGATGTCTCTTTGAGCATTCCTGCTGCCCGATCGCGATGCGATCGGGCAGCAGGAATGCCCACTAGACACCAGGGATTTCAGTATGTGTGTGTGTGTGAATATTAGTGTAGGGGAGCGACCCCTTGGGCAAGGGTCGCTCCCCTTTGGGGGCACATGCATTTTACGTCGTTTCTGCCCCCCCTGGGGCAGATTGGCCCTATTTTTAGGCCGATCTGCCCCCAAGGGGGGCAGAAAGCCACTAGACACCAGGGATTTTATTGTTGCTTTGTATTTTTTGTGTTGGGGGGCGGCCCCTTGGGCAAGGGTCGCTCCCCTTTGGGGGCACATGTATTTTACGTCGTTTCTGCCCCCCCTGGGGGCAGATTGGCCCTATTTTTAGGCCGATCTGCCCCCAAGGGGGGCTGAAAGCCACTAGACACCAGGGATTTTATTGTTGATTTGTATTTTTTGTGTTGGGGGGCGGCCCCTTGGGCAAGGGTCGCTCCCCTTTGGGGGCAAATGTATTTTACGTCGTTTCTGCCCCCCCTGGGGGCAGATTGGCCCTATTTTTAGGCCGATCTGCCCCCAAGGGGGGCAGAAAGCCACTAGACACCAGGGATTTTTTTGTTGATGTGTATTTTTTGTGTTGGGGGGCGGCCCCTTGGGCAAGGGTCGCCCCCAGGGGCCCTCATGTATTTTTGGGCAGTTCTGCCCCCCTTGGGGGCAGAGAGGCCTATTTTTTTTAGGCCTTTCTGCCCCCAGAATCCCAATAGCGCCAGAAATAGTATGTATGTATGTGTGCTTTGTGTTGGGGGGTGGCCCCTTGGGCAAGGGTCGCTCCCCCCAGGGGCGCAATGTATTTATTGTCGTTTCTGCCCCCCTTGGGGGCAGATTGGCCCTATTTTTAGGCCGATCTGCCCCCAAGGGGGGCAGAAAGCCACTAGACACCAGGGATTTTATTGTTGATTTTTATTTTTTGTGTTGGGGGGTGGCCCCTTGGGCAAGGGTCGCCCCCATGGGCCCACATGTATTTTTGGGCAGTTCTGCCCCCCTTGGGGGCAGAGAGGCCTATTTTTACGCCGATCTGCCCCCAAGGGGGGCAGAAAGCCACTAGACACCAGGGATTTTATTGTTGGTTTTTATTTTTTGTGTTGGGGGGCGGCCCCTTGGGCAAGGGTCGCCCCCAGGGGCCCACATGTATTTTTGGGCAGTTCTGCCCCCCTAGGGGGCAGATATGCCTATTTTTTAGGCCTTTCTGTCCCCAAGGGGGGCAGAATCCCCATAGTGCCAGGGATACTATGTGTGTGTGTGTGTGCTTTGTGTGGGGGTGTGGCCCCTTGGGCAAGGGTTGCCCCCCCCCAAAGGGTGCAATGTAATCTGGGCGATTTCTGCCCCCTCCCCTTGGGGGTAGAGTGGCCTGGTAGATTCCACAGGGGAAAATGAAAAAATGGTTAGTGGCGGAGTGTTTGTCAACTGGCGAAGTATTTGCTTTTATGATAATAACAGTTTTTCTCCTTTTTGTTTTAGTTCAAAGCTTTTGCTGACTTTGCTGTGGCTTGTTGCAGTTTTGGCAGTAGTTGTCCTGCGGTTTTGCGTAGTTGCATGTTTTAGGTAAGTAAATAAATTTACTCCAAGTGAGTATTGTTACAATGCATGAATGACATGTTTGTAGGTGGTGTACTGAATGCAGGATTGTGTGTGAAATTGCCCTTAGAGTTATGCACAATGATTATTGTGTTGTCTTATGTCTAATTTGCTTTCTCTTTTTAGTGGGATATCGTTGGTGATTGCTGTGGCTGTGCAGAGTAGTTGCTGGTGAGTCAAGCTTTTTCAGGCAAGTGAGCAGTATAGTTTTTGAGTTTATAATTCTTAGTGATAAACCTATACTTTGTTACTTATCTTACACAGTGCTGGTTGTTGGTGGTGTATTTGTCCAGTTAATTTTAGTAGGAAGGATCATGGCCAGCCGTAGGATGACCGCTCAGCAGGTTGTTAGTGTGCTTTTTGAGTCATCTTCTGACCATGAATATGAGACTGACTCTGCATCTGAGGCAGAGGAGGAAGTGCAGGATTCTGGAAGTGAATTTTCTGTCAGAGATGAATCATCTGATGATGAAGCCACTCTCAGTGCTGATGAAGGGCCTGTTTTAGAGGAGGACAGTGATGTGCCAATGGTGCAGGAGCCAGCGGCTGAAAGGCTTCCCATTGGAAGACCTGACGCATGGGTTGCACCAAACATGGAGCAGCCACAGTTGCCTGCGTTTACTGGTTTTCCAGGGTGTCGAGTTAATACGGAAAACTTTTTGCCCGTCAACTTTTTTGAGTTGTTTATGGACGATATATTTTTGGAAGAGATTGTTGAGCAGACTAATTTGTATGCAGAGCAGTTTTTGAGGGACAACGCTGCCAGACTTAGGCCACACTCTAGAGCTAGCCGGTGGATTCCCACAAATCTGGAAGAGTTGAAAAAGTTCTTGGGTTTAACTTTTTTGATGGGGCTGATAAGGAAGCCGTCGCTGTCTTCATATTGGTCTACTAGTCCCTTGATGGCAACTGCTATATATCCTGCCATCATGAGTCGTAACCGGTATGAGCTTCTTCTTCGGATGTTGCATTTTGTAGATAATGCTTTAGCCTTGCCACGAGATCATCCTGATTCTGACCGTCTTTTTAAGATTAGACCTGTCCTTGATCATTTGGTAGATCGTTTTTCAGAGATCTATGTTCCAGGGAAAGAAATATCTGTAGATGAGTCTTTGGTCCTGTTCAAGGGTCGTTTGGTTTTTAGGCAGTACATTCCTAGCAAGAGGGCACGGTATGGAATTAAATTGTATATGCTGTCAGAAAGTAGTACAGGATATGTTTATAATTTCCGGGTCTACACTGGTAGGGATTCCAATATTGACCCCCCTGGTTGTCCTCCCACTTTTGGAGTTAGTGAGAAAATTGTGTGGGAACTTGGTAGACGACTGTTTAACAAAGGTCACCATTTATATGTAGATAACTTCTACACTGGAGTTCGGTTGTTCAAGGAGTTGTTCAGAGTGGACACTGTTGCTTGTGGCACAATCCGCTCTAATCGGAAAGGCTATCCAAAAGAGCTTGTCTGTAAAAAACTTGAGAAGGGACAGTGCAGTGCCTTGCGGAATGATGAGCTGCTAGCTCTGAAATTTGTAGACAAGAGGGATGTATACATGCTAAGCACCATCCATGATGAGAGTACTTCACCTGTGGCAGTTTGGGGTCAGGTTGCCGAAGTGCGCAAACCTGTGTGCATCTTAGACTATAATAAGCACATGGGTGGTGTTGATAGAGTAGATCAGAGGTTAGAACCTTACACTGCTGCTCGTAAGTCTTATGTGTGGTATAAGAAATTAGCGCTTCACTTGTTCCACTTGGCAACTTTTAATGCTTTTGTTGTGTTTAAGGATAGTTCTCCAGAGTCAAGGATGACATTTGTGAAATTTCAGGAGTCTATCATAGCTAGCCTTGTTGTGCTGGAACAGGCAAGAGTTCCTAGAGAAGCAGTGGTGGAGGATGTGGCTAGATTGAAAGATCGTCACTTTGCTGAGCACATTCCTCCCACGGCCAAAAAAAACTTTCCAGCTAAGAGATGTAGAGTCTGTGCTCGAAGAGGTATCAGGAAGGAGACTAGGATGTACTGCCCTGATTGTCCTTCAAAGCCTGGGCTGTGTGTGTGTGGCTGTTTCAGGAGCTACCACACACAGAAGAATTATTAGGAAATTCCGTGAGCGTAAACTGGTGTTTTATATTTTTATATGTTCGGTTTCACGGTTGGCATTAGTCATGTATTCAGTTAGAGCTTTTGTGTTTGTAGTTTTGTACTAATTTATGATTAGTGGTTTCTTTGTTGTTTAAAAACAAAAAAAAGGGGATGGCATGTGTAGAGTGGCGCTTGGCTGGCGGCGTGGGTGTGGTGGCGCTTGGCTGGCGGTGTGTGTGGGGTGGTGCTTGGCTGGCGGTGTGTGTGGGGTGGCGCTTGGCTGGCGGTGTGTGTGGGGTGGCGCTGGGCTGGCGGTGTGTGTGGGGTGGCACTTGGCTGGTGGTGTGGGTGGGGTGGCGCTTGGCTGGTGGTATGACGCTTGGCTGGCAGTGCCGGCCAAACGCCAGTCCACACACTCATCAGCTGGTGTGATTGCTGTATCAGGCATGTGGGCGTATGAAAGTGATGGGCCCTTGACTGGCGCTGTCTGTGGATGCGAGTCTTGTAATGTGCTGGGCCCGTGGCTGGCGGCGTGAATGGTCTAGTGCATGTCATGTATGAAAGGTGTGTGAATGGACTGTAAAGCGGTTGGTGCCTTGTCGTGGCTTTACAGCTCACGAGCTGTGAGTCATTGGTTCAGTTTTTTGGCCTTTCAGTTATTACCAGTGCATTTCACTTTTGTGAAATCTCTTGTTAATAAAATTTGATCTACTGAACCATCACTCACCCTCGTGCCAAATCCAACCAGTATGTGTGGTACAAATGACAAAACCTGCTCCGCTGTAATCAGGCGTCACAGCACACTTGAGACACGCTAGGTGCCTCAGGTGGGACCCCGATGATGAAGCATGCCACCAACTTGGTTGGTGGGTGAGGGGTCTTCTTCACATAACCTAAGTGTGTTTCTTTTCACAATTTTAGTGTTTGGCACATCACGGACGTATGTGCACACATCAAAGTGATATATTCCAAAAATACCTGTGTTTGGGGGGGAGGGCCCACCTATGTTTTTGGTCCTGGGTGCGGCCGTCATGTAGGGAAACCTACAAAACCCAGAAACTTTTTAAAACTAGGCACCCCAAGGAGTCTAGGGAGGTGTGGCTTGTGTGGCTCCCCCAACATTTTCTTACCCAGACTCCTCTGTAAACCTCACAATTTGCATAAAAAAGCATATTTTCCTGATTTTTCTTAGTAGGATCACCGCTCCAGCACAAAATTCCTACTCCCCAGTTTTCCCCTCAGTCTCCCAAGTAAAATGACACCTCACTTATGTGGGTCCCCAAAGCAGAGTCCGTCTAAAGATGTATAAAAGAATATGCCCTTATAAACTTGCTGTGCTATCGCTTCTATCCCTTCAGGTTTTGGGCCTTATTATGTTGCAGGCACCTGGGCCACCCACACAAGTGAGGTATCATTTTTATCGGGAGACTTGGGGGAACGCTGGGTGGAAGGAAATTTGTGGCTCCTATCAGATTCCAGAACTTTCTGCCACAGAAATGTGAGGAACATGTGTTTTTTTAGCCAAATTTTGAGGTTTGCAAAGGATTCTGGGTAACAGAACCTGGTCCGAGCCCCGCAAGTCACCCCTCCTTGGATTCCCCTAGGTCTCTAGTTTTCAGATATGCACTGGTTTGGTAGGTTTCCCTAGGCGCCGGGTGAGCTACAGGCCAAAATCCACAGGTAGGCACTGTTTTCTCCCAAAATTGTGGATGTGTCCACGTTGCGCTTTGGGGTGTTTCCTGTCGCAGGCGCTAGGCCTACCCACGCAAGTGAGGTATCATTTTTATCGGGAGACTTGGGGGAACGCTGGGTGGAAGGAAATTTGTAGCTCCTCTCAGATTCCAGAACTTTCTGCCACAGAAATGTGAGGAACATGTGTTTTTTTAGCCAAATTTTGAGGTTTGCAAAGGATTCTGGGTAACAGAACCTGGTCCGAGCCCCGCAAGTCACCCCTCCTTGGATCCCCCTAGGTCTCTAGTTTTCAGAAATGCACAGGTTTGGTAGGTTTCCCTAGGTGGCGGCTGAGCTAGAGGCCAAAATCTAAAGGTAGTCACTTTGCTAAAAACAGCTCTGTTTTCTGTGATATGTCCACGTTGTGTTTTGGGGCATATCCTGTCGCGGGCGCTAGGCCTACCCACACAAGTGAGGTATCATTTTTATCGGGAGACGTGGGGGAACGCTGGGTGGAAGGAAATTTGTGGCTCCTCAGATCCCAGAACTTTCTGCCACAGAAATGTGAGGAACATGTGTTTTTTTAGCCAAATTTTGAGGTTTGCAAAGGATTCTGGGTAACAGAACCTGGTCCGAGCCCCGCAAGTCACCCCTCCTTGGATCCCCCTAGGTCTCTAGTTTTCAGAAATGCACAGGTTTGGTAGGTTTCCCTAGGTGGCGGCTGAGCTAGAGGCCAAAATCTACAGGTAGTCACTTTGCTAAAAACAGCTCTGTTTTCTGTGATATGTCCACGTTGTGTTTTGGGGCATATCCTGTCGCGGGCGCTAGGCCTACCCACACAAGTGAGGTATCATTTTTATCGGGAGACGTGGGGGAACGCTGGGTGGAAGGAAATTTGTAGCTCCTCTCAGATTCCAGAACTTTCTGCCACAGAAATGTGAGGAACATGTGTTTTTTTAGCCAAATTTTGAGGTTTGCAAAGGATTCTGGGTAACAGAACCTGGTCCGAGCCCCGCTAGTCACCCCTCCTTGGATTCCCCTAGGTCTCTAGTTTTCAGAAATGCACAGGTTTGGTAGGTTTCCCTAGGTGCCGGCTGAGCTAGAGGCCAAAAGCTACAGGTAGGCACTTCGCAAAAAACACCTCTGTTTTTTTCCAAAATTTAGGATGTGTCCACGTTGCGCTTTGGGGTGTTTCCTGTCGCCGGCGCTAGGCCTACCCACGCAAGTGAGGTATCATTTTTATCGGGAGACTTGGGGGAACGCTGGGTGGAAGGAAATTTGTAGCTCCTCTCAGATTCCAGAACTTTCTGCCACAGAAATGTGAGGGACATGTGTTTTTTTAGCCAAATTTTGAGGTTTGCAAAGGATTCTGGGTAAC